>NC_139562.1:16965826-17605770 GCF_965112155.1 Podarcis liolepis | reverse complement strand
CGAGGGGAGACATGTACATAACAAAGCTGTACCATTCAGTTGCAAATGAGTCTTTGAGCTTCAAACCTTGTGCAATTTTATTTTGTTAGTCAGTTTTTCCAGTATCTCGTTATTATGAGTCTGTCTGCTATGCTAGTAAAAGAGAACTTATTAGAGGTTTGAGCTGTAAGTTAATATTTTCTGCCATGAAAAGACTGAGCTGCATAGACTCTGGACATTTAGAGATGTTTTCTCCAGTAATTGCTTTTATTTTGGCAAATACTTCCTAATAACATAAAATGATAGTGATGATGATAGAATTGGACTGAGTCATAAGTCGTTCCACCCAAAAGTATCCCCTCTCCTGCAACACAGTTCCTTCATTTCACCAGTATAATTTAGCAGGGGATAGCATTTTTGTTGTTGAAGTAAGATCGGATTGAAATTACCCAGAGATCTACCAGTAGGATAATTCTGCCCACTGCTGTGCTAGAAGACAGCAATTGTATTATTCATCCTGGCTCCTGTGTGGCTATACACCTCTCTGGCCCCTGCAGACCAACCTTTGCAGAATGAGAGGCCATGCTCAACAGAAGAAAATGGATGCCCCTGCTTTACATTATAACTTACCCCAGATGGAAAAAGGTGTGTCAAAAGCCTCAACTTCTGGCGCCCTCGCCCTCTGAAGGGCATTCAGCAGTTGTAATACTAATGACATAGCCCTATGTACGTCTACTCAGAAGTAAGTTCCACTGAGTTAAATCTGGCTTATTCCCAGTTAAATGCATGTAGGATTACAGAGTCAATTAGTTACTTTAAGCAGAGTTTGAAATCTAGTGTCTGTACCTTTAAATTGATGAGTTGAGTTTCTAGACACCAGATTTTTAAAAAAATATCCAGGAACTTGGCAACCTTTACATTCTGCCCCATCTTATCCTATCTGTTCCTTGTCTCCCCAAAAACAGTTTAGCACACGGCCTGTTTACAAAGCATGGGAGAAGTACTAGAGAATGAATGTCACCGGTTGCCTAGCAACCACCCTATGCTGGTTCAGCCATCTCCCTCTGGCCTAGTCCCAGGCCCGAGCCTTTTAGCCTCAGTAGAATATGAGAAGTGGAAGCCATTAGCACTGTTTTGCTGTTTTTATGTTTGCATCCGTTTTTTATGATGCTGCTTTATTGTTGCTCTGAGTTTTTTTAAATATTAAAAGAGTTTAAAGTAAATATACTGCGCCATAATGCATATCTATATCCTTAAGACTGTGTGTGTGTTACTCTATTAACTACAGTACCTATATGACTGTTCACACACATATTTGTGACAAACTAGAAACACGGGGAAGTTGCTATATTTTGGATACAATACAAACTTTATCTATGGCTGTTTCTTCGTTGTTTTAATTCACTGTATTAATTCATTTTGTTGTATTAATTCATAGGATGTATTTTTGATACGGGCGCAGGTTATCAAAACAGCCTTGTCTATAGGAGGAATGTGGACTCCAAAACTAACTTAACTGGCTCCATAATTGCTTCTGGGCCCAATTCCAAGTGCTGATAAACGTTACATAAACCCAATTCCAAGTGCATTTGAAACCTTACATGACCTGGGGTGGAAGATGCCTTAAGAACTGCCTTTGCACATATGAAACCTACTTTCTCACTTAGGTCTTCAGCTGAGTCCCAAGCTCTGTCCTGCTGTCTTTTCAGAGAGGCCATAGGCTCAGCCATAGCTCTGGCATACAGAAGGTTATGGGTTCAATCCCTGGCATTTATATGTAAGACTGGGAAAGACCCCCATCTACAACCATACAGTAGCATTGCCAGAAAATTCTGAGCTGGATGGAGCTAAGAATGGTCTGACTCAGTATGAGGCAGCTTCATATATGTTCTTCTCAGGTTAGATGGGTGTGTATGTAGGGGAGGGCTACTGAAGTCAGGCTTTGGAATTCTCTTTCCCAGATGTTCATTTGGCCCCCTGACTCTTGATCTCTTGCTATTCTGTAAAAACTTTTATTTCAGGGGGTTTGCAGATGAAGTAGAGGTTACTTGCGGCTGATACGTGCTTTGCTCATGCTGCTGATTTTATTTCTCTTCTTTTTGTATGTTTTATGGCAGGTTTTGGGTTGCATTTTTTTTAGGTGAAGCTGATATTTCTGGCAAGATGTTTTGAAATGTCGAAGCAGGAGAAGTATGTTATAAACATAAAACCATTGCCTCATGGTGGGGTGCATCTTGATTTGAATGTATAGAGCATGGGTAGGCAAACTAAGGCCCGGGGGCCGGATCCGGCCCAATCACCTTCTAAATCTGGCCCGCGGACGGTCTGGGAATCAGCGTGTTTTTATATGAGTAGAATGTGTCCTTTTATTTAAAATGCATCTCTGGGTTATTTGTGGGGCATAGGAATTCGTTCGTTTCCCCCGCAAAAGATATAGTCTAGCCCCCCACAAGGTCTGAGGGACAGTGGACCGGCCCCCTGCTGAAAAAGTTTGCTGATCCCTGGTATAGAGCTCCTTGCACACTTTTCTGCAGAAGAGCACATTAAAGAAGTGAGAAAGTAGTGCTTGTATTTCAAATTTTATGGTGGCAGCAAGGGATGCAGCTGCAAGGAAAGGGTTTATGTGCCACAGTGTGAAGGGCCTTCCCTATAGTTTGTGATGTATCCATCTTAATACCTGCAGATCTTTCCCCTTTATGTGTTAAGATGGTTATCCCAGAGCTTCTGTTTGGATCACTAGGCTTTTTATGACAGAAAAGGGAGAGGAAGGAGGAGACAAGGAAGGATTGTAGAAAAAGTTAATTTTTATTCATAGAAGTTTGTGTGTTTCAAATCTTGCCTCAGGCACTCTCATGAACAAGAAGAGTTTGGATTTGATATCCCGCTTTATCACTACCCGAAGGAGTCTCAAAGCGGCTAACATTCTCCTTTCCCTTCCTCCCCACAACAAACACTCTGTGAGGTGAGTGGGGCTGAGAGACTCCAAAGAAGTGTGACTAGCCCAAGGTCACGCAGCAGCTGCATGTGGAGGAGTGGAGACGCGAACCCGGTTCCCCAGATTACGAGTCTATCGCTCTTAACCACTACACCACACTGGCTCTCCAGTGTGGAGAGTGAAGCTATAAAAGCTGACAATACTAAATAAAAGGGGATTCCATATATTTCTAATAGCACTGATGGTTCATCATGCAAGTTTAATTTTTCAAATTAGCAACTTAAAGCATGCCTAATACAAACTTATTTCCATACTGGCTCAAGTTGAATTGGGAAGCACCATAGCTCAGTGGTAGAGAACATGCTTTGAATTTAGAATTCCTGGCATCTCCACTTAAAAACATCAGATGGCAGGTGATGGGCAAGACCTCTCATCAACCGCAGTATACAATACTGGGCTAGATGGACAAATAGTCTTGACCTGGTATAAGGCAGACTCCTCTGGTTTTGCAACTTGCCCACCCTCAGAATCAGAATCCATGGCTTGGGTTGGGTTTGCAAACTGTGTTTTGAGGTGGGCTTATCAAACTGTGGTTTGGCATGTTGTCTGAATTCACTAACTATAGTTGTGGCTCTATCTTTCGAAGCCCCTGTTCCATGGAGGTGGCTGTAAGCTTATAAAGCTGAGAGGGAAAGAAATGAAAGCTAGCAAGCTGGACTACTTGCTTATCTTATATAGGGCATGCTGGTTCTTCCTGCCTAAGTGTAGAACCTTACATTGAAATTCATTTTGTTAGTTTTGGACCAATTCCCAAGTCTGTTATGTGTGAAACAGACATAACAAGGATGGAGGAAACTGTGGCCCTCCATATGTTACTGGACTCCAGCTCCCATCATCCTTGACCACAGACCATGCTGAGTGGGGATCATGGGAGAGAGTCCAGCAACAGTTGGAGGATCACATTTTCCCCATCTCTGGTATAGGCAATACTGAGCCAGATAATCTGGAAGAATATTCTGACAGTAAGAGTTGTTTGACAGTGTGGACTCCCCTTCCTTGGAAGTTTTTAAGCAGAGGTTGGATGGCTATCTGTCATGGATGCTTTAGTTGAGATTCCTGCATTGCAAGGGTTGGACTAGATGACCCTTGGGATCACATCCAACTCTATAATCAATTCTATGATCTGATTTATCATAAGGATGCTGTCTATGGTCTAGTTGTATACAGACAATTTTAAGCAACATGCTGAGGATCTTTAATATGATTGCGGATGCAAAGGAGATAACGCACCACATTCTACTATGTGCACAACAGAGGTACACACTGTCAATGTTTATCATGAAACTCAGCAAGTCAAGTGCTAAGTGCATAGTATTTAATCAACACCAATTGTTAGCTGAATATTCAGATGAAGTGAAGGAAGAAAGTATCTGGCTTTATTGCTGGCTTCTGTAGCACTTGGCAAAGAAATGCTATTTATTCAAGGTGCAAACTACTTTACCATCCAGGACCAGAGGTGTTTTAGGAGTTCAGTGTTCTCAAGGCCTCCCACGTGCCTTTTATTGCTATTACTTTCAATGACAAGGAGTGCATGACAAAGAGAAAAGATTTTCAGTGTTCATTTAATTAGTTTGCAAATTTGCAAAGAAAAAGTAGGACTATGGAATTCTCCCACTGTCTCAAGAGTGAGCTGAACCAATAATATTTTAAAGAAACCCCTTCCAAAGCTGACCACTGCCAAAACCAGTTCATTCCTGAACTTTGGCAGCCTTGCCATGTTTGAGAAATAGAAAGAGTTGCCACTGTGATAAAATTATTATCTGTTTTGCAGAATAAAGGTGAGACAACAGATTCAGTACAGAAGCAACATTAGAAATATACCACAAACAAGAGAGCTACACATCATTCTCACTGATCAGGTATTAACAAAACACAGTGGATGCATATTTATTTCTGTGGGGTATTCTTAAAGTTGAAAATCAACCCCTGGAAATTTTTTTGATATGGATTTAACAGTTTGGGTTCTCTTCCACTTGTCTCCATGTTCCAGCGCTTTAGTAGTATGAAGAGAGGGCTTGTGCACTGGAAGGATTGTGTATTTGTGTACATGTGCATGCACAAACATTGCTGTGTACTTTGTGCACAAATCCACACTTGGCTTGCATGAAAAACCCCAGTTTTAGAGGAACAGCTCATTAGGTATCAATAGTGGAGGACAAGTTTGGCTCCCTTAGTGCAGTGCTTTGCTTCTCTCAATAGAAGTGAATGGTTCTTACATACTTATTTAGAATTAAGGGGGTTCACTCAGGGAACACTGAGGAAGAGGTTAAATCTGCTCCACACCTTTGATGGAGTTCAGAGTTAGCCAACACAGTATTTTCCTGATGTTGTTAAGACTCCAACCCCCATTAGCCCCAGTCAGCATGGCCACTGGTCAAAAATACTGCGAGTCGTAGTACAACAAAATCTGGATTGTACCACGTTTGCTATCGTTGCTCCATTTATTTAGAATCAAGATTGTCCCTTTCTGTATAGTTACATACTAGGTTCTGTTTCTCAGTATGAGGGCTAGAGCATGAGCAGCTATCACTACCTTCTCCTGTAAGAAACTTGGTGAGCTTGTGAGGTAATAGGATGTTCATAAACATTCTAATTGTTTAGAAGAATGTTGTTAGCAACAATGAGAACATAAGCAGCAATGCACTTTAGCAGAAAAGAGATAGTTACCATAGGAAAAAAACCCTATCAATCTTGGGCCTTGATGACAGGAAAATACATGTGTTGTTGGCAGCAGAAATGGACAGGCAAGGGACCTAAAGACATGATATTGGGAAGCAGGGTGCAAGGAGTCGAAGAGAACAGGGACAGAGGCTGAATTTTATATATTGACTTGAAATCACTGGACAAATTTTTGGCTGCTGGTCAAAGTTCTCATTTTTCCTCTAAGAAGAACCAATGTATTACTTTAAGGTATCTTATTGCCTCGGGACTCCATGCATACTATAGAACCATAAACTGGAAATGCAAGCTCTGAATTATGTTAAGCAAATCCTTGTCCTGCCAAATCTTACTCTAAAGTATATTTTTCTTAGCACTAGCCAACACTTAATTTCAATCTAATGGACCAACTGCAGAAACTCCATCTCCAGGAAGTCTTCATCCCCCACCTCTTTAAGCTTGAATCAAAGGAGATAAACAATGGAGTAGAAAAGAAAAACTCAGAAACTTTTGAAACCTCAGAAAGATTGTTTGGAATTTATTCCCTTTTTAACGTGAAGAGGTAACATTTGCACAAAAACGTATTGTTTTCACAGCAACAAGAGTTCCAAAGTTACAGAATTTGAACAGAAATGCACACTCTGCACCACCACAGTAAGGGCAAGAAAACCAAAATAAAAAAGGGTACAACATCTCAAGTTTGAGATGTGAGGCTTTTCAGAGCACATTTCCCATTCTTCCCTGAGCCACAGCTTAAATCTCAAAGCAGGGGATGTTTTCCCCCTCGGATTTTGCATTTCAAAATAGGGGGCATTTAAGCACACCCCAGTTTAATTGCTGGGAGGGGAAAAAACAAAACCCGTTTCTCACAAGATTTAAGGTATTTTTCGCTGACACACAAGTAATATTGCATTCTGTTTAAGAAAATACTCAGAATAACTCACATCATCCCTCAAGAAATGCATATATATACAAATAACAATACAAGTCACTATGATCTACAAGGTTTGAGAAGGGATGAAAGGACAAGAGAAAGGAATTTCATCTCTCCCAGGAAAAAAGTGTTCTCAACAGGATTTTATGGTGGATCCCCAACAATTGTATAAATTTTACATTTCATTTCTTCCCTGTAGCTATTCAAAAGTGATGTTCACTTTGAAAGCACATAACACTGCATTTTCCTATGTGCATCGTTTTCCCTTGATGCACCATGTCCAGACTCCTCATTTTGCTGCCTGCTCATGTGCCCTGTGGTTGGACACATTCTTCCCTCCACATCAATCCCACCATAAAAACCTAGTAAGAACACTGAAGGGGAATGCAACGGGGTCTAGGAACAGTCTCTCAAGAAAGCTTCCAAGCTAAGCTCTGGAAGGCTATTTTTCACAGGGTAGGGACACTATCTTCAGCCATTCAACATGCATGCTTAACAGTAAACTTCCAGCTACACGGGACCTTTGATTTCATACTAAAAGTGATTCCATACATTATGGTAGTTCAGTGCAGGCCACAAGAAATGCAACCATACACTGGTATTCTGTACAGGAGATGACTAAACCGCTTCTGGCACAGAGGAACACTGTGTCGGAAGCCAGAGCGCACGGAAACACTGTTTACAGACTACACAATAGAGCCAATCTATTATTGTGCAATTAATGCTGATTAGGGCCTCTTGTGGAGCAGCCATCAAACTCCAGGTGGCTGCTTTAATATAGAAAATAATCCTAACCTCTTTGAAGAGACAGACCTTGCTTGGGTCTCTCTGCACATAATGTGGCATAAATCCTGGAGTCCCACTGTTCTACCCAGCTTCAGGCCCACAGTAACATTTAGAAAAAGAACTGTATCCTTATTCCTACTTGTTCAGAATCCACTGCACACAGTTTTGATTGGCCTGCAGAGTTTTTTAAAAATGGTTGCTATCTTGCTGCAGTGGACACAGTAAAAACCAAGCAACATTTCAAAAAACATTTCAAAAAAACTTCTCAAATGCTGCCTTCATTGTGCAAGGTTACCAAGACCGTTTCTAGAATTCCTAAAAAGTATTCTGTCACAGGTGGAAAATTGTATCACATCAGCCCAAATGTTTGCTAACCTACGATTAATTCTGTAAAGAACATGTTCTGTTAAAACAGAAATTGGTGCTGTTTGAGTACTGGCAGAGTTCATGCCAAATTTGGGGCAAGTGAATTTTGCATTACCTATCAAGTACATTTTAAACCAGGGTGACAGCTAATAATAATTTAAGGAACTATATTAACTGAGATCAAGTTTAGCACAATTTATAGTTTGTAAAGCATATGCTGAATCAAAAAAATACTTATACACTAGTTATTATGTCAAAAAACAAAGAATTATATTCATTCAGATCATGGTTTGTTGAGACTAAAGGTAGTATGCTAATATTTTAATATTTGTGTCCAGGAGACATTATATAATCTTATTAAATTACATATATACGGACATTCTTCACTGATTCTATACTGCAGGTATGTTGTTGTAACATTACCATTAGCACAATTTAACACAGAGCTTAACCATGCTTATACTGAATCATGGCCCACAGAAATATGTCTTAACTTCTCCCTGTGCAAGTCCATGGCAATTCCTGCTTCTCATTGGTATACATTGGATGAACCAATGCAGTTTCAGGATTCAACAATAAGTTTGTTACAACCAACAATATAACTTCTGTTGTTTTTTTAAACACAATTATTCAGTGCTCTGTAGCGAAAAGGGACAAATTTACTGATACACCTTTTTATGTAGGAAAGAAGAGTCTGCCAAAATGGCATCAAAGGGAATAGAAGATGCAGCTCCTCTAATCACTGATAAAAGAAGAGCATAGAGCACCTCTAATCACTGATCAAAGATTACACCCTCTCTCCCTCTTCCCGTGTTTTAAAAACAAATACACAAGCAAATTCAGCTTGCATTCTGCAGATACGGGTGCATGCTACTAGAAACCCATCAACCGCTCCTTCAAGTATATGAAAGTCCTACAACCCAACTTTCTGTCCATGTGAAATGCTGCAAATTCCATAGTGGAGTGCTGGCCTCCACTAAAAACAGCAACCATGTGTTCCAAGATTTGACTGTTAGTCTGAAAAAAGGTCATATTTAAGTCCTAGTATTCATGATTACTTGCCACATTCCAGCCACCTCACTATAGTGCAATTAGCTTACTTCACTGGAATATACCGTTAAGGACAGATATACTCCACTGATAATACTATTTACTTCCCCTCTTTCAAAGGAGGATATTAGTACAAATTCTCTCAATTTCCTATATTTCTTTTCTTTTCTTTTTTTAATTAGAATGCTTTTGACTATGTGTGTAACATTCCAGTGACCTAGCTCATGGTGAATTACCTTAATTTCATTACCCCTAAAAGTTTTTGAGTGAAAACCAACCGCCTTTATATAAAATTGTAAGGGCAAAATGTAAAGAGACTGTTCCAAGCCCACTGGACCCACAGGAGGATTAATACATTCAAAAATATTTTACAGACATTTACAACGAAGTGCAGAAAGAACAATACTTCCGTGTTAAAAAAAAAAGACATGTATAAAAAATGACACTCACTGTAAAACATTCCAAAATACAAGAGACATACAACTATTACAGAATACAACCATTGAAAAGCAAGGGATTTTTTTTCCACCCCCACTCCTTTTATTGGCACCAGCAGCAATTGTGTCACAAAGGCAAATGCAGAGAGTGCTTGACACAAAATCCCAGGAAGACAGTACAAGAAAAAGGCGTAATACAGAGTTTCCCAGAAGCATGCCAGAGTTCAGCACAAGAAAGCGCCTGTCACAGCTTTCACCACCCCTGCACCAGCAGAAAGGGTTGCACGTTTTGGAGACAGTGTGCAAGAAGTGTAACCGGATAGCAGCAACATCAAAAGCTAACTCACTTAAAGCACTCACATGTGCCACACACACTCCTGGGCAGACCAGGAGGTGGACATCAAGAGAAGATTTGGCCTACCCTAATGGCTAAATACTGAGCTTTGAGATCAGATAACTTCCCCTTTTGTAACAGAATAGGGGGAGTCACAAAACACCTATAATGCAAGAGCCACACATGCCAGAGAGCAAAATTATCTCACAATAAAAAGTGCTTATTGTTTCCTGACCATTATTCTAATGCCTCAGTAAAGAAGAGCTCTCTTCTCTACTATTCAAGTTAGCCGACAAGTAGGGAAGGGAGGCGACATAAAATTTGATAGTAACCAAGCAAATACTGATTGCAGATTTGTTTGAAACATGCAAATAGAGTAAGCACGGCTCCACTAGCATGCATTTACCTATTCCACGGGAACCAGGGGTCAGCTTGGAATGGGTCAACGAGAAGTGCAGATTTCTATTCGTTCCAAGACTGCACTTCTCCGCTTCCCCCACTACCATCCAATTACATTCTATTAAAATCACATTTCCCCCCTTTTCAAATCACCATCATTTTCCACATTATGAAATGCCAATCTCTGCGTGAATTCCAGTGTCCGAAACATGCAGTTAATAGAATTATATCTCTACCTCAATGGCAATTCAGAGTTTGCATGAGGACAGACCAGCCTCACAGAGGACTGCCAAAGTCTGAAACTTCTCTGATTAGGATACTTCAGCTGGAATCTAGGGACTGAAATGTTTTTAGCAGCTCTGAACACATAAAATGCTGGCTTCTGATTATTTGAAATATTTTCCCCCAGCACTGTCTTTAACTATTATCATAGTTCATGGTGCTTATATAACACAAAGGCCAGAATTAATTATTCAATTCATTATTGCTGGATTCTACTTTGTAGAGATTACAATATCTATAGACACATAAATAGGTATATGTAAACAAAGACACATGAAAGAGTCCTGATCTTAAACTTTAAACATATAGAGATTCCTCCAGCAGCCTCCTATGAAAATACACATTAATTTCCCATACTCTTTGAGTGATTAGCAAACTTATACATTCAAGTTAATTTTGAACTCAGCAGAGAGCCAAAAATTGTCTGCTTTTTGCCCTGACCAGCAGGGAACTAGAACTAAAAGTTAGATGGCTTGCAGGGAATGTAGGACAGGTTTCACTACAATATTAGGCCAAGAATAATTATTGCTAAACTGAAATTAACAAGGTAAAGAGCTGGTGAAATATGCTAGACCAAGTTGGCAACTCCAACTGCAATCAACTTCTGCAAGATTGTCAGCCTCAAGACAACAGAGGCAGAAGCTCAACACAAGCAGTATTCAGAGTCTGAACTACCTGAACAACCACATCCAATCTCTGATCAAGCAATTTAATCAGTGCAAAATTCCAGAACTCTTTGTTTCCACAGCCAAATGACTCCTACCCAATAGTTACAAGAAGCTGTGTTTTCACATTTGAAAGACTTGCTTAATACAAAATGTTTTTCAGAGCTTACTTAAATCTTAAATCTCTTTCATTTTGCTTCTGGGTGGGAAATGGCACACAAATACAGAAACTGTACAATGCTATTGAGTGTACACAACTAAAAATAAATAAATGAAAAAACATATCTTGAATGATCCTTCAGTTGGATTTTTTCATACTATTTAGAAACATTTAGCCAATGGAAGGGCAACGGTTTAGTGCCTACGCACAACTATGGCTATATAATTCAATTCTACATAAAAAAATAAAATCTAAACCTGTTTGGCTTGGAAGATTCCACAACTAGAATCCAGTCTGGCCTCTTATCAAGTGCTATTTAAATTTAATCACCAAAAGGTCAAAGTAAAAGTCCGTCCAAACAAGAGTTTGTGGCACAAATTGAGTCTATCACTCTCTCTCACACAGAGACAGGAATCAAGTTTAAGATTAACCAGAATGCCCTCAACAGCATACAGCTTGGTTTGTCAGCCCCAGTCCAGAACAGCAAAGCATATATTTTGGGAGAAATTTCCACAACCTGCCAACACCAAGATCACCCAGAGTTAAAGGCTGTGAAAGACAACAAGGAATGTATAGCAGGCATGGTTCAAAACGTATCAACAAGGTTTTGATGTTTTGCTATTCAGACACCATGTCGGTGAGAACTAGAAGATAGTTTTGCAGGTGAACACAGAAATCCAGTCAATGGACTTCTTCATACCATGCTAATGCTATATTTAATTAGCTCAGCAATGTAGATTTTGCAGACTAAAGGTTGCATCCAGCTACGTTCTACTCAGAGTAGACCTGATGAAATTAATTAAGCTAAGTTAGTCGTGTCCATTAATTTCAATTGGTCTGTTCTGGGTATGACTAGCAATTTTTAATTTATTTGAACCTACCCAAGAAATCTTGAACTGGGTGTCTGTGTTTACCTGGACAGCATTCAGAACAGCAGCTTTGTCTTACAAACCATAATGTAACCCCACCACCACATAACCCCTAATTTCCTCCTGCACACACGTTACACAGTGTTACAAAAGTTGTTATTACTGTATTAATATCCTAGTGCTGATAAAAACTCCCCCATTATCTGCACAAGAACCTCTGACTGGACATAGATAAAGGGGACTCCAAAAGCCATCAGCTGGCACATGAAAAAGGAGTCCAGAGGATTTTGGGCTACGTGGTGCCCAACTGAGGAAACTGTGTTTTGCAGGAGCTGGCTTGCCACCCTAACTCTGTCAAAGAGGTGGAGCGAGTACTGCATCACCCTGCCAAACAAGGAAGCAGAGCTACCTGGAGTCCTCTCTGACGAAGCTGAGATGGAGTTTGCACGTCCTGCACCGTCAGCCGCCATGTTGTCCTGCTGGGTCCCTTTGCTGTCCTGGGGGGGAAACAGGCAAGGAAGGATGCAGTTATTAAATTTATGTAATTTAAAAGTGAGCAAGTGCAAACAGACAAAAGGTGGCTTTATGGTTTTAGATCCAGGAGAAACAATAACCCTAGTTTATTCAGGCATATTCCAGACCTGGACACACATTCTCAGTATATCTTTGTTATTTATCTAACTGCTTCTTCAAGTAAAGCCAAATGGAGGGCATGCCTGGGGTTAGCTAATTTTAACCAAAAATAATAGTATCACACGTATCGTTTTTCCATAGTATTGCCTTGAAGAACTACTTGCCATAAAACCAACTGCCAAAAAATTAACTGCATAAGTAAAATTAATTCATGTTACTTTGTAAATGTAATCATTGTCCAGTAGATCAGCTATTACATATATTCTCAAGGCAGAATTTACTTTCATGCATATCCATGTTTTAATTATTAAATTCCCACTCTTTGGGTATGAGTACTTTTCAATAGCCCCCTGATAAAAAGAACCTATTTTTATTATCCAACACCATAAATTGGATTTTGGATAGACAGAAGTAAATATGAATGGCAACGTGCCTATTTGCACACCACTGGCACAGCTTTTCATCTTCTCTCTCCAGAAATACTGCTGTCTTGGTTTTGGTAAGCCAACAAATTTATAAAAACAACAACCGATAAAAAGTTTCCATTATGTGTTCTGTTTAAGAGTTTACAGCTAATAAAGGCAGGCAAGATCAATGCACATAGGATTCAGAAAGATTCTGCAACACTGCTCTCCCCCTTCCAAACAACCCAATGCCACTTCCCAACACAAAATGGCAAAGCAGTCTCATCTGGGAAATGCAAGGAAACTGCCTACCTTTCCTGACAGAGGGCCCACTGCCGGTCTCTTCCTCTGTGCATAGCCTGAAAGTCTGTAACAGTAGTGAGGCTTGCAGTAGAATTTTCCTGCAAATAGAGCAAGGGGAAAATGGTAATGAGAAAGACAAAAGCTACAGTTTGTCAATGCCGTGCAATGCCACAGTTCCTCTGTATCTCCTCTGCCCTGTCACATACAAAATACATGGAGACAATTATGCCTCAAAGATTTAATTCACGTTAATTTCCTCCTTTCCTGAAAACAAATGGATTTTCCATAGGGTGCCATTGACAGCCATTTACCCAGCACCCAACCAATAGCCAGAACATCCCAGGGGAACTTGCGTGGTATCGCACACAAAGCAGCACTGTATGAGGAACAAAGGCTGCATCACATGGAAATCTGGCAGAAGTGCTGTGGAAAAGGCAAGAATGAATGCAAAGAGGAAAGGGCCGGGCATTAACTCCAAACAGACCGCTGCTTACCAAGAATTGGCCAATCCAAACAGAAATCTATGTACCATGGTCACCCAGGTGATTTCTAACTACAAATATTCAAAAGTTATCCTCTCACAGATGAAAATAGCCTGTGGTATGGTGTTGCAAGAACTTCGAGTTGTCTAGCCATGAGTGCAAATACAAGAGTAATGGCTTCCCACTCTGAGTTTTCCATAATCTCTGGCAGCACACAAAAATCCTGAGCATGGAGAGGAGTTCAACTCCCAGTATTTACAATGTGCATTTTAGTTTCTACAAATACATGTACCGTATTTTTCGCCCTAAAAGACGCACTTTTTCCCCTCCAAAAATGAAGGGGAAATGTGGGTGCGTCTTATGGGGCGAATGCAGGCTTTCGCTGAAGCCTGGAGAGCGAGAGCGGTAGGTGCGCACCGACCCCTCTCGCTCTCCAGGCTTCGCGGACCTCTCCTCAAGCAGCGGGAACGTTCCCGCTGCTTGGGGAGAGTTGCCGGCATCCCGAAGCCTGCGCGCGCTGATCTCAGCGCGTCCAGGCTTCGCGGATCTCTCCCCAAGCAGCGGGAACGTTCCCGCTGCTTGGGGAGAGTTGCCGGCATCCCGAAGCCTGCGCGCGCTGATCTCAGCGCGTCCAGGCTTCGCGAATCTCTCCCCAAGCAGCGGGAACGTTCCCGCTGCTTGGGGAGAGTTGCCGGCATCCCGAAGCCTGCGCGCGCTGATCTCAGCGCGTCCAGGCTTCGCGGATCTCTCCCCAAGCAGCGGGAACGTTCCCGCTGCTTGGAGAGGGTTGCCGGCATCCCGAAGCCTGCGTGCGCTGATCTCAGCGCGTCCAGGCTTCGCGGATCTCTCCCCAAGCAGCGGGAACGTTCCCGCTGCTTGGGGAGGGTTGCCGGCATCCTGAAGCCTGCGCGCGCTGATCTCAGCGCGTCCAGGCTTCGCGGATCTCTCCCCAAGCAGCGGGAACGTTCCCGCTGCTTGGGGAGGGTTGCTGGCATCCCGAAGCCTGCGCGCGCTGATCTCAGCGCGTCCAGGCTTCGCGGATCTCTCCTCCGCTGGGAGGAGCCACCGCTGGGCTCCCACGGCTTGCAGAGAGCTGCCTGTTTGGGGGCTGGGGTCGGGGGAAGCTCGGGCTGCCCCAGCCCCGCGCCTGGGGGGGAAATAATTTTTTTCCCTTTATTCCCCCCCAAAAAACTAGGTGCGTCTTATGGGACGGTGCGTCCTATAGGGCGAAAAATACGGTACCTCTTGCACAATAATAATTTTGGATGGTGTATCTGAAGTGGGCCAAACAGTGATATAATAATTTGCTGACCATACTAAAGATATATGGAATCCTGAAGGTTATTTCTAAGTCAAAGGGCTGAATCCAATAAAGGTCATGTTGTGATCTCAATGACTTCTGCTTGCACAATGGGACTCCCTCTCCTTCTTCTACTCCCTTAGTTCCTGCCCCCCAAAAAAACTCTGTCCCAGAAGCCTGTGGGAACCCCCAAAGAAGATTTGGGTATGGGGTCACAAGTGGGGGAAGGAGGAGGAGGAGGAGGAGGAGGGGGTGGAGGGGAAGTTATGTTATGCAAGTAGAAGTCACCTGCACAACAATTTTGCTGAATGCAACCCACCAGTTGAAGCTTTTGCCCATCCCCTCCTAAGGCAAAAGGTAAATTTCACTTACCGTCCACCAGGTCGTAGGCATAAGAAGACAAACGCAGGGTTGTAGCACAGTATTCGCATTTGAAGCAGCTGCGGTGGAAGAATTTGCCTTCAGCACTCAGTCTTTCCATCACGTAGACACGCTTGTGGCAGAAGTAGCAGACATCACTGCCTCCCACATTCGGAGGGAATTCTTTTTTCAAGGAACCCTAAAGCAGCAAGAACAAGGAAAGGTCTAGACTGAGTCACGAGCTTACTTTTACTTCCACTGTCGTGCCATATGTATTCATTAGATTCTTTTGGAATCCTTCAATGGGAAACGGAGGACGTTTCAGCAAAAACACTAGGCAGGCACCTATGGATAATTCCAAGGCCCCAACATGAGGAAGAAAAGGTCAGCCAAGGAACACACTCCGTAAGGTGTAGCATCCAACCACCTGAAAATAAAGAGTCTGGCGGAATATGGGAGAACTGAAGGATCTAAAAATTCTTTAATTCTCTCAGCTTTAGCTTTCCCACACACCCTGTCTCTAAAATGGGTATAATGATGACATACCTCACAAAGCTGATGAGAGACACCAAGTGTACACAACTAACAAATTGTGGAAATGGTCACACAATTATGATAGTAATAATCCTCCTCCCACATTACCACTGAAGCTAAGCTCCAAACAGCCACTGTTAAATGATATCTCCACACATTTACTCCAAAGACACCAAAGCTTTCAGCAACAGATCTTTTGTGTACTACCCATTTTCTTTATAGCAAGAATTCAAGAACCCACAAAAGGAAGTGGAGGAACAGGCAAGGAAGTGCTTACATCAGCTACCTTTAACTAAACACTGAGGGGAAACTAAAGGCTCCATATTACTGAGGATCTAAGGAAGAGCTGTCTAACTTCTAATCACAAATACTCATCACCTTCTGAACATCATTCTCTTACCAGTTCCTTCTTGTCTAGAAGGGTTTTGGGTTGGTCTTTCCTTTGAAGCTGATTGGCTATTTGCTCAGCCAATGAGCTCACGCCACCTGTATACATCTTTATATACTTCTACCAGATGAAGGTAATGAGGGTGGGGGGAGGTAAGATGGATGGGGAAAATGAGGGAAAAGAGAAACAGTATAAATTCAGGATGAAAACTACGAAAGAAAAAAATGGCAAAAAAGGTGCAGAAAGGGGTGAAACCATGCCAAGACAGTGGACAACACAAGCGTGTGTGGCACCAGCCAAACAAGTGATCTCAGCAACCACTGGTGTGGGCAGCACTAAATAAAATTATTAGCAGTTTGTAATCAGCCACTTTAAGACCCTGGTCAGAGACTTTCTTTTGCCAGAGAGTCGTTGGAGATGAAAGGTGTTTCTAACCCCATCTCCCACAAAGGTTTCCCATAACAGCTGCCATGTTCTTTCCAAACACCATGCTTATCTCTAGATTGACAGCTGAACATAGTCCTGCCATAGGGTCAGATCTAGTCCATGAGCTGCTGGTTGTTGACCCCCTCCCCCAAACAGAAACCCCAACAATAGGTGACTAAGAGTGCTATGGGTTCAGGGATGAGGTAGCATGGATTACCCATATTGAGATATCATGGCTATTTATGATATCCAAAATCAGACTGGGGAATTACATAGTCTGGGGAAAGGATATCTGGAGGAGAAGTTAAAAGGGAAAGAGGGGTGTAATAAATTTGCATGCTCAGATATATGCTCTTTCCTGCAAGGCTGCAAAAATACTAGTGTCTTTAGCCACTGTGTTTTTCTTCATCCCAGTCTCCCCAGTTGGATATTAAGTCCGCTATCTCTTTTCATACCCCATCTCAGGTCGGAGGCCAATGTGCAGACACTGTAATTTCAACACCAAGCAAGCCTTTTTCTCACCCACATCCAGCTTATGAAGAATGCTGGAGAACCCAAAAGCTTGCTCATTATTTTGCTATATCTTGGTTGGCCTTAAAAAGGTATTTCCTTACTATGGAACTTGCAAGGGGAGTGTCTTATGGACCAACATGGCTGCCTTTGCTTATTTTTATTTAAACAACATGATTGGTTTCAACTGTTATTTAAGCAGCAAACTGTGTAACACAAAAAGATAACTAGATAGGATTGGGTTTCAGAAATATATTGGGGGGGGGGCACAAGCCATTAAGTTTACAGAACCTTAGATACTGAGATTCTTCACACACAGTCCCACCTAGCAAGTCATATAACTGCACTGCACCCCCAATTCTCCCTTAAGTTTATGGGGAGAGGAAGATGGATGAGGGTTGCCTAGCCTCTCAGCAAGGAAGCAGAATATCAAATTCAGCTCAAGAACCTTTGACAGTTTGCCCTTCTCAAAAACAACAGATATTCCACTTATTATAAGCCAATGCACTTTGTACTGAAGAACAGAGAGTAAAACCAACAAGTCCTTCTACAGTATTTACCTAAGTAGATACATTATTAACAACTAATGGGCCTTTCTGTTGGAAGAATAGACCTGAGGGATCAGAAGACTGGTCAGACGGAGGGCCTGAAGTCAACAGGACTCTCAACTGATATGGTATTTCAAATTGCAGCTAATTGCTGATAGATCTACACATTTTGAAAGATCCATAACCCCCATGAATCTGTGTAAATTCTCATAACTTCTTTTAAAGGTAAAGGGACCCCTGACCATTAGGTCCAGTCGTGGCTGACTCTGGGGTTGCGGCGCTCATCTCACTTTATTGGCCGAGGGAGCTGGCATACAGCTTCCGGGTCATATGGCCAGCATGACTAAGCCGCTTCTGGTGAAACCAGAGCAGCGCACGGAAACGCCGTTTACCTTCCCGCCGGAGCGGTACCTATTTATCTACTTGCACTTTGACGTGCTTTCAAACTGCTAGGTGCGCAGGAGCAGGGACTGAGCAACGGGAGCTCACCCCGTCATGGGGATTCGAACCACAACTTTCTGATCGGCAAGCCCTAGGATCTGTGGTTTAACCCACAGTGCCACCCGCGTCCATGACTGCTTTTAGACTCAGGCAAAAACATTTCTCTTCAACCAGGCCTTCTGTTAAACAATCTATGGCCTTTTAAAGGTGGTGTGTGTGTTGTTGTTTTTATTATGATTGTGCATTTTGTGTTTTTATGTTGTAAACTGTCCTGTGATCTTTGTATGATGTGTGATATATAAATTTAATTAAAAAATGAACAAGGCATTAAAAAACCAATCTGAGCCATTGACCACCACATCTTATGACACCAGTGAATTCCCTAAGTTTATTACATATTGTGTGAAAAAACGCTGACAATTTCATTAAGTGAGTTCTAGTTTTATGAGAGGGGAAAACATTCGCACATTTCCCCCACATCATGTATTATTGATGGCACAGGTGTTGGGGTAGTGCATTCCACATCTGTATTGATATTCTACCAGCCACTGAAGGCACACTTGTTTATACAGGCATTCCTTTCATCTCTTGACCCAAGTCTCCTGTTTTAATTGCTGTGGGGTTTTAATGCAATAGTTTTATTCCATATTTTAATCACATGTTTCTATTTTAACATTTTAATGGGATGGATTTATTGTGTATTTCAATTATGGTACGTTCTTCATTATTCTGTATTTCAACAAGGTTGTGCAACTGGTTTTAATGTTTTGTAAACCACTTAGATGCCATGTAGACATTGAAAAGTATATAATCATCTTACAACCCTATATTGTGTCTCCTTTAGTATTTCTTTTCTAAATTAAAAGGCCCCAAACATACAAGCCTTGTCTGGAATGCCCTCCCAACTTCTTGACTGGTATTTTGGTGCCTCTTCTGCACCACTTATCCATCTCTACAATATTGGAATTTGTCTTTCCACAGCTGCTGCACCAAGTTTTGATTGAGCTCTCCACCGCAGCTCTAAGTTGTCATTCTTGGACAGTCTCAGCCAGTTTAGACTCAATCAGCATTGGAATGTTTTGTTCCAATATGTATCACTTTACACTTATTAGCACATTTTTTTGCCCCTTCACCTCATTTGGAGATGTTCTTTTGGAACTCTTCACCGTCTGCTCAGGTTTTCATCATGCTCTATAAATTGGTGCCATCTGTAAAGTTGGCTTTCACTGATCACTTCCAGATCATTTGTGGGCAAGTTACACAGTCTTATTGTCTCTAAGACAGCCTCTTCTATTTTTTTCTTTTGTGTGTGGACTGTGTGCCAAACAAATCTCTTCAGCTACAGACTTCCTCATAGACTGTCCCAATACAGATCTTTGGGGGATTCCATGACCTATTTCCAACAATTGTGAGAATTTTCAGCCTATTTCTACCCTAGGTCTTGTTTATGTATGAGTAGAGGGGACAATATGGGAAACCAAATGAGAGGCAATGTGGTTACTTTGTCAGAAACAGGTCTATTGTCGTCCACAAGTTTTCTTTTGAAGGGAAGGCCTTGGTTGGTGAGTCCTTCTCTTCCCCACTCTACAAGCAGACAGAGGGGACTATCTGCTCTAAAAGATGGTGCTTCTTGCCCATGCTAAAGATTATTACATTTGCCTATTATCAATTTGAATCTAATCCACCTCTCCCATAAAAACTCTACAGAATTCTCAGAGCAAGACTACATTGTTTAAAAGGAAATATTAGTTCTACAACAGACAGGTGTCCACATTCTCCATGCCCATCTTGAAGAATTAGACAACATTCAGTGACACAATGACCAATACAGTATAGCTCTTCCTATAGAACAATCAGAAATCCCTTAAACCTTAATCTAGATGAGACAAGCAGCAAGCATTTCAGTATTCACTACGCTGTTCAAAAATCAAACCACAACTAATCTGTTATATTATAAGACACAAAAAGCAATATAGTGGTTTGAATCGCATCCTCAAAGTGAAGCAGCAAACAAGCATTTATTCATCATGTAGATGTTCAATGGTCACAGACAATCCAGTGCTAGAAACAGCTGTTAAGAGACAGACAACAGAGTGAATCCCACTCTTGGAAACAAAGAAGCCTTATTGGTGGATCCTTAGTAGTCAGAAATGGCCGTTTGACACAATGGTCCAGTTCCAACATCACCATGGTTTGGTGGTCAGTAGCAGTCTGCATTATTCCACTTCCCTTCCCCGCATAGCAAAAGATATACTGGGAAGCCATGGTTAAACTAGCAGGTCATAATTACTGCTAGCCTAATTTTGTTTTCATTTGAGTGACTCAAACCACAATTTGAAATTGGCTTTAATTGCCAACTTGAGAACGAATTATAGTGAGAAGTGATTATGGCAGCACCTGTTCAAAACATTATAATAAAACCAAGATATAGCTACGGAGGAAATGAAAGTGAAGTGAAGAAGCCCAAGGAAGATGCAGGAGAAAGCAGAGGAAGAAGCATTTCAGCCCACAAAGGACTCCTGACGATCAAACTATGGCTTGGTGATTCGGACCCAACACATCTCCCAACTGGGTGAGTGAATTCCAGGGTATGCCTTTACTTATCTGGAGGCAGAACAAGCCAGTTCTGGGTGAGACATACAATATTCTTTGTGAAATGTTTGCTAGCCATTGCTCTCTCTCCTACCAGACAATCAGTAACTCTGAGGTGTAAAGGATATACACCATTTCCAAATTCACAAGCCTTGGAATAGCCAGGATACAGAGGAATCCCAAGCCTTTCTGCAGGCACACAGGCTAAGCTCAGCCACAACCCAAGGCAAAGAGAACTTATGAGCCTAGCTTTATCCAGTGCGGCATTCTCAAGTGGCAGGAGATGGAATAGGCCAAAGATGTGCAACCGGGTGCAGCCTCAAGCCCCACACCATGCTACCTGTCTGAGGGAGTCAGAGGAGGGAGAAGAAGGGCGACTGGAAGAGCGGAGGTTGCGGGAGAGCTCCCACTGCTCAACAACAGATCGACGAGATCGCTCAATCTCTGGCTACAAAATAAAGATGAGAAAGTCAGAAGACGGCATTTCAAAATAGGAGCTTTTGGGAAGGGGCGGGTGAGACAGGCAGCAGATATCTTGCAGCTTGCAAGTGACGTAGGAAAATTTTCGGCATGTTCTACTACTTTTAAACTCCCCAGCCAAAGTTCAGAACATTGATATTGGGGGGGGGGGGGATTGGTGGAATACCAAATCCATGTACTAATTTCACCTGTGAATGACCTTCCTGATGCTTGTCTTTCAAGTTTTAGAAATGAATGGATTTATAAAGAACTGTGGGCTGGATGTATCCTGAATAAAATACGAGGAATTCTATTCCAATCATGAAGCAATACCAAAAATTCCTAATAAGAAGGTTGAAAAGAAACAACTTTCTAAAATTTCTGCATGGTAAAAGAGACTGCAAGACTGTTAAGCAAGACACATGTCAAAATGCATGTGCTTGCATTCAATAGTCTCTTTTTACCCCATCATTATTTTGTTTGGCAAAATGACTAAAAGCAATTGATATTAGACCTTCCAGAGTTTAACAAGATGAAATACATTATAACAGCCCACGCAGGGTCAGAAAATAAATTCTGATCAGCAACTGATGATATATGATTGAATATTGGCACTGACATACATGTTTAAAAATTAGAGGACGTTTAGAAAGAATGTATATATTGCTTAAAGAAATAAACAAGTTTTCAAAGCCCATTTGGTTTATATATAAAGGCTGTTCTGGGGTTAGTTAACTTCCTGGTTTCATTTGTTTTGGGTTACTCTTTAGCATGCTAATTTTATAGAACCTTGCTTCTGAAACCTAGTTACGTACCGCAGACGCTTTTCATCTCCAGACTGGCTAAGTAACGCTCCACCAACACTTCTTGAATCTAGCTGAGTGTTTCAATACAGATTCTACCCTACTCTATAGAAGTGCAAACTCTCAAAAGCCCCTTTAAGTTAGGAGCTTCTTCCCCACATATGGCACACATCTTTTATTAGTGCTAGACGAATCTATGCAAGATTAAGTGCTGATTCAGCAAGCAGGAACAGTAAGTTAACAGGAAAGACGGAATAATGAGTTTGGATGTTGTTGTTTTACCCAGAGTGATTGAAAGTGTTCTGCTACAATGTGATAGTGTACTCATCAGCCATTAAAACAGGACATCTGATGCCAGCCATGTTACAGCCCAAGCAACCTTTCATTTCCCATTCTACGGAACGGCAAGCAGACACAAAGCGCCAGACAGACAGGAAGGCAGTCACCTGATGCCTGGTTGCTGGCCTTTGCTCCAGGAGGGCAGCCAGCTGGCTTGCCCTCTGCTCAATGGTAAGTGTGCGCTCTGGCACACGGTCATCTGAAAAGAACTGGTGAGGTCTCTGCAGAATAATGAGTGAGGGAAAATGAACAAGAGAGCACAGGGGGGAAATATTCATGGAAAAAGCATAACAGTAGGAAAAGAAACAAAGCTGAAAATAAGGTCAGAGGCAGTTAATTAAATGCTTGTGCATTAAAAAAAAAAGTGGGACGCAGGGGCAACGAGGGGAACAAGAGCTCAAAATCCTCTGGATGAAGGTTGCACACACACACACCACAGATGTGACATACATATAACACAAACCATTTACGGTAGCCGAATCCAAATTAGGTCTACTCTGGAAGTCACTGATTTAAATACGTTTACTGCTCAGGAAGCATGCAGAGGGCTGTGACCTTTGGAAGCTGTGGTTTATGAATCCTACAGCAGCAGGAAAAGGAGCCAAGATTGTGCCGCCAAAGCAGCGTCATAGTTTAGCTGCTGTGAAATACAGGTGTGTCACAGGGATCTGGAGAGGGCACTTTCTGTCTGTAGTGATGCACATTACTGAGAGGTAGGGACTGAATAGAGGCAGGGAAGCCAGGCAGATGCAATATCGACACAGGGACCAAAACTTTGGGTTTTCCTTCCTCACTTCCCTCGCTCCAACTTTTTAACCTGGTTGTTTTGGAGACTGGATGCAATACCAAGCTAGTGGTGAAGAGAAGGGTCATGGAAGGGAAACAATGGCAAAGCCATAGTTCTCTGTGAGGGGCTAGTGATGTTTAACACAAAATTCTCAGTATCCTCAAAACTGTATTGTGTAGGGTTCCTTTCCAAAATTATTTACTGTGATGAGCAGCTTTTAGAAATATATTGAGCAGGCAGACTGCAGCATCGATCCATGCCTTTATTATGTCAGTTCATTCTCTTTCCTTGCATGTTCTACTTTGGTCCAAGCTTATTCCAGTTAATTTAGTTTTACATGCTTTTGTGGGCGGGATGTTTAGAAATGTCCCTTTCTCCCTACTGTCATGAAGATTTATTTGTGCATTCCATCAGGCTATGTGAACTGTTTCTATCACAGCTTTATTATTATTATTATTATTATTATTATTATTATTATTATTATTATTATTATTACTACTTTACCCATCGGGCTTGGTTTCCCCAGCCACTCTGGGCAGTTTCCAGTCCACAAAAAACCACAACAAAACACCAAACAACAACAACTTCCCAATACAGGGCTGCCTTCAGATGTCTTCTAAAAGTTGAGTGGTTCTTTTATCTCCTTGACATCTGATGGGAGGGTGTTCCACAGGGAGTAACAATAGTTTTATTATTTACAAAAAGAACTAACAAAGAACTGGTTCCTGCATGTCTTGTTTTCCTCTTTCTGCCCCATCCCTTTTTCATTTTGTGTCATTCCTTTTAAAGTGTGAGCCTGAGGGCTAGGACTGTCTAGCTTTTTATTGATCTGTAAGCTGCTCTGGGAGTTTTTTTGGCTGAAGAATGAGGTAATAATGATTCAGATAGATGGATAGATATTTTCCGACACATCAGCAGGCCCTTTCTACTCCACATTAGTATCTTCTATTAAAGAGAAAAATGGGGAATGCCAAATTCAATGTGCTATGTGCCCGACGGAAAAAAAACATACTGCATGATGCTCAAAGTGATCACAAGCCTGTCAAGCAAGAAATTCTGCAAAGGCCACACAGACACAAAACCACTATTTTTACGAAGCATTTTCAGTAGAGCTTGGTTATTAGTATTATGCTGGCATATGAATAGCTCTCCAGCCTTCTCTTACCCACCCCCAGCTTGCACAACGTTCTCCCAAGAGTGCACACACCCTCTTCATGCTGCTTTTGCTCATGCTATTTTACCCGCTGCTGTCTGGGACTCTGCTCTCCAGCTGGTTCTCCATGAGGTTCCCTGTTTGCCTGCAGGCAAAATAATGACCTTGACAAATCCCACATACACACACTCACAGAAAGATAGCATCGTTCAGTTAGGAGTCACCCTACAAGAGAAACATTAAAACCACAGTCCTGGAAAAGCCATAGGAGGTTTGCAAAGATCATGTGGCTGCTGTGAAGAAAGAGGTTTTGTGCCGAGCTGTTAAAAACAATACTTTATACAAACTGTGTTAGTAAATGGTGACAACAGCAATAAATATCCACACAGTGATACATGTGGTGGCATAAGAAGGAACCGCTCCCAAGAAACCGTAAATTGTTCCTTGGAAAATCCTAGTTTTTAAAGTAATATGAGGAATAAACTTTAGAGAACTTTAGAGGCAAAGTGAGATATGTCCATTGAGCTTAAGTAATCAAGTCTGTTTTTAATTCAAAGGTTATTTTGAAGAGCTTGGGCTCCCCTCAACGTGCACAAGAAACAAGGCTCCCTGGCCTGCGAAATCCACAGTGGTGTCCTACGATAAGACAGACCGTAATCTTCCCTGCCCCAAGAATGCAGACAGCTGGAGGCAGCTCTGATTATCCTCTATACACACAGGTATAGTTTTATTAAAATGTAGCTCCCAGAAACTCACAAACCTGCTCATACTACATAAGACAAAATAGGTGTGTGTGTGTGTGTGTGTGTGTGTGTGTGTGTCCCCTGCAACTTTCCAGTTTTGTGAGTCAATGCAACTATATATGAAATATAAAACACCTTAAAAACAAATAGTTTACAAGACTGAGTGGTAAGTTTCCCATTTAGAAGCTAACTCTTCTTGCAGATCAAGCAAGAGAAGCTGACCCAGTTTTTCCAACTGTAAGTAAACGATGTTCTACATTGCGGACATCAGAATAAGTGTGCCTTTGTGAATAATACTACTTTGGCCCTGACATAATACTATTTGGCCCTGTGGAGGGAACTCCTGGGGTAAACTGTGTACCATGATTCACCTAAAAAAACAAACCCAGTTAGTGAATGTCCTGCACAAGGACTTCCCCCTTGTGCAATGGGTTTCCCCTCCTCTCCACCCCCTGCTCCCCCTGAAATTGGCTGGGGAGTGGGGGTCAGGAGAACCCCAACAGTAGCACGCTGGGGAGGAGAAGAGAGAAGGAATTATTCTTTTCAGCAAGTTGCAATGCTTGCACAAATGGAACGTTCAACATGGCACGATACCAATAAAATATGTAATTGATGTTGAGATGAATTGTATGACTGCCCTGTATTGTATCAGTGTATTTTGCACTGTTATCTAATTTTATTATAAAAACTCAAACAAAACCATTTATTATAAATTGACTCAAGGCCCCCACATTTTTGACACAATCATGTAACTGGGGTGCCTGATTTGAACAAAGTATTCAACAATAAACTACTTTGGAGGAATGTTTTAACAACGTCAGTGAGGGAGGGTGACCAGGAAATGGGGGAGGCTTCCCAAGGTCCCAAAGCCAGGTAAAACAGCTGGTCCCAGGCATTCTAGACGACCGCCATGCTGATTAGTGGTACTATGGTCAGTTGGTGGAGGTAAGTAAGAGCAGCACAACACACTAGGAAAGTAAGGGAAACCGCAGCAGGCTAGAATTGGTAAAACCTGGAGGACTTTTGGGGGCTATGTTTTGGAATTCCTTGTCATTCTCATGAAGTGGGGAGCATCCTGGCCTCCCCCAACTTCTAAGTAATGTAGCAACAACAATGGGTTTACATTCTAGCAAATCGTAGGATGTCTGCACGACCCCTTTATTAAACAAAGTCATCCTGGTGCTATGGGAGAAGCGTTGTAGCAGTTCCCACATCACAGGCCAAATGTAAGAATCTGCTTCAAGGCTAACATTCCCCAATCTGGTGCCCTGAGGATGTTTGTTGGACCCCCAACTTCCATCAACCCTACCCAACATGGCTAATGGTCTGGGGTAATGAGAGTTGTACTAGACCAGGCCAGAGAAGGCAGGTTTAGGCACATTATCTAACTTATTTTCAGTAGAGAGAAAGTAAGGTCCAGGATAACCTCTGATCCTGAGATAGGACACCCCTTTCAGTGGTATTTAATGGGGGCAGGGGAGAGAAAATATCCTAAACCGCTAAATTGTCCTGAAATATCCTTTGTAAGCCGCCTTGGCAGTGAGTGGCTTTTCTCTGAAAGGTAGCATGCAAGTACTTCAAATAAACAAACAGATGGATAAAGGATGCGCCTGTAGTCTCAGCAATGAATGGGAAGCCTACAGAGGCATTACATTATGCTTCTCTACTCATTACAATGCAAAACCAAGCTGAAGGCCACCTAGACTGCTCATTTTAGATCCAGAAACCAGTGTGTCACTCCTCTTACAGCACCCAATATAACAACTGGGCACTATCAACAGCAACCTTTACTAAGATCTCAGGTTTTTGTTTGGTACACCAACCTACTACACAGTGTAACCGTAACAACAGAATGTAAGAAGTTATATGTGTACATTACCTTAAATCAAACAATGATAAAAGGAATTCTGGGTTTGCTTGTGTTACTGGTTTTGGGGAAGGGAAGATCAAGAGGTCTGCTGACACTATTCAGTTTTAGGAGAAAACTCAAAACAGAAGGGGTACGTGGCCTACTTGTGGAAGCAGGAAGAGAGGGAAAGGAGGACAGAGCATGCAGAATGAAATCACCTGCTGACTGGGGTACGATGGAGAGGAAGTGCAAATGGAGGAAGAAGAGAGCATGATCACTTTTTTGGGGCAGGTCCGAGAACGCTCCTTTTTCCTCATCTTTGTTTACAAACAGGGGAGAGAAAAAAGAATAATAGTAATAATAATAGAACAAGAAGAAACATGGTCAATGATGATGGTTATTAGTTGTGGCAAGGCCACAGACTAAAGTTTCCCCAAACAGCGGATGAAATATTAAAATTCTTTCTGGATTATACCTGTTCAGGTTACCCGGGAGTGAAAGGGCTCTGAATGGTCCCTCAGCACACACAAAAACTAAGTACTCCCAAGTAGCACAGCCTTTGCCTAACAGAAAGCTGGCTTAAGAGCAGGGAGTTTTTCATTCAACCATATGGTTGCCTATCTAAAGTTGTCCAGGGATAATTTTACCACCACTACTGTGTCTGTATGTGGGCAAGGCCTCAGAAATGCATCGTGCGCAGGATGTTGATCTTGCTTCTCTTTCTCAGTTGACAAGTAGTAACCAGCGTTGTTGCGCATCAGTGCAAGTGAGCTGCATTTCCTCATGAGGTAGACAATGTCATTTGAAGTCCCCGTGTCACTACAAGCATAGCTGGCCATTATATGATGCCTCATTTATCTGAATGGCTCAACCAACCGGTGACATGAGGGATATATAAATGAAATTCAGGTAACAGGGATTCAAATATAAGTAGTTCTCTTTGGAATCTCAAAGGCATCAAATTGGCCCATGTCTAAAAAGGGCAGTTTTATGCAGCTGCTGTTGAGCTACAGAATATCCTGTTCCTTTCAAATGTAACACACACCAAAAGGTGCAGGGCATAAAATAAAGAAATTTTACCAAACTTTTATTTGCTGCCCCCTAAATGCTGGAGGCTGAATGTTAACATGACAAAAAATATGCAAATCTTCGTTCATTCCTGGTGCTCATATTTATGTGTACTGGGGGTTGGGGGTTGGTACCCCCTTCTAGTCCACCCAAAACCCAAAGTGCAGTGATTTTTAAAATTGCACTTGACTGTGTATTTTGTTGCATAAAATGCCCTCCTGGGGGGGGGGGGCGGTGCTCTGTTTCAAAAAGCAGTATATAAACACCACCACCACTAATGTTGCTTATTTTGAAAATATTGGTCCACTTTGGATTTATTTTTTTTACTATGCAAATCCAAAAGTCCTTCTTAAAATATGAATCTTAAACACTTTTAACTCTGGGCAATCTAAAGCCCAAAGGGAAAGATTTGTGTATTGTTCCTGCAGGTCAAGAGCTGTCAACATCCATAAGGCACATTAGGAATGTTTCCCGTCACTGTTCAAATTGGGGGGAAAGGAGAAAGCTAATGGGGACCCTTAATAAAACCCAGGACCTCATTGACTGTCTCCCACCAAGTTTAGCCAGATCATGTCCTACTCATATAGCCTTCTAAAAAAAAAATATATAGCTAAGAGAATAATGTTTCTTGTTTTTTTGTTAAGGTGGCAGTCACACGAATGTAAAGTGGGCTGAAACCCTTGCTGGCCTTCCTATAATTAGAACATTGTTTTCCATCTTCAAGTAGGATGCATTTCTGAGTTCCGAAAAGGCCAGTAGTAAATGATGCTCACATCAATAAGTATAAAATGGAGGAAGATTCCACTTGACATAAACAAGTTGGCTGGCATAGTTCTATTCCATCTTAATGGCTGGCTCTGGTCACTTCAACTCAAATGGATCTTTGGGTGTTATCATTACCAAAAAGAGTGTGTTTACTGCATATCCATATATCCGTGCAAGAAGAACCCAAGACAGATATATTCCTTGATCTTACCACCCTCTGACCCCAGACTTCAAACAAGCAACTTCCAGTTTCACAGGCTTCCTTTGTTTTACACACACACACACACACACACACACACACACCACCTCTCTCAAGTGATGTAAGTATGCAAATGAATGATGAAGTTAAGAGAATGAGATGAAGTTCATTGGAATTACCAAAAAGACAAAATTATTCCTATGACACGTAATAACTTGGGTTTCCACCTCCCTAGCAGCACAGCAGATTCAGCTCTTTTTAATAAGAGACCAATCAAGAAATCCTCAAAGAGTAACCATTAGAGGCAAGGATATTTTATAATCATGCACATAACTCCTGCAGGTAATTCAATCCCATTTCTTTAAGAGCTTAAGAAACTCGTAGCATGATCATGGATATTTTCTTGCAAAAAAAGGTGGATGAGTTGACCTAAGTGTTGGTGGAGCAGTAAAAACAAAAAACACATTGGCTCAGGAATTATTTTAAGAGTTCCTTCCTTAATTCACATACCCATGACTTGCATTGTGCAGGTACTTCTCATTGTACTGTATACTTTCTCTGTAGCGCTAAAAGAAAAATTAGGCAACGAGAACTAGTACAGAGGCTGTGTACATACTTGACTGCATTTCTTAAATCAATAGGGGTAAACAGGACTCATGAATCAAGTTGATTACCTGTATAAACAGCAGCAAACTGAGGGGCCAGTTCATCAGGTGCAAAAATCAGGCAAGAGAGAACAGGGTTTGCTGGCCACATCTTTCCCTACGACCCGGGCCATGTTTTCATTCAAGTGTCTCCTAGAATTCTTAAATACCAGGTCTGCCATGTCTTCTCAAGAAAGAAAACATAGGATGCTACATCTGACATGCTGGAACCTTCTAGGCAAGAGAGACAGGTGCTTTCCATCTGAACTGTTGGATTTGATTCACCATATCTAAATGTCTAAGCTGAAGTTTGGAAAAACCTGTCTACAGTGGTGCCCCGCAAGATGAATGCCTCGCAAGACGGAAAACTCGCTAGACGAAAGAGTTTTCCGTTTTGGAGGTGCTTTGCAAAACAAATTTCCTATGGGCTTGCTTCGCAAGACGAAAATGTCTTGCGACTTCCTGCTGGTTTTTTCCCCTCCCCCCCCCTTTTTCTAAGCCACTAAGCCGCTTATCAGCTGATCTGATCAGCAGATAAGCCGCTAAAAGCCGCTAAAAGCTGCTAATAGCGCTAATCCGTCTTGCTTCGCAAGACGAAAAAACCGCTAGACGAAGAGAATCACAGAACGGATTCTTTTCGTCTTGCGAGGCACCACTGTATCTGCCTTCAAAAAAGCCTGAAGAATGTTAACAGAAAGTACCAAAATTATTCTGTTAACTGTACTTGAAAATCAGGCAAGAGTGAAATGCCTCAAGAACATGCCCAGCCAAAGCAGGTTTGCCTACACCCTAAAATCTCTGGCAAGGCCAACAGCACTCTCTCATCAAAACCAATAGCAATAACCGTGGGATTTATGTGGATAACAATATCCCAGTGAAGCTATGAAAATTCGAATCTAGGCTATGGCTATGAACTTAGGCCAAAAAGACAAACCTGGAAAATACCAGTCTAGACAAACAGAAAGTAGCAAGTCACATGTGTATGGGTTATGTGGATCTAGGTTTGTGATCTTAGGTGTACCTACTTGGCAGTAAGAACAATTCAGTTCAATAGAACCAATTAAACATGCACGGGGCTCTTGCAAGATTCTTAGATTTTAATGACATGCTAAATAGAAAGTCAACCTGCCCTTTTGAAAAATCTCTTTTCCAGCAAATCATTTCCATGGTTCATGGTACTGAACCCAGCTCATGTTTCCTAGTTACTGGACAGCTTGAGCTGAATTTCTTCTACATTCAAAAGTATCTAACTGGCTTGGATGAAGTGCCCTCACCTCCATTGCCTTCAAAAGGCATGCACAACTTTAACCAGGGTGGAGGCCTGTGTCTTCTGGCCCAATGGTAGCTACCCAAAGTAAAAGCATATTTGTGGACACTCCATGGAATGGAGTGCGATGAATAGCAGATGATGGATGAAAAGAAAATCATCAGCAACATGAGCTTACTGGGGTCAAATTCACTTGATCAGCTGAAGTTGCAGGCTGGGGACCTTGATTTATTTCTACCCCCGCTTCCACCTACGTGTTAAGCACATTTGAAGGGAGGAAATAATATCAGAAGCTGTATCACTGTCACTCATCCCTTTTGCAGATCTCTTGAATATAGAAACAGTATTTACAAAAAGCGTATTTTGACGCACAAGATATTCCTACATTTATTTTCTGAAATGATTTCCATTTGCTCATGCTAATGCATCATGGGATGAGAAAACCCTGCCGTCATTACATTACGAAGAATCTATATACAAAATATGTTTTAAATAATGCTAGTATAGCAACCACAAGCCAGAGCAGAAGGTGATAAAATCTGTTTCCTAAATTAGCTATTCCAATCAGGCAAACTTGGGTTGGATTGGTGTGGGGTTTTTTTACTGACACTACCATTCAATTCCAATTTGAAAAGGAAAATAAAATCCCTCAGTTGAGAGTGATGGAGAGTATTAGAGCTTTTAAAAATTAAATATGAAAACAGCTGTCAATATCTTGTCTGTTACAAGTGGAATAGTTATTTCAAAGAAAGCAATGCCTCTGAAGATGAAGATCAAAGTCCATGGCAAGAATGGCAAAAGCCTTACCAGTTTCAATGAAAATGGATAGTTCAGGGTTCTATCATAGGCAGTAAGAAATGTGATCAGTACACAATGACCTCAACCTGCTAATATGAGCCACTGAGAAATCACAAGCAGAGAAGGTACAGTATAATAACAAGGAACATCTCTCTTCCTTATCTCTTACTTCAGACAAAGGGCTGATTCTCCCATTCTATTTTCCAATGTTTAGGATCTCCCCTTTGAGTGATCCTCATGGATACCAGAACATGTTGTCAAGACACATTAACTGCTTACCCAACCCGCTCTTGAACCCTCTAGAAATCAAATCTGGATTACACAAATTAACAGGTAAGAAAACATAGACGGAGTTTCCTAAGGCTCATTTACAAGAGTGAGCCCCTAACTGGACAAGCGAGCACAACTACTGCTCAAATATTCACCAATGGTCAGGAACAGGGAGAAAGTGAAAAGATAACATAGCCCTTTAATGTGAGCCACACCTACTGTCAAATTACATGCAGGCTTTCCATTTTAAAACAGTGCCAGTCCACAGGAATAACCTGGAAATTTGGTATGGAAAAGCAGCAGCCAATGGGGTGGTAGCTTAGATGGATTGAGCATCACAGTCATTCATTCGGTTTCGTTTTACCTGTTTCCACTGAGGCATGGGGGCAAAGCGGCCCTGCTCTCGCTGTCGGTAGGCTGGCTGGGTGAGAGCACGGTCTTGATAAGGCTGGGCAGACTGTTGCATGCAGGTCATAGAATAAGCAGGATGGAGGCCACAGAGGGCATTAACACCAAACGCAAAACGAAACTCACAAAGAAACCCACAAGGGGATGAGGTAAATGTTGGGACAGGGTGGTCAGCAGACAGACATTTAGGAGAAGAAGAAAAAACAACGGAGTAAGGAAAAATTAGTTGGCAAATAAAATCGTATGAAAATGGAGAAAAGTAAAGAAAAAAGGAAGATGCGAACTTAAGATATAGAGGGCTGCATTTTTTTATTTCGGAATGTTTTATTTTAATAATGTTAGGTTGCAGCTGAAAGGGGTTTAAACTATTAGAGAACCAAAAATTCCTGGAATTCTCTCAAGAATTGAGAGCGAAGCAGCTGCACATTCATTCTCAAACCGTGATGGAGAAGACTCCAAAATCTTGCATCTTAACTGAGATTATTGGCTTCAGGAAGGATTCTCTACTGCTAGGCTTTTATGGGTTTTTCTACCCGCCTTCCTGAAGAACCGAAATGGACACAATTTAAGGAGGGGTAAAAGAACAGGCACTTTGCTAGAGGGCTAAAACATTCTTTTTGAAAGCCTCTTCGCTTTCTTTTACTTTCACACTCAGAAAAGGCCATATTAAAGGGACAGAAAAATGTTTTCCTTTGGCCCATTTGGTGTTTTGGATCTTCTCCTGGGATATGCAGGACAGCTTCAGCCATATGAATAATTTGTTTTAGTCCATGTGTACTCCCATGCCCTGAAGACATTCCTATGACAGAATTGCAAGTGAAAACATGATTCCGCTTGCAGTATATTATAAAACGGATTTGCTATGCTCGCAGATTTATTTTATTATTTAACTTTCACAGCTACGCTCAAGCAGGTTAAAATTACACAGGGTGCCAAGGTGATGAGTGCAGCACTCCAGCTAGGAGGATCTGCTTTTCTAAACAGGAAATCTGGTTATGTGTGGAGTGATCCACAGGGCAAACGATGGGGAGCCTTCTCTCATATGTTCAACTGATGGCAACGCACCAAAGATTAGCTCATAGATGACTCACTTGACACACACAACTCATGTAGCTGCATCTCCCAGGATGGGGCATAAAACATGCATATGAACCAATGGGGGTGGCGGAAGCCAACAGTATCGTCACGCAGAAATCTGCATGAATCGAAAGCCTGGTTAAACCTCCAGAACTGAAGAACCGTTCTAATGCTTGGGGCAAAGATGGAGCAACATGCAAGCAGTTCTTTGTGTTAGATCAACTGCCCTCTATCAAAACAGTACAAAACCCATAAGTGCAAGAACAGTAGTTACTAAGGATGGAGTTTCCCCTCTATCCTTAAGATGTTTCACCTATATGACTTATTTGAGAACAAGGAGGTACCCTGGTCAAAGCCAACAAGCCTCCAGATTCTCCCTGCCAGATAAATCCAAAATATCCTACTAGCTAAGCCATTAGCTGAGGTGCAAATGACATTCAAGCTGAAAAGCCTCTTCCTACCTGTCTCCGGATGCCTGTGGACTGTGCGGGGGCATTCTCCTCAAATTTGGCCAGCAGCTGTGTTGCCATGGACTTCACTTTATTCTGATTCCCAATGGCGGCATCAATTCTCCTCTCTGTCAGGGCGCTCACCAGAGTGGGCCTCTCTTCTCGGTAGCTTCGGGAAGAGTCCTCCTGGCAAATTGAAATGGATTATACACTAATGGATTCCCTTTCCAGAGCCACTTTCCGCATATCTCCAATTCTGTGCATCACTCCTAATTTTCAAAACACATCTTCCTTCTTGCCAGTTTACCCTGCTCACAATATGCCCATCTACCTGCTAAACTGCTCCTGCTATGAGAATGTGCAATGAAATTTAGATAAACAGAAGGAAGGGGCCATAGCTCAGTGATACAGCACAATCTTTGCATGCAGGAGGTCCCCAGATTCAATCTCCATCTTCAAGCTGAAAGGATCAGAGAGCAGCTGATGGGAAAGACATTTGCCTGAGGTCCCGAGAGTTCCAAAAGTTCAGTAAAGCTAACCTGAACTTGCCCATCTGAGCTAATTGACTCCCTCCCCCGCATGCCATAGTATTAAGAGGAATTCAAAGAGGAAAATCCCATTGATCAAGATCACAAATGCTAACGTACTGTACATCTCTCTATCAGGATGCACTGCATATCTTCATATATTCCTGAAAGCTCACCTCCAAACATATCAAAACAACACTGCTCAGGTTTAGCTGGAAACATCTTGCAGTAAGCAAAACAGTGACCATAATCGGAGCATTTTGTATTCAAAACAATTACACCTCTCTGACAGTTTGGGTGGATGATTTGGTTTTACAAAAACCTGACAGGGGGCATGTTTCTGAGCTGAAGTAGGAGGCAGGGTCACATGACTGAATCCCCTCCCTTGCACACAGAAAATTGAACAGCTGCTTTTGGGAGGAACCTCCTGTGAAGAGGAAGGCAAAATGGAAAACAAAACAAAACAGATTACTCTCTTACTTACATCTTCTGACTGGCTTGTCTTCCTCCTCTTTCCTGCACCATCCAGGTCCTTCTCCTTTTTATCCTGGGCAGAGAAAGGGGGAAAAACATTGAGCCCATATTTTCTCAGCCTATAATAAATCTACTTTGCATGTTAAGTAAAAGTCATACCTAACCTCCTCATCTAAAATAAGCAGGTGCCTGAATAGCTGATGGCATGTCCTAGGGGTACGCATTAGCTCTGTGTAACCTGAATTACAAGTGATTTGGGGAAGGTTCCCATGTTTCCAAGTTAGATGACACCATCAACAAAGCATCTCAAGGTGGATCAGGGTGTCCCTGAACTGGGCATAAACATAAGCACGCTTTCTACAAATTTATTCCCAAAGCAACTGTGCTTACCTTTGGTGTCCGTTTCCGAGAAATGCTCTGCCCCAATTTGCTGAAGAAGGAGATTGGAGATTTAGCGGTAGCAATTAATGCAGCTTTTTCTTCTGCATTCAGTTCCAGGTTATCTGTGAGCAGAAACAAATATGATTAGTTGAGACATAGCAAAATCTGAGACTAAACACCCTAAGGAGAGTTCCATTTCTTCTCATATATGAGCATTAGTATTCCATATCCTTCTTTTTCTCTCTGCCCTCTCACTTATCCTTTGCTTACACTTTATGCCACAAAACACCCAAATCAATATTCTATTCAATCTCTTTTTCATTCTAGAAAAGGACTGAGCATTTAAGATATTTTTGCTTAAAGTTGTTCAGAACTCCTTTTAGGAGAGGCATACAACCTTTCCCTGTCTGCTTTCTCTGTTCCATCAGAAATATTCCCAGATAGGAGGAGAAGGTATGTGTCTTCATCTCCACTTCAGGGATAGATTACAACATTGCTGCTGGACCCTTACCTGTGAAGCTGGAGCTTCAGGAAGCAGCAAACACCCCAAATGCCTTCCTAGGCATTACAATTTTTAAATATTTGTGGCGTTTGTAATACAATTAAAAACGCACAATGAATCAACAAATTAACAACTGTGTGTAGCTGTAGATTGCCCACCCCGAATGAGTCAATGGCCCCTGAAAGAAAGAAAAAATCCCCAGCTTGGCATACAGTGTTCAAGAACTATTTCTAGCAGATTTATCCTAGTTTTCTTACCACCAGAAGGAAGGGAGTCCTTGAACATTTCATAGAACTGGGTGAGATACATGACCATGGACAGCTTGTCTGGTTCACCAACTGATGCCATATCTTTGCCAGTCATGATGGGAGAGATCCCAAACTCTTTCTCAGCAACGTCAAATGCCAGCTGGTTATTCTTCTCTACATTGTGTTCATCTAGAGAGTCAAAGTCTCTGGAGGGAAGAAAATGTGTTGCCTAAAGGTTAATTTCTCTATACCCACTAATCATTAAAGGTAAAGGGACCCCTGACCATTAGGTCCAGTCGTGGCCGACTCTGGGATTTCGGCGCTCATCTCACTTTATTGGCCGAGGGAGCCGGCGTACAGCTTCCGGGTCATGTGGCCAGCATGACTAAGCCGCTTCTGGCAAACCAGAGCAGCACACAGAAACGCCGTTTACCTTCCCGCCAGAGCAGTACCTATTTATCTACTTGCACTTTGACGTGCTTTCGAACTGCTAGGTGGGCAGGAGCAGGGACTGAGCAATGGGAGCTCACCCCGTTGCGGGGATTCGAACTGCCAACCCATTAGGAAACTACAAAATCCTCCCACTAGCAGCCTCCAGATCTTATCTCATTATCCCCTCTCATTTCTATGGAGGACGAGGCTATCAACAGCTACTGGCCATGAGGGCTATGCTTTGCCTCCATAGCTGGAAGCAGTTTCCTTCTGGAAGGGAGTGATCTTTGCTTATTTCATGCTTGCAGGCTTCCCCCTTGCATCTGGTTGGCCATTATGAGAAGAGAATGCTAATTATATGGGTCATTGGCCTCATCCATCAATTCTTACTCCTCTCCCGACCCCCACACCATTCGGACCATCTAGCGTCAGGATGCCCTCTTCAACTTAACATTCAGTTTCTTACATGAGGTCAGGGCGATATCGGTGGATAATGGCACACAGCGCTAGGCCGCTCTTCCAAGACATTGTAAGATCTGTTATGTTTACGCCGGCATATCCGTCTGTCTGCCTCTGACACCAGCCCAGGAGTTTGCTAGAGCGAGCCACCGACTCTAAATACAAACACACACATATGCAACTGTTGTTCCAGGTGCTCAGCACTGTTGTCCAGAATAAAGAGATAAAAAGTGTCCTGATGAAGTAAAAAGGAATATATCCTTCTGCCCCCCCCCACAACTTCAAATAACATTTTCCATTATCATGCCTGTACACAAAAGTTAAATAATACAGCTTGTGTTTATCAAAGACTGTGAGTTGTCAAAGGGACTTTGAAGTCACTAAGGGACATTGAACACGGCTTTAAATAAAACATCCAGGCAATACTCTTCTAAAATGTATCATCTGAGAACCTGACTTCTGATTGCCACTGACATAGACTGTGGTTTTGAAACTCACGAGAGGGGAGAGAAGAAAGTGCCACAAAAGGAATGGGGAAGACTGGGAGCTTACCATTCCGCGACAACTTTGGTGTCCTGGAGTTCACCAAATTCTCTATTTCCAGGTGAATGTCTTTCAAGTCTCCTGTATCATACAAATGACGTACCTGTACCAGTTCAAAAAGATTTGCTTATTATCTCAAGCTTCAAAGAAGAATGCAAAAAAGTTAAGCATTTGCTGAATGACACAGGTGCGAGTGAACTATGTAAGTATCTGCAGAATAGTCACTCTCATGACAACAGGAATGAGTACCATGTGGCCTTCCAAATGCTGGATTCCAACTTCAGCCCCAGCCAAAAAATCAATAGATGCAGACTAAAAACATCTGAAGGGCCACAGCTTCACCACCCTAATTTTAAATTAATTTTAAAGCTTCTGTCTTGTAGCCATTACTTTCATGTTGTATATTGATTTTGTTTTATACTAGCTTTGTATTTTGTTCTTCTCCGCAATCCAAAAAAGCAATAAATAAATATAAATATGTAAAATAAATGAAACTAAGTTACAAAGTTAGGGTAACGTTGGACAATGGATTTCTGCCTGCTCCACTCATCCTGTCTGTTGATTAATGATATCCAGATAGACAGATAAAATCTACCGTATTTTTCGCTCTATAAGACGCACCCGACCATAAGATGCACCTAGTTTTTAGAGGAGGAAAACAAGAAAGCAACGCAAAGCTTTGCGTGGCTATCCCTGCCCTTCCCAACAATTCCTCTTAGATCTGACTCAAGGTACAGTACACAGACAAGAAGAGATAAAGACAGCCACATCAAGGGGACACGGGACTCAAAGTGCATTTAAGCACACTGGAAGAGCCCAGGATTAAAGCAGTTACCTGGGCTGGTCGCAGGAAGTTGACATTGATGTTTGGATACCGTGTGACAGGGTCAATGCAGTACTGGCTAAAGTTTTTGCTCACATTCTCAGGGGTGGTCTGAGGCAATAATCTATAGATGCTCTCCCTAGGAGAAAGAAGACAATGGCATTAGTACCGGTGACGTAAAAGAGTGTCTTCAATGACATAAAACGTTGCCCAGTCAACACCTTTTCCAGCAGCCATCACTGAGTGAAATTATTTCACCCCACTTAGCAATTGTTTGTCTTTGCCATCTATGGCAAACGGTCATCCTTTGTTGCTGCTTAGGACAATATCTAACTGCCCCATGCACATGTGAAAAGCTATAACTGTGGCACTCTGTTCATTTTAACTGATTTGTAAATGCAATGTCCTTTCTGTAAATATTTCAAGGCACTCTGTCATTTAACTGATTATATTTAGGTTTCAAGCAATCCCTTATGACACGGCTGGCCTGAGCCCAGAAACTCAAGACTCACTTTTTCCATTCAATTAAAAAAACCAGAAATATTTACCTCGTTTTAAGTAGGATAGTAGAAAAGCAGCCGGCGTTTCTGATTTACCTAAGCTGTGTTTGCCTGGCCACAAGTATGTGGAAAGCCTTCAACAGATGCACCTATTTGCTGGACCCTTGCCATGCAGTAATAAACAAAACAAAGCAAAACCCAACTACCTGATGAACTTCACCCTGCCATGCAATATTTGGGGCCTGTGTAATGCCTGAGCATTTTTGGAATGCTAGGAGGAGCTGACTGATGAGTAATGGCAGCATTCAAAGGCAGTTGGAAAAATCAGTTAGGAGAGTGAGTTGAGGGAATTAAGAGTGAGGGTGAGCAGTGACAGCTTATGAGAAGGTTAGACAGAGAATAAAGGAATTAGTGATTAGCACGATAACATCTGTTTAATTTGTTACAATTTCTCTTGTCTCTCCCGTGTGTATGCAGTAAACTTCTACCACAACCTTTGCCTGTGCCAGGGCATGACACCAGAGGTTAACAATGCTGTTATGCAACGGGAATGAAATGTGACTCAGAAAAGAACAATTTTGAACTCAGAAGAACAATTTTCATCTTAATTACATTGCTGCTTGGCTTCAAAGCCTTTTAAGGTAGGTAGGCCCAGAAGTGCTCGTTTGTCAACTGATCTGTCCTTAGAATACTGGGAGAAGCTGGCAGAAGATGAGTCTGGACCTCAATCTTATATTTACTAATTACACTTGAATTAGTGTTCTCCTTCTTAGTTCTTCCCACTATCCCCACGTGAAAGGTTGCATCTCATAAAGGACATCCTTCCTGCAAGTTGCTTGGATAAATTTTTACAATGTCCCTGTTCATGGCTCCTCATGTGTTATTCACTCAGGAAATGAGGACTAGTGATTAGAGCACCAATATCAGACGTGGGATGAAATCCCTATATTCTCCAAGACTGCAATTCTAAACACACTTAACCCCAGAGCAAGTGTCACAGTACTCACCGGGGCTTATTTCTGAGCAGACACGCACAGGACTGCAGTGAGAGTCCAACTGGACAGGTGTCTCTCTCTCTCCATCTAATCTCTCTTGTAAAACCATTGCAAGTGTACATAAAGTAATCCCACTTAAAAAACCCCTGTGTTGCTTGCAGGAAGACAATGGTATGGAAACTGCGCCACATGACCATTAAATCTGATTCTGCACACAAAGAGAAACTTCCTAATGTGTCTGGGTGGAATTACACAAATTCAGCAGATAAACACACAAAGAAAAGCACAGCAAAAAAAGAGTGGGGAAACTGAAATGCAATCGGACAAAAAGGGTGCAGAATTAAGGTTGGTTCATGCTTGCATAAAAATCTGCATATATTATATTAAGGAGACATAGACACTTCCATATTATGGTCCAGTTTGCACGTCACATTAAACCCTAGTTTAAAACGAACTGTGGTTTAATGTGAACAAGCAGCATGCTAGCTCGCAATACTCAAAAGTTCCCTAAATGCTTCCCCTCTACTAATTCCTGCTGCTGCTGCACAGGTGAAGCAAACCAGAGACCAGCTTGCCATATCATCCAAATGAGGGCTCAGAGTTTGCTTGTTGGAAACAAGCCATGAGTCGTAAACCAAGAACTAAACTTGACTACTGCTTGTGGCCTGTTTTGGGGAAAACAAGCCCGTGTTTGGGATACACAACAAGCCACACTCTGGCTTATTTCATTTGCAGTACAGTAGCTGCAGGGAATTACAGTTTAAGGTGACATGTGAACCAGGCCACTCTCTCATCTGGAGAGAATTCACGTTTGTTCTCTACCCCCCACCACCAAACACACAGAAATTTCTTTACCTCTCTGCAAGAACCTCCAAAGGACTTGTTCCCAGAGACCAGCTTCGTACCATCCAGGCAGAATCCATGGCGGCAAGGAAGCCCCTGGCAATTCCAGTTCCCATTGGCCAGAATGGCTAGAAGCAACCACAAAGAAGCAATGGAGGAGGGGGGAGGAAGAAGAAGAGAATAAGTTCCCTAAGAAAACTGGGGAAGCTGACATATTGCAATGCTGCCTTAAGACCCAGACTCCCTCCAAGCCTCTGTAGGAGCAACATCTAATAATTTCAATGCACCCTTATCCCCTGAGCTGCCACAGTAGCTTTCCAAAGCCAGATATGCCATTTAAGTCAATTACAGACTGCTAATTGCTGTTTGCTACCCAATTACAGGCTCTATAAACCATGCTTCTTTTCAAGTCATAGCAGAGCAATTGGGGGATGGGAGCACTTCCAGCAGTTTCTCATCTGGTCTCTTTTGCATGTTGCGTTTTTCAAGTCACAAGGACACTCCTGCAAGTCACATCCATGTCTGGATGTGCATATATATGTAAGACCTACAACAACACTCCACTACATCCATGTGAAGCCAGAGGCACGAGAGCTGCATAAGAAGCAACACTAGCATGCATCAAAATGTTCTGAACTGTGAGAAGGCTCGCCTCCTTTTAGCCTGCAAGTTATTTTTAAAATTTATTCAGTATAGGTTTGTTTAATTGATGTGGATTCTGGAGAAAAAGAAGTGTGGTGATAGAGAGCAATTAATATTCCGCCCCTATTCAAATGAACTAGATAGTGATGGAAGTTGCCTTTTGATAGTCCTCCACACATTTACAAAAAAGAAGGAATTATTCTTTATGCACAGTCCCCTGCCCCACAAGATCACATGGTGGTATTCAACACTAGTCCTACACAGTAGATCCACCAAAGTTAATGGACATGTCTAAGTTAGCATCATTAATTTGAATGGATCTGCTCTGAGTTGGATTTTCTCCAGTGGTGTCACACAGCTGATGGTGCTGCCTCCCTTCCTCTGTCAGTGGAAAGGAGGCGAGCAACTTTCTGTGATTTCCCCTCCTGCCTACAGCCTCTACATCCCAAAGTTGCTTTGGAGGGTTCCCAAACTCTCTGAAGCAGATACAGAGCATCAGCATCAAACAAGACTGTTTGAAATAACCCATTGTTACTCTGGTTTCTCTTCAGATCGTATAAATCTTTCGCCTTTTACAAATTCTGTTTTTCTCCACCCATTTATTTTTTCCTCCAGATTATTTTTTCTGCTCTGTACAGTGGTAATCCCCTCAACAAACACAGAAACAACTACATATTTGATTGTACGGTCTTGAGGGCAAGGACTTCTTTTTCTGTTGCAAAGTGCTGTGCGCATCAGTGATATTACATTAATAATACAAAATGTTGTTTCCCTGAGCATCTGTGATGGGAAAGGACAGAAAAACAAAGCTGCTTGAAACAAGAAACAACCCATGTAAAAGAACAAACCTCTAACAGACTGTCCCCAACCAATGCCACTAGCAACTGGTGGCCATTTACTTCTCGAACCATGGCTGCGTTCTCTGAGGCATACATGCATGTGAAGTCAAACATGGCCACATCGGGCTGCCCATAGTGGTTGATAGCGAAGTCCAGCGATGGCAGTTGCTGATTGGTTGAGAAGTCAGCTGCTTCCCTGGCATAATTGAGCAAAGCTTCCTGATCCACATTCTCTCGCGAAAGAAGGAGCTCTGTATCTGCATAGTCCTGCAAGACCAAAAAAGAGAGAGAACGGATCAGGGATTGTGCAATGCTCTGAGGGCATATAAGGCAACCCTAGCACTGAAACCAACTAGGCCTGGCATCACCAGCTGGTTGCCTAGACAGCAAGCCCCCTAGGAACCACTTCTGAGTTGTTCTAACTTCCTCAGCAGGAGAGCCAAGCATAACAATCAGACTTTGTTCAAGAATTGTGCAGGTGGACAAGTTTGGAGCGCAGTGTGCCAATATTCAAGGTGAACTTTGGTACATCAGTGAAATGGATGAACTTTTCCATTGCAGATGTCCTGGGCCTCTGCCATCAGCCAGGAGAATAAAGATCACAGGGAAGATGCTCCCCTGGCCTCCTAGGAAGAACATCATGGCAAGGCGGAGATCAACCTGGCCACTTTGGTTGACCAAGGACCAGAAGGGAACTTGCTCTACCCGTCCCTGCCAAAAACAACACTTATAAGAGCTTCATAACTCAACAAGTAGTAGTGCCCAAGTTCGTATTCCCCCCCTTTCCCCACAATCTTGTGTTATGTGCTTTAGACTGTAAGCCTAAGAACTGGGACCATCTTATTGATTGCTGTAAGCCACTCTGGGAAGATGTCAGCTGAAAATCAGATAAAAATACTTTAAATAAAAGAACAGGAAGGAATACTTATTTTCAGCTCCATAGCATCTTATTCACACAATAATATGTACTAAGACATCTGCTCAATCCATATTCTGGTGGTTAAAAAACAACCCTTTGCTGCCACACTTTATATCAAATAGAATAGATGTATTTTTCGTGGATAAATGTTTATGCACAAAACAGCAGCTCCCAGCAGCTCATTTACTGAGTCAGTTCAGTTACACAGTGGTGAAACAAATATGTCAGAACACAAGAGCAAACTCTGCCACTACTGAGAATTAAAGATACCGATCATGCTTGTCTTTCAAGATTACTCAAGGTCATATTTATATAAAGTGAAATTAGCTCTTGAATTTTGGTGACTGCTTCTGGGGGCACTTGGACCACTGCATTATTTGTCAGTTTCCCATTTAATAATGTAATGGCCTCTTTGTTTTAAATTGACGCTATCAATAATCTGAGTCAAACCCTATCCTAGAAGATTGATGTGATAGCCAAGCAAGTCAGCAGAATAGTTAGCAAACTTTAAAGTGCTTGAATGATGGGGCTGCACTCCACACAGTGTACAAAGGTTTCAAAGAGACTTAACAGCATACTCACATGCAATATCACTCCTTTTTCCAGTAAGCTCTGCTTTTTGGCAGTCATAACAAAGTAGTGGGTGTCGTCTTTGTAGTAGACAATGTTCTCCAGATCAATGCCTAAGTTGGAAGAAAAACAGACACAGAATCAAGCAGTGGAGGGGTAAATACAAGAGCATGTGGCAGAATGCAGAATGAATTGCAAGGGGCCCTCCCGGTGATCTCACCTTACATGTCCTTGTAAGACGGTCTAAGGAAGACACCTATAGGGAAAAACCAGCCCCAGACTACAAGATGCTCCCCATGCTACAACAAGGTGTCCAATAAGAAAAAGAAAAAAGCTTCTTCCTGGAGCTGGTGCCAAAACTGGGGTATAATTGGGGTATAAAAACAGCACAATGCCTGGAAAAGGGAAGGGGAGTGATGCCATTACACAGATCTAGTTGATATGGACCCCTGAACGCCTCATTTTCAAAACTCTAATGGCCCAAGATGCAAACTTCTACCAAGCAGACTGCAAGGCATATGATGCTTTTGATCCAAACAGACAGGACTTTTTTTCCCCTAGAAAAATAGGTGCCGGTACTGACCATGAAGTTGTTACACTTAGTGCCACACTTTTTAACAACAACAACAGCTGTGCCGGTATTGCGTACCCTTGAGTATCCCCTAAACCCTCACTGCAAACAGATGTAGCCCATAACTTGCAAGTTGTTAAGTGAAGAAGTAGTCTTGCATGAATGGCCTTTCCGGAAGCCTCGGCAACACGGAACCAAACAGTGAAAAGGGTCCCACAAGACAACACAAAGCAGAGACCCACTTTAAATGTACATACAGTGCTGTGGGGGTTTCTGCAGTTGCCATAGCTGTTTCCATACTAAAAATTTTAAAAATGGTCCAGTTGCACCTTAGAGACCAACTAAGTTTGTTCTGGGTATTAGCTTTCATGTGCATGCAAACTTCTTCAGATACACTGAAACAGAAGTCACCAGACCCTTATATAGTGGGAGGGTGGGGTGGGGTTTTTCTCAGAAGGGTAGTAGGAGATTGGTGATTGGCTCAAGGGGCATGGTGAACCTGTTGATGACTGTTAACGACTACAATTAGTCCTACAGGAAAAAGCAAGGGACAGTATGCAGATGACCAAAAATAGCTTTAGCATGTGTAATGAGACAAGAATCCAGTATCTCTATTCAGACCAGGTCTTTCCATAGTTTTCAGTTTAGTAATAAGTTGTAATAATTTGTAATTGAGCAAGTTTCCATACTGGGAGAGAACACCTGAAGTGTTCCATCAAGTGGGTTGCTGTGATGCTAGTTAGGAAACATGCAGGTAACATAGCTCCCAAGTGGCTGCACATCACCGCTGTAGTTATTTAACCATTATGGCCCCACATAGAGTGTATCAAAATTGAAACGAGATTGTCATGAGAATCAAGCATAATGAAAACATACCATAGGAATCCACTGTTGTTTCACCCTTTAACAGGCAGAGAACATAAGCCAAGACTCAGAAACCAGGCTATCTGCTCTATAAACTGGGCAACTGAAACAATCCCACGTGTTCCTTGTAACATCACGAATGGCGAGCAGCCATCCTCCAAGTAGTACAAAGAAATCGTGAAAAGTGAAGAGATCAAATATGCATATTGAAAATGCCCCTTTTTTGTCTCTGGACTACTTCTACAAACCTGTAGCTTCTCGTAGATCCTGGAAGAATTTCTGGTTGAATATAAAGGCCACACCACTGATCTCTTCAACTTTGGCTTCCGCTGTTGTATTGCGGTTGATGAAGTTTGCTGTAATGGCAATCGCCAGCTTGCCACGGAATTCTTTTCGTCGAAACCCTAAAGAAGAGATAAGGGACAACAACAAAAAGGAATGCGGTTCAAAGGTCTCGCTGCGACAACAAAAGTGCCAATTAAATAGGCTCAGGGGTGTCTTGATAATGGAAGTGTTGACAATGGAAGCAGCAGCCGCATGGAGTAGTAGAAAAAACTGGATTAAAACAAGAGACCTGGACTTTTACTCAGGTGCCCAAAGACTGAGTTGTTTCATTCACCAGCGTCAGCACCGACAGTAGTCTATCTAACGTATTTCTTATAATTAGGGGCAGATACATTCATTTCACTAAGTGTGCAATAAAACTTGTATATGGGCCTTTCACAGTCCATTCTGGGTATAGAACCATAAAAATGTATAGTTGGGAGGCCTGAGGGTGATCTAGTCCAGCCCCCTGCAATGTAGGAATCTCAACTAAAGCACCTGCTAACTATGTAATGTATGTCCTCAAAGTTGCTTCCTATGTTACTTTCCCCCACTATAGTTGCAGACAATGTAGTAACTTAGTAGTAGTAACTTAACTAAGTAGTAACTTAGTACAGTGGGAATACCGTGAACAAGCAAGGGGGTCATCTGCCCGCATGAGGAGGAGGACGTTTCCACTCCCCATCTTCCCTCTATCTCTGACTGGGTGCAAATGTGAAATAAAACTCTCTTCTCGTAGCTTAAAACAATGTATGATACACCTTGTTGCATGACCAGTGTGATTAACTTGATCAAAGTAGCCAAGCTGTGCTTCTGCTACAACAGGCGAAAATCACAGAGGCATCTTACAAATTAACAAATTTATGGTGGCAGGAACATTGGTTGGCAGGAGCTTCCTTAGGTCAAATCCCCCCCCCCCAAAAAAAAATATTCTCAAGGGGAGTGAAAGTATATTTTTCAGCAGTTCGACTGGTTAGGAGCTGCTGAGTATGAAAATGCTCCACCAGAGCATAAACAAGGCAAGCCGGATGGTCTAGGTCTAGCAACTTAGCACACATGAACACACAACACTTCCTTATACTGAATCAAACCAGTAGTCCATGTAGCCAGTGCCATCTACTCAGACTGAAAACAGCTCTTAAGAGATGTCAAGAGAAGAGATATTTTCCAGTCCTGCTACTTAAACACAATCTGGCATCTTCTGCATAGGGCCGGCCTCTCATTAGGTAGAATGAGGCAGCTATCTAAGGCAGATGATTTTGGGGTGACATGAAAGGGCAGCAAATTGCTCATCACTTAATGTGTCATTATTGTACAGTGGTACCTCGGGTTACATACACTTCAGATTACATACACTTCAGGTTACAGACTCCGCTAAGCCAGAAATAGTGCTTCAGGTTAAGAACTTTGCTTCAGGATAAGAACAGAAATTGTGCTCCGGCGGTGTGGCGGCAGCAGAGGCTCCATTAGCTAAAGTGGTGCTTCAGGTTAAGAACAGTTTCAGGTTAAGAACGGACCTCTGGAACGAATTAAGTACTTAACCCGAGGTACCACTGTAGTGGGACGCGGGTGGCGCTGTGGGTAAAAGCCTCAGTGCCTAGGACTTGCCGATCGAAAGGTCGGCGGTTCGAATCCCCATGGTGGGGTGAGCTCCCGTCGCTCGGTCCCAGCGCCTGCCAACCTAGCAGTTCGAAAGCACCCCCGGGTGCAAGTAGATAAATAGGGACCGCTTACTAGCGGGAAGGTAAATGGCGTTCCGTGTGCTGCGCTGGCTCGCCAGATGCAGCTTGTCACGCTGGCCACGTGACCAGGAAGTGTCTGCGGACAGTGCTGGCTCCCGGCCTATAGAGTGAGATGAGCGCACAACCCTAGAGTCTGTCAAGACTGGCCCGGACGGGCAGGGGTACCTTTACCTTTACCTACCACTGTAGTATATTTAGAAGTGCTTGTGGGATTTTCTGCCTCAGGTGGCCAAGCAACTTGATTACTCTTGGGTAATATGCACCTTGTCTTGGTGGGGGTAAGCATTAGCTGCTCTGCCTCAGGAGGCAAAAGGTTTTGGACCAGCTCTGCTTCTGCATAAAAAGTGCATGTTCCATCACTCAACCATGGTCCCCACATCCAGCATAATTTATTTTAATAATGTGTCCCCCCCGGAAGACTTGCAAGACAGTGGTTGGGGGTGCATAGCTGAGCAGAAACTAGACCAGTAGCAGCTACCTTCCAATGTGTTCCTCCTTCCATCTCCTCCGATGATCACATCAAACTCGTACTCCGACACAGGATGCGTTTTCGGGTGAACCTGTGCACGCCAACCTATTCCTATGAATAAATTCTGCATGTTAGTAACATTTTAGCACAATGATACCAGATAACATTTCACTGAGCCTAGCAAAACTGGTGTGGAAAGTTAATTGCACCTTAACTTGCCTCCCCCGGGGGTTTCCCCATTACATGCATTACTGAAGCAGCCCGTGACAGACACTATGACAATGCAAGAACCAGCTCTCAGACGCCACCAGCAGAACAATACAGGCCTTCATCTTTACTCTTCCAGATCCTGCCGCTCATCCCAACTCTACTTACTCTCATTCTCCTGGTCCTCAGGAGGGTAGAGAAGCCCCTGGAATTCCACATTGACATGGATCTCAACACCCAGGATTAAGGAGACCTTCAAGAGTATCAGCTGGAGCTGACGAATACCTGCAAGACAGAGGGACAGACAATGAAAATGACAAGAAGTGCTTAACATGAAACCTGCTGATTAGCACTAACACATTACCAAGGCCTGCCACTAATGTTACCATCAATCCCCTCAAAAGAGCTTTGTAACCTAAAAATATAATCCAATAGTCAATGAAGTGACTGAAAGCAACCCTAGATGCTTCCCGGATGACTATCAGCAGCAGAACTCTAAAGATTAAAGCGTCTGGATTGTGATCAAATGAGACTGTACAAAAGAAAGTGGATAGGAAATCAGAGGTGAAGAACTATTATTTTGCTATGGTGAACTTCTTTCCTGAATGTACTTGATCTAGTATGATCTGCTATTTTACCAGGGAGACTCATTAAAACATTTCCTCTCTCATGTGGCAATAGTACCTCTCCCCAGAGAGCAATTGAAAAAAAAACTCACCTTGTGGCAATTTATACAGCCATGCAAGTAACTATCCACTTGTTTGCTAGAGACTTGTGATTATTATCTGTCAACAAAGATAGGCTGCTGCTCTTAATGAACTTACATGTGTTATCTGTGTACAGCTACATACATTAGTTGCTGCTGTATCAATACATTAAAAAAGCAAGGACAGAAATCCTATGCAGACTTTCTTGGAAGTATGCCTGAATTAACTCAGTGGAATTTCTGAGAATACAAGTGCATGAAAGGATCTAAAGGGCTATAGAAGGAGAACTCACTATCTGGCAGGAGACATGTTGCTCCCATACCCACCAACCTCAACTCTAGCCCCCTTCCTTCCTCCACCCCAAGCCTAAATATGAGGAAGCTAATAAATATTATTGTGGTGGGCAAGTAATTTTCTATGTCAAAATTATCTGGATCACAGCCATCTCAGACACACACACCACCCTCCTCAGCCCCATCTAAGGATATATATAATTTGTGATAACCAAGAATGGCACCACTTACTGATATGGTCGATGGCTCCTGCACAGAATTTGCCATAGAATTTTTTGGCGCCAAGGCCCCGCAAGTCATGTATGGTAAATGGCCACAGATGCAGAACATTGTTGCGGGAGAAGGCATCACGCTTTTCTATCACCACCACCTTTGCTCCTAGAAAGGATAGGTCAATGGCTGTTCGAAGGCCGCAGGGTCCAGCCCCAATGATGAGACACTGCAAGAGAGGAAACAGGTTTACATGTCGTTGTATAAAGACGATTTCAAAATTGAAACAAGTCTGGATGGGGGGTGGGGTGGGGGGGAGGTTTATATGGCCTTAGTTCACTGAAATGCAACAAAAACCAGGAAGACGTTGAAAGATACTCAAGTGCACTTTCTACAGTTCTGGCTATAGGACGATCACCACAATTTCAGTGGAAATACACAGGAGTGACACAAAGCCAGCCTTCCTCATCAGAAATCACTTCAGATTTGTGTCAGGCGACGTGAAGTTTTCAGTCTCTTCCTAATATGAAATGGTTCCGCAGAACCAAATCAGGTTAACTGCATGGCGGTATGCCTTAGAAAATACACACAAACCAGCTTACAGTTTTCCAAAGAAGCTTTTGTCTACAAAGCATTCAGCAAAAACAGTGCTTGGATTCCCTACGCATAATAGTTCCTCCACTTCCATAATAGTTGACTCCACTATCATAATATTTGGACAGGGGCATGACTCAGGGGTGGAGCATGCACTCTGCGTGCAGAAGGCCACAAATTCAATCCCTGCCACCTCTAATCAAAACTAACTCATGTTCTGAGTAAGACCTCTACCAAAGTTCTGCTCAAATCTCAGAACAAGTTCACTTACTAATTCCCCTCCATTCCCAAATCAGATTTATTAAAATACCATTAAATGTACACCCCACTTTTCCTCTAGGTGCTCAAGCTGGTGTGTACACAGTCCCTTCACTTTATCCTCATAGCAACCCCTGCGAAGTAGGGGAAGCACACTTTGTGAGCTTAATGGCTGAGTGGGGATTCAAAACTGGGTTTCCCAGTTGCAGCCAAACACCAAGCCAGGCATCCCCAACCTGCGGCCCTCCAGATGTTTTGGCCTACAACTCCCATGATCCCTATCTAACAGGACCAGTGGTCAGGGATGATGGGAATTGTAGTCCAAAACATCTGGAGGGCTGAAGGTTGGGGGTGCCTACACTAAGCTGCTGCTATAGTTCCTGACACCATCAAGAAGCCACAGTAACTTCCATGAACAGCCACTCTGGAATCCATGCCCACATTCTGAGCTGTGTTTGGTGCCCCTGCAGAGATTCTATGCCATCTTCATTCCCTACTGTGCTATTTTCTATTTACAGCAAATTTTTCATAAAGGGTAGTATTAAGAAATGTGATCTGTGCATGCAATCTGAAATGGTACAGTTGCCTCAAAGGTCTACCTCCTCTTTCAGCTGCATATGCAGACTAAGTGGGTTGCCCACTGTAAGTCCCTCTGTCCTCACCTAGCTCACAGTGTTGCAAAAATGATACGAAACAAAACAAACAAACCAGCAAAACCAGAACACTCACATGTTCATCCCCAAGACCTTTGGAGGAAGAGCAGAATACAAATGAATATTCACACAAGTAACAACTGAGTGCTGGTGACTGCTGGAATCCTGTCACTGGCATAGCAAATGGGGAAATCACTCAGAAGCTACAATGGGAATTCTTGCCTACTCCAAGAATTATATTAGGAAGCGATATCACTAAGCCACCAAACAGCCAGGACAGAAAAGATAAGGTCAAAGCCAGGGTAGCAAAGATGAAGCACAGGCAGTGTTAACAAGAGATGGAGGCTGCAAAGCACACTGTGAACAGTGTTGGTCTTTGGGAACATGCCGTTTCTGCAGATGAAACAGCCCAACTAAACACAGCTGCCAGCAGCTTCCCAGCCTTACATCATACTGCTAAATACAAGTTTTAAGTAGATTATTTATTGGTGGTATCTGTTCGTTTTGAAAAACCACCAAGGGTTAGCAGGCGATTAGCTGACAAAATCGGGACTTTTAGAACAAGGTGATCAGCAATTTTAAGAAACTAACTGGAAATTTAAAAAGATTGTAACTGAAGTTTATACTTTTCATAAATAAAATCTGGTCATTTGAACTTGAAGAGTTTTTCATGAGGATCAGAATCAGTTTTTTATATCAGGCAGGTGCCTTCACTATACTCTCTGCAGCACCTGCTAAAGGCATTCTTATTTAGAAAAGCCTACCCAGGTGTTTTAAAAGTCTGTATGAGTTCTAATTTGCTTTAGTCTATTGTATTGTGGTTTTAATTTTCTGCAGGTTTTAAATGATGGTTGTAATTTTTTAGTGATAATGTTTTAGGAGGAGATTCCTAAGACTTCCACACAAAGCAACAAGTAATCTTGCTTAAACATGTAGTATAACCGTACCAGCTGCAGCACTCTGTGTAGCCCAGCTGCACATTGCCCTGAGATTATTGTTCATCTTAGCAGGGATAAACAGCAAGAGCCACATGGAAAATACTAGCCAACATCACAGGCTCATCTATATGTAACTGCATACAGCTAAAGGCCATTTTCATATATACTGTACAGGTAAACCTAATGCAACCCTGCTTGTCAATGCCCACCTTCGTGTTGGCGCATACTTTCCCCTTCTTGTAGTCCTTGTGGCAGCCTCTCTTATCCAACTTGGCCCAAAGGGCTTTGGCTTTCCAGTAATTAAGCTTGGACTTGAGCTTGTGGTAGAAAGTACGATAGTCTTTGGGCTTCAGCTCTAGAAAATCACAGAGCTCCTGGAAGGCTTTGAGAGTCCCTTTGCAGGTCGAGGCCTGGACAAATCGGTCAAAGAGGACATGGGCCTGGTTCATCTTCTCATTACTCCTTTCCTCCATGCTTCCAGCTGAGCTGCTGGCCCTCCGTGGCGCATTGGCAGCTGCCCCCTTCCAGTCTGCCTGCCTTCTTGTCAGCTATTTCACTCATCAACAGTCGCTTGTTTTAATCCACATACATCATTAACCTAGAAAAGCAAAAGACAGGTCAGTGAATCCACACAAACATATGTCAATGGCATGTAAAAAGTGGTGCAGCTTATGCCAGTTCACATAGATCTGCTTAACTCTGTCCGATGCAGAGAGCTTCATGGAGGCCCCATTCCTGATGGTTAGAAATTCTGCTCAACGTGCTGCCCCATCCTGGGTTTCACGAAGCATTGTCCACCCAACTTTTCAAGCCTATTTTCAAAACCATAAAGGGTTAGCTATAATCCTCTGCACTCACAGTCAAACAGCATTCCCCCACCCTCTTAATTACTCTGAAAGGGTGGAAAGGTTTAACACTTTCTATGTAAACAAGGGTGAAAAGCAAAAGGGGTCTTGGGGGTCAAGTGCCCAAGCTCCACTGTCCCTTGTTGCTATTTCTGTTGCCTTCCAGTCTTCTGGAAAAAGACTGAATCAGAAAGCCTTTTGTATCCATGGAGGCTCCTCAGTATCAGGAAGTTTTTAATCTGTGAGGTTTTATTATGTTTTTATATGTGCTGGAAGCCACCCAGAGTGGCTGGGGAAATCCAGTCAGGTGGGCAGGGTATAAACATTATTATTATTATTATTATTATTATTATTATTATTATTAGTTATACAGCCCCAAAACAGAAACCTAATTTCCATACAATGGGAGGGTATAATTAACTTTGGCTTCCTGGCTTGTTTCTCCACTCATGTGAAGAGAGAAACAAAGCAGGGGCAAATGAACCAAGTACAGAAGAAAGCTTGCTCATGTTCTGTTTTAATAAGCCAAGATTTTATGATGCAAATTCAGCTTAGGGGTGAAAATTGAACAGTTTTCCTACAAGGATCTATAAGTGAGCTCATAGTTAATTTCCCTATCAAGGGAACATCTGGTTAAGAATCATCGGACTCTATAAAGCAAATGCTGGAGACAGAGCCCATGGGGTCGGCTTTGTCCTGTCCAGGGCCCCAAATGGCTCTGATGTGGGCAAGTTTGCCATTGAGGTCTACCCTGCAAAATGGCTCTGAAATAAAACAATGTGCAATAATAGTTACACGATAAAAAGGTAAAGGTAAAGGACCCCTGACAGTTAAGTCCAGTTGCAGACGACTCTGGGGTTGCGGCGCAAGTCATTAAAGCAATCCCATTCCCACTCCGAACTCCAAGCCCACAAAAACATTCAAAACATGTAGTATTCTTTAAGCACCTCCCCTCCCCCAGCAAAAAAGGGATCGTTTATGCTAAAAAAGCTGATAATTAATTTTATTTGTTTCCAAGTGTTTAAGACCCAGTTAATTCCCAGTGTATCACAAGACATGATACATCCCTATGCCCTTTCAGTTTTCTATGGAACAGAGAAGACTAGTAGGCCTTGAAGCAGAGATTAAAAATAAATAAATCTCATAATTGTAATGTGAAACCAACAAGCACAATGCCCCAGGAACGTAGCAGTGCTCAGATTTAATAAGACGGGAATGTTGGCACACCACTGATTTAACACTCATTCAACACAAGCTACAGCACCTGGAGAAGGACAAAGAATACACATAAGAAGAGAACTACTGAAGAGAGAACTCTTCAGGTATGTTGCCAAAACTAATACGCCATGGCCTAGTGACCCAACTACAAAGGCGGCTATTCACAATGGGCAGGGGTATGAATACACCATGTACATCATAACCCAAGAGAATTATTTGTATTTATATTTTTAAAATGTAAGAATTGCACAGTTAAACTATGGAATTTCCTCTCACAACAAGCAGTGATGTCCACCAACTTGGAACAGGTTAAGAAGAGGATTAGACAAATTCACAGAGATAAAGGTCAGTGGCTACTAGCCATGATTGGCTATGTTCTACCTCCACAATCAAGAGGCAGGAATGCTTCTGAATACCAGGTGCTAAAAACTGCAAGACAGCAAAGAGCTCTTGCATTTGGGTCCTCCTAGAGGGCTTCCCACAGGCATCTGGTTGGCCACTGCGGGAAGAGGATGCTGGGCTAGATGGACCACTGGCCTGAACTGGCAGGCTCTTCTTATGTTCCTAAGTCCTGAAGACTGCACAGATACAACTGAAAGTGAATGTAAGTCTCAGAAATCAGAAACTATGAGTAGAACTTGCAATAATCAGGGGAGAGAATGTTTTAATGCCCTTCACAGATAGTAGCAAGATTACTTATAGGCCACCCTTCACCACATGGTCCCAAGCATGGTCCCAAGCTAGTACTGCTGAGTACAATAGCCATGTAATACATTTCATCCCTAAAAGCCTGTGCAAGAAAAGTAAATCTTCGCCCAACTTTGAACAGTGACAATGCCAGCTGCACCTGGGCATTCTACCATCTGAAAGCCACCACAGAAAAGATCTTCTCCTGAACTTGGCATTGTGGCAGAACTGGCAGCAGGGCCTCCCCTGTCAACACTCAGGCAAATCTATGTACGAGGCAGTAGTCCTTGAGATATTTGGGGCCCAAATCCTTTAGAGTTTTCAATGTCAATATATGCACCTTGAACTGGGCTTGGGAGCACACCGGCAACCAGTGTTGGTCTGTAAGATGTGGTGTAATATGTGCCCAGCCAGCACCCTGACCACTGCATTCTGCTCCAATTGTCAAACCACATGGAACTGGTTGCCTACCCTTAGGTTTTGCAGAGAGGATTGTATCCGATATAAAGGGTCACAATCTTCTTACCAGGAGGAGTTTCGTGCACAATGTGCCCAAATGAGAATGGAGGTTTCCTCTCCAAGTGTGATGGTTTGGACTTAAAAGACTTATTTAAATAAGTAAAACGCTGAAATCTGGATGTCACACTTACAACACCATAAATGGGACCAACATTCCAGAGCAACTGTTTTCATCGGCCTCCACATCCATCTACCTCCATTAGCAGGCCTTGTCTTTGCTACCATAGGCTGAGATTCCTATCCACGCCAGAGCAACACATCCAATCTCAAGATAAAAAGGAAGATAGGTAGAAAGTATGCTTCTATCAGGACACAGAATCTGTAAGTGGCAAGCTAATACGATTTTTAAAAATAAAATGCATTTTTGCTGGAATGGAGATATGGCTTTAACTCAAATTCAACTTCATCTTCTTGTTTTCTCACCCCCTGGCAGTGAGTAAGCCAAGGCAAATCTTCACAAATTATGTTTCTTGCCATTCCAATGTGTCAGTTCTCTCTGGAGTGTTTTGCTTGTTGCACATTTGCCAACACTATGTCAAGTGACATTATTTAGGAGTTGAAGCAATAAGCAGGCATCTCCCCTTGGGGCTTACTTACACGATAAGGGCACATTCACACAGGATGACAGGCGCCATAAAATCTCTACCCAAGGCGTAGGGGGAACAGACAGGCTGACTCAGAAGGAAGCCCTATTTGTGTGAAATACCACCATTCCATGCTGCAATTTGCACAGTGGTGGATCAAAACAGGGTCACCATCATCACAGAAACCTGTTGCCCTACGGACACTATCTGCATACAGCAGACATGATGACCTCCCAGTGTTTTGGACTACAACTCCCATCAGCCTCAGCCAGCACAGCTGGAGGGCACTACCTTGAGGAAGGCTGGCACAGAGAAATGATCAACACAAATAGCACTTCCATGGACCTAACCAGAAGCCCAGAGGCAGCCCTGCGCACTCTCCATGGTTACCGTGTGGTGGCTGCTATCATGTATGAACCATTGACAAAAGAATTAAGAGTAGTCTGAATGACCACGGTAAATCTAGTCTCAAAAACAGATGCAAATAAAGGTTGTGAAGGGCAATTAACTCAAGTGGTGGTATTCAACACTGGTTCTGCTCAAAACAGACCTATTGAAATTAATGGACATAACTTAGGTTCATTAATTTCAGTGGGTCTACTCTGAGCAGGACTAGTGTTGAACACCTCCCGCGTTTTTTAATGGGTGGCTTCTTTATTCATTATGGTCTGAAGTACCACTTTTGGCAGATGTTAATTCATTTTTGAGAAAAATGACCTGTCTCTTTTGTATATTATTCTGTATCGCACCATATACAACGATGGTAAAAGTGACACCATGTGAGCAACATTAGCACCGTCACAAATGTGAGAGTCATTTTTCCCACTCATGCTGCTGATCTGGGCTAAAGGCAACATTACTCTTTCAGGAGAAATGACTGAAGAACGTAAGTAGTGAGTGACCAGTCATTATTCCCTGATCAGCCACTCTAGAATAAAGACAACGCCCTCTGAAGACATCCTACCTGCACACAGAGCCTTGTGTCCTCCCAGAGAGACTCTCTGTACATATCCCCAAATCACTTCAGTGTATCAAGTTACACTTGCGCCCCCCTCAGTTGCTGACAAAATGCTTTTTATAGCAACAGAGAGCATAAAGCAAAGAACACACTACGGTTTAGTGCCAGCAGAGGTCCACGGAGCAAGGCTGAAGCTAAACTTAGCTCATCGAATGTCCTCCTCTTGTTTTTCCACTTTGCCAGACACAGGAATGCCGCAAGAGAATCTTATGTAGTGTCTGGGGAACTAGGGGAAGGGAGTTTAAAACAAAGAAAATCCAAGAGCCATGTCATCTCCAGGAATCGAGTGCACGGCCTTTTGACCCCACCGTTTACAACCGTTTACAATGAACTTGTGGGTCTGCAGATTTATCTGCTCACCCAAGGATAACAATTCAGGCATTTGTTGAAGTGGGATCTAGTCTACAAAAGCTCCTGACATACCGTATTTTTCGCCCCATAAGACGCACCGGCCCATAAGACGCACCTAGATTTTTGGGGGGGAAATAAAGGAAAAAAAATTTATTTCCCCCCCAGGTGCGCTGCGCTACACCAGGAGCTTGGGGCGTGCGGAGCTCAGCGCGCCCCAAGCTTCTGCGTGCAGGCAAGGTCTCCGCTAGCGTGGGAGAGCCGGGCGCCTCTCCCAGGGCTAGCGGACTCCTGCGCTAATCCAGAAGCTTGGGGCAAGCTGAGGTCAGCGCGCCCCAAGCTTCTGCGTGCCGGCAAGCAGTCCGCTAGCCCTGGGAGAGCCGCGGGGCTCTCCCAGGGCTAGCGGATCGCTGCGCTATACCAGGAGCTTGGGGCGTGCTGAGCTCAGTGCGCCCCAAGCTTCTAGGTGCGCGCAAGCAGTCCGCTGCCGCCCCAAGCCTGGCGCACCCGGCAGGAGGTCCCACCGGGTGCGCCAGGCTTGGGGCGGCAGCGGACTGCTTGCGCGCACCTAGAAGCTAGCAGTCCGCTGCCGCCCCAAGCCTGGCGCACCCGGTGGGACCTCCTGCGGGTGCGCCAGGCTTGGGGCGGCAGCGGACTGCTAGCTTCTAGGTGCGCGCAAGCAGTCCGCTGCCGCCCCAAGCCTCGCGCACCCCCTGCCGGGTGCGCCAGGCTTTGGGCGGCAGCGGACTGCTTGCGCGCACCTAGAAGCTAGCAGTCCGCTGCCGCCCCAAGCCTGGCGCACCCGGTGGGACCTCCTGCGGGTGCGCCAGGCTTGGGGCGGCAGCGGACTGCTAGCTTCTAGGTGCGCGCAAGCAGTCCGCTGCCGCCCCAAGCCTCGCGCACCCCCTGCCGGGTGCGCCAGGCTTGGGGCGGCAGCGGACTGCTTGCGCGCACCTAGAAGCTAGCAGTCCGCTGCCGTCCCAAGCCTGGCGCACCCGGTGGGACCTCCTGCCGGGTGCGCCAGGCTTGGGGCGGCAGCGGACTGCTAGCTTCTAGGTGCGCGCAAGCAGTCCGCTGCCGCCCCAAGCCTCGCGCACCCCCTGCCGGGTGCGCCAGGCTTGGGGCGGCAGCGGACTGCTTGCGCGCACCTAGAAGCTAGAAGTCCGCTGCCGCCCCAAGCCTCGCGCACCCGGTGGGACCTCCTGCCGGGTGCGCGAGGCTTGCAGACACTCGCCCGAAGCAGGGGGAGCCCTCCTGAGGGCTCCCCGTGCTTCGGGCGACAGGCTGCCGCCCCAAGCCTCGCGCACCCGGTGGGACCTCCTGCCGAGGGCACGAGGCTTGCAGGCATTCGCCCCATAAGACGCACCCCCGATTTCCTCTTCATTTTTGGAGAGGAAAAAGTGCGTCTTATGGGGCGAAAAATACGGTAAATAAATCTGCTAGCCTGTGAGGTGCCACAAGAAACCCTTGCTTGTATTGTAGAGCTTTCAGTCTTTGTGTGATGCAATCATTTACATGCGCTGCCTCTTAAGAGCAGGGGTGCAACATTAAAAAGTAGGTGGGTGCATTCCTCTTCCTGACACAGGGGAAAGGGGGCAGAGGAACAGCCGCATTAACAGCATTCAAAGCGTCCTTCTGCCTGGAGCTTCAGTGATTTCCATCCACTAACTCCTGCCGGGAATATTTGGACCCCTAAAGCTCTTGAAATCTGGAGGCAGCAAGCCAGAGGGAAGGCAGAGGTGCCTGCCAGGTTTCCAAGGTATTGGTTTCCCGGCCTGTGCCTTTCAGCCAGCAGGACCTTGCATGTTTTTGTCTTGAGGCAGTCAATGCTGACTCATCCAAGTGGACATTAGATGGTCATACACTCAAGCAAATACATAGATTTAAATACTTAGGATTACTTATTAATGAAAAGCTTTCATGGCAGAGGCATAGCTGGGGGGGGGGCTCACTGGGCGCCACACCACAGGGGTCAGCACTTACCATGTGGCCTGCAGCGCAGGGAAACTGCAGCGTGGGGCTTGCGTCTGCCCGCTGCCTACAGCCGAGGGGGAAGTGGTGGGCAGACTTCTTGGAGGCTCCGTGCAGCACGCCCTGCCTCGGCTTGCCCCACCCCCAGGCGCAGGGCATGCACACCGAGCAGCTAGCTACGCCACTGTTTCATGGAAACCCCATCTGGATGCAATCAAACTATTATCTGCCCGCTCTACTGGACAGCTATACAGGTTCTTCCACTCGAAGGGGGGGGCAGTTAATCAATTCAGCCATCAAGATCTACGTGTAAAAGATCATTGCATAAATGCTTTATGGGGCTGAGATATGGGGAAGTGGTATCAAATCAGAACTAGGAGCCCAACAAAACAAACTCATGAGAAAGATATTGCGGCTTCCACTGAGGACTCCAGCAAAAACAAAATGGGAGGCAGCAGTTATGAGTTCCCGGTCTCTGCAGCCGTGGAAGGCACTGTGGTTCTCTAGCAGTGCCAGAGGAGCACCCCGCTCTCTCTCTCGAAAGACAGATGCCAACAACTGTAGCAAAACTGCAGAGGGCTGCTCCCCCCTAGAACTCAAGAATAGAGGGTCTCTTCGCCCATTATGTCCACAGGTGCAGACCTAACATGCTTACACACCTAAGCACGTGAAGCATGAATGCAAACATGTGAAGTACACACACAGAGATCACGCAGGCATGCTTCTTAGGGAGGTTGGTTGTGGTTCCCTGTTTAGAGTAGACTTCATAGCAGGCTTAGATTGCTGCTGCGTAAGATGTGAAAACCCCACTAAAAGGCAACAGGATCAACACTCAGGTCTTAGCAGTGTGGGCTGGACTGTTTCTATCCCAGGGCATAGCAGCAGCCTAACAGGCCCATAGTATTCCAGTGAGGTAATTTAACAGAAGCTGGCAGGGATCAAAAGGATGGCCCCCATCCATTTGCTCCATAGCAAGGCAAAAACATCCACACCGTCAACCTTCTACGGATCTAACCCACATCATTCATCTTGCTTTGGATAGCTGCTGAAATGTCATTTTACATCCAGTGGTGTGTGTTAGTAGGTGCCAAGCTACACAAATTTTCCAGTTGGTGTCTACTTGCACAGGGCAAGGCCCCAGGGTTACCAAGAAGAGAAGGGCTATATTTTTCCACATCCAATGCCATCTCTATGACAGCTTTGTGAATTACACAAAGCAAATACGGTAGATGCACCACCTATAATTACTAGGGTAGAAAAAGGAACACACAGTTTAAAAGATACACACACATAGTCATGGGTGGCAAAATGTAGCAGCCTGGCAGAGAAAGCTTATTTGCATGCACACACTCAGTTCATGAAGTTTGCCAGCATTCAGAGTCAATATGTCTTAAGAATCTTAAGGGTGAGAAATCTCTCTAGAGTCCTGTTTTTGCAAAGATCCTGGCTCTCAACTTCAGGACAACAATTTACCGTATTTTTTGCACCATAACACTCACTTTTTTCCTCCTAGAAAGTAAGGGGAAATGTCTGTGCGTGTTATGGAGGAAATGCCTACGGGTGGCATGCCTACGGATTTTCCTCCTCTAAAAACTACGTGCGTGTTATGGTCGGGTGCGTGTTATAGAGCGAAAAATACGGTAATCTAAAAATCATGGAGAACTGATGGTACCAGTGTTCTGTACCTGATCTTGGGGGGAAAGTGGGACACTTCCCAACAGGGAACACCCACAGGAGAAAAGCAATGTCTGAGCATGCCCAACTGTTTAGCTGAAAATGTGACCTACAGCAAAAATAATAAGAATTAAAAAAATTCAGATAAAGTGGTTGTTAACGACTTGGTAATTGCTCGCTATGGACTTAGAATTCCTCAAAAGGACCCCCACCTCCTACTTTAAGAGGACACAAGAGCTGGCCTAAATTCAGTGTCCTAAACTGAAAGGTTTGTGTTATTCTATGCCTGTATCCCTCATCTTAATTTCATGTTGGTAACAAGAAGGGGAAAGGGGGAAAGCAGAGAAATTGGAGAAATCAGGGAGAGAAGGGGTGCCCCACTTACTTTTGGCTCTCACTGCCCCATTTTTACTTCAGCTCCACAGACCACTGGCATGCAACCCTCCTGCAGATTATGGGAATATGGCCCTTGACAAGAGAGAAAGGTTCACCACTCCATTCTAAGCCAAGATCCCATGTGGTTTTCAGCATGTGTGACTTGGCCAGCCAGCATCATTGAAAAAAAAGCAGGGAATCTGAGGAATGAAGTGAAAAGTGAGCGTCTTTCCTCAGCAACTCATTACCTCCCCAGATGCAACCAAGATGCCAATTTGGCAGCTTTCCCGAGCTCTTGGATGGCACAAAGCTATGTGAAGTTCCTGTAGTTTATGTCCAGTTAAAAACAGGCTGACAACACAGGTGTGGCCGGCTTAGCCTTGTTCCATTTATGCAGAAGGAACATCAAAACCTGGGCTGTGTGTCAAGTTCTGGGGAGAGCAGGTGAACTTGACCAACCCTCCTGTGTATTTTGTGCTTTAGGGCTCACTTTCACCGGCGGCTCGAGTGAGTCACGTATTAAGTAGTCATAACCACAGCGTGCTCAAAGAGTGCACTGATCCATCCAAAAAGAATGGAAAAATCTGCCGGAGGGTTAGGACATCTCTTGCTGCTGGACGTTGCCTTATAAGAACAGATGGGAATCAGTTAGGAAACCAAAAATAAATACAGAAAAAAAGTCAGCACCCAACAGTATACCAAATGCCAGGTTTGGCCCTGAGTCTGAAACTCTTAACAGCGGAGTAGGCAAAGAACTAAGCTGTAAACTAGGAATGTTTTAATTGAATCTCATCTGTCATCTGGGTGCCTTATGCCAAATAGGGGAAATGTATAACCTCGTCCACCCCAGGCACCATGGCAAACGGTCAGAGACTATGGAAGTTGCAGCCCAACAATGCCTGGGGCCACCATGTTGGCCACCACTTGATCTACATGCAGGGATTTTATTTTATTTTTTCAAATAGAGAAGTATTCAGATTCTACAAGAAGTATAAGTAGCCATGCTGGCCTATCAGAAAAATTCCAAAATGCAAGCCCTCACCTGAAGTCTGCAATGGTACAGCTCAGATAGAGGTTTACTGTCTCAGCAAAAATAATATATATCACCATATGGTAAACACAATTCAAGAAACGATTTTCCATTTTGCTGCCTCTCGAGCAAACATACCCTCTGCTGCTAATGGAGGGGGGAGGGAAATGTCTCAAGCATAATGCCATTACAGAATTATGTAATTAGAATTACAAACTTGGGGGAAGGGGAGCTTCTTCCCGAGTCCCATGGGGAAGAAGCTTATCAGGGGGTGTCTATAAGGAATTTATAGACTTGTATTTAAGCACTAGCCTGATGACCACAGGAACCAAGAGCTGCAGGCAGATGGAACATCACACACACGAATGAGCAGGCTGGTGATAGAGCGATGGAACACACAGTTCCTCCTCTGAGGCCAATATAGAAACCAAGCAAGCTGCTATTCCCTCCTCTGCCAGCCCTCAGCAGGCTAGTAATTATTTTGGAAGGCTAGTAAATGCGGGGGCTTATTTACCCGGCTATTGTAGCCACCTGTTGTTGGCACTCGTCTGTCTCAAGAGACAATGAAAGATGTGCCTTTGAGAGTCAAGTCAAACCAGTGGAGAGTTGCAGCGCCTGCTGTGTCTATAGAAATCAATACATGAGAGAAATGTTCTATTACAGGTGGGGCAGAAGAAATTAAAAAACCTGAAGAATCAACACCAGAGAACGAGAAAATGCTCAGAGGTATGTCTGGCAGACTAGTCCTATAAGACTTGCCAATAATCTGCTTCAGCACAGCTTTGGCTTAGACACCATAGATACACTAGACTGGAGTCAGAAGTCTGTATGTATATCAATCACAATGGGTATCTTAAAATCATAGCTTTCAACCACGACAGAGTAAAAGCTAAGTACTGTTCCAATTACTCCCTAGCACGACCCTGTCTCTCTCACATTCTCATCTTGGCAGAGGCCACTAACTATAATATGATGTGGTCCAGACAAGGCTGAAGTCATCCTCACCTGGATCAAAGACGTTGTCTGAACACGATGGATGATATTGTTCTACGTATTTCAAACTTTGTACATGTCCCCGCTGTATTTTGGCATGGGGCAGAGCAGCAACAGATGTAAACACAGTGAAATGTATGCCATTTAAATGTGTTTTTCTGATATACAGTACTGCAGGCAAGTGCTCATTCAACAAATCCCCATCCTGTAAATAGACTGTTTCATTTCCTTTCAATCTCAGAGAGATCTGATTATTGGCAAAAAATAAAAAAAAACCCAGACATAAGACATGGGGAGCAAACCCAGGATCTTCTGAATGCAAAACATGAATGAGCTCTACCACTGAGTTATGGCCCTTCCCCAAGAACCACCTCTCTGAATTCCCAAAGCAGAAATAACTGTTGAATTCAGTTCCACTGCAAATCAGCATTACAGTCAAATGCTGCAAACTCACATAACCAGCTTCCAAAAGCCACTTTTCTTATCTTTGCCCATAAACCTGGTTATCACACAGCTTACCCACTGCAGAAATGCAGAGCAACGTAAGCCAAACAATGGAGCTTTTTAAAAGAAATAGCATGACGACACCCAAGCTAGACAGGAATCTTGTTCTAATGGGGATGAAAATTAGGAAACAAGGGTCTGGTGTTCTTGTCTGAGAACTTTTCTACTACATCTACAAGAAGCATAACTTTTCTGCTGTCACCTTGGACTGATTCTGACATTTTCTTATATTGCCTATATATTACAGCCTTTGCTCTTGCAAGCAATTCTGTTGCTTCTTTATGCCCACTCCTCAAAGATACATTATTCTAGCGTAACTCCTGGATGCTACTTTAAAAAATTATATATATGTCAAGAGTTGAAAGGAAGGCACCAAATGCTTTAATGAATGTGATTCCATCCAGTAGAGGGCGGCAGCACATACACACACAAATCTGCAAGTTGTTGATTTTGCCAGCATAACAGCAACACCAGAGTATGAAGGATGAAGACAGCCCAGCTGCATCCAGCACACTGTGAACTAGACAGCTGTGCTCATAACTAACAGGTCAGAAATTAGGGCACATCTTTTAATTTGGGCAGAAAGGTTCTAAGGACAGGATGACACGGCTGGTTCTTGCGTTGTCAAGGGATCTAGAACTGCATGATTGAAATGGGGTGGCTACATTCACTGAAGATGGCATACAGAGAACATTTCAGAGTGCTCAGAGCATATATTTAATCGTAACAACAAAAGCAGCAACCCTGTCCAACTGGTCTGTTTTAATCCAATACGGCAACTGGTGGGGGCTGAGGTCAACAGATACCGATTTGCCTGAAGCCAGCTGATTAGTCTAATTACGGAAAGGCAAGATCTATGGAAAACAAGTACAGCACATCTGCCAAAATGTGCATCCCCAGCTGTGCATGCAACAAGGATCACACCCTTGCATTCTGCACTGATCTGGAAAACTACCATTTCTTCATTCCTTATTTTTTTAAAAAAGAACTTCTTATGGATTAGAATTCATACTGCAACCTACATTAAGTGATCTTGGAAAATGGATCCTGAAGGCACTGTGGTTTTTTGTTTGTTCATTTCCATACTCTGTGAAGAGATAACACCCTTTCACTCCAGTTTTGAATTCCTAAATACAAGCTACACCAGACCAGTTCTCTAAACTTCAGCCGATCCCAGTTTCCATTACTCTTCGAAAACTAACATGCCATACCGCATAATTTAAACGAGAAGATGAAGCAAAGCAATTAGAAACAAATTAGCTAGACTTCCCACACTGTCCCATTAGAAGCTTCACACCCTAACCAACCACACCTTACCATATCTCCTTAGTGATGGGAGAAACCACCAGCTCCAGAAAACAAAGCCTGCTCCTGCTAGGTGGATGCTGTACCAACATTCCCCATTCAGAAGGAGATTATAAAACTTTTGTTAGCACAGCTAAGCTAAACAAATTGCTTTCCCATGAAGGATGGCAGGGACTGAGCAATTTCTGTTTCCTGGGCAAAGAGTCTCAAGCAAGCAGCTCTCTAAAAGACCAATGACCTGGATTCTGCAGCACTAACAGCTGATTAGGACCGGAGCTTCTGCCTTCAGGGGTGAGCTTCCATCTTCCAAGCGAACAGCGTTTGTGCACTGCTCAAGCACTTAAAAATAGCAACTGGGCAGCACGCTCCCCTCTCTGGTTGGACACCTGACTCCCACTTGAGGCTGGAACTAGCATTTAGTAAAGCAATTTGCCAGAAGACACCAAGAATGTGGAAATGACTCAAGCCAAAGAGGATACCAAGTTCAGTACATGGATCAAGTAAAGTCCTCCTAAGAAATCCGTTTTATCAAAAGGCAGTGATATTGGTGACATGTGGATGTGATTGGCGGTGTCCTCCAAGGCAATGTAGCCTCTCAAGGAATGCATCACCCACCACCTCCAGAGTAACCAGCAGTCATGTGCTCAAGATTCTGCCACACTCCACAGCAGCCTTTCTCAACCCAAATGTTGGACTACATCTCCCATCACCCTAGCTAGCAGCCCCAGTGGTCAGGTATGATGGGAGTTGTAGTCCAACGACATCTGGGGACTCAAGGCTGAAAAAGGTTGCTCCAGAGGCTGTGAAAGGAATTGGTGGAAGTGATCTGAGTGTTGTGGACTAAGAGTTTTAAAGCAACTTCTGCTTCCTAGTAAATGTAAAATATGATAGAGCTTTGCAACTGCCCAGTTCAGTTTCCAGATGACCAATGACCCTTGTCCCTCTTCAGGCCTGTGCAGAGGATGTGGGGCGCAGCTGGGTACACTTGCCTTGAGCTTCGGAGGGCTAAGATGGCGGGGGGAGGGCACCATGGGCCTGTCAGACTTATACTGTCACGCCATGAACCTTCTCTTTAGTAGAGCTTCAAAATGCCCTTTTAAGATCCATGTGCTTTCAGAATACAAAACCTAGCTTTATACCAATTTGGCTTAAACTTGGGGTAGGCAACTGTGGTCCTGCAGGTGTAGCTGAACTACAACTTCCATGGCCTCTGACATTAGACATGCTGGCTGGGGCTGATGGGAGTTGGGAGCCCAACAATACCTTGAGAGCGGATATCTGGAGGGCATCTGGTTCCTCAACCCTGCCTTAAAACGAACATACTCTGTTCAAGTTGCAATATTTAGCACCTTTACGTGAAATTGACAATGGAGAGAAACTGCATGAGTTGATGGAAGGAGATAAGAAGTCCGTTTAGAACAGAGCAAGGATAACTGAGGAACCCTAGGCTAGGGAGACAAAGCAGAATTCTTGGGCAAACAACCCTTATCCCAAAGCCTCCCCTTTATACACATTCCCAGCACATTTTAAACATTTCTTGATAACCACGAGAGTTAGGAATTGCTAAAAAATAAATGGTGAGGGGGAAATGAAAGCAAACTGCTGTACTGGATTCTGTTCTGAGCAAAGCAGGTTTTGCATAAGGAAGGCTGCGCCAAACCATTTTCAAAGCCAAAGTAAATAAGCTTCCACAGCTGCAGTATGCCAAAAGTACCAGTCGTTCTTGCAGACGAGCTGATGATCCATGAATTGACATGGACAAAACACAAACCCCTCCACCTCTCAAAATGCCTCACGGCAGCTAGAACAAAGTATGTAGCACAGAGAGGCAGCTTCCAGATTACACCATGTACCCCCCTATCTTTAGTTCCTTCTTGAAAGTCAAAAAAGAAAAAGCGAATGCAATTCATTAACACCCACCGCTAGCCTGTCTCCAGGTTGGGCCACAGCTCAGCAACGCGTCAGTTGGAGCAGCAAAAGGCCGGCATGAACTGGCAGCATGCCACGCCAACGTGCTTTGGTAGTTAGTGCAAATAGGAAAATCTGAGGGCTGGTCTTAAATCCTCTGGATTAAATATTGGGAAGTCAAACACATCCTAAAAGAGGTATATTACATCAGAGGTAAGCGAAGTTCAGCGTAAGGAACCAGGACTAGCGCTCCAACATGACAGCGCCTGGAGAAGCTGAAGAATATCTGGTCCACATAGGCAAAGCCAGCGTAAGGGATTGAACGTAGCAGATATACACGCTTCCAGGGCCACAAATTCAAAAGATGTGATTAAGAGCAGTTTAAGAAGAAAAGTGGATGTAAAACCACAATATTTTATTTGCTGGCTGTGCAATCATTTTGTAGGGGATTACTCTGTTGTCTAATCAGCACTGCATTTGGCTCAAGATGCCTGTGCTTCAGTGTGCCGGCTAGTTCTTTAAGCTTAGGGTGACATCTGTTAGAGACTGGTTCATGTCACATTTTTCAAGTGACTAACCTGCCTGCCCAAATGCCAATGGAAGACTAAGAAGAAAAAGCAACCGGCTACGGTGAACTCTAAAAAGATTTGAGTCGGCAGGTTCGTGAAAAAGCAATTCAAGACTATTAACAAGCTTATATGCTATAGCTCTTGGGTATCAAGGAAAGACAGGTACCAGTAAACAAAAAAACCTAGAACACTGTCATTCCTTTAAAAAATGTAAACATGCTGTAAAGCTGAAATATGTACTACTAACCGTTTGTGTGTAAAAATACATGGAAGAAGGCACAGAAGACAAAGGAGACTTTTGTTCTTTTCCGCTCTTTGGAACTCTTTGGAACTTCTATACAGAGATCTTTTGTGGCTTTCTACACTGCAAGCAACCCTACTCAAGCCTAGGAAAACCCACAGCACCGTAAGAGAGTTACTGTTTTGCATACAAGAGATTCCAGGTTCAATCCTGGCAATTCCAACTAAAGGATCTCAAGTACATGGGGAAAAACTCTTCCTGAGACCATGGCAAGCTGTTGCCAATTAGAGCAGAAAAAATTAAGTCAGATAGGCCAGTAGTCTGTTTTGGTATAATGCGGGTTCAAATGATCACAAATCAGGAAATTCTGCTTTTGAGCAGAGTTGCTTGGGCAGCGGTGGCAAAACACAAAAGCCACCTCCATGAGAGGTCCAGAACAAAGCAACACAAGTGTGGGTCTTCTTTGTGGCAACTTCCTGCTTGTCAAGTGCTCTCCTCAAGGAAACTCGCCTGGCACCTGTTACATATTTTGAGGTGCCAGGCAAAGACAGTATGCCCTTCTAAACTGGAGTGTGTGTGCGTGTGTGTGTGTGTGTGTGTGTGTGTGTGTTGTTTGTTACTATGTTATGCATTTTTGTGTTTTTGTACTACAAGCATTTCTGTGATCCCTGGATGAAGAGAACTGTAGAAATGTAATAAAGTAAATATATAAATAAATAAATAATACTAGCAAGAACCACTGAAGCAGTCCAGTGCCTAGAATGTATGTCCAGACAGCATGAGGCATTCCCCATTTTATGGCAAGTTTCCTGTTTTTCTACACGCCTCCCTTCCAAAGTGCAATACACACACACACACACACACACACACACGATATGGAACACAAGAAGCTCCTTTTTCTCTCAAGAAGTCATAGAATCAGTACAGTGTTACCTTGGGTTACATACGCTTCAGGTTACAGACTCCGCTAACCCAGAAATAGTGCTTCAGGTTAAGAACTTTGCTTCAGGATGAGAACAGAAATCGTGCTCCGGCGGCAGCAGGAGGCCCCATTGGCTAAAGTGGTGCTTCAAGTTAAGAACAGTTTCAAGTTAAGAACAGACCTCCGGAACGAATTAAGTACTTAACCCGAGGTACCACTGTATTGTAGATTTGAAAGGGAGGCAAAGGATCATCTAGTCCAAGCCCCTGTGATGCAGAAATCACAGAGCATCCTTAAAAGATGACCATCCAACCTCTGTCTGAAAACCACCAATGAAGAAGAGTCTACACCGCCTTCCGAGGTGGACTGCTCCACTGTCAAAAAGCTCTTGCCATTGAAAATTTCTTCCTAATGTTTTCCTAATCTTCCCCATCATCTGCTACCTGATCTTTTTAACTCAAGGGTGGGAAACCTTGATGCCCTCGTTGGGAGTCCAACAACAGGGCCACAGGTTCCCAAGCCCTCTTTTACCTAGTTATGCCAGGAATACAAAACACACCCTATCACCAAGCACAGGCTATCACTTAGAATGAGAAATTAAGCATGGAATGAGTCTGTGTAAGAGATGTGACTTCCTGCACTCAAGTAACCTTCCAGACCATTAGATTGAAGGGGTTGTTACTAGCCTCAACAGCGAAAGAATCATCAGCCATAACAGGGAGTCCACCCATAATTTAGAAAGTAGTTCCTGGTAGAAGAACCAGAGCAAACAGTAATTCTGCAATCAAGCAAAAAAAACAAAACACTTCAGTGCTTTAAATAGTTCAAAACTAGATTGTGCTGTAGTGTAATTCCCTACTTGTTAGTGTGAAACATACCCGAGGGCAAAGGTTTGTTATGCTGTGGGCAGTATAACACAGAAGTGAAATGTTTCATCTGTACACCGAGTTCCCTGCACGCTGTACGGCTGATGACTGATTATGTAGAGGCCTGAAGAAAAAAGAAGGAGGGATTCAAGAAAATATGCAATTCTTCTCTACCAAATGTATACCAGGCTGCAAGTCATTCATGGAGCCACTACCTAGTGTCAGTTCTTTGGCAATGCACTCATGGCAAGACCCCTTTCGCCCCATTAAGTGTGGGGCATGCAAATGATGAATTCCATCATGTTATTTCTTACCACCTTGGCTGATCCGTGCAAAGTGGTGGAGCACAAAGGGCCAGCGACACCTTAGTTGCTCTTGGGGTCTTGGTTAATGTGCGACGGCCGGGGCCGGGGGGGGGGGGATTGGCAAAAGGGAAGCACCAAGTTTCAGATCCAAAGTCAAAGAGGCAAGTCTTGTTTTATTTATTTGCAGAAGCACTCTAATTTATTTCTGTACGTAATAGATTGTGAGTGCTTTAAAAATAGGAACATTACAAGACCAATAAAGGCTGGGTATATTTTGTTCCATTGTTTCAAGCACTTGCTCCCATCATCTTTACAAGCGATCTTCACAAGTAATCAAATGGGGGGGGGGGAGATTCCATTCCTTTTTTAAAAAGATAAGTAAAAGCAATCTATATAACGTGCCTTTTAATCATTATACAACAGAAACGGAAATGAAACATATAGATGTTACTGATCTTATAGCAACAAATATTAAAAGATCACCTGAAAGCAAGCTGGTGTCAAGCATATTGCTCTGCTTTCCTTTGGACCACATCAGCGAGGCCGAAAGGGGGGTCATTGTCTGGGCAGTCCAGGACCCCGACACACACTCCCCAGGCTTGTGCCCCACTTTAGTGCTGCTAACACAGCAGTTTGACTTCACCCTTGGAGGTGCACTCCATTGCCTCTCGAGTCAGGCGGATGCCAACAATAGCAAACTTGAAAACATTAGCCATAACCAGAAACTGACAACTCTTTAGCACCATTTGAAGTTCACCTCTGTTTTTCAGACAGAGCAAGTGCCCTCTCGGGAATCAGGACTGTATTGATCACTTGCAATGAAATGAACAAACAAACAATAAAATCTCTGAGAATGGACCATGCACTGTCCATTTAAGCACAATTTAGCCTCTAGTCTCTACCTTTCCCCCTTTCCTACCAGGGAGCTGTAAAGAACTCTATTAATAAACTAGTTGTGCTACACATACCTACAAGGAGACAAACTTTAGTAATTTAAAGTTTTCAACACACACCTCCACATTTCAAATGAGAAGAGAATTTCTAAAAACACACTGAGATGGACTTGTCAGGGAATGTCCGATGGGACTTAATAACAAAATACTGATTTGGGGAATTCTGGACAGTAAAGGAACACAAAAAGTAATTGTGCAGAAGTTTGTATTAATCTCTTTATTCAAGTTATGTGTATGCCAATGAAACTATTTCACTGAGAAAGGGAACTGCCTGTACTAAAATGAAAATCCAAGCAAGAACACACTTTTAAAAAATCTAAGCAGCAGCAGCAGAAACAGACTAATGCAGCTTCCCTTCTGGAAAGTATAAACATCTATGATGCTTTTTGGTTGATAAGAAGTAAGCAGCTGTAAACAACTCCCTTTCTCCACCTCCTTACAATGTTCTTCCATTGAGCTGATCTGTTGCAAAGACTTTCTAAAGTTTCTGCACTTACTGCAAAATTGTAAACCCCTTAACTGCTACACCAATAAATACCAGGCCATATAGCAACCTGCTGTGCAAAGAAAATTGATACAAATGGGAACAGGTGAGTAGATCAAGTTTCATTTGCCTCCGTCACCAACACTGACACTGGGTTACTGAAGTATCTCAATCAGTCCCTGGTCAGTTCCACATTTGCTTTAGCAGGTCTGGCATCAGCACCAGATACCCTCAAGCCCCCTGCACAGACCACCACTGACACTAATGAAGCAGCTAGACTGGTGACTGGGAGCAGCCCCAGAGACCATATAACACTGGTCCTGAAAGACCTACATTGGCTCCCAGTACATTTCTGAGCACAATTCAAAGTGTTGGTGCTGACCTTTAAAGCCCTAAAAGGCCTTGGACCCAGTATACTTGAAGGAGCATCTCCACCCCCATCGTTCAGCCCAGACACTGAGGACCAGCACCAAGGGCCTTCTGGCGGTTCCCTTACTACAAGAAGTGAGGTTACAGGGAACCAGGCAGAGGGCCTTCTCAGTAGTGGCGCCCGCCCTATGGAATGTCCTCCCACCAGATGTCAAAGAGATAAACAACTACCAAACTTTTAGAAGACATGTGAAGGCAGCCCTGTTTAGGGGAGCTTTTAATGTTTAATAGGTTATTGTATTTTAGTGTTTTGTTGGAAGCTGCCCAGAGTGGCTGGGGAAACCCAGCCAGATGGGCGGGGTACAAATAATAAATAAGTTGTTGTTGTTGTCATTACCAACCTGCATGCCCTAAGCTCCCCTTTTTAATTAAAAATCAAAAATTAAAAAACCAGGTGCTCCAATGTAATGAGTACCCTTCTGGGCCTGGGGGAGGTGCCATATTTAACCCTGGAGTGATGCTATATCATGGGCATTTGGGGAATTAAGAAAGACGTTCCCCCTAAAAATTCATCTTGGTGTTACTTGGTACCGCCATCACCCAGAAAGCCTACCAGAGCAACTCAACATGAAACGTAAGTTGTGAATTTATTTGCAACTATATCTTAATTGCTTCTTGTGCCATTTGATTCCTGTAGCATGGCATATATATTTACTGTTTTTATTATTTTAATGTGTGCCACCATGGGAATTTTTACAGAAGAGTAGTATAGCCTTTTTCTACACAAATAAACAAATCTTGGGGAGGAAGCATGGTGGGCAGCTGCTGGAATATGTGGAAATGCTTACACCAATCTGTAAAACAATTATAAATAGGTTCAGTTGGTTATAAATGGAGGTTTATAAAGGGAGTATTTTGAGGTACATTTGTTACAAAAACTGAACTGAAATCCTCAGGGGAAATAACCAAGACCACAGGAACCCAACCTGAAGCACTTAGGAACAGAACTTTGTTTTGCAAACTACTTTGAGGCATTTTTTATTTTTTTTAAAAAAACAAACCCCAAACAACCAACAACTATCAAGCACTATGAACGTTTTATGAAACAAACAAATAAGAAAGGAGGAAACAATCATACAAACACAAATAGTAGTAAATTACAAATTATACATGTTCAGAGAGCATTTCGTGTTTTGGGAGAAACAAAGCAAAAAACTAGTTTTGCAACTTTATCAGCAGCAACCAATGGTTTCTTTCAGTGATTATCAATCAAGACTGGATATGAATTAGTGCCTCAGAAATTAGGTTTGTTCTGCAAAAGGAGAGCCTGAACCACACAATGTAATCATGCAATGTAATCATGCAACAGTAGCAACTATTAAAAGCTAAAGTACAATCATCTTTATTTTTCAAAGAACATCCCATATTCGTCTTTCAAATGATCTGTGCATCCTGCATAGTAGCAAGCAGCTTTACAGGCAAAGGTCTACATAAAGTTTTAAAACAGGACAACAAATCAATCAGAATAGTAGAGAAAAATAAGATTTAAAAGTAATTTATGAAGCATGCCAGGGAGCCAAGGGGGAGAACACACTGGCTTTTGCAAATAAAGGTAAACAGAACAAACACTACCCTTGAAAGACCAAGCATCACCATACATAGATAGCATGTTTGCAGTTCCATTACATGTTTACTAGTCTTGTGCAGAAAACTATAGTGGAAATGTAGTGGAATTATGATGCCAGTACGCATGCCAAAAAGTCTGCTGCAGTGATGTTGCTGTCCACATGGTTATGCTGGTGCCTAAATCAACTAATGCAAAAATGGAGGAACTTGGGTTTTTAAAAAAAAAATTATAGGAAGAGGACAAGTTCCCAAATAAAAGAATGGCATGGTGATTGTAAGCATCCTCTGACCAAACCTACAGAATCAGAAACAACTACATAGGTCAGTAACTGAAGTGCTGCCTGCCTCCAAAGTTGCTCAATTAGTTGCCCCTCAAAATCTGGAGAAAGTGTTCATGCAGAACTTGTCACCAGGCCACTTTATAATCAAATGTCATACCCTTCCCACAGTGGACCTTCCAAGAAAATTAAGCAATAAATTGTGCCTTGATTGACTACTACAGTAAGCAAGTGTTAAAGAACATTTGTTTGTATGATGTCTTCATATTAACAGATCTAGACTGGATAGAGTCACCGCTGATAAGGTATTGGTTAAAAAAGAAAGGTCACTGATTAGAACCAAAGCACAATATATTGCTTAAAGATCTTTTCTACTGAAAGGACCGCCAAGCTTGGACACAAGGAATATCCATGTGGAGAGCTGATTTCATGTACCCATCCTACACATCAGCATGAAGTGGCCACCATGTGGAATAAGTTTTTGGAAGTCTTCACATGGAAGCAGTAATGTCAAGTCCAAAAGGAGAGAGGAAAAACAGGCAAAGAAGAACCCAGCAAAAAGTTTTGTGAACATGGCCAGCTTAAAAGCAGGTCTTCTTTCCTAAATGCAGAGATTTTCAATTGCACTTGGCAATTTACATCTAATCTGCTCTGAGTTTCTACAGCCAGCTCCTGTTTTCTTTTCAGCTTCCGATGAGGGAGTTAGCAAGCTCTCTCCCTCGTCCAGACCAACCAAGCATAATTGAAGCCTGCTCTAAAAGATATGCGATGTCAGATTACTGAATAAAACAAAGGAAATATTTAGGTCATGCTTCATTTCTTTTGCATGAGGAAATCTTGAAGCGACAAGAGGAAAACCCTGGCATGTATCCAGAGTTTGTGCCAATTTTGGAAGCTTTTAACTTAAATAGGAAAAGGTAGGATGAGCAGGGCTGCTCACAAACAAGCGCACATACACACCATAAACTGAAGGTTCATAGACTAGAAATGGACAATGAAGATATACTATAAATGTATTTATACATACCAATCACGGGTAGTAAGACAAGGCCTCTCAGGGGGGAAATATAGTAAAATATAAGGGTAACGTCTGTTAAATTATAATGCAACTTTATACAAAAGTCCCACTAACCGCAGCTCTGCATTCCAATTGCTGTAAATAGCACAAATTAATGGAAAGCAGACCAGCTACCTGTTTCATGAAGATTTAAAGGCATGATGTGGGGGTTCTGTGAACACGGATCTCCAGTTCTTTTTCAATTATTAATAGCAGTCTCAGGAAGTGGAGATTTGGTTTGGGACCTTTGACCTTTTCTCTGATTAAAATTCGCCCCCCCCCCCCGCTCTTGGCCCTACAAGGCAAAACATACCAGCCCCCATGTGAAGTTCTATTTAGTGATAAGTACAAACAGTACTTGAAAATGAAAAAAAAAGGAAACCTGATGTTGATATTGAATATTCAGGGCACTTACTTCCCTACTAGTTTATATGGTTGTTCTGTCTTTTAAAAGCAACACACAGATCTCTGAATTAGCTTAATTTAGCCAGATTTATATTTATATAAATTATATATTTATGTTTACAAGTTTAGTAAACAGATACACCCACTTTGTTACACTTGCCAAATGCTGTAAATTAAAATAAAATAAAATCTAAAAGCAGACCTGGGTGGGGCTGAAATCTAAGCAGGAGTCTTGGATTCAGGTGCCCCTGAGTTCAATCGCTGTTTTGCCAGTGTAACAGACTTCTGGGTGGGGAATTCTTCTGACAACTTCTATTCTCTCAGTACAGGGACCCACAGGGGAACAGAAGGAATCACACAAACCTTTTTCGACCCTTCCTCCTGCCTTGGCTATTATTAGAATTGAGTTGCAACTATTAAAACAGCTTACCATCGCAGAAATAAGGCATGTCCAAAAATTATACATCTCAGGCATCAAAAGAGGTGTGTGTGTCTTCAGCAGTCCCGCAAAGATGTAGAACGAAGATGCTGCCAGACACACCTCTGTGAGGAAGGAGTTCCAAAACTTAGGGGCTGATACAGGTAATGTGTTGCCCTGCCGCCACCCCAAGCTTCTCAAAATGATGGAACAATCAAAAAGGGTTAAAGAGAATTACCCAAATGACGAATACAGTCATACCTTGGGTTGAATGTGCTTCAGGTTGAGCGCTTTCGGGTTGCGCTCCGTGGCAACCCGGAAGTAACGGAGCGCGTTACTTCCGGGTTTCGCGCCTCGTGCATGGGCAGATGGTCAAAATGACGTCACACGCATGCGCGGAAGCGGCAAAACACGACCCGTGCATGCACAGACGCGCCATCGCGTCTTACATTCTATTCAGGATGCGAACGTGACTCCGGAACGGATCCCGTTCGCATCCCGAGGTACCACTGTACAGCTCACAGTAAACTGGAGTTTCCGCAAGAGTTAAGAGTTTCATGTACTTAGTTCTTAAAGGGCTGCAAGAATTAATCCACTGACTATCCTAATGATGGGTGAATCTGTCCATTTTGATTCATCTCCATTTCCCTTTCTTCCAATATTATGTTTGCTTTTCCACATCAGTCTGTGATTTTCTTCTTAAGTCCTCATGGACATTTTTAGTGTCAATTTCTTCTAATATACATATTTGAACACATTTTTTGCCTTATATACATTTTTCACAAGACATTTCCCCTAATGTTGCTTTCACCAATGTATGCCATTTGAAGATGATTTTACTCTAGTTAAGTTCACGTTTGTACACATGGCTGAAGAATGGCATTGCAAAATTCAGACATGTGAAAATTTCATCAGCCCCAGCTGCAACAAAACATGTCTCTCCTGCATCCATCTCTAAAGTCACAGTAGTGTTAGCCCGCAAAAGTGCATTCCTCCATTGTCTCCCGAGACAGATAGATGCCAATGGTTGCATTTCAGTTCACATATTGATTTAGGAAGTGCAAATTAAGCACGTCTCGAAATGAGATATCAACTAATTCGCTCCCTCCAATCTCTATTCTTTGGTAAGACGGAAAGCAACTAATCAGAGCATGAAGATAAAGAAGTATAGAAATGAAATTAATAATAATCTCGATTCTAAATAATGGGCCTTTGATGTCTAGCAAGTTAGAGTTGGAAAGTAGTAGTCTTATCTCTGCCTAAGTTAAGAAGAGTCAAAGCTCACCACTCTCAACTCAAAAGAGGTAGCTGGAGAATGCAAACAAACAGTGTGCCCTGCCTCCTTAATGACCCTTGGACAATAGCCATAAAGGGCTGATCAGGGCATCAGTGACATCATTTTCCAGAGAGGGGGAATAAGCAGACAACAATACACAGCCCTGTTACGGGTGGGCTGGGGGATAGGGCTGTTCTTCCTGCCAAGAATTCCCCCCTCCCATTTATAAGCCCCTACTACCCAAGATAAATATAGAAGGAGTCATTTCTGTCCAAGCCAACTGTGGTCCTGGGCAAAGCAATGGGGAGTGAGAACTGATGTGTTTGCTTACTATGTCGTTTCCAGTTTGGCCTCTAAATGCATCTATTAGATTAGGGTGGGGAGGGGAATGCTGTTAAAGAGAACTAACTGAACTCTTATATACAGACAGCAGATTTCAGACCATGCGGTTTTACTGCAAAAGGCTGCTTTACCACCTACTGTGATGGAATGGAAAAGGGGGGGTGTCAGCTTAGCTACCGAAACAGCTGTTGGGAAGTCAGTTTTAGCCGTATACTTCTGGCAAAGGGCATAAAAAGCCATGTGGCATCATTACGAGAACCCAAAGTTAAGGGTAAATATTCCAGTCACTACCTCTTCCTTGAAAAAATAGTCCTTTTGCTTCCAGCTCTCTCACTGTACCTTAAGCCGGGTACCTGCTTTGGGTACCCCCAGCACTAGAATTCAATAGATACTTATAGATGCACAGTTGTGGCACTGTCTGTTACTTGTATTTGTTATTTATTATCTTAATTTAGGAATCACCTTTCACGTGAGCCTCAAGGTGATTTACAAACATACACTAAAAACACTAAAAACTTTTTTTCATAGTACAAAAATCTAATTATAGGTTTTAAAACAATACAAAAATAAACACCTAAGGCAGAGACCTTTCCACACAGCTGGAAAAGCTTGAAAAAACAAAAATGTCTTCAATTGTTTCCACAAAGTACAGAGGGTGGATGCCTGTCTTATCTTAACAGAGATACTGTTCTACAAATCTGCTCGTATAATTCCTTGCCCAGGGAGGCTTCTGGGTTAAGAACTTCCTATTAAGAAATACTTTGTTGGGCTGTGATTATGTTCCCAACAAGTTTTAGGATGCAAACTAGGGATGGGCAATCCTTCCTCTATTGAGTCCTGCGTGCCCTCGTGAGTAATCTGTCATGAGCCGCATGCTAGTAGTGAGGAGAGTCAATGGTGAGCGGAGTCGGAGACAAAACCGATCTGCATTGACTAATCCGGAATAAAGATCACCCCCTGTTTCAATTTTCATCACAGCTGCCTCAGAGCAGAACTCTCAATCCTATGAAGTTCAACTCACAAGTAATCTCAACTGTGCTTGATAGGATTACTCTCACATAAGTATACAGAGGGTTTAAATTTTTATTTTTAGTGCAGGAGAGCAACCCAGTTACTGTTCTGGAAAGTAAGTGAAAGTAATGTCTGATTTTAGAGAGCAAGACATACATGCACATGACACACACAGAGAGTGTAGAAGTCTTATTGCAGGCATGTCCAAAGTCCATTTCAGAGTCTAATCCGGCCCCTGTGGCAGTTTAGTTCCTGAGGTAAAATCCTAAAAAAAGCTCAACAACTTCAAGCCAAAAAAGTCAACAACACTGGTCGGCCCTTCACTTCATCAAATCTGGCCCTCTTTGAAAAAAGTCTGGACATCCCTGTCTTACTGGTTTGTTCTCAGATCAAGCCATACAACCAGAAGAAGTTTTTTAATTTTTAATTTTTATCAAATAAAATACTTTTCCCCTCACAATTCTTTAGAACCTAGGTAGAAAGAGGAAAACAAACCTTTAAAAAACAAAGGAAGGGGGGGGACAGAAAGGAAGGAACTCTAACAGGATGGAAGTATGAGAGAGCTTCAGGAGGAATGAAAGGCCACAATAAAATGTCATTAGAGGCTGCATAGGACCTCTGAACTGACTCTTGTTGGTTATCTATTTCATCATTTCACTGTATTAATAGAAGCTGCATTTTAATAAACTGCAAGTCACTATGAGGGGTGAGCAAAATATACATTTCACAGACACCAGCAGTTGGATGTCTAATTGTACACACCATGAACTACCTGCATCATTCCAAGTAAGATGCCAGTGGGTAGATAAAAACACTTAATAGTTGCACACTAAATAAATCTGCTGCATGGACATGAATTCTCGCAGTGTCTGCAACAGCCCAAAGCTATATTCCAGAAGTGGGGCATTTTTCTACAGCATGGGCCTTTTTTATATAAAAACTTTGATTAAATGGAAGCAGGGTCTTCAGTTTTGTTCAAAACTAAATTTTGAATCCGTAAGACTTTGGCTTCAGATCTATACTTGTTAAGCTACAGGCTTTATTCAATACAAAGGAGGTTTAAATCATTATCGGACTCATGGGATTTGATCTTTAGATAAAATGCAGCAAGTTCTTTCGCCCAAAGAGCTATAATTCAATACCATTCATCTTACAGACAGATGGATGTCAGTATGATGTGTGCAAGTAGATTGTCAGAATTATTTTTGCCTCAAGGACATTTCAGACATTTTGATATGCAAAATTCAGAAGGGCAAGCAACTCAACCTTTGTCATCTCTTTGTTTAAAGTAACACAAACCAGGGGAAACAAATGTTCTGCATGTTAAAATTAAAAACATGAGGATTCAGAGACTTATTTATTGTATTCTTCTTCATATAAACTAAAGTAGCATAGTGGCTAATGAAAGTAAGCTGTGAACCAGTACTGGTGATGGGTGAATGATACAATTGGAATTGGTGTGGTAAATATGAGCACTCCCAGCAAGCTTTTGAAACTCACCAATGACAGCCCAAGGTGTGTTCAAAAGGCAGAAGTAAACAAAAGGCTCTGGATAACCAAGTCCTTGAAGGCCTCCTGAATTAACAAGATGGCCTGTGGATGAAGGTCTGATTCTGTGCTTTCTTTGACTGGTTATTTCTTTGTTATTATTTGCGGTTTGGATAGTGTTATGTCTCTAAGAATGTAAAAACATAATAGGAGCCTACTGGATCAGGCCAATGGCCCATCTAGTCCAGCCTCCTGGTCAACGTCTACATTGAGCTATTCACTATGATGCCAAGGTCTCGTTCCTGGTCAGTCATGAACTACATTTTCTGCTCATATATCAGGAGCATCATATTATCTATCTATCTCTCTCTCTCAACTTGAAGGAAGGTGGGACACGATGCTGTAAAAGGAAGGAAAATAAGTGAACAAAATACTTAAGCCACAGAAGTTTCATTTCCGACTCTTACTCAGCCAAACATCCACGTAGCCTACCATTCCAGAGGATTTTTTTTAAAGCAAACATCAGCCGACTGAACAATGCTCTTTTTTTCCTGCGCTATGTGGTTGCGATGATGAATGAGAGAGATGAGTTACTTTCTTCGAGGAGTGTGTTCCTCACAGGAAAATGTAAACCACTTGCAATGTTCTGTCTCTCCTGAGGTAAAGTTAAGCCACAAGCTGACTAAAGATAGCCCAGTGATTGTATGTTTGCTGAAAAGCAGAGAATGAAACACTTTCCCGGCAGTCAAGTGTCAAGTAAGTACAAGTGCGTGGAACACTTACTCAGACCATTCCAGAACACAGAACGTTACATGCAGAAACTATTTCTACATACATTCAAAGTTCAATTCTCATCACCCCTGGGTAGGACAGGGGGAGAGCAGCTGCCCGTCGGTGTAGACTAAGCTGGATGGATCAATGGTCTGATTCAGTATAAGGCAGCTTCCTATATTCCTATGTATAGCTAGAATCTTTTGTAATGAGCAGTGGTTTTGTGGCAGGCACGTTAATGGAAACAGCAACCCATGAAAGCAGAAAGTTCGAAACCTACTGAGATAAACCTCTGAGCCTACTACAGCTTTTCAAAATGCCTCGTTTCTGCAAGAGTAGAAGAATATCTCATGCACACCAGATCAGTAATGCAGAAGGCAAACCAAATCTCAAAGTACCAGCCTTCAGCTCCCACTTCCGCCTCATTTCCACCCTCAAAGTTCATTACTTCAGAAATCATTAACCTGCATTCCTTTTGTGACTGGGGTGGAATGAATGGAGCCATCTCAACTAGATTCGCAATACATGGAGGAGGAGGAGGGGAAAGCAAAGGATGGTGAAGAGGGGAGCCCACAAAGGGAAGCGACAAAGCAAATATTGTTTACAGAGGCTGAGCCAGGCTAATGCAACCTAATTTCATGTTATGCTCGAACAAATCCCAAACAATAAGGCAGGAATGGGGGCAGGATAGAGAATGGTATCACCTCATCCTCCATAGTTTTGCTGACTGGAATAGAGCCAGGATTTCAGGCTAAGTATATGAGCACAGTAGCCAAAGCAACAGAGGCCTCTGAGCTTCTGCCTTGGCACAGCTGACTATTTCTGGGCGGCCAAATCACACCGAAAATTATTGGCAGTGGGGCAGGGTGGGGATGGGGGTGTTGGAAGTAGCTCACCAGTTGCTTTTAGAACTTTACTGCTGCACACTCCACTCATGCCCTGCACTGGGTATCTAACAGATTCTCTCAATGGACCTCCATAACTATTACATAGCAGAGAGACACATGAGCTCAGTACAAGCTCCTTCACCTTTTCTACACCAAAGGCCTCTCTCAGTGCACAGGACCTCTAGCCCCTAGTTTGCCTTGCCCCAAGACCAGTCTTGAAAACAAAGGAAACCAGAGGAAAACTACAGATGCAGGATCTGCTCCGATATTAGGTTTTTAAGCTCCTAGGCCAATCCAACAATGGTTTTAAGATTCCTGCCTGAAACACATCACCCATCAGGCCTAGTCAGCATGGGATGATGCAAGCTGTAGTTCAGCAACATCTGGAGGGGTGCAGATTAGCTGCCCCTGGCCTTGAGACAGGCAACACTGGGTTAGACTGACCAGTAGGGTGAGCCAAAAGGAAGAAATGGAGCAAAGCTTGTGCTGAACTTTAGGAGGAAGAGTTGCGATTCAGTGGTAGAGCACATTGTGCATGCAGAAGGTAAGGCCTGACATTGCAGTTAAGGTTGGGAGAAACCCCTGGCTGAAACTCCAGAGAGCTGGAACCAGTCAGTGTAGCCAATGCAGAGCTAGATGGGCCAGTGGTCTAACTCAGCATAAGGTAGCTTCCTGTGACACCTGCACACAGTACCGCTATCCTATACATCAGGCATAGGCAAACGTGGCCCTCCAGATGTTTTTGGCCTACAACTCCCATGATCCCTAGCTAAAAGGACCAGTGGCCAGGGATGATGGGGATTGTAGTCTCAAAACAACTGGAGGGCCGAGTTTGCCTATGCCTGCTATACATGGAATCATACGAGTGGGAAGGGGGCTTTTTATACGGCTGCATACACACACCATGCATTTAAAGCACAAAGAATCCTGGATACTGATTCCTTCCTCAGAAAGCTACAATTCCCAAAACCCTTAAACTACAGTTCCCATATTTGGGGGCGGTGCTTTAAACATATGGTTTGCAAGCAGGTCAAATCTCTTGCTCAGCTCCCTGATTGATACAGGAGCTCTAGATATAATCTTCACACAGGAAAATATAAGTGTATTTAATGTGCAAATGGCATGTTTCTTGCCTCTGAGTGCATGCAGGCAGCCAATACAAGCAACTCCTATTTTCCTACACAGACTTGCTACCTTTGCGTAGGAAAATATTTCTCTTGCATGCATGCTACATGGCAGGGTTTCAAACATTTTGGAATAGGACCCACCTGCAAAATAACTCTAAGTTTCAGGCCCTGTATCTCCCTCTACAGCAGAAATGTAAAAACATCACATCAGTGGTTAACAATACATTGTTATTTCTCTTCCCCCACAACCCAATTATTAATGTATATATCAGCAACAAGTGATGGGACGAAATTTAAGTGCAAAGTGCAGTGATGGAACAAATCTGTTTCTTAAAAGGGACACAGAACAACAGTGGGTAATGTTGAGCCTGGTAAAAGAAAACAACAACATTCAAAATGAAAAACAAAAAGCCCATCATTGTGCAACCCACCCAGAAGACGTCAGGACCATGAAGACTGCTATATGGGTATGCTATGTACTTTGGCACTGACACTCCTGTACAAAAAGTAAATTGAAAGATTACTCATACTGAAAAAGGGCAGCAGAGAAGCAACTTTTTAATAGCCTTCTAAGCTTATCATACTGATTGCCTCAATGAAAGATCCCTTCAAGAACAAACAAAACACTCATTTTGCTTTCTGCAGAGCAGCTACATTACGAACTTTGACAGGACAAAAATGGTAGGCTAACTTACTTCTAAGCTTTTCAACTGAAATACTTTTAGGGTCTCAGTCTGGGGTGAGGGACTTGAAATCAATATGCTAAAACAGGCAAGGAGATAATCAATTGCTGTCAGCACCCTAATATTATGTTTGGTGAGGGAGGAAGGGACTGGAGCAAGGAAAAAAGGAATGAAAGATATTTTTATCTTGAGATCCATCTGCATGGAGGTATCTTGGGAGGCACTCCCGTGGTACATCTGATTCCCACAGCCTACACACTCGTAGTTCAGCCTGCCTGGAAGAAGGCACAAAACCAATGTGAAAGGCATCATCAGGATCCCTTCCAACCAATGTTTGAAATTCCCACTGCTCTAGGCGCATTTTGCGACAGGGAATTTCATTAACGCGAGCAGTTTCTGAACTCTGGGCGCAGTACTGCGCCTAAGATTTCAGATTAAAACTATGGAGTGGAAGGAAAGAACGACCTTTTTCTGCCTCCTCACTTCCAGCTACTCTCTGAAGACTGGAGAAGAGATCCTTTTAAGAATATTAGGGGGGTGGGCAGGGGAAGGATTAAACCGAAAAATGAACATAATATTTTAGCTGCAGTTCATTCATTTTCAACTTTGTAATCTTGTTATAAAAAAGGCGTGCCTAGACATTCTGTTGTTGCGCCCATAACCTAGGTTTAAGGTGCCATTTAGCTCCTAACTTTCATATCTCAGTTTCTAACACTGTTTCCAACTCCACAATTCTATGATACTATGACCCATGTAATTCTATGATGAATTCAAAGATCCAGATTGGGCAAGTTTGGACAACTGTATCTCAGGTGAAGTCAAACTACGAATGAGCGGCGGCACATCTAGCCCTTTTACTTGTCACTGTGCAGGAGGAGACAAATCAACCAGATATAGTGTTCCCACCTCCCAAATTGGGAAACTTTGTTTAACAGCTTCCAAGCAAGCCAGGATATTAAAGTGAAAAGGGTGTGTGTGTGAAAGGCTCGTTCATCTGTTGGGTTATTAAGCAGCCAAAGTGTCACTGAAAGTCAGAAAAGGTTGTGTGGCCAGGACAAGCCATGGTGGCCTCATCCTGTGTTTCTTTCCGTCGCTCACCCACAGCATTTAGGGTGCTTTTGCAACGCATGAAGAGGGAAGGAGGTGATGACGAGAAGAACTCAGACACCTCAGCCACTCAGGTCCAAATGTTGGTGATCACCTAGAGAAGGCATGCAGGTGACCAAATTGTTCAACCATACAAGGCGATAACCTAACAGTCTCCTGAATGATCTTTTACAGCAGACAGTGGCACCAGATTGGCTCTCTCCTGTCACCCAACTACCAGGGGGATTCTAGGCTGTGGCACTTGATTAAGTTACGCCATCATATTCTACAGGGGCCCCTTTGGGATGTAATCCCCAGAACCCTGTATACCTGTGCAGCATGGTTTTTCACACAATCCGCTTACTTTCTTTGTTCCCTCCTCAACACCAAAAGCAGCAGCCCACACCGCTGGTTGAGACCCAGGTTTAAATCACCACTCAAGCCATGACGTTGACTGGGAGCCAGTGTGGTGTAGTGGTTAAGAGCGGTGGACTTGTAATCTGGTGAACTGGGTTTGCTTCCCCGCTCCTCCACATGCAGCTGCTGGTGACCTTGGGCCAGTCACACTTCTCTGAAGTCTCTCAGCCCCACTCACCTCACAGAGTGTTGGTTGTGGGGGAGGAAGGGAAAGGCGAATGTTAGCCACTTTGAGACTCCTTAGGGTAGTGATAAAGCGGGATATCAAATCCAAACTCCTCCTCCTCCTCTTGCACCCACCTACCTTGCGGGATTGTTGCAAGGACAAAATGGGGAATGGGAAGGGAATGCTGTATGGTGCCTTGAATTTCTTGGAAGGTGGCATACAAATAAAACTCCTTCATTTCAACAGCAGTTTGTCAAGCAGTGCAGCACACACTGCATGCTGTATGCAGAAACTAACCCATGCAGCTCTCTAGATCACAGCCTTATTATTAGCCTCTTTCAAGCCAACATTCCTTACATAGGCAGACGTGCCTGAGATCTGTTTCATATAAATGCACTTGCAGAAATCAGCCAGAAGCCACCAGATTTTCATCTAGGATGGACTGCCACGTTCTTCCTTCTCTTGCATCTACAGCAGCCTTCCCCAAACTGGTGCCCTACAGACAGCTGTGCTGGCTGGGGCTGATGGGAGCTGTAGTCCAAAATATCTGCAGGGCACCAGGCTAGAGAAGCTGCCCAGTACCTGTTGGAAAGGCCGTAAAATGCACAGCAACCTCCACACCAATTTTTCTGAACAGAGATGCTGACAACAAGTTCGAACAAAGAATCTAATGACCATTTCTCCAAACAGAATGCAGGACATCCAAAATATATTTTTCTGTGTGGACAAATGAGAAACAGGACTGAATTCCTGATGTTTCTTTTTAAGTCTCAGATATCAGCAGTCCATATAGAACAGTGTTTCCCAACCGGTGTTCCGTGGCACACTAGTGTGCCGCGAGACGTTGCCTGGTGTGCCGTGGGAGGGAGGCGGGCGAGGCGGGCGGCGAGAGGCGGGGCGGCGGCGGCGAGGAGAGGCTGCCCAGCGCTGGGCTCTCGCTGTCTGACTGCCTGCGTGGCGCTGACGTCACGGGGCTGTAACGTCGAAAGAAACCCGGGAATCCAGGCTGCGGACAGCCAAACTTCGCCTTTTCTCTATGGCCAGCTTTCATCCTATCATATGCTAATACGTCTATGGTTGAAGCTGCGGAAGGGCGGAAGTTCCTGCGGGGAAGAACCGTCCGGTGAGCCCCGCGATCTTGGGAAGCTGAGTTCCCCCCTCGAGAACCGCCCCTCTCCCGCCGCCCTTCTTCTTCTCCGCTGCCCGCGTATGGTCCCGCCGCGTAGCATCCTCTTGGCGCCCAGAGCCCGGGGGGCTTCCTGCTTGCCATGGCGAGCGGCAGCAGCCTGGCGGCGGTAGCTGGCCTCGCAAAAGCTCCCGCCGCTGGAGGCCCCTTTGCGCCCGCCGGCCGCCTGTCAGCCGCCTGCTCCTGGGAGTGCCGGGCGGACCTGGCGGGAGTCCCGCGCCTCGTCCCGGAGGGGGAAACCGATGCCTGCGAGCCCCTGGGACCCCCGCTGAACAGGTGAGGAAGGCGCCCGAGACTGGGGGGGGGATACACACGCCCCAGGTCGCGGGCCTTCCTGTTCTCTGGAAGGAGCCCCGGGAGCCGTGGGAAGGAGGCGAGGGGCAGCCGAGATGGGGCCTTGAGGGGCTTGGCGGGGGGCTGCCCCTCTTCCAGACACCCCCCAACCCCCCAGAATGACCGCCAAATGCTGAACAAGCATCAAACAACCACAGAGGCTTCCGCGTCGTGACTCAGCGGGCAGAGTGTAGGTGTGTTTTTGCACGAAAAGGATCCCAGGCACATCAGTTCCCTGCGTCGATCCCTGCCTTGGAAACCTTGGAGAGCTCCTGCCCTCCAAGTGCAGACCCGCCGCTGTCAACTTTTTCCACATTGAACCCAAACACATTGCACTTGGGGGACCAGCTGCTTAAATCTTTGGCCATATAGTTTGCACGGTTGCACTTGGCACTGCGACCCAATTTGGATCAATTGGAAGACCAGTGGGTGTAGCAGCAGCCTGGCAAGAATAGGCTCTTGTCCTCATTCCACTTTTTCAATCCACCCTTCCCCCTCTGGGGCAGCTTTCTTACTTGCTCTAGAACAGTGGTTCCCAACCTTTTTTTGGGCCATGCCCCACCTAAACATCTCTAAAATCCTGCCCCCCCCCATGACGTATAATTCTTACTATTCAAAAAGTGAATAAGTAAAAAGTGACCTTTCCCCATCTGGCATGGTGGTGTGCCTCGAGATTTTTTTCATGAAGCAAGTGTGCCTTTGCCCAAAAAAGGTTGGGAAACACTGATATAGAAAAAGCTCTCCCTCAGTGTTTCTCCAGTAGCTGAGGCACGCAGTTTGAAAGACTCCCTGTTTTGAGCATGTTTCATCTGTGAACAGGTAGTTTCATTCCATCTAAAAGTTTATTTAGAAAATTTATAGGATTTATTTTGACCGAATGATCCCAAGGAGACTTACCACAGATTGTGTGTGTCTGCACACGCACACACGCGCACGCACGCACGCACACACACACACACACAAACCCAGATCATCTTCCAAGACAACAATGCCCATTTACACCACAAAGAACTCATAACCCACCTACTTTCAGCAGCCAGAAACACCATAACCAGACACTGGAGAGACCTGTCAGGAGTAAGCATGGACCAATGGTACCAAATAGTATGGGAAACAGCCCTACTAGAAAAATTAACCAATAAACTGAAACTTTATCACATACACAGCCCAACAAGACAATGACAATAATCCACCAACAGCATACAAATCAATATGGCTAACCTGATCCAAAACACCGACCCACCCCACTCACACACAAAAACAAAGATCACCACAGCCAGTCACAAACAAACAACCACACCCTAGGCCAACCCCAACCTCTCTCACCACCAAAGGAACACAAGTGAACAGCACAAGCAATGCTGACACCAAACCCTACATACATTAAGCATAATACTGTAGAAACATTGCCATCCGACCCCACCCCCACCCATCTTCCCTCCCCCCACCCCTTTTTGTCCCCTCTCCCTAATGTCTCAACAAATGAAATGGATTTGTAAAAATGTTACATGGAAAAAATACGAGAGAAATTACACTTACTTCTTGTAAAACAAGAAAATCTTTAATAATAAATAAATAAATAAGAAAACAAAGAAAGAAACCCAGATAACCCTGAAGACCTTAGTCTCTTGGCTGACAGATAGGACCAGAACTTGTGCTCCTCTTCAAGCTCTGCAGTCTCAGGGCAGTCCCTGTTGCACCCCTGAAGTCCCTAGTCATACCTAATGCAGATGCAAAATAGAATTTTGCTTCTAGCAAAGACTGCCTATTATAGAAGCAAGGCAAAAGTAGCCACATCACACAGTAATACAGTGTGCAACCTCCTCTGCAACCAAGTGGATAAAAAGGCTCACAAAAGACTTTAATTTTGAATATATTTCTCTAGCCACACTAACAGCTCTCTCATGGCACACATTTTCAGAATGAATGTGAATGAAGGATGGGCAACTACTGCTAATATAAATATACCAAGGTTTCCATTTTTATTCTGCAATAGGAAACTTACTTTATTAAGCCATATCTTACCCATCTCAGGCAAAACAAGAAACACAACTGTATCAGGGATAATGCGACATAGCTTACTTAAGTAGGGCTGAATAATGGCTGTACAACTCTCTCTCTCTCTCTGGAGAATACTTTGCACTCTCATTCCAGTCTGCGTCAGGGCTTGCAAAGTGCCGCATTATCTTTAACTGCTTTGAGTACCAATCCCCATATGCTTCCAGGACCAGATGTTTATGTAAAAATCCACCCATCTCACTTTTGCATTACTCACACTGGCAGCTTGGAAAGTTGGACACGGAAACACAGCGACATTTCCAACACAAACAGGTTCGGCCAAGTCCCAATCTTTTTCTTTTCATCATATGCCATTATGTGGGGAGTTTTCTCTGAGCTACAATACACTAAAGCCAGGTGGAAATGTGTTTTTTATCATTTTAAATATGGAGAGATAGTGGTTCCCTACCTGGAGTGAAGAAATGCAGTCTTAAAACTAGTTGTTTCTTCTTAACGGTATCTTAAATCAACTTTACTTAGCACACAGGAGTGTAAGCTCTCTGGGCAGCAACTGCAATCTATAGTCCTCAACAAGTCGCTAGTAAGGGCGGGGCAGAGGAGAGAGTCATGACATTGCTAAGCAGATCTAGGCCTGCATAAAGCTCCCCAAACTACTTTCCCTAAGATGCTGAATGCAGAAGTCAGTAGGACAGAGGCATATGAGACAGATTCATGGTTCCCAGAATATGCCGCACCATAACATGCAAGGCAGTGTGGTTTAGAAGACACAGCACTAACCTGGAATGGGGGTGGGATTGGGTGATATCTGGTCTTCAACATTGCGATATATCAGCAGCTAAACATCACAATATACCAATATATCATGATGTCTGCAGTAAGGGTGGAACTATGTAGAGGCAGTGGCTGGTTTGACAGTTTTTCCCACATTGTGATTTTTGCAGGCACCTGCTCTTGTGATTCGCTGTTCCCTCCTGGAGGCAGGAAGAACCGAGCCTGCAGAGTTAACAGGGGCTGCAGGAATCAAAAGAAGCATTGGTTGGCTTCATGGTTTTTCCCACATTGTGATTTTTGCATAGTGTGTGTGCGTGCGTGCGCGTGCACATGCACGCACACACACACACACACACAATTCACAATATAGTGCCAGGTCAAAAACTTAGGAAACTGATGCCATGATATGGACTTCAATTGCCCAGCCCTAACACACATCATGATTCACGATTTACTGCCAGGTCAAAAATTATGAAACCATTATGATGTGGATTTCAAACTGGTTTTGAATGATATATCAATATATCACCCAGCCCTAAATGGGGGAAGGCCTAGGTTGAAACTCCTGTTCAGTCATGAAGCTCAGACTGTTACTATCTTTGCGTCTACCTGACTTCATGGGGGGGTTATGAAACAAAACTGAAAGTGACCAGAGCACATTGCTAGCAGCAGAAAACAATGTATTAATAGACACAGAAGTTGCTCAGCTTCCCTGCTTAGAGAGCATCTTGCATTACGTTTCTTGATTTCTGGATTCAAAATACTGGGGAAGATATGTGACATCCCCAGTTGGAAGAAATGGGAAACGAGATAAATTGTCTGCCTTAAAGAGACATACCCCTGGGAAGGGTGACTCCACATCACAGGAGTGAAAAAATCTATTCCATTTGTATCAGCAGAAGCAGATTTAGTATGTTTAACGTGAGGTTTAATATGCTACTTGCCTTGAACAAAGTACTTTGTCCCTAGTTAAAAGGAAAATTTAGCTGAGAATTATGAAACCCTCTGTATCATAAAAAAGACTACAGAAATAATCAACATTTGGATCCCATATTCATTGCTCTTTTTACTGCACACTGAAAGGCACTTTTAAAGGAAAACATTTTATCTGCTCCATTTATTCAAGCACTAGCAGAGGAACTTAAAAGCCCCACAAACATAGCCTCACTCTCTTGGATGTCATGGTTTCGCCATATGGGGATTCTAACACTGATAGAAAGGAAATACTTTGCTCACACCACACGCAATTAGAGTATGGAGTGTGCTGCTACAGGATGTGTTGGAAGCCAAGAATTTACAATTTAAAGGTGGGGGGTTTTTAAAAAGAAAAGAAAAGAAATTTCCCTGTGGATAGCAGGAACATACAGGTCTGCAATGGATTAATGCAATCAGAAAATATGATATTTGCAGTTTGTACGTCAAGGGTCACAACATTAGAACTATAGCATTGACTGCAACTAATTTACACCTTTAAGCAAATTGTTAGAATAAAGCAGAAAAGGACACGTGACTTCACTGCTGGGACTTGATGAAGATATAAAGTTTTGGCTTAAATATGCAGATTAGTAGCTGCAATTTCCCCCACCCAGTGAATATGCTCCCTCCCACGCAGCTACTACCTCCAAATTGACTGCTACAGGATTCCTTATGTCAAGGTGTTTCCTCAGGCAGGAAGGCTGCCCATTCTGCTTTGAAGCCAATGCATATGGATGCTCAGAGAAGTGAGCTATACGGACAAGGTTTGGTAGAAGAGAAGGATTGCTCAATGTCAAGTTTCAGATCTTAGGGGTGGAAAGGGCCTTGCTGGTTAAAATCTGGGAAAAGTTACAATTGCCTGGTCTGTTTACAAAAGAGGAAAACTTTTGTAAAGTGGAGAAAATAATTGACACACACACACACACACACACACACACACACACACACCCCTAGCTGTCAAAGGGTCACAAATAATTAAGATGGCACTATGGCTAGCAGAACATATCTGTGGGCTGGTAAATGAACATATCTGATGGGAGGTAAATGTTTTGAAAGCACACACCTCTAGTCTAGATTCTGGGAGGAAGCAATTTAAATATGCACTAATAACAATATTTTCTTTATGTATAATTTCTTTTTTATAGTATAATTTACACTAATAAAGCACCATTAAATAACCAAAGTAAAATAAAACAGAAGTTCAAATCCTACAGTTCTTGGGTACACTACATCAGAAGACATATTTTGTTACCCATGCAGTGGTGCCTCGCAAGACGAATGCCTCGCAAGACGAAAAATGCGCTAGACGAAAGAGTTTTCAGTTTTTTGAGTCGTTCCGCAAGACGAATTTCCCTATGGGCTTGCTTCGCAAGACGAAACGTCTTGCGAGTTCTTGCGAGTTTGTTTCCTTTTTCTTAAAGCCGCTAAGCCGCTAATAGCCGCTAAGCCGTTAATAGCAGTTAATAGCCGTGCTTTGCAAGACGAAAAAACCGCAAGACGAAGAGACTCGCGGAACGGATTAATTTCGTCTTGTGAGGCACCACTGTAGTTCCAGTAGGAACAACATACATATTTCTGTCTTTCTGGTATCGCAATATCACATAGTAAGCCAAAGGTGACAGGACTTGTAACAAGCATAATTTTGAAAAAGAAAAGAACGAACTATCACTGATAAACACTTCAAAATAAAAAAATTCCTTCCAGTAGCACCTTATCTGTAACTGATAAACACTTGTTATGAGATCCGTATCTCTAACACTGCAGATGATGGAGGATAAAGTATGCCAGCTCAATTTGTGAATGAATTAAAATAATGCTGTAATGGCAGGCAAAACCTCCAGTTTGCTCCCGCCCCTTATAATTCTCATTTGTTCAATTTTCCCTGCAACTGCTATTCTTCAAGCGGTTTGATACTATAAATCCACATCCAGTTCCTCTAAAAATTTCCATTTGGGGGCTATAAATGTGCTGCTAACAGCAAGATTTCTGTTTTAGCAAACACTCTTCTTCTGCTCCCTACATCTCCCTCTCTGAGAAGCTTTATCCCTTTGTCTCCTGAATCACAGAAGAGGATGCAACCGTCAAGAACATTGGCAGCAACCCACAGGATATGGTCTCAGCAACAGAGAGGAAATGCCATACGCAGGGATGAACAGTCAGGGAAGCTGTAGAGAGACACAGCATCCCAACCCAGACCGCCAATTAAGCGCCTGAACAGAAAGAAAAAACACCCAAACTTTCCAATTCCTCTCTGGAATTATTTCCATACTATCTCGCAATGCTGCCTTATTACCAGAAGCAGATAAGTTTAGTGTTCTCTTCTGTCAACTAATAATCTCTCTGCAAAGCCGGCACCACAATTGTGCCACTACATAATCCTTGGCAGAGAAGGCGGTTTCAACTGTATGAACAACTGGATGCTGGTGCTCCAGTTGCAGATTTATTCATCAGATCTGCACTGTAGCCAGTTTGAGCAAAGTGCAAGACAGACTCCACAGAGCCAACTTTTACTGCAAGGCATCTCAAATTGTATCTATAGAATTGCTAGAAGGCCTACGGGAGAACAAAAACCTAGCACTGTCTGTTATTTAAACAGCTCCCGCCATCTAAAGACAATGGGCTTGAAGCCAAGACTGTATTATAAGTAATCATGCCATGCAAGCATGGAATTTCACAACAGAATTTAGCATCTTACCTTAAATTTGAATCATGTTACTAGCTCATAGGACTGAAGATTCACACGGCCACCTTTGGGCATCATTCTGAACTGGAGACAGGAAGCCTGTGGCTCAATTCCGATCACTCCTGGGGCTGAGGAGAGCTGGAGGGCACAAGGTCCCAATCCCTGCACTAACCATAGTTTAGCACGATGTGAACGAGCTGGAGCAAGCACACCAAAGCCTCAAGCTTCTTCCCTCCAGCATGGCCATGAGGAGTACTTTGGAAACTTTCACCTCTGCTTTAGTTTACCACTTTGTTATTAAGGTCCAAACCAACAAACTGTGCTTAATGTTAACCAGTGCAAACTGGTCCATGTTCCTGATACCAGTAGAATCAAACAAATAGGCTGAAGAGCCTGAATCCCAACTCATTGATCCCAGTGGCCATTTTATTATTCTCTTTTTTTCCCCCTTTAGTATTGCATTGCTTTACTTTAATGGCATTTAAATTATAAGCCACTTTGAGCCTGTTAGAGGCAAGGCAGAATATGACTACAGTAATACCTCATGTTGCGTTAGGTTCATGTTGTGTCTTTTCGGCTTGCAAACATGGCAAACCCGGAAGTGTATACTTCCGGGTTTCGCCACATGTGCGTGCGCAGAAGCAGTCTGCACACTTCACACATGTGCAGAAGTGCTCTATTGCACTCCACGCTTGCGCAGAAGCACTGCTCTAGTTGCGGACTTTTCAGGGTGTGAAACAGCACCCCAGAACAGATCGTGTCCGCAACTAGAGGTACCACTGTACAGCAAACAAACAAACCTTGCACTAATGAACAGATGAAACTGACTTTAGCAGGTACAGAGTGGATTCCCCTTACCAGAAAGAAACTTTGTATGTCAGGGATTGGGCAAGGGGACTTCCAGATCAGAAGGTGATGTCTTCAGACAAGATGCCAACACCATCTCCTTTTTAAGAAATTAGGAGCTGGATGCAGCCCTTCAGAGTAAGGGGAAGTATTTGAAGGAAGAAGAAAACAAAAAGTGTCTGAAATCACATGCATTGGATTTGAACAACTGCTCTGGAGGACCCAAAGTGCTCGAGGCCAGCAATGCCACATCAGATCTGGCGATGGAAGACCGCTTGCAAGGACAAGAGAGATAAAGGGAGGACACCCTCTTTGCAAAGCCATCAGTGCCTAGTCAGGCAGCAGACATCTTTTGCCCAAAGAATGAGCTCCTTGTGTGCATTATCAGTCCTGCAACAACCACCAGCTCCAAACAGGGTAGCGGCATCCAGCAACAGAAGAAAACACTCCTCATAAAACACCCAACCCTGGAGTTATCTTCCTGACACAGAGACAAGCTTTGTGTCTCCTCCAAAAATGGCGACCGCCCAACACACACACAATGAGTGAGTTGCAAAGCAGCAGATGTTTGGGGCGTATGCCAAGCTGCTGCTCTTTTTCAGCATTAGCAAGCCAGATAACCACCACACTTTGCCCAACAACAGTCTTCAAAGAACTAACATTAAAGGGGTAAGCTATACTTCCATTCAAAAGGTTCCAGTTGTTCAGATCTCCACAACTCGTGAACTAACTAGCTAGCTAGCTAGCTAAACAGCAGCAAGCAATCAAGGCTTCCGGAGTTATTTTAAAAGAGTACACAAAAAGGAATATCCAAACTGATAGGGCACAGTTCAAATTAACACGGTGGTTGCGTTTTATTTGTTTATATTAAGCCCAGTTGCCTGTAGGTTGAAACAGTCTGAATTATTTTTTAATTTGTTTTCTTACACAGGCATACAACCTCTGACACCCAAAACGTTCCAAAGACTGCAAAGCAAAAGAAAATTAAACAATACACTAGACAGTGTACTCGTCTGAATTTTATCCCCATTAGGCTGTGCTTATAAGCATAGCCTATTAATCTGCAGATTTGTATAGTCAGAACCTGGAATATTATGAGGAGCGGAGAAAGATGGCAGCATGAGGCATGCACCCAGAGGACTACAGCGGCTAAAGCGTGGGTGGTCAACCTGCAGGGCACCGCAAGGCACCTTGATTTTGTGTCAACCTTAGGTAGGAACAGGTAGGCCCTATGGGTCTAGCTATGAAAGGATCAAACCAATATACCTGTCAGCTCCACCAATCTGTAATATAGAAGCAAAGCCACCCCAAGGCACAAGAGGCTGAATAAATGAAGGGAAGTCTGCACAGCTGTGCTACAGTCCAACTATAGCATTCTGGATTTCTGGCATGTTCTCCCAAAAGCTTTTCCCATCAATGGGCTAAAGTACTTGGAACAGATCAAGACAACTTAAATTCAAATTGCTGTTCACTATGAACCTTTTAACCAGTCAATGTCTTCCAGCTTTACCTACATAAAAAGGAGTCAATGGGAAAGAAATCTGAATGGAAAAGAAGGTTTTTACAAAAGCAGGATAATAGACCATGTGGAGAGAGATCGCTGGGGCACAGAAGGCCACTCTATATGTAGAGAGAGAGAGAAATACCAGAGAAAAATGCACAGAAATCTATTCTTCTGCCATTTCAACCCTTCCTGCTAACTCCAGGGATGACCAGCACAAAAGGGAAAGTCATTCTTCACATTCCCACCAGTGCTTTAATCTCACATGGCTTCGTTTGTGCCAGAGCCTGGCACCATAATTAGCTTTAAACACAAAATATGAGACCTGGAAAATGTGCCTTTGAGCATGTGCAAAATGCCTCCCCTACTCACAAAGTAGTTTCAGCCTGATCTCACAAATACAGGCTGAAGACAACCAGGGCAAATGGCAGCATCATTTCCAGGCTGACTGAGCCACAGCAACTTTTCTGAATTAATTACAGCAGTACTTCTCTGCAAAATTTCACTTAGCCCAAAGAACAGGTGCTAGGAATGAAAACACCTTTGGAGCCAGGTGCTTTGTCTGAAAAGTGGACTGGCCCTGCTACACCTAAAAAATTCAGCCTACAAACTCCTCAACCTACAAACCATTTCAAATCCTGAACATGCTTCTTTCTGCAGCTTCCAAATACTATCAGGAATGACACAAGTTTATTACTGTTCTTTTAACAGTGCTGTGACATACTGGCAAACTAAATTCTGTCTCAGTGTCTTAATTGTGCTATGTGCCAAAAAATGTCAGCCATTAACTGTATGTTTATGATGAGAACAAAGATGGCAATTTTGGTTTACGCAAGTAAAAAAGAAAGCTACAACTGTGTGCCCCATTTCCAACAGCTACTACAAATATCCTTCGGCAAATCATTTAACATTTTCATAAACTAAAAGGAAATTGCAGCAGCTCTACAGAGGATAGAAAAAAGCAGCAGCACAATCAAAATCTCTTTCATCTCAGATGCCATGCAGAAACTTCAAAAGGACCCCTTTGATCCATGTAGCATCTACATTCCAAGCAATTCCATCTTTCGGTCTTTTTAACAGAACCTACAAAACCTATACATGTTTACTTATAAGCAAACCCCCACCTGCCACTGTGTAAAGCACCAAAGCATTTTTTTCAACAAGGAAAAGAAAAACCAACTTGTACAGAGAATAAACAGTACCCAGGATTACTGTATAGTAAACTTGGAGACACTTGAAGTTGGCTGGATACTTCCTAAAATCATGCTTGTGCAATATTTCCCAACAGAAGCATTTTCTTTGATCTGGCTATCTCCTTTTAAAGCCAGCACACTAAATTAAGCCATTCCTTCCACACAGGAAAGATGCACGGCAGATTAGACCTTCTTAACATATTCCATCCTATGTAGAGAACTAAATCTCTTGCTCCAGCTTCTATTGCTTAAACTACATATGCAACTGATCCACCTACATGGAGGAAGAGAGCTGGGATTGTCTACAGTGGTACCTCGGGTTAAGAACGTAATTCTTTCTGGAGGTCCGTTGTTAACCTGAAACTGTTCTTAACCTGAAGCACCACTTTAGCTAATGGGGCCTCCCACTGCCGCCGCATCGCCGCCGCGCAATTTCTGTTCTCATCCTGAAGCAAAGTTCTTAACCTGAGGCACTATTTCTGGGTTAGCGGAGTCTGTAACCTGAAGCGTCTGTAACCTGAGGTAGCACTGTACTCATGATTCAGCACAAAAACTCTTTTACAATATTTTGTTATGAGTAATTAAACTAGTGTTCATTTGAAAAAATCGTTTTCAGGCAAAGAGAAGCTAAAGCACTTTCTGGACACCTTTTTTACTGTGAAGTTCTGAAATGCTGTTCTGCTGCTTCTGGCCTACAGTTTAAGTAGGCAGGTTCCTTCTAACTGCAACTCTCCGCAAGTTGATAAAGACTGGGATAGGATCAGTGCACAAAAACAGTTTGCATCTAAGTGGATCCCTGGCAGTGGATCTTCAGAGTAAAGCTACCAGGGAGTGACCCCGGGCCATTTTTCATTGCAAGCCACACGGTCTACCACTGAGCTATGGCTCTTTCCCACCACAGAGGTACTAAATAACAGAGTTGAAATACCAGTAGCTGTGATTATACGCTAAGTATTGATCATGGCTTCCAAACCTACAGTTGGTAACCATATATGGAACCCCCGAACACTGTGCTGTCATTCATACTCAAAAATATGTTTCTAAACTTCATGGCGATGGTGCAAAGCCTGGAAATATTGGCAACTGATTCAGGTACAAGCTCAAGGACCAGATAGTAACTAGGTAGAGCTTTCCTGCCGTAAGAAGGAAGCTTTAAAACTCTAAAGCTAAGTAAAACATGCAAATTACATATGTGGAGAGTTAAATATTGCAAGATAATTACAATATTATGTAACACAATAACTCACTTGTAAGTTGCGAGGTACACTGTTACCTTGCTGGTTGTATTTACTGGGTGACAGTTGAAAGCCATATTAAGCTGACTACCTACCTAAATTTTAATTAAGTAGAGACTAATAATATTTAATAATCCCCCACATAATAGAAGCCATGACCATTTGACTCAGTTCACGGGGTAAGAACAGAGAGAAGCAAAAAGGCTATGAAAGGCAGCAGGTTTGCATGTGGAATCCCTATCAACAGCAGATGACTCCTAGCAATGAAACAGAGATGGGTAAGGATAAAATGTCAAGAATCACCCTAATGGGTCAGAGTAAGGATGTGTAGCCCAACATAATGTTTTCTACAGTGGGGGTATGAAGGGTACTCTCTTGTCCCACAGCAACTACACTTCAACAGTATAATGTGTCTTGACAAGAATGTACCATATAATCTAACCCCATGTTTTGCTGAAGTACACAAAATTTAAGGGGGGGGGGGAGAGTACCCCACCACAAATAGTCCAATGGTGTCTGAGCATGCTCAGTGATTGCTAGAACAGAAGAAACACAAAACTCTGGAGGGATGGAAGGAAATGGGACATACTAAAAGCCGGCATGGCTGGCTAGTATCTTGATCCAGTATTTCACACTGCATTATTTTGTTGCATTCCCATTTGTCCCGAACTGAAGGGCAATCAAATGTCTCAGCCCTTCCTCCAGGTTGCAGTTACTGTATAGCTCTTGACAATCCCAGAGGCCTAGTCTTTGTTTACCAAGTAGAGAAGACAATTGTGTTCCTTTAAGATACCACAGTCTAGCAGTATGCGTCCAGAGTGTGGTTACTTTGGAGAGCTTAAAATGAATTCCATCCACATCACAGCCAAATTTGCTAACCTATTTGCATTCAAGATATGACCAGATTAGATTCTAAGTTTAAATTTAAAACAGGCCAAATGAAAGGGCTCTTTGATTATGTTTACTTGCTGGATGCTTGAAGGCTCCAAGCCTCAATCTGGTTCTAGCTGACAGCAACAAAGGCCAAAAAAAGTAAAGATATTTCTAAGCTGGGAGTGAAGAGCCTGTGTCCTCTTGGACATGGCTGGGCTAGAATCAACACTGACCATTGCCCATGATGGGAGTTGGAATCAAACACCAGGAAAACCAGAGGTTCCCCACCTTTGCCCCAAACTGTAGTTAAGATTAGCCACAATGTGTCTAGGTTCAGACAATATAATAAACCATGGTGAATTAAAAATGAAAATGAGGAGTCCTGTTTGGCCATTATGCTCTCACCCACTGGAGCAAATTAAGACCTACATTTTCAAAAAAACAGATGCACAAGCATCAAACCTCCTCTTCATTGCCATACTAGAGGAAGGGAAGGATGCATGAGTTCAAGCCTTGTGCATATACAGTGGTACCTCAGGTTACAAACACCTCAGGTTACAGACTCTGCTAACCCAGAAGTAGTACCTCGGGTTAAGAACTTTACCTCAGGAGGAGAACAGAAATCGCACGGCGGCAGCGGGAGGCCCCATTAGTTAAAGTGGTACCTCAGGTTAAGAACGGTTTCAGGTTAAGAACGGACCTCCAGGACGAATTAAGTTCGTAACCAGAGGTACCACTGTAACACTAAACCATAGTTTACTGTTACATCCAACTAGTGCTGCCTACTTCCTTCTGTCTCTAGCCCGAGTGCCCTAACATATTTGGTGGTGGTAGAGGTGTTCAGCAGTTGGAATGTTTTATGAATAAGCCATAACACCTCAGCAACCAAGTTAAAGTCTTGAGATGTCTCATTTCTATGTCCTGTACTGAAGCTAGCACTCTCACACTAACAGTGGCAAAGGAGGGGGATCAAAAGCTGCCAGCTAGTATTTATCCAAGTTTCTTCTGCTGCTGCTCAGTTTATTTGATGGAGGCAGGGGGGAGATTGGGCAAAACCACTATTCTTCTGCAGAGCTGTATAGAATCATAAAATGGCAGAGCTGGAATTGATGCTAAAGGGTTATCTAGCCCAACCCCCTTCAATGCTGGATCACAGCTAAGGAATCCTTGAACGCTGGCCATCAAACCTCCGAAGAAGGATAATCCACCACCTTCTGATGAACGAGGTGCTAGATTAAGCAGCCTGCAACTTTATTCTATGTCGACAGAAAGTACACTACACCAGAAGATGTCCAATTCTAGCTTTGATTTCAGAAACAAACATACAGATACTAGGATAACAAACTACTCACCCTGAAGAGGCAAATGTTCTGCACACATCCAAAAGGAATAAATGATTTAAGTAATAATATATCCATACAGTTTGCTTTATTCTAGTTCTTAAGATTTGCAAGTGCTGGGTAATCCTTTTAACAAACTAGCTCAAGTGTTCCAATGTACTTAATGTGCTTCAGTTCTCCAGTTTCCAACATTTGTCTGATAGAACACTGAACGGATTCTTCACTAAATATTAACAGCTGGGGTTACTTGCCTTATGGTGCTGGAGGGATGCATTCTATTGTGAAAAACTGGGATGACTGTGTTATTTTTAAGTTGCAGTGTTTAAAGTATGAATCAAGTCGCACCTTCAGTTCAGAAGAGAAGCTATCAGCCATTGAATCCTAGGACAGAATGCAAGAGGACTCTCTGTGTGAAGCGGCGAAGGCAATGATGTACACTTGAGCATAACAGCAGAGGTTTATATCCCGTTATCAGACTGCCAGAGGGAGATTAGCCTACTGTTTAAAATAGATAGGGATAAAAACAGAGTTCTTTTAACTTATGGCATTTCCATCACACCTTTAGCCAGATAACTTCAAGGTGATTTACAAGGTTACATACTAAAATTTAATAAAATCAACACGGCAAAACACCAGAGGCAGGAATTAAAAGCCCAAATAAAGAGAGCATGAAGGCAATTACAGTGGGACCTCGGGTTACATACGCTTCAGGTTACAGACTCCGCTAACCTAGAAATATTACCTCGGGTTAAGAACTTTGCTTCAGGATAAGAACAGAAATCGTGCAGCGGTGGTGCAGCGGCAGCAGGAGGCCCCATTAGCTAAAGTGGCGCTTCAGATTAAGAACAGTTTCAGGTTAAGAAAGGACCTCCAGAACAAATTAACTACTTAACCTAAGGTACCACTGTAAAAGGAACTCCATACTACAAAAAGTGTGAAAGGACCAGATAGTCCTTGCTGTGCACCTAAAAAACAAGAGCAAAAAAGGTACCAGGTAAAGATGTTTTGAAGAAAGCTCTGTGATTTGGATGTTAGCACCAAAGTGGCACTCTCCCAAATCTGAGCCAACTCTTAATGTCCTAGCAGAGAGACATGCAGGGAAGGAAGGCTTCAGAATGCCCCGATAATGAACAAGGTAATATTACACATACATTATCATATCTTTAGGTGCAAGGCAAAAACATTTCTCTATCTATAACCAAGCCTTTGGCTGATTTAACATTCTATGGCCTTTTAAATGTTTTTGTGAGAGCCCCTGGACATCCTGCTCAGTTCCCATCCAGGCTGCTATCTCATTAGGTACCGCCCACAAAATTTACCATTGCGAACTGATTTAGTTCATTTTTTAAAAAATTACAAAAATCAAAGAGAGAAAGAAAATGACAAATCACTTTGACAAACTCTCTTCATAAAGTATAGCCTGTCAGGCTTTCACATAATATTTAATGCTAAACACTTGAACTACTAGTAAATGAATTCTATAATTAGTTTAAAAAAATAGAGGGGAGAAAGAGCCATTTAACTTTTAGAAACCAATTACTCTGACTATAGTCAAAAGCTGCTTTTCTAAGGGACTCCAGCTTCCTTTCCAAGTATTTAAATCCCTAAATATTTAACTTTTATTGCCTGGGAAGGCAATAAACAGTTTTTTAGAACCAATTACACACAACACAATGAAATTGTCGTTTTGAAAAGCTACCTTTCAGCCACTTGTGTTACAATCCATCTTGACAGCAGCAGACTGTAAAAAGCCAAAGCTCCTGATCACAGGTAAACAGAAGTGTGTTAATCATTTATCACTTGACTTCATCATCTCTACATGACTCCTATAAAGGTAGGTCATTATAGTGCCTTTTTTAAAAAGGGGGGGGGACAAAGGCAGAGAGCATGGAACTTGCATAATGCCCCTGCAAACTGGTTCTTCCACGTACTGACACCAGCACTTAGTATAAATCCTGAATTCTAAATTGCAGTTCAGCAGTGACAAACCAGGAACCCTGTACAGTAGCAACAGACATACTAGACAATAGGACATGATTTAAAGAGTCCCCAGAAGCTTAATGCACATCACTGTTCTGTGATTTCAAAGAAGACACTCTTGAGCTGGTTTCTGAAATCAGGATGTCCACAGTTCAAATCTTGCCTTGACTCAAAAGGTGGCCTTAGACAAACAACTATTCCCTAAGCCTCAGATCCTCAAAATATGAGGATACTACTAACTTTACAGAGTTGTTGCAAGGATTACCTACAGAGTGACATATGAAGTGCTTTTAACACTCAAGAGCAATAGGCAAGTGATCGGCATAATTATGGCACTGCCTATAGCCAGTGCTTTTTTTTTCTAAAAAAAAAGTTTAGGTGTACTCTCATTTTCCTACTCATATTGAAATACTGCCCCTCAATGAGGCCAAACTTAGATTCACAAAATGTTTAGGGGTATGTATACCCCTGCGTCCCCCAGGAAAAAAGCACTGCCTATACTGTGGGCTACAAAAAGTAGATTCACAGAGCGGGTGTGGGGTGGGGTAGGTCTGCCATGCTGTACAGTGAGGAATACCAACTGCATGCAGCTCACATTTCGACCAGTTTGCTGGGTTTATCTAATGTAACTGCAGACAATTTACTTTAATTTCATAAATGTAACTTAAATTGGAAAACACAACAAGGGTCAGATGAAGAACTGGAACTATTATTGGCAGAGAGTGGGGTATTCAAGAAGAGCAAACCACAGACCTTTTACTAGGCAAATATCGGCAACCACTTCCCCACAGATGGCTGTGGCTAAGGCTCATATTACTCCAGATTAGTTTAGATGAATATGTCTGGGTGTAAATCCAGCCAAGGTTATCTTGTGGACAGAGGCTTGGGTTCAAATCCCAACCTCAGCTATTAACTCAGCGGGTGGTTTTGAACAAGTAACTCTTCCATGTCTGCAAAATGAGAACAATGGTTGCCCCAAATTGCTCTTACGGCAATGCATGAGAGACTTGAAAAATGTCTTACAATATTTAAGTGAAAAACCACCGTTTATAATCATTTCCAGCATATGTTACTGTAATCTGAGTACTGGTTTTACACTGCAAATTTTGCTCCTGTAGCACATTACTCTTGGGCTCAATCAACATTGCAGAGTAGCAATCCCAACACTGCTTTTGTTATCGTGGTACTTCATATGCTTTCAGAATTAAGAAAGCAAATGAAAGTCAAAAGGTAAGCAACAACAGCACTTTAAAAAAAATAAAGAATTCATATTCTAAAAAACTGAGCTCCTAATGGAATTTCTTCAAGATATCATGCAACTATTTATTTCACAATAACTACTGAAATATGTGTTTTAGAAAGCCAGAGGTCAGGTTTTTTTTTATAAAAAAGACACCATTCTCATCCAGTAACAAAGGCCTGCAAAGAATAGGTTGCAATTAAGAAAAAAAAAGCACACACACAACATGGATACTAAACACAAATCCATGGAAGTCTACACTCTCTTTATCTGGTCCTGGCAATGCTGCGTTATCAGGTGACTTAAGGATGGTCAGTTTGTGAAAAACAAGGAAATGCCACAAAAGGAATTTTGTTTGCTTGTTTCTAGGAGCGTTTTTGCAAACAATGGAAAGAAACATTTACAGCCCGATGAAGGTTGACAGCTCTGTCCTGAAAGAACAAGAAAGAACAGACCAACCCACCAAATTCACTTTACTGCAGAAGAAAACTTGATCTGATGTATAGATGTCATGGACTGGCTGGATACAGAGGAGCAGTGTGAGGCAGCAGCTGGGGAACCCCCAAGGAAAGAAGGCTCAGAGCCTGGGAATTAGTGGGGGGACAACACTGAGTGGTCATGACTCCCAAAACAAGGAGAGGCATGAAACAGGCAGAGCAAAGACATGCAAGACAAAGGAGCCTCAAATTGCCTGGAAAGGAACAGAGGGAGACTTCGGGAGCTGTGCGAAGGCTGTACCCTAGGCCTAGCTTCCTGGGCTGTCTTGTTTCTTATAAAAAATTAACTTCACCAAAGACATGTAAGTTATTGATAACCTGCTCCTGGCACCCACTCCTGTCAATAGACACCAAAGCTCCTTTAATGCTATCCATTAGTTGTCAACAAACTACAACTGATGATGCTCAGATATCCATTTTTGCCAACTAAGGAGAGCAACAACTGCCTTATTCCTCAGCCAAGCTGAGCTGCTTTGTTCATGTTCTACGTTCATTCTGTATGTTACCTACAGCACCAACCATCAACTGGTGGGCTGGAACCTAGGTTGGGTCTCAAGAGTAGCACTACCAGATAAGATAAATGACGAAGAAGTGGATCTCCAAATGTGTATTTGGTCTAAAAGTAGATCCCAGGTCTGGAAAGCTTGGTAGTTACTGCTAGAGTACCCCAGATGATCAGGCAGCACCAACAGTCCCATATTATGGTATCAGCACACAGACATGCTGCAAAAACAGCACACTCAACATTCAGAGCAGTCTGCACCTATTGAAGTGATAAGAAAGCCTTTGTGATGTGCTAAGAGGGCAAGGGGACAAGTGAGGAGATAAAATGTGGCAGTCCTGTCACCATAAAAGGAAAACAGATGAAACTGAGAGCAAGCCAAAGAATCAAGAGAGGCTAAGTGGGAATTGCATACTAGAAGTCCGGACTCTTTATTCCTGCCTTAACCCTATGAAGTCAGTATTGAGTTTTTGTTTTAAGCGAAGAGACTAACATCAAAGACCACGGCACAGATTGCACAACAGCAAATCTTGACTTTGCCACCAAGCGTACACATTCAACCATGTACTGGAACCAATCCTGGTTCTGCGATGATAGTACTCAATTGATCTGAATGGTCAGCCCATCTCGCCCATTTACCAAACATTGTGCATGGGGTATGATTGATTTCCCCCCAGAATCACATAGCAGGCAGGTCAACTCACTTGGTCTTGTTTCTTTCTCAGGTGCAAGCAATGTGTTCCATACAACTGCATGTAATGAAGACCTGATGGGTTTTTTAAGAAAAACTGCTTCTGGTGGGGTATTCAAGAATAGAAATGCTGTGGGGGGACTTAATTCATAATCCCTCCCCAAATGGCTCTCCCACCCCTACACAAAGGGTTTCAAATGCATATTTTAAGGACATATACATGCTTCCAAGCAGGGCTCCATTATCCCCAGCCCTCTTCCCACCACAGCCAAAGCTGAATTGGCTTGTCTGAAGCCAGGAACACAATTAGATAACATCCTCCATTAACCTGGCTGCTGGCAACAAAGATGAATTCACACACGTTCTCTCCCTGCCACATAACCACTGTAAACAAAGTAGCATTGCAATTACTCAGAATGGCACAAACAAACCATTATTTTTATTTCAAAGACAACAAGCACAACAAACGTAAAAATATATATTGAAAAGGGCCTGTATATAAAACAAATATCATTCAAGACAGATCACTCAGTGTTAGTTCAGCGACTGATAGAGATTTAAAAGGCCTAACATGCTTCTTTGTACGCTCAAACAAGCAATATTCACTGTTTGCAATGAAATCATACTCAAGCTACCTGAAGCATGAACTTGCAATACAAAAGTCCAACCTGGAGTTTACACTGACATTGAAGCAATCACTTAGCTTACGTTGTCTGACTAGTCCAGACTACGTGCTGAACTGAGCAATTAAAAACTATCCAATTCATTTCAATTAGGAATTAAAGGACAATTAAAAAGGCATCTTTATCTAAAATTATATTTAGAACAACTCAGCTTACTCTTTCTTGAAGAAGCTTACTCTTTCTTGAAGACATGCTTTACAGATAAATGAAGATTATTTAAATGTTTAAAAGACCTATTTGGTGGAACTTGTTTCCCTGTTTCACTGCTTTTTCTTCTGCTCCAGGAATACCAGATTTTAAAAGCCACACAGGCTGTTGAACCTCATAATTCATATATTGGGGGGGGGGGGAGTCCAAATGATTACAGAAAGGTTCTGCTCAATGGTCAGCAATGGGGCAGGGGAGAGGGCAGAGGAATATGAATTATGCTTCTACCGGTAATTGGTTTGTAAAACTGTCATTCTGCATACAGTTCCTGCCCTCACATAGGACCACCTTAAAAACTTCCAAACCCAAAGTTCCACCCCCTGTCACCTCAGTCCTCAACATCCCCTACAAATGCTAAATGCTGCCAAACCATAAATTTTGTATCCAGGATGAAGTATCTCAAATGTAAACACATCTACTTTATTCATACTACAGGTGTGGAGAACTTTTGAAGTACAGAAACTTTGGTTCTCCTATGGACAAGAAAAATTAGCATTTGTGATTTAAAAGACTGGTATCCTTCAACCCTATCAAATGATACTCAAGGAAGCTTAGATTTAAAGATTAATAATAAAATGAATACTGTAAAATAAACCACCTCAAATGAAAATAAAAAATGAAGTGTTTCTATTGTGAAGCTCCAATTAAACAAACCAGTAAAAGTTTTTCAATATCACACAACAAATTCCTGCACACACCAGTAAGGAGGATGTTTATCCAAATTGTGAAGGTCATTCACAAACCAGCTCAACCTCAACAACAAAAATCCCTGTCTCCCACCTTCTTACTTTATTTCCTTCCCTCCCATTCAATGGGCAGGTGGGTGAGTTGAATTGCACTTTTTCCCTTCCAGAGATTTAAAGGCAAAATAATCAGAACTGACCTTCTGGATGCTACTGGTTCCTTGTTTCTGTTCGGAAAGCCACAGCCTGCATTCCACTGCAACAACTTTTCTACTATATTGTTGAGCGACTTCACTATAAATATCTTTTAACACATTTAAAATGTGTGGGTGATGAAATTCAATAGCCAAAAAAATGAGTAACAAAGATTGTTACTGTAAGGAGAGAGCTATGTAGAGCTGAAGCAGCAAAAGTCGGGAAGAGAAGCTCTTTTGAGAAGGCTGTTCTATCTACACACAGGACATCAACAGCATAAAAAGGGGGGATCCAATTTCCTCACAATTCCCTACCTAACACAATCCAAAGTCATCCCCTTTGGGGCCGAACCATCTCCCACAAGATGACACATTTTGCCAGAATAACCCTCCCACACAGAACAAAGGCCTTGAATGACACTGTCCATGCAGATTACAGCTGAGAACAGCATTTCAAAGCAAACAGAACTCGTCTCCTAGTCATACAGTACAAAAGACTAGCTATTTTGGTTAATCCAGGTTAAACCCACTTAAGGAAATATACTAGTGAATTCAATTAGAATTCACTTCATGCCATTCACCTGGAAGGAAATGCACATTTATTCGAAGGCAGAGAGTGATCCTATTGCTCGTTCACATGGAGTCTCTAATAAATCTGTATAGATTAGCCATTGTGCTAAGCAAAGTCAAAGGAGCCTCTCCCAGACAGTGCTGGGAAAATATTTTGAATTCCTAGATACCAACCTGCTTTAGGGATTTCAATTAGAATTGCCCACATTCTGCCACTGAAATCATAAGCAAACTGCTTTCTTTTTAATATATATATATTCTCAGAATACCAAATTTTGTACTTTGTACCTGTGACCTGCAATACACACAGATTGCCTATTGGCTGTATTGGGATACTAAAAGGTTTTACATCATGGGGACTTTCTGTTCTTCTGATATTATACCCATGATGACCATATCATTAAACACTACATGAATGCTATCTAAACAAGCTAACAGTCAGTTCCAGACATTCAATCACTCACAAACATCAGAAACCCTTTCCCACACATTCAACCTAATCTTACGCATGCTTACAGTCAGAACCAAGTCCCACTGGTTTCAGAGGGATTATTTCCCAAGCAAGTGTGTGTAAGTTTGCAGCCACAGGCATGCACTGAAGGCACCGGAGAAAACCCACTCTTCTATAGTGACTTCAGCTGTGAGCTTAACACAAATGATTAGAAGGTAATAACGCAGCCTTGTATTTAGCAACTAGGCTTGTTGTTGTTGGCATCCGTCTGTCTCAGCAAACAATGGAGTGCGCCTTCGAAGGTGAAGTCAAAGCGCTGTGTTAGCAGCACCAAAGTGACCTCCCTGGGGTGCAAGCTTGGGCAGTGTGTATGGAGGTCCTGGGCTGCCCAGATGACAAGACCCCTCTCTCAGCTTCACAGACCATGTTCCAAAGGAAAGCAGAGCAATACGTTTGGCACCAGTTTGGCTGCAGGAGTTGCTGGAAGGAGACATATAAGGCACTATGGAGTCTTAAGGACTCCAGATTTTTGTAAGCTTTACTCCTTAGCCTTCTCCTGAATATATCTCACAACCAGCCTACAAGCCATGACAAACCTAGACAGCATCTTGCCAACGAAGGTCCGTATAGTTAAAGCTATGGTTTTCCCAGTAGTGATGTTTGGAAGTGAGAGCTGGACCATAAAGAAGGTTGATCGCTGAAGAATTGATGCTTTTGAATTATGGTGCTGGAGGAGACTCTTGAGAGTCCCATGGACTGCAAGAAGATCAAACGTATCCATTCTTAAGGAAATCAGCCCTGAGTGCTCACTGGAAGGACAGATCGTGAAGCTGAGACTAATACTTTGGCCACCTCATGAGAAGAGAAGACTCCCTGGAAAAGACCCTGATGTTGGGAAAGATGGAGGGCACAAGGAGAAGGGGACGACAGAGGACGAGATGGCTGGACAGTGTTCTCGAAGCTACCAGCATGAGTTTGACCAAACTGCGGGAGGCAGTGGAAGACAGGAGTGCCTGGCATGCTCTGGTCCATGGGGTCATGAAGAGTCGGACACGACTAAGCGACTAAACAACAACAACAACAACAACAACAACAACCACCTCAGGCAGTTCTCCTAATTTACATGCTGTCTTTGGAAAAACTATCATTCGGCTCTATTCCTTTTCTGTCATCCTGTTTGATAGAAGACAAAAGGGTTGTTCCCAATGAAGGTATCTATTCGTACAAGTGCAACAGAGCCTTCCCCTCCCTCCTGCACTCCCCAAATCTGCCCCAGAAGCTTGGGGATTAAAAGGAAGTTCCATTGCACAAGCAAAGTCCTTGTGCAGACAAGATGGCTTCACAGGATACAACCCAGGGTTTTAACTAGACTGCCAAGTCTTCCCTTTCTCATGGCTAGCAAGAAAACACAGGCTGCTAATCTCTTAGGCTAGTAAAAACATTGCATGTTAGTAACTTTTGTGGACTTAAATATACAAGAGTACAGAAAAAGCTAGCTCATTTGTGTTAAGTGAATTTGAATACAGTGCTAACTCATCCTCTGTGCTGCACGAAAGTCACCCTCAGGCAAATTCTGCCACTTTTATTTTAAATCTTTGGAGCTCCAAACCTCCTTGTTCTCGGACAGTCACCTCCTCACCTCTCACTTTCCCATTAGTAAGCAGAACTCTGGGGTATAGGCTACCTGTCACCCATCACTCATTTCAAGTAGTATACCCCCATGGAGACCCTTCTACAGCTAATGAAGAAATTGAAGTGTTGCTGTCCTCTTCAGTCCCAAGATTTTGGCACCGAGAGCCAGATGGGATCTCTTACTGGATGAGAGAAGACTGGTGCATTCTCAGAAATAAGCACACCCCCTGCTCTAAACTTGCCGAGTTCTAAACCTGCAGTTCTGAACTGCTTCAGTTAAACTTCATGCCTTTTTAATCACAGAACCATAGAATTGTAGAGTTGGAAGGGACCACGAGGGTCATCTAGTCCAACTCCCTGGAATGCAGGAATCTTTTGCCCAATGTGTGGCTTGAACCCACAACCCTGAGGTTAAGAGTCTCGTGCTCTACTGACTGAGCTATCTCAATTCTGAATTCTATAGATCTGGAACTCAATGGATCCGTCTTCAGAAACAGAAACCAGAGCATTCATATTTAGCAGATAAACAGGGTGAATTTGTACTTAAAAACAACAACTGAGGATGCTATTGTGCGAAAAGACCCCACCACAAAACATTCTAATTTTCCCTACCAATGTATTTTAGGGGCAACTTGTCTCAGACTGCAATCCTACACTTAGACAGGAGTAAGTCCCACTGAATCAAGGAGGAGCAGTAATTCACTGGTACAGCATCTGCTTTGCATGGAGAAAGCCCCAAATTTCAATCCCCAGCATCTCCATGTAGGGCTGGGAGAGTTAGAAATCAATTTTAGTTCATTGTCAATCACCTTAAATAAAATCGGTACACAGTTGCCATTAATTTTCACATGCCAAGGTACGCAAGAGCAGCTTTTTAAGAACAACGCAATCGTCACACAGTTGAGTTGGTGACAGTTCATTTGGGTTCTGTACAGAGATTTTGACTCTGGCTCAGCTTAGGTTCCACATTTCTCTTCCTCACCCCAAGCAGCTTCCTAGTTGAGCCCACTAACCCCTGCTCCACACCAACTCCCTCTCCCCTGGAGTCCCATCAAAATCAAAGCCAGAAGGTCTTCCACAGGTAAGACATTTCCACCTGGAAAGGCAATTTGCTTAAGTCAATGTGGTTATTTTAATAGACTTATCAACATAAGATGTCTCTCTGAACTGGTTTGCCATGGGAAGAACAAAACAGTTTTTAAAGGTGGAATGGCAGAAAAAGGCAAAATATAAATCTGATCATTTTTATATACAGATGTCTATATTTTGTAAGTGGGGAGGGTCTAACACATGCACTTACAGCTTGCCCTTAGCAGCAACTGGAAGGGAAAGAGAAAATATTTTTCATGTAAATCCTAAACTCATTAGTGACACAGACCTTGCTGCAAGCAGAATCCCCAGGGTCCTTCCTCACGCTTTCATGTTCAGACACTTTTGCATAAACAATTGTAGAAAAAGAAAGAAGATAGCAGTGAAGCACCCACTGACATACTCCATCACTTGTTTTTGCAGCTCTGAATCTTAATGAGTATCTTCATTGCTTATTTCTGCTGTACTTCTAGAAGATCTCCCAAATCAACAGAAGCCTGTATTTTGATAGGCCCACAAGGCTAAGAAGAGCCAATGTTCAACATAATTGCAGGTTTCATGCTTTTCTTCTTCTTCTGAGCTTATCTCTGTACAGAGCAGCAGTCAAGAAACACTCTCCTTTCTTAAAGGAAGCTTGAAATCTGTGCAGATGTTCAGGGTGTCTACCTGGCATACCTCTGGTCAACAATAAAATTTCCTTCTACAGTTCCAGTGTCCTGTATTAGCCAAGAAAATTGAAGGCAGATGGTGTGGCAGATGAGAGTAAAATATAATTTCAAAGTGCAGCCTAAAGAATACTCATATACTGTACTAAACATTAATGTTTTCCAGATTATGCATATAGTAGAATATTTGAAAGCCACATAAAGCAAGGATAAAAGTCCTGCTGAATTCATTGAGTTATGCCAAGATGCACATCACCTAAAATTATAGACCCACATTAAGAAGGAAGTAAAAAGCTGGTATTTACAAGTAAGCTTGAATGCAAACCCTAATTCAAAAATAAATTCTGTGTAACCTTTTTCCGGACAATATTCACTCTCCATAAACAAGTCCAAAGCATAAAGCATTTGTCAGAACTGTCTAACAAATGTGATTAATCCATACAATTTAGTTGTGTGTTTTTTGCAGTGTTTACAAACAATTGCCAAAACCTATTAGAATGACACCACTATAGCCATAAATTCTCCAAAACAATGAGTCAAGTGTGTTATGACAAACAAATCTTACATAATACGGTGGATATTTCTCCTCCTACAGTTGCTTATTATGAGAGGAGTGTACGGACACAGGGACCTGATCAAAAAAAAGGTTTTGTAAGCACTTCCTGACCTCATGCATTCAACCGAACTTGGCCCAAAATATCCAAATAAGGTGATTCTAGTGTACCTAGTTACATTAGTTACTATCTTAAGAGAAAGTAAATATATTTCAATGTCTATGCATCTTCAAAACCAACACAGAAATATTAGCACGAGGATTGAATCTGCACTCCTGAAGCAGTGTAATTTTGCACAAACTTACTTTGAAGTACAAAGAAGAACCTTTAGATCCATCACTGAACCCGGCTGATTTATATACTGTTTGAAGGAGACTCTGCCAACTCCTATTCTGTTCCACATTTAGCTTTTGAAAACAAGTGTCTTGATTATGTAAGACCCCACAGTGCCTACTATTTTAACCTTACATTTTGAACCCTAAGGGAGAGATTTGTAACGAGAGTGTGTGTTGACATTTTGCAACTCTTAGCAGCTATGCAAAAGTAGGTGAAAAGGCAAAAGGAGCCAACAGCGAGTCAAAGCATTGATTTTCATGTATAAGACTAACAAACCCAGCTAATATAAAGCTAAGTCTCCAGATGTTCACCATTTTAGTGTCGAGATTAGCTTGGAAGCTGAAAAAAATCATAGAGATTCAACAACCTTCTTTTCTTAAGAACTGTGGTTGGCTGGTGATTAACCTTAAGTCTGTGTCAAATACCGTCTTCTCACTTGCTTTTCTAATTGAGTTACGATTCAGAAGTCTTAACATGTTCAGGACTTGTTCACAAATTTCGTTCCAGACAGTGGTTACATCTGCCATGTTACCTAAACCATAATCAGCAGCATTCTTGTGTTAGTGAAGTCAGTGGCTTCTTTCCAACGCATAGTTCTGTAATCACTACCGCAGATAAACAACATTGACCATGTCTATGAAAAAATCTATGTAGAAGCCTCAAAGTTTTTGACGGAGCTGCCCAACTGTCACAGAAGAAGGGGTGGGCAGGTAGAGGAGTCATTTTTTCTACAGTAGGGATGGAGATCATATGTTGCTGGACTACAACTCCCACCATCCCTGGCCATGATGGCTGGGGCTTCTGGGAGTTGGAGTCCAACAACATCAGCAGGGCCACAAGTTCTCCATCCCTGTTCTAGAGAGAGGCACAACTGACAGAAATGTCTAGGAAAGGAGAGGGAAGCAGCAGAGCATTAGCTAAGAAAACTGGAGGAATGGGGAGAAAAACTAGAAAAGAGAACAGTCTAAATAGACATTTGAACACAGGTAGAGGCAGAAGTGGGAAGCTGTGAGAAAAGGCCTCCTCTGTGGCCAGATTATAGAACATCTTATATTTATTTTATAGAACACCTGACCTACCTCATGAAATCAATCTACCCCTGTTTTCACTTTTTCTGGTAATCTCCAGATGTTTTGGGACTACAACTCCCATCATCCCTGACCATTGGTCCTGTTAGCTAGGGATGATGGGAGATGTAGTCCTAAAACATCTGGAGGGCCAAGTTTGCCTATGCCTGCCTTATAAGCCACCCTGAGCAATGCAAATCCTTTGGAAGGGTGGAAGGGATATATATTTTCTTAATAAATATAATAGTAAACAGATCACTTACCGACTAGCAATAACTTGTCAAACAACTAGCTACTAGCTATATATTATCAATAAACCTTGGGAAATAGGAGGCAGAGTTTATTATCCTTGGGTTAGATAAACTCATTCTATAGTCCCATGGGGCAGGAAAACGGGAGAAAATTGTTCCATATTCATGGTAAGATGCCATCAATTAATTGAATGAGCTAAGAGTTGCAACCTTCATCAGAAGAGTAAGAGAACTGATACACTGGAGGTGGATAATGTTTAAAATTAAAGCTACATGCCCAGAAGCTATACTCAGATACCTGTGCACAAGTTCACACTAAACACTTTGGCTAAGACCTAGGAGCCAGGACCTACCTGATTAAAATCCTGAAGAACAGATTGAGAGGATTAACGTAATTAACACAAAACGCATATGTGTGCCTAGGTAAAAGTACGTATTTACTAATGACATCTTCACCCTCCAGCTATCCTATGCCCAGATTTACAATGGAAAGTCTGAAATTACTTTTATGACGTCCAAATAACCAGACACTTGCCTGCTTGCTGCAGCTTGCAACCACAACAATTAAGTGTGTCTGTAATGTGGGTTTTAAAGAAGAGTGTGCCAGCAAGGGAAGCATGAGTTCCAATTCTATGTACAATACAGTCATACCTCGGGTTGAATGTGCTTCAGGTTGAGCGCTTTCGGGTTGCACTTTGCGCAGACGCTCAAAATGACATCACGTGCATGCGCAGAAGCGGCAAAACGCAACCCCCAGACACACCATCGCGTCTTACATTCCATTCAAGATGCGAACGGGGCTCTGGAACGGATCCCGTTTGCATCCCGAGGTACCACTGTACAGTCATACCTCATGTGACCTTTGCTTCATGTTACGTTCTTTCAGGTTACATCCTGCAGCGACCCGGAAATACCAGAAAGGGTTACTTCTGGGTTTCGCTGCTCGTGCATGCGCAGAAGTGCAAGAAAAATGACATAATGCGTATGCGCAGAAGCGACGAATCGCAACCCGTGTGTGCGCAGATGTGCCGCTGCAGTTTGCACTCTTTTCATGTTGCAAACGGGCCTCCAGAACGGATCCCGTTCGCAACCAGAGGTACCACTGTACTCTTACTTGGAAGTAAGCATAATTGAACATGGTGGGATTTCCTTCTGGAGAAAACATGCAAAGGGTTTGTAAGTGAACGAGACCCCTTCCCCCTGGATGTTAAGAGGGGGGTTTAATCCTCCATCCTTCAAATGCCCTTTAAATGTGCTCCTGCCCAGAAGGACAGATTGCAGAATCAATGTCCCTACAGGTGTTGTGCAGCAGAACAACTCCCCCTGCAATCTATTAATAGCAACCTCCCAAGTTTCTTGCTAGGCATATCTCAAATGGAAAGGAAATCCAGTAGGCTGCAACCTGCTAGACCTAACAGCTGTTCTTTTACAAAGGAAACTGTTCTGGCTACCTCAAGCTGTCTCTTTGGGCCTAGTTCTTATAATCAGCAGGTGGTTAAACCTATTGCGTGTTCAGACCCAGAAACCTCCCCCCTAAATAAATTCACACTTGACTCAAATTTTAGTTTTTGTTTTTGGCAGAATTTAGGCAACTGTATTGATTACAACTGTATTGATTACAGAAAGTGAATGGCTGCATAGGCTCTGGTTCGACTAGCTCCCTGCCACACAGGTAGCGCTGACCCAGGGTTCCAGCATAGGTCAGCCAAGGGTGAACACCTGGATAAGCGGAAAGCCGGGAACGGGCTAACTCCGCCACCCAAATGTCCCCCTCGACTCAGGCACAGGCACAATCTCCTCTTAGGGGTTGACTAAACAATCGAGTCCCTGGATTCCTTTAACGGAATACCCTTCACATAGGGATGGTGAGAGCGTTCTCCCATCCCTATCACCTGAACCAAAGCCTATCCGCAACCTTACAAGTTGTGACGATTTGCGACGCAGCAGGCGAAACCCAAATGGCAACAGCCTATCAGCCAAGTGGGGAAAATTCCTGCCATGCCCCTGTCCCAACGACAGACGACACACAATGGCATAGCAAGGTCAAACGCAAAGCCCTAAAAGTAGGGAGAGGTGGGCGGGTGTTCTGAGTGCTCGCGCTGGAAGAGGAAGCTCTGGGTCACGTGCATGGGCATAAATAGGTCCCTCGAACCGTTTGGACTGCGTCCCATTGGCCAGATTGCACCCAGCTTCGAGGGACCTACGAATCGGGTGTTGTGGCTGACCAATCGTACCCACCCACAACACAGGGTGTTGGTTTCCAGGTCTCACCGCAATATGTTCCCTCTTTAAGGGAGGACCCGATTTTCTGGATTTTATCACTTCTCACCACAAGTGACTGAACATCCCCTGTATATAGACAAGTAGCATGTGAGGAAGAAGGTACCCCTTTCCCCAGCCTGCTACTTTTCTGTACATACAGAATGTTTTCATATAGAAAAGCATTTAACAGCGTGAGCCTACACTTGCGGGAGGAAACGAAACCAGCCACAAAACCACCATGTTGTACTGTAGCTAAGTGCTGACCTGGAGATGAGAATCCTGGATTCAAATATCCCTGCTCAGATGTAAAGGGTACCATTGGATAAAAAAAACTCTCTTCCTAACCTCACTTTCAGGGATGTCATGAGGCTAAAATGCCACTGGAGAAAGAGCAGGAAACAAAAGTAATTAAAATAAATTACTACTTCCTTTCCATCACCATCCCTGCTTCACAGCCTTCATCGCAGCTGGCAGCTACAAGTCCAGGAAGGAGGAATGATGTCTTCAACATTATTATTATCACCATTAATTTAATTTAATTTATTACGCGCCTTTCACCCTAAGGTGTCAGGACAGGTTGCAACAATTTAAAATACAAACACAACTACAATAGATGACAAATGTTACTGACAGAAATGAGAAAGCATTGGGCCTTCCCAGGGTTGGGATCCCTATGCAGAAAGATGTTCTATTTAACAGTAAACATGCCCTCTATGAGATCTGGTAGTATGACTTCCAAAAGACCATGAAAGATAGTTATGCCCATAAAATCAGTTGCTTCTATTTGACAAATCCTAAACACTCACCCCTGTTTTATATTCAGTGCATAAGACTTGGGCCCAATATAAAATGGGGGGGGGGGCAGATCCACCCCAGATGAACCATAACTCCAATTCCCAATTACAGATAGGTAGCCGTGTTGGTCTGCCATAGTCAAAATAAAAAAGTTCCTTCCAGTAGCACCTGAAGAAGTGTGCATGCACACGAAAGCTCATACCAAGAACTAACTTAGTTGGTCTTTAAGGTGCTACTGGAAGGAACTTTTTTATTCCAATTCCCAACTTTTGTTTCTAGCATTTGTGAAACCTGAGATAAGTGACAACATGTATAGACATTCTTCTCTTCATTTTTTTAAAAAAGAAATCCATCTGCTCCCCCATTTCAGTGGTTTACCCCTCCATGCTGGAAAAATTCCCATGGACCTCCATGGATGCAAGCAAAGGTGAAAGCCTTGACCTGTGTAAATTTTCTGCATGCACACACTTACTGTACACACTGGCCCATGAATGTGTTAATGTTAGAATGTTAGAATGCCACCTATTAATAGCCCACCAGCATGGTAATATTACACGTGTGAACGGGCCCATATATATGTAACAGGTGCACTTAACTACATTTTTCATCTTGCCCTCCATGAAGCATAAACGGTTTGGTCTTGCAGTCAACAAATTCACTCAGCAACCCTGTGAGGTAGTTTACACTGAGAGATAGTGACTGCCTCAAGGTCACTCAGAATGGAGAGCATCTTCAGATGTCTTCACTGAGTAAAGTCTGTATGGTGAGGAAAGCACAGGGTACACAAAGAACAATGCTTGCTATTTTACCAAGTTTTGCTCAGTGTAGACGCACTGAAATTAATGAAGAAGCCTAAATTCAGTTCAATAATTTCAAGGAGTCTACCGTGAGTAAAATTTAGTTGAATACCACCCAGTGCTTCTACCAGGCTTCCTGAATTCCCTCAGGTTGCTCCCTTTCATTCATAAGAGTGCAGCAAGAGCCTAAAGTGGTTTCTGAGATTACAGAGCACCTGGTAAATCTAGCTATACATTATGGGGTTAGGGAAATGTAAAACTGCATTTTTCCATACATAACCAAATCACATCTAGAAACAGTCAATCCCAACTAGAACACACTAATTGACAACTCTCATAGTATGGAGATCTCAGAATCTCAAATTCCGCAGAGAGAGATAGAGAAAAACCTAGCCCTCCCAATCTGAATTTTACTCATAAAACCCCTAGATGTAGCAGTTCCGAAACAAGACAGTGCTTGAAAATTCATCTGGCACACTCCAGGATTTAAGTAGGTATTTGGCATAATTCACTGCTTTCAGTACTAATATCTCTTTGTAGTTTCCCACACAATAGAATTGGCAAGGATCTGTCCCTTCTGTCTCTCCCATAGTTAATGGATAGCTATCACATTAGACTCTGTAAAAAGGCAATCAATCATAACTGGTTGCATTGTTCTCTACCCAGAATAAAGGGCATCGTAAGATACCTCCTGTAAACACATCTAGACAAGATATACAAGGCAAATAAAATTATCTTCCAAATATTAACTGTTTGAAATATAGAACGTGGACACATGCATGCCTAGTCCCACAAATTTCTCAGAAAAAAACTATTTCTGTGCAATATAAAACTGTCTGGAGTAAATAGTGGAACACAGTACACTCAACAATCGGGGAAGGGGGGTATACACCAGATAAGGGAAGTTTTATTGTTTACAAATTCAAAAAAATGTCATTCCTTATAAATCCTTACTTCATTTGAAACAATACAACCCCATCAAGCAGCCATACAAAAATAAATTCATCTAGAAGAAGTTACAAAAAGCTTGCCTGCTACCTCTTTCCAGTTCTAAAAATCTGCTTCCCTTCTTCTCTGACTTGCTGTGCTCCCAAGTAAAGGGTACACATAGAACATTTCCTGGGGGGGGGATTAATCTTCCCCAAACACATCTTCCACTATGCTGTGGCTGATATATGGTCTACAAGTGATTATTTCTCCCATTCAAATACACCTTGGCTTTATCCACACAAGTAACTAACAAGGATTCTTTGCAGCCTTTGGGACTTTAGAAATGTTCACACATTTTGCACAGATAAAATAACAAAGGGTTGCTCTTGCTGAATAACATCCCCTTGGTACCAGACGAAGCTCTTCACCAATAACACAGGGCCCTGTTTCAAAACTCTGCACCTCTGTCAAATCTCTCAGACAAAGAGCTCACTTGAACAGGATTTCTTTCAAGACCAGTCCGCCCTTGAGACCACTAAATGGCCTAATCCTGTCCCTCCAAGCCTGGACAACGAAATATTAGGGTTCACTTTCAAGAAGACGTCATTGCCCGGGAAACTTCTGCTGCACCCGACCCCAAGGTTCATCCACAAAGAATGTATAGTAAGTAACAGAGATTGAAACTGCCTTTGAAGACAGGCAGAGTATCCCATAACCAGCCTTTGCAAAACCCAGATTTAGAGCTTTTGCAGAGAAGAAGTGCAACAATCTGGCAAGCTTAAAGCTGGCTCATTTTAGAAATCCAACACTCCTTACTAAGTACATCAGAGCCCTTCCCATGCTGGTGAATGCCAGTATATGGAAAGCAGTCAGGCACAAAAGGCTGAGAATTTCTGCATATGCATCTTATCCCACACAATCCTCAAACACAGGACACCCTTGGAGACGTGCCTAGATCAGGGCTTCGACTTTGCCGTTGCGCTTTAGGCAGGGCAATCAGACACATGTTTTGCCGCGGTGTTAATGCGGATCTGCTACCCCTTATCTGCCAGCTACCAGTGATACGCAATACTATCACGACGCTACGGAAAAGATTGGCTTGTCTCCGATACTCTGTGTGTGAAGCAGAGGTTTCCGGTCCACTTTTATTGATCGCATACGTAGGGAATCCCAAAAGACTGCGGGTGGGTTTTTTTGCATTAATTAATGCAGAGAGCGGAGGAATGTTTTCATAATAGAGAATGCACGAACGTCCTAAAAACCCACTCCTTCCCCCCCACCACTTTACCCGCAGCAACACACATCACAGCAGGGAAGCTCTCTGCTCTGAGCAGAACCGAGGAGGGCGCTCCTCCTGCTATTATCTAAATTTGTGGGGAGAAGAGGATTCCTTGCTCCCATTTCTTTCTTTTGTAAAAAAGGAACCCCAATAAACCGCCTCCGCGTACCCTCCCTTAAAAAAAAGAGCGGCAACCACGCTCTTCTGCAGCCAGCAGGACCAGAAACCTTCATGCAGAAAACACCCTTCCCAAAGGCATCACCTTCCCCAACAATGGAGGAACAGGCCACCCCACTAAAGCCCTCGATTCCTGGGACTTCGGTGCAGAAAAGGCGACAGGCAGCCCGGCAGAGACCCCTCCCCACTATTCCGCCAGCCCCGATCCTCAACCCTGGAGCTGGAATCCAGCCGCGGGAAAACGATCTGCCCCCCTCCTTCCCTCCGGCCGGTGCATTGCAGCCTCCCGTACTTGCTCACGACCGGTGCCCGCTTGCTGGGGGAGGAAGAAGTTCGCGCAGCGCGCGTTAAGCCACAGGGCGAGCCCGCTGCACCGTTGCCCGGTTCCCTGGGGCTTCTGGTCTCCGGCCGGCTGCGCTCCGCGTTGCACGCGCTCCAGGCTTTCTCCTCGCCGGGCAGGCGAGGGAAGGAACAGCGACAGGCTCGCACACACCTTGGCAGACGTTGCCCGCTGCTGCTGGGCACGAGGGACGCGGACGGGGCCAGCTCGTCCTCCCCGCTTCTTAAAGAAGCACGCGCGCCGCTCCGCTCCGAGGTTTATGGAGCGGGAATTAGCCAACGGCGGCCAATGGGGACAGGGAGCGGCGTCCCGGGGTTGGTCGCGTCCGCTCGCACACCCCTCCGTCGGGAGAGGCGGTGGTGCGGTCCGAATTGTGATACAAAAAGCTAAGGCGGCGGTTGGCCGCCGCGCGGAGACGCGAAGCAAAGCGGCCAATGGGAAGCCGCTCAAGGGACTGCAGCAGGGCCAAGGCGCAATGCATTTAAAGCGGCACAGGCTAACGGCGGAGGGCGGTTCAGGTGTCTGGAGGAGTCCCAAGGAAAGGAGGAGAGGAAAGAAAAGGGGGGAGAGGGAGAAAGAAAGAGAGAGAAAGCAGCACACGCCCTGTTCACGTCACAGCCTCTTACGTGGGAAGAGAGCAACCTTGACCTCCAGCTATCCAATAATTTGCAATGCCATTTCAATACAGTACAGCAACACCAGCCAAAAAAGCACAAGAGGGAGTAGGAGAGGCGGCGGCTGTAGGAAGCGGGCTCGGGATTATTGTGCCGGCAACGGCTCTGCTTGCGAGAGCCGTTGGGCGCTTTGTATCAGGAACGGCTGGAAGTTTAAGGAAGGATTTTCGAATATGCGCAGTGCCCTTGAACCACTGCGCTTCGTTAGAAATTAGAGGTCAAAACATATATATATACACACACACACACACACACACACAAGAGAATGTTGTAGTACTTCGAAAGCTAAGTATTTCCAGTGTGCAATGCTATACCGGTCTATTCAGAAGCAAAGCCCCTGGGTTTGAGTTCCATCAAGTTTTAGTGTGAATGGGATTGCAGCTTTATTCTACCATAAACTTGCGTGCACTAGAAGCCGCTTACGGTAATCAGATACTGTACATGAAGCGTTATTCGCAAAAGCCTACGTTACAATAACTCTGTCAGTCTTTCATGTGCCGTAAGACTCCTGTTGACTGCTGCTACAGACTATCACGGCTTTGAAAGTGTCCTCAATATACAAACAGCTGAAGAGTCTCGCTCTCGCTTACCCACCCTCCCACCGCCGTTTACGCTGGTGCATTAGTTCCTCTTGCGGCCCGACCCTGCGCACACATTCAAAAGCAAATCCCAAAGAAGTTTACTCCTCAAGAAGCATAGCATTGCTGCCTTACTGTGGTAACTTGCAAGCAGCTCGTTTCCACAGAGATGTTACAGGAAAAATAAACCAAGAAGTCAGCTTTCTTTCTCCAAGGGACTATGGGAAATGTAGTTTTGCAGGGGTTGATTATTAAATGCCTTCCCTCCCCCCCCCCCTAAAAATCTTAAGAGTTCCATGCAAAAAGCCCAGATATGGTACACTAGTTAACAGGGCTGGCAAACCCATGAGGTAAGGTGAGGTGACAGCCTCAGGCAGCTGCCAATATGTGTGCTTGACACAGCTAAAGCATTAAAATAGTAGTGTTATGAGAGGAACTGAACTGATTAGGACTACTGTACTAGAGAGTTTTCCAGAGTACAGTAATGTGCCTTGATAGCTGGGAACTTCTCTACATCCTGTGGTATGCAATGCCACATTTGGAAGGTTGGTTGGTTAGTTAGTTATACTTCCTCCCAAAATACCCAGGGCAGCAAACAACAAGTGACAAAACAATTAAAGCATTCTTAGAAACAATACAGTACAGATGTAGACCAGGAAAGATCTCAGCTTAAAAGGCTTGTTCTGGCGGGTGCCAGAAACAGAGATTGCACCTTGTCTAATATTCAAGGTGAAGCAATTCTCAAGAGTAGGTGCCACAACATTAAAGGCCCAATTCCTACATTGTGTAGAATGGACCTCTTTATAAGTTTCAGGCATCCTAGTATTCCAGGCTATATAGGGCTTTATACAAATAAACCTGTACCTTAAAGTTAATTTTTTGAAATGCACCACTTAATGTTTCTTAACCCTTCAGAAAACTGAAAGTCTGCTGGACTAAAGGAACAGTAAACTGAACATTTGGGGGGGGGGGATAAAGAGGAAAATCTAGAACACAGCTTTGGAGGGCTTTTAGTGCCAATTAAAACTTTATCTCTTTAGCCAGTTTTTTAATTGTGCGGATTCTTCGCGTGCTAGGAAACTGACTTTTGAATTAAGGAAGAGGAGTACTTGTGCCCACTGCTTTTAATGTTTTTACTGGACTTGTTGTATTGTTAGTTTGATTTTGTATTTGATGCATCCTGTACTAGGATCACTTGCTTGATGAGGGGTGGTTTAAAAATGAAATCAAGAAATAAAATTTAAAATCTTGTTTTCCCAGAGTGGGAATTAAAACAGGTGTCTTATTTCTCTCTCTCACCTTCTATGGCAAGTTTATACTCTAGAACTGCCACATGGAAGCCATGGCAAGGAGGGGACCCTGCATGTGGTCATATCTCCCCTTGTTGTGTTACAGCCGTTGTAAGTAGAGTGTCTTGCCATATGACTTGTTTACATTACATGGGCAATCTAATTACACCAACAGAAGTTCCTATTGGTCATAGGGGTACATATATTTTCCACACAGTCATGGCAAGCTATTCTGCATGTTATAGTCTTTACACAAAGCAATTACCCAGAGGATGCCACCAGCAGCCTTTAAGCACAATTGTGATTTATAGACCAGTGCTTCAATTCTTTCTCAGAGTGGTACTAAATTAGCTTAACTCCTACTATACTCCAGTTTAAGTCGTTTGTGACTAGACTGCTGCATAATTGTGTAATTAATCCCAGGATTAAGGGGGTAGCCTTCAAGTTCTTGACCCCCTGCTGTGAAATGCCAGATTGTTTAAAAGACTAGCGCTGGAGAAAAAAGATGGAAATAACATATGGGGGGCGGGGGGAGACCAAATAAAAAATTAATAATGCTTTCAAAAGCAGATGCTCGCATTACTGAATGAGAGATGCAAGCTTTGTACTGCCACAGCTATGGAAGCAGGGCTTTGTTCCAACATGCCCACCCTCCTCCCCAGCCTATCAGCAATCATAATAAAGTGCTAATAATGGCCAAAGCAATTCCCACTAGAGGAATAAGAAACCACAGCAAATGTCAGCCTGAAGCTGACAAATAAAGTCTAGAGGAACCTTACACTTCAGTCAAGCTCTTTGAAGGGGACTTTAGTCTCTGGTTTCAATCCTACGGCAGGATTATTCACATCAACATTTTGTTTGAATTTCCATAGATACTGTGACGTTGCATTGTAGTACAAGGGAGGCCCTGACCAAAACTACAATAAAATATGGTGCACATTTCCCCCCTGCATTCCCTTCTCACAGAACAAAATCTAATATCTTTAACCCAATCTATCAGTGAAGCCCATGTAATGTTGCATCTCAGTAAGAATGGTCTAAGGCTGTTTCTCAAATAGTGAGCCAGGACCCACCAGTGAGACTTGTGCCACTTTCAGATGGATATCAGTGCCACAGCCTGCCCAGGGCCTGCTCACTAGAGATGCGAAAGCCTGGGGGGAAATGTCCCACCCCTATTTTTCGAGGGCTTCACATATACACCTCACTTGCCTGTCCCAAGCCCTGCCATAGCTTTCTGGTTGGACCAATGCCCTTACCAGCAACTCCTTGGTTGCTGAACAAAAGTGGGCAGAAGTTTGGAAGAGGGGAGGAAGGTCTCAGGGGAAAGTGCCAGAGAAAGTATTGAAGGAAATATAATTAATTAATAACAAAGGAAAATTCAGCAGCTCACTTTAAGCTTCTGATTGTTTCTTTGGAGCTCTGCTCTTACCTGTCAACACCTGACATCATGTCTGACATCGGGGTGAGTGTGGCTTGCCCCAAACAGCTTTGCAAGCCAAGTGAGGATGCCTGGTGGGCCAAGTTTGGCCTGTGAGTCAGCGGTTCCCCACCTTTCTCTACAATAAGTGCCTGTACTGTACTTAGCCTGAGTCACAGAGCTGTGGAACTCTTTGTCTCAAGGAAAACCCTACAGCAAAGAATTTTGTAACTTCCAAAGGAAGGCAAGTTAATTAGTAGACTATGATCTTAATTAACTGCCAGATGATTGTGAAAAACTGCCATTGTTTTGTGACTCGCTCTGGCCCCATACCACTATTTTGGTGGGTTTCAGTAATTTTGAACCATCTCAAATGGGAACCCTTGGTCTAAAGCTCAGTGTGAGGTACTGGTTAGGGTATTGGACTAGGCCTATGGAAACCCAACTCCAAATCCTCAATTCAACCATAAAGTACATTGGTTTACCCTGGGCCCACCACTATCCCAGCCTAACCTAACTCACAGGGTTCATCTAGTCCAGCCCCTGCCGTGCAGGAATCTCAACACGCAATCTCCCTTCCAATTTGCTGCAGTACTGTATGTCAGAGACCGTGCTGAGGAGGGCTACACTGAGGAAGAATGGTGGGAGCCACCCCCTCCTCCTGATCATAAGTCTTCCCAGGAGCAGGAGGACAGTATAGATTTGGAGCAGTGGTTTGCAGAGGGGCATAGTTCAGAAGGCAGAAGCTGGGAAATACTTGATGGGGAACAGCTAGCAGAAAAAACACTAGAAGAGAGAGTGTGTTAGCAGATTCACAGTCTCTGGATAGTATCCACACACACCCCTTCACCAAAGTCTCAGAGAGCTCAGAAAGTGTCAGAACAGAAAGTGCAGAGGGTACAAACTCAGATTACAAAACATAGGAGTGACATGGATTAAAAGGAATAGAGGGGGGAGTGACCTTAATTGGGAGCACCCCCATTCTGCTTAGATGCTTTCTTTTGTCCTTCGCCGTGTTTATTAAAGAAACTAACTGGTAAGAATTCCTTTTCGTTTGATCTGCTCATTTACGGCCACAGGGGAGCAAGCCAATTCCCCGAAGCCTGACACTGTATGCCCTTTGAGCACTTTGACAGGATAAAAAGTATCAAGAAAATAATAATATAAAAATTGTAGAGAGGTCATTTTGAGAATGTGACGGAGGATTAGGTTTCCCACCAGCACTATTCTTCAGAGTATACTGCAACCCAACCCATATTGCCAAACAATTACTAGACCCTTCCTGTATACTGGGCCCACTGATGTTCCTTAAGAGGTAAGGATTTGGCCCAGAGGTATCTAGTTGCTGAGCAGTAAGGGCACTAGAGGAGAGCATTTGTATATGTACGTTATAAATATACAGTGGTGCCCCGCAAGACGAATGCCTCGCAAGACAAAAAACTCGCTAGACGAAAGGTTTTTTCATTCGCGATTTGCCTCGCAAGACGAATTCCCCTATGGGCTTGCTTCGCAAGACGAAAACGTCTTGCGACTTTGTTAAACCGTTTAAACCGTGCTTCGCAAGAAGAAAAAATCGCTAGACGGCAAAAATTGCGGAACGAATTAATTTCGTCTTGCAGGGCACCACTGTACAACATAAAGACTGAGATGTGCTGCCATAGTTCTTAATGTTATAATCCCTACACAGCTTATGATTTATTGTGGCATGAGCTGCTATGTCCTAACTATCTGAAATTTGTCAGAACACAAGGAGTGATTAATATAATCCACTGCCTGCTTTTTGCCTTCAAGGTGAACTTGCAATTCCAATGAAGAACAGGACAGGACAGCAACCCACTACCCTCATTGCTGGCTTTGTATTACTACCACCAAGAAATCTTTTACACAAACTATGTAATTAAAACCAAAGCTGTTAGCAGTTGCATCCACATGACCTATGCCAAGTTCAACAGGACTGCCAACATGGTGTCCTCATTCAGCTCCCTTGACTTGTCTCACTGCAGTAAACAACAACATACAGCAAGAGATACACAGAATTGGAAGAACAGTAGCCAAGTTCATCAGTGATGCAAACTTACTATGGGGGCAGGGGGGAGCACGGCTGTCAAATTCTAAACACCCAGCATAATGCATCATTGTGTTAGCAATAACAAGGGATCCTTTGATGGCAAACACTTACACAGTTATTTGGGAAAGCCCTCTCTTGTCATCTACTATCATAAACTTCCTTTTGAAGCTGGTCACATTTGACACGGCAGCTCTTCTAAATTCTGCAGCGCAAGTGTCAACATTTGTAAAAAAAATAATTAAAAAATTAAATTAAAACCTGAGTTAGCAGCATCGTCAGCTTCTGAAGCCCAAGAAAATATTGACATTAATTACTATATGGTACTTTACTGGAATAATAGGAAGGTTAATTCGTAGCACCAATGGAGAAAACAAAAATCTGGAGTTGCACCTTTGATGATGCAATATTGTATGCCACATTTCTGGAGGGAGTGTGGAATTTCAGCAAAACAATAAATCCCAGTTATTTCCAGGTATCAACTTAAATATTAAGAATTTCCATGTTTGTAATTAAAAGGAAGCAAGGACAAGTATAACATCCCTGGACCCAGAAATAAAGGCAAACAGGAATTAGGAAAAACACAGTTTTAAGATTCCACAGAACCTCCACATAGGAGTTTTAAGCCACCGCCTCTAGCAGCCATATGTGATCTTGTTAAGGCATGTCTCTGTACACTATAGGTTGCTGACAACTGTCCAATATAAGGAAATATCTATTAATTAAAAAACTCTATAAGGGCACCTTTATATTTTTTAAACAGTAAGGGAAAGAAGAAGCTATCACCAAGGCATTATAATTCTTTCTGAGGAACAACCAGCTGCAGCTGACTAACTGTAGGCCATGGGTAGGCAAACTAAGGCCCGGGGGCCGAATCCGGCCAAATCACCTTCTAAATCTGGCCCGCGGACGTTCCGGGAATCAGCATGTTTTTACATAAGTAGAATGTGTCCTTTTATTTAAAATGCATCTCTGGGTTATTTGTGGGGCATAGGAATTTGTTCATTCCCCCCCCCCCAAAAAAAAATATTGTCCAGCCCCCCGCAAGGTCTGAGGGACAGTAGACCAGCCCCCTGCTGAAAAAGTTTGCTGACCCCTGCTGTTGGCGAAATGAAGGAGGCCTATGGTTACGGACCAGGAGGAGGTTGTAGAGGTGAATTATTGGGGCCTTGTACTTAACAGCTATTGAAATATCTCTATAGACTGGACCACGCCAAAGTAAACAGAGAAGAACATTAAGAAAAAAACCTAAATTCTAAGCTGTTTCCCCACTGCTCAGCCTTCTTACTGCTACTACACTTCACAAGATGAATTTTTTAAAAGCCAGAAAAGTTAGAGAAATATACAGCACACTATACCAAAACACTAAATTCCTATTATAATTTAACGTTTTATTTTCTTGTTTTCCCGTGTTAATTGCCAGCCTCAACCTTTCTGTTCCCTACCCACCCATTATCTCAAGCCATCACATTGCCATAACAGATCACTAGTACCCGTTTTTGCGTGTTCAGACCCAGAAACCTCCCCCCTAAATAAATTCACACTTGACTCAAATTTTAGTTTTTGATTTTGGCAGAATTTAGGCAACTGTATTGATTACAACTGTATTGATTACAGAAAGTGAATGGCTGCATAGGCTCTGGTTCGACTAGCTCCCTGCCATGCAGGTAGCGCTGACCCAGGGCACCAGCATAGGTCAGCCAAGGGTGAACACCTGGATAAGTGGAAAGCCGGGAACAGGCTATCTCCGCCACCCAAATGTTCCCCTGGACTCAGGCACGGGCACAACCCCTCTCAGGGGTTGACCAAACCATCGAGTCCCTGGATTCCTTTAATGAAATACAGTGGTGCCTTGCAAGACGAAATTAATCCGTTCCGCGAGTCTCTTCCTCTTGCGGTTTTTTCGTCTTGCGAAGCACGGCTATTAGCGGCTTAGCAGCTATTAGCGGCTTAGCGGCTATTAATGGCTTAGCGGCTTTAAGAAAAAGGAAACAAACTCGTAAGAACTCGCAAGACGTTTCGTCTTGCGAAGCAAGCCCATAGGGAAATTCGTCTTGCGGAACGACTCAAAAAACGGAAAACTCTTTCGTCTAGAGAGTTTTTCGTCTTGCGAGGCATTCGTCTTGCGGGGCACCACTGTACCATTCACATAGGAATGGCGAGAGCGTTCTCCCACCCCATCACCTGAACCAGAGCCTATACGAAACCTTACAAGTTGTGACAATTTGCTATGCGGCAAGCAAAACCCAAATGGCAACAGCCAATCAGCCAAGTGGGGAAAATTCCTGCCATGCCCCTGTCCCAACGACAGACGACACACGACGGCATAGCAAGGTCAAGCACAAAGCCCTAAAAATAGGGAGAGGTGGGCGGGTGTTCCAAATGCATGCGCCGAAAGAGGAAGCTCTGGGTTACGTGCATGGGTATAAACAGGTCCCTTGACCTGTTTAGTCTGCATCCCACTGTCCAGATTGCACCCAGCTACGAGGGACCTACCAATCGGGTGTTGTGGCTGACCAACCGTACCCACCCACAACACAGGGTGTTGGTTTCCTGGTCTCACCGCAATACGTGCCCTCGTTAAAGGAGGACCCGATTTCTCACTGTGGATGTCAGACTTGTTGCACACTTACTTGTCTTGTGGACTGGAGGGCCACCTCTCTGAGCAAAGGCACCCACACAGCAATGTATAATCTTAAAAACCAATACGGTTCAAAGCAATACAATAAACTAAAACACTCAGGTTTTCAGGAAAACTGACTGGGAGGGAGATGGGGAAAATTCTTAGTTACCAAGTTCTTATATGTATTCTTTTTAGGAGGGAGAGGCAAAACAAACCTTTGTCACAGCCCCCCAGGTCCCAGAACATTAAGCCTGTAACCAAGCATAAGTATATGCTATTAAAATAACTGCATGTTTTTCATTGTTTACTCTTCCTTCCCCTTCCTTTGTTTCTTCTTTGTCAAATTTTGGATTTTAAGTTCAAGACAGGGAGCTCTCTTGACTAATGGCTCTCTTTCTCTAAAATAATTACATAATTTTGAACCAAAGAAGTTTGTACTCTCCACTCCCAAAATGTGTGTGTGTGTGTGTGTGTGTGTGTGTGTGTGTGTGTGTGTGTACAAATAATGGAATTTAGACTTTTTAGTTAGGTTTAGGTACAGGCACAGCAGATTGCACCAATCACTACCTGATGGATTTTACAACATTAGATGATCCTGGAAAGATATTTTAAACATTTTGTCTCCCTGGAATAAGACTTCTGTAACTGGCAGACACATAGCTTTTTATGGGTTGTTTTTTAAAAAAGTGAGGGAGGCCTTAAAATAGCTTTCTGTGATAAATCTTTCTTTGTTCCAAATACAGTGACTCATCATACCCTAATTCATGTTCAATAACAGGAAAATACTGAATGATTAAACTGTAGGATGCATGCCCCAGACTACAATAAGGAATTCCCCCTGACTAAGATTACCTTTGTAGAGAAAAAGGAAGAGGAGAAGTTGATACAAAGCACGACAACTGTACACATCTGATACGTCAACAGAACTGGATTTTAATTTTATTTTCGGCATCAAATATCTCCAATTTCTGCAGCAAGAATGCTTCAGTTCTAAATTCATTTCCGCATTTAAGACCATTTTATTCACTAGGTCAACATTTTCTTAGCGTTAATAGTTTTGAATTTCTTATGTGTGGAAAAATTAAATATCAATACTGTGTTAGATTTCAACTCAACACAAAAGAAGTTCAATACGACCCATCACCCTTTCCTTCAAATAGCCACTCTCCCTTTCCCCACCCACTCCAACCTATTACACATAACACTTCTCTCTTACAGCCCACCATGATGGAAAGAGAACTCCTTCTTAGCACAACTGTTAAAAGTCCTGTGTAGAATACTTCTTTTGTGCAACCCGGCAGTTTTGATCCAACTTGCAGAACAATACTTGGTGTGTTACAGCCAGGAAAGATTATTCCTAATTTGACTGTCTAACGAATGCGGCAGGGGGAAATGATTGCAAACTTGCTCCCTTTCTGCATTAAAGATTTGCATGAATGCTGCCCATTTTGAAAGAGCACAAGGTTAACTTCTAGCAAGCAATAAAAAAAAATATGGTCAGATGAGTTATGTTGCCACCAGAAAGACAGAAAGAGAATGTACTGTATACAAGAGCTGCACTAAAGGATATAAAGCATACAGAAGCCAGAGAAACAAACAATAGAAGAACACATCCTTTATCACAGACCATCGGTCCAAAAACAAAATTAAAATTTAACTACCTAAAGTTCCAGATTTTGGAGGGTCCAATACAAGACCCCCTCCATGGACTCCTCTTTCCTCAGTGTGTGTGTCCATTGCCTCATTGCTGCAGGTCCACTAGCCCCTACTGCTGTGTAGGGCCACAGCAAAAGCATACCAACCCTTGAATCAACCTCAAGTTAAAGATACAAAACCTAGATAGTTAAATTATACAATGCCGAGCCAAAATATATTATCAGTGGCAAATAACCACAGAATAATACCACCACCCCTTCAGAAATACAAGCAGGAAAAGCAAACATTGTTTTTGTTTACCTTTTTTTAAGCGAAGAGAAATCTACCTTTGAAACAAATCCTTTGGGGTGAAACAGATGCTGATTTGCAATAAATACTCTTCTCATATATTTTTCTTTTTACAACTTGGATTCAAATTCTTATTCTCATTACCTGTAGGAACGGAAAAAGTCTAAAACTACTAACATAAAAATATGTAAAGGCAACCCCTGCTATTTTAGTTATCAAAACTAGCACACTCAAACTTCCTAAGGGGAGGGGAACTCCTTCCTTTTGCCCTTTTAATTGATCCATACAAGCTGCTACTCTCTAAGGGGGCGGGGACTCACCAAGGGGTTAGGAAGACTCCACCCCTTTTAAGAAGGAGCCAATAAATAGGATCCCTGTAGAAGCTGAATAAGGTTGCTTTAATGCAGAAAAGGGTTTCTGGTTCTGGAAATTAGAAGTCACAAACTGTAAGTACTTCCAAATTCCATGGAGGAGAATAAGCAAACTCAATCATGTAACACACCTAACGTGCACCGACCACCAATACACGTTGCTGAATATGGTTGTACATTATATTAATTGTAGCCTGCGATAACTTAGACAGCACTGGCTTCTCCTGAAGCAGGACATGTTAGTAAACTGAACACAACAGTTTCCTTCTGTTTAGAATGGAAGAATGTTTAACACAATTCTCAGTCCCACAGTGTACTCGCTTGTACTTATTATAGAAGCTGTGTGACTCAAAACACATTTAGCAATAACAAATAAAGAGCCTTGTGCTTGTTGCATAAATATATGCTGTATCGTAAAAACCAATACATTCAGCATAAGCTTTTGTGAACTGCAGTCCCCTTCATCAGATGCATGCAGTGTTATCTGCAGCTGGCAGATATAAAATTAGAAAAGTACAGTCATGTTTTTTTCTTTTTCTGCATTTCAATTCATGCTGCTGCAAATGGTCACGTTAATTAACATGGCATTGTCACAGGCTGTGTTGGCTGCATTCTACCCTCAACCCCACATGAACATCTGATGAAGGGGATTCTAGTCCACAAGAGCTTATGCTACAATAACAGCGTAACCCTTGTCATGCCCATTTGGCAGTAGGCTCCATTGAGTTCAATGGTGCTTAAGTAAATGTGTATAGGATTGATACAGTGTTAGTCTTGGAACACAAGTTCTGATCACTGCTGAAGTTCTATGGATGGCCTTGTGCCAGCCTAAGCTATCTAGCAGCCATGGTGTGATGAGACAATGGCATAGCCCCTTGTGCATTGTGCTAAGCTCCTTGGTTGGAGCAGCAGGAAACAAGATGTGATGAATAAAACAAACAGGGCTGGGGAATGATGCAGGAAGAGACTTGGATTCAATAAGAACTGGCTTGCAAGAGTATCTGTTGCCTGGATTTGCTGAGCTGTCTAAAAAGAGACTGGGGAAAGATGTATGTTTGTTTAAATACTGAGCGGGCAGGAATCCCCAAAAACAGAAAGCAGAGAATAATTCTGGAGCAATTTCCATGGGGATGGGCAAGATGAACAAATAATTCATGTCCATTTCTGATGTCTATTATTCTTCCACATTAGGCCCTCAGCCGTGCCAACACACACACAGACACGTCTTTATGCTGCTTGCACATTGAGGGGGCGGCTTTGGCTCTTGGTGCTTAGGGAATTTCATCTCGTGACTCCCATTAGCATTGACAGGAGTTATGTGCATACATTTCCCTTTTGTCCATGGACTGGGTTGAGCTAGCCGACCCCCTTCTTCCCTTGCTGATCTGAGGTCTCATCTGTTCCAAACACTGAGGTTTTCAGCTGTCATGGGATCAAACATGGTCCATCCATGAGTTGAGAATCTCTGTTTCGTTATCTGATTTTTAAAAAAGTTTTATTTTGCTGCATATTTGGGATGCAGCCCTAAACACACATACCATTTCGTACAATGCAGCTTGTTTTTAAGCAAACTCGTTTAGGATTTCACTGCATATTTTGCAAACCACCCTGGAACCAAATTTGGTGAAGGGCATCTATTAACAATTTTTTTGAGGGAGGAAACCACGCAAAGAAAACGAAGTATTTCAGTGTTTATATGTTTATGTATATATGGGTGCATATATAACTGTACTCATTCACTCACAGTCAACCCTTGGCGCTGTCTTCTCTTTGTATCTCCTTGCCTTCTACAATTAAGATTCTAAGTTCATTGGAAAAAGGTCCTGTCTTTTTTTCTATGCTACTCTGGAGTTATATGGGGTGTGTGTGTGCGGGGAGAATATCGTTTGGAGGATTGCCACCAGACCACAAAACAGCCACCTGACTTGCTCTTGTGCCTTGATTTGTAGCAGGTAAATATTTTCAAGGCACAAAAATTAGAATGCTCACCTGCCAGCAATTGTACCTGAAGCAAGGGACTACAGCTTGCTGGCAGAACACCTGTTTTGCATGCATTCAATCCCTGGCATCTCCAGTTTAAAGGGATCAAATAGCAGGTGATGGGAATAAATCTGCCTTACACTGGAGAGCTGCTGCCAGACGCTGTCACGACATTTCACAACACTATTTGGGCTGGAATATTTCCCACGTTGCTTTGAAGACCCTGGCTGCGCTTTACTATTTGCACACTTTTCCCCTTAAGAAGTGAACAAATGTAATGCCAAAAAGCTCACCTGCATGTCAGACTGCTTCCAAAGAAGACATGCGAGGCGTAAAACTCCTCCTGTCTTTCAGAATTCCCATTATGATACACAATGAGCTTTGCTCCAAGTTTCATAGCCACTACAGGCAGGAAATAGACATATCCTGCTTTGGATCGCAGTGTTTTCCCTTTACTTCCCAGTGGGTTGGGCAACATCCTTCATGCACAGCTGTTAGGGACAAGAAGGCCCTCCAGATGGTGGCAGGGCAACACCACCCTGCCTAATCAAGTGATAACAGCTAGGCCAGGCCACTGGTCCATCTAGCAAGTCCAGTATTGTATTTCTCACGGTGGGCAGCCAGATGCTTCCAGGGAACCCAAAGGAATGTCATGAAGGCAACAAGCCCTCCTCAACAACTAGTATCCAGTGGCATCTTATCTCTGGATGTATTTAGCTCTTGCGTCTAACAGCCACTGACAGACCTATCCTCCAGCAATGGGTCAAACTTCTTTTTAAAGCCATCTCATCAGCCAGGGGACATCACTGCATCCTTGGTAGAGAATTCAGTACATAAGCTATCCATTTAGTGAAGATGACCCAGGGGTGTTGAAAAAGAACAAAAGGTGGTGGCACAACTGCTTAAGCGCAGAAGGGAGAGCACCCCAGGCCCAGCCATGGCACAGAGGGCGGCCTACCCTCCTGTACCTCTCTCCCATTTTGTACTGAACTCTGGTAGTACAATTCTTAGCAGGTGTGCTATCCCTTTAGAGCTTGTGCATGCTACAAGTCCATGCCTCTCTCTGTGCATGTGTGTGTGTATATGCACATGAGAAGAACTGAGCGTTCTGCTCCTAGGAACAGTTGGCATGGATCCATGCTGGCATCCCTGGGTCTGTAAGGCACAAGTCACTTGAGGCTCACTGTAACATTATCATGCTGGTATGAAGAAACTGCAACCCTTTGTGCTTCAGTCCCAGTGAGCTGCGGCTATGCACTACTACATAAGCTCTTTGATCTCAAAGGACACCAAAGAAATAAAATGCATACAGTTGAGGCTGGATGTGTGGACACCAGTACACTTTGGACTCTGGTATACATACTGCTGCAAACCCCCTAGGGCTGGGGTCTGCTCTCATCAGGGCTCCAGAAGCGAACTTTCCCTGGAATGGAGAGCTGTGGTCTTTAGTCCTCACAACATACAGAAAACTAAGCCCAACACTGCAATAGTTTGCATGTTTACTCTGTGTCCAATAGGACTTACTCCTAATAAGTTTGTTTTGCATCGCAGCCTTAACCTAAACACATTTACTATACAGTAAGCCCTGTTAAGCACAATGGAACCTGTTTCTGAATAAGCATGCACAGGACTGCATTGCCCCATAACCACATTTGTGTATACGTAATACTTCCCGTTATAGCTGCCTTTGTCTCCCTCTGTCCCCTGTTTACTTGAAATTTAGATTGCAAAGTTCTTGGGGCAGGGACCTGTCTCAGTTTAAATTAGTATTTAAGGCACCATGCGTGTGTGTGTGTGTGTGTGTGTGTGTGTGTGTGTGTGTGTATACACATACATAATACTAGTGAATGTCCTTGCAAGACCTCTTCCCTTTTTAATGTTTTCTCATCCACTACTGAAATGTGGATTGTACGCAAGCTTCAAAAAGCATACATTTACTTATGAAACTCTACAAACCACAATGCACATGTAAGTGTCAATTATCATTATCAATTCCAGCGTAGACCTCTAGCTTCCATTTACAACACTGACTGTATGCCCTGACCCACCCCTTACAGTGTATTCACAGAATCCGTCCAACAAAAGGCATTATGCCCAATTATTTTCCCCCTAAAGTCATCAACACATGGAACAAGACAATTAAACATTTTCAGTTTCAAAATACATGTGATATGGTCAATACTCACAGAACAGTGATGAAATCTATTTCTTTTTCTCAGAGGTTAAAATCCTTGCCAGTAAGCAGAGCACTCACAATTGTTAGCAACCTCTGACTTGGTGAATCTCCAGAACTATAAATTCCCCTGTTGCCTGCTTTTGTCCTCAGGATCCAGCACTGCAAAGGTTCCTTTTGTGAAAACCTACAGGTACCATTTCCTTCCTTCACTTCTATTTGTGGGTGTGAAGCATGCTGAAAATCGAGGTGAAAGGGAAACAGTATTTTTGATGTGCATCTCCTTTGGTAAGCTTCTCCCAGAGCATCTCACCAGAGCATCTTGTGGAGATGGTGCGATGATGCAGCAGGCTGCCATTCCGTCATTGTTGTCATGACAACCAAGATGTGGTCCCCTGTGGTAGAATAATGCAGATGCAAAGGTAGGACAGAAATTATGTGCTGAGCATCCTTTTGGAAGGCACTAGAGACCTTTCCATTGACATACATCCTTTTTTTTTTTTTTAATGAATCCCTAGAAATGACTTTTCCCCTCTCATACCAGGTGTCCTATTTTCGAGGCTCTGGAGCACCCACTATCATTTGATACGCAGAAAACCAGGCTGAACCCTGAGTGTGAATTCTCCATTTTCTTTGTGAGAATGTTGCAGGCATCTGAGAACATAAATCTAAATATTTCTAAATATATACTGTATTATTGACACATTAATAATATAAGGCAGCAATCCTATGCACAGTTACTTGGCTATTAGCCACAGAAATAAGTGAGGCTAACTTCTCTGTGCTGTTCTGAGTACAGGAAATGGCCAATTGATGCATGTCCGAAAGACATGTGATTGCGCATGGATGCACGGGGCCAGACTCCAAAATGACTCCAAAATGTCACTCAGTGTGTCACAGAAAGGGAAGATTGGGGGCATCTCTCGTTGACCCCCCTTCATGTTCCCAGCACACCTTGTTAAGGCCGCTCTTTTCCTGTCACCTCACACCATCACCTTGGCAACCTCTGTCTGTCCAGGCCCAAGGATTCCTCTTAGATGGGCCATCAACACCTTTTGTCTCATTAAGGGCTTGGGCTTATCCCCAGCTAGCTATGTGAAGCTGCCTGAGATTGTGATCCTAAACCAGGGGTAGGCAACCTAAGACCCATGGGCCACAAGCAGCCCATGGGGGTCATTTAACTGGCCCATGAGCCACCCCTGAACTGAGCTGCCCACTCAGTGAGTCCCCGTGCACTGTGCTAAACCGGCGCAGCGCAGCGACTCACTTCCGTGGTGTTGAAAATCGCGTCTGCACATGCTCAGACGCTGGAAATCGTGTCTGCGCAGACACCAGAAATTGTGTCGACGCAGATGCCAGAAATCGCAGTCGCGCATGTTCATGCGCCTGTGCGATCCAGCCCATGGAGGGATCTCCACTGAAGCGAACCAGCCCAGGCAAGGTAAACCTTGCTGACCCCTGTCCTAAACTGAAAGCAACACCACTTGGCTTAGTTTTAATTAACCAAACTTTCATAAATGTATGAGTTCGCTCAGATTCTGAATGTAGAGATTATGGCAAGCCTGCCCCTCCGCCAAACTCATATCATTAAAAAACCCACAGGTGTTTGGAAGTACACATGATCACATACATGTACACTAATTGGAGAGACAAGGTTGCTTGTGGCTCTGTTTGTGGTACATGCAGTGGCAAGCATGGGGTTTGTTGCTCTGCAATGGTCCCTAGAATCGCTTTGGGCCTCCAGAAATGCTCAGGGTTCTCCAGCAGGTGGCTGGTGCCTGTGGCTCCCTCCCACATGCACCACCACTCTGTGGATGTTTTCTTGGCAGCAACAGCTCCTTAGCAGGCCCAAGGACCTTGCGGAGGTGGCTAATGGGATCAAGAGGCCTCATCTGCCCCGTCACTCACAAAGGAGGACATAAAAGTGACAGCCGCTAATGGCCGGCAACATTCTCATCAACTGCCTCATCAGCACGATTTCCCAAGCAAAAGGTTGTGGCGGCTGAAGGAGCACAAGCATCACTGAAGGGGCTGGCTCTTTGCCAGCAGCAGAGAGAAAATGTGTGCGCATATATAGATGTGTTTGCAGCCACAGAGCAGAAAAGCAGGGGTGCTTCCATATATATATATATTTCTTGCTTCCTCAAGTCCTCTGCTGCTTCCTCAGCTTCTGCCCACATGGAGAAAAGGAAATGCTGGGGTTTTAATCTGAATCAGGGTAAAGTCTCAGCACAGCTCAATTTGTAAAGCTCATAGCTCAGTGGAAGAGAGAGCCAGAGGTATAGTGGCCCATTACTATTTCTGCAGCAAGGACCCTGTCTTCAGTGTCCTAGAGTTGCCCAATCAGCAGGAAAGGGGAGCTTTTTAGCCACTGAGAAGTCTTCTCACCCTTTGTGCTGATTGGAGCTAATCAGAGTCAACGGAGGTGAGGATTGGCTCCTAGGGTCACTCTGAAGAAGGTGCGTGGGAAGATCACCGAGTGGGTTTTTCCCCTGTATGCTCCGAAGCTACACATTTAGGAACACATAAAATACAAGGTGCTTCAGCTTCAAGCACTCCCATTGTTCTAGGCACATTTTGCAGCAGGGAATTTCATTAGCATGAGCAGTTTCTGAACTCCTGGCACGGTACTGCGCCTAATATTTCAGATTAAAACTGCAAAGTGGAAGGAAAGGCGGACCTTTTTCTGCCCCCCCCTCCTTCCAGCTACTCTCTGAAGACTGTACAGTAGTGATTTGGCTGGGTGGGTGACTGCCAGTCCTCATGCAGCCAAAACTGTACCACCCATACAAAAGAGAGAAGTATCAGCAAACTCAGAGGAATCCCATGCTTTGTAGAAGTTGTTCAGGTTGGGAAAGGGAAGGCTGCCAGGGGAGGTTGCAGGCACCTCAAGTATGTATTCTTAAGCCCTTGCAAATGCTCACAAAAGTTTGACCCTTTTGAGGGGTTGAGCATCAGGGTGCTTGCAAATCCCTACTTTCACAGTAGCTTCCCCTCCTGAGCCAGTCTGCATAATTTCCCAGGCTGCCCTTGTTTGGGGCCCACCTTGAATGAGTCAGTAAGCCTGGAAAGGCAAGATGATGCTCCCGAACTATTAATGTTGGCCATAACAACATCAAGATGTGTGACCGTTTGCTCCGCTGGGAGGATGGGTGAGTGCAGTAAACAGTTGGGCCAGAGATGCTTTGGATTTGTACAGAGAGACTGCACAGGCAAGCTCTGCTTTGGGTTAACACTGATTTGTACTGCTAAATAATAGGAGACAATCTCTCCTCTCCGATGTGTCTCTCTAGCGTCATACAGCTGTACAAATATTTCACCACGTGACTCTTGAAGCACAACATTGAGAGCCTCTGAGCTGTGCCAAGAGAGAAAATGCCCTGAAACAAAAGGCAGAAGCCTGGATCAGACCCAGCTGCCAAGAGCCTCCATCCCCAACCGAGTTTGGCCAGGGCTGAGTGCTCTGAGTAAGTTTTCCTTGCTCTTGCTGCAAGAACTGTCTGCAGGGAGGGAGGGAATGAGTTCTCACCCTCTCTAGCAAGGAGAGATGTGGCAGGCAAGGCAATAGGCCGGACAACCAGCTCTTTGTTATGCTGCTGTGTTATCCAGGAAAGTTGGCACTATCTGTACCGCCCTCTGCATGTATTGGTACTGCTTAAAGGGTCTTTTTTTCCTGGAAGGCAATTTGAAGGGCCAGTTCTAAAGGGATGCTGAATCAGCACCAAGCTCAGGAGCCTCAAATTTCCCCGAAATATGGAAAAAGCACTGTTGCCAAGTTCATCTGGTTTGGCTAATTAGAATGACAAATGTAGTATCATCCAAGCTATCACACATGAAAATAGGCACTCTTTGGAACACTTTGAACATTTCTGTTATCACATCGGAAACACTCAGGGATAAAGTAAATATTGCAAGTTGTCCTCCAGTGTAACATTCTCCTGGTGCATTATGAAAGCTGTAAAAGGCAACTTCTGGAAACTTCAGTAGTGGAATATCTGTTGGTGCTTGCTTATTAAACTCTTTCCTGATTAGCAGTTGTTCTGCTAAAAAAGACGGCTTTACTATCTTCTCTGTCATAGTGACCCATCAGATACCTGTGGGAAACCCTTAAGCAGGGCATGGGTGCAATGAACCTCTCTAACTTGTGAGAGTTTAATTAAAACATAAATAAAAACCAGGAGAATGTCACACGTCTGCATGACATACATACATACATAGTTTGGCTGTCTGCCTGGAGATGCTTCTCTGCCTGCTCGTATATACTGTATTGGGCTTTGCAATAGCCCAATCTACACTGATTTAAGAGCAAACAAGACAGTTGTCTTTTTGGGTAAAGATTCACTAGAAAATTATAATGGCCTTATAATAAATGCTGTGAGTAGTTCGTGGTGAATCTCACCAGCTGCAGTGTCTGAAATGACATGCTGTGTACTGACACAATATGGTAAGATGCATTCCTGCGCACATTTACCTGTGCAAATAAGGCTTGGTGGACACAGTGGGGCTTCTCAATGGTTTGCATGGTTAGCGCTCATGTGTGCATCATATTTACATATGCTGTAAACAAGAATAGTAATCCATGCCCTTGTCTAATATTTTACTTCCAGAGATTTGATTGCTGGGGATGGAGCCTGCAGACAGACAACCTTAGCAATTCATCCTGAATTGAAACAAAAAGCTTCCCAACTGGCAAAATAAGGGCTGTAATTTATCGGGGGTTTGTACCAGAAAATCGGGTCAGAGTACATTTAATACTACTCAAAAGTTTGCCAAGTGTCCTGCAAGTCTCAATATTATTTATCAAGCACCAAAACTACTTGATGTGCAAACGATAAATAAATAGGATGGGCTAAATTGACCTGCTCACAGCCATAAAGACTCAGAGAAAGAAATGGAATTTAACAGGGCAATCATATACATTTGTACTCAGAAGTAAGCCCCATTTAGTTACCTGGGAGTTACTCGCAGGTAAATGTGTATAGGATTGCAGCCTCAGATATTAATGCCCAGAATTTTATTTTTACTAAACAACTGGACGGGATCCTACCTAGAAATACCTCAATGGGTGAAGTTTTCAAGGCCTGCTCTTCCATTGGCATTGCAAAGTATCTTTTAAAACTGCTTGAAAGCTGCAAAATGAAAAGGTCTCTTGCCCAATACTAATTAAGAGTATTTCTCTCCTGCTGCCAGGCTCAGGTTCCAGTTTTACTGCAGGTATCTGTTTTCAGAATCACCAAATGCACTTTGGTGACCAACAACAGGTGGAGACCGTCTGTGCCTCAGCATAATGACAAAAAACAGGGGGAGCTGAACTCTCTCAGCACCAAGTAATCCTGACAGCTATTCTGGTTGCAAAATAAAGCCTAAGCAGGGCATTTATTACCGATATTGGGTATCTTTCAGGGCCTGTAGAAACCAGTTTTATTTTTCCCCTTTTCACATACTATAGGATGTTTTTTCCTTTGCACTTCAGCTTTAGCGTTTGCGTAGGTTTTTTCCCTTAGTGGCGTAGTTTCTATCTCTTTGCCAGATCTGAAAGGTCTTCCTTTTCTTGTTGATCATGCGTTGACCCTCAATGTCATTCTCATCAAATCAGTCCTGGTGTTTCTTGGTTTGGTATCCAATAGTTTGTTCACAGGCTGCAATAATGGTTGTTTTTAGCTTTGTCCAGTGTTCCTCGATGTTATCAGGGAACTCTGAAAGCAGATGGTCCTTAGGAGTCGTTTGGAAGAAATCCCACTTAATAGGATCTCCAGCACTGCTTGAGCTCTGCGAGCGCAGCTTTCTCCTGATTGAAGCACAGAGTATTTGAGGACCAGGACATTCTCAGGGAAACCAAAATGTTTCTATTTCCAACTTTACTGTACACTTGTGAAACATGGACCACTTATTGAAACCATCTCCAACTCCTTGAAAGATTCCCTCAAAGATGTCTCCAAAAAATTTTACACATCACTTGGGAAGACAGACAAACAAATGTCAGTGTACTGGAAGAAGCAAAGATCACCAGTGTCTAAGCAATGATTCTTCAACATCAATTTCGTTGGACTGGTCATGTTCAGATGCCTGATTATCGTCTTTCAAAGCAACTACTCTATTCCCAACTTAAGAATGGAAAGCGAAAATACCAGTGGATAAACAAAAGCAGTTTAAAGATGCTCTCAATGCAAATAATGAAAAAGTGGTATAAACAGGCATCCCAACCTGCAGCCCTCCAGATGTTTTGGCCTACAACTCCCATGATTCCTAGCTAACAGGACCAGTGGTCAGGGATGATGGGAATTGTAGTCCAAAACATCTGGAGGGCCGAAGGTTGGGGATGCCTGGGTATAAAGCACTGACAACTGGGAAACACTGGCCTTTGAGCGCTCCAATTGGAGAACAGCCTTTACCAAAGGTGTCATAGGCTTTGAAGAAGCACAAACACAGGGCAAAAAGGAGAAACGAGCTAAGAGGAAGGCACGTTTGGAAAACCCTCACCGTAATCAACTCCCACCCGGAAACCTATGTCCCCACTGTGGAAGGACGTGTGGATCCAGAATTGGCCTCCACAGTCACTTACAGACTCACTGTTAAGACTGTTCATGGAAGACAATCTTACTTGGTTACAAGTGATCGCCAAAGAAGAATGCTCACACACATTCTCTGGGAGAAGTGTAGGGAGTGGAAGTCCTTTTTCCTGAGAGGAAATCCTCAGGAACAGCTGGCAACAGAAAGAGCTATCTGTAGGGTTGGTGGGAAGGGGTACAGGGAAGTGTGTAAGTTCACATTTGTTACACAGATTCAAATCTGGCAAGCAAATGCTTCATTGCAGTTTCCTGAAGCCATTTAAATAAGATTACTGACAACTTTTGCTCCAGCCATGAAGCTCATTGGGTGACCTTGGGCCAGTCACTGCCTCTCAGCCTAACCTACCTCATAGGGTTGTTGTGAGGAAGAAATAGAGAGGAGAACCATTGTACACCACCTTGAGATCTTTGGAAGATAAAAGTGGTATATAGATGCCATAAATAAAATAAAATAATCTCTAAAAAGTTGAACAAAGAGCAAAGGAGACAGTATCTTCCTTGCTGAGCTCAGGTATTATACATATGGCACACTAAGGTTGCAATCCTAACCCCTAACTTACCTGGGACTAAGCCCCGTTGAATTCAGTACTACTGAGTAAACATGGTTAGAATTTCACTAAGTCTTAATATGGATTTGATGCCTGGGGCCAGAGAAAATAAAGTTATTGTTAAGTATGTAAATACACCTTCTGGACCAGGAGATGGAAGCTTGTATCTCATTAATAGCTTTCACGGGGGCCGTACAGATATACCTTGGGTTGCGAACGCTGCGGGTTGCGCGTTTTCGGGTTGCGGACTGCGCCAAACCCAGAAGTACCGGAACAGGTTACTTCCGGATTTTGGCACTTGTGCACGTGCAGAAACACCGAATTGCGTTGTGTGGGTTGTGAACACTGCGGGTTGCGAACGTGCCTCCCACACGGATCATGTTCGCAACCCGAGGTACGACTGTACTAAGAATGAAAAAAGAGACCAAGGGGTGACCAGAGAGCTGTGATCCCTTAATGGAATTTTGCCTTACAGAAGAAATTCCATAAGAATATGGTGCTGAAAACGATATTCCTCTTGCCCCTTCTAGCCCTGCCAGAACATCCTTTAAGGGTTAAATATGCAAAAAAGAGAGGTGCGATCCAAGTTGTAGTAATCCTTTCTGGGAGAGTCTGAAAGGGCCCTGGCCTGAGTTTCTCTGGAGGCACAGAAGCAGTGAATGGCAGTTCCAGACAGGATAAAACCTCTTAAAGCTGCTTTCCTTCTTGTCTGGCCCACTGCCGCTAAACCAAGATTAGTTCTGAGTTGACGAGTCAAATGGAAAAGAAATGAGCCAGAGCTGTCATTTTTTCACTCTCCCAGAGGGGGGAGTTACCACGACACGTGGGACACGATTCCTAATATCGTTATACTGTACCATACAGAAAAGTGTCAATAGTCTAAAAGGTCACAAGAGAAGGTTTGTTCTAATTAGCCCTGCCCCCAAGTTTCCCAGTAATGCTATAGGCTTGTTTACACACGCACACACCCCACACATAGAGAGCAGGGTTTGAATCCCCACTCAGCCCAGAAGCTCAGTGGGTGACCTTGGGCTAGTCACCATCTCTTAGCCTAACCTACCTCACAGGGTTGTTGTGGGGGTGAAATGGGGATGAGAACCATTGCACACCACCTTGAGATCCCTGGAAGATAAAGGTGGTATAAGAATAAATGTAATAAATAAGAATAATGAAATGTACAAGTGTTTGCGTGAAAGAGTGTACATTTATTGACTTGTGGTGTGCACAGGTACATAGACTGTACACTCGTTGAATATAACATGTGAAAAACTATGAGTGTTTAGCTCAGTTATTTGTGTACACAAGTACACTGTACACTCATGGGCTGTCATGTGTGAATGTCACCATCATCTCCCTTTTAAGGCTCAAATCCTGTAAGGCACAATTTAGTTAACTCTATCATGGTGATGGACGCTGGCATTTGGCTCATTGGGCCACACAATACAAGCAGGCCTCATTTAAGGGTTGAACAATGATGGCTACAACAGTCTTCTCTCCTCATCCACTTAAAAGCACCATGTACAGTCCATGTTCACACAAACAGTGTACTAGAACTGAAAAGGGGCTCCTTCCATGCCATGCAGGTTGGTCTGCTAGGGCAAATGGGGCACTGCCACACCACCTTTATTCTGCCCCCACCTGCCTCCTTAGTTACAACCACTTATTTACAACCACCAGCTGGAGGTACTGCCTGTTAGCTTCCTCCTCCTTCGTTTCAGCCTTGTCCTTGTGCAACTCAGCATGGAGAAGGAGGAGGACAAAGCCAGAATAAGTTGTCTCTGCCGAACGTTAGCTTAGGCTCCACCTAGTGTTGGTCTCCCTGACTTCCACTCCATCAGTCCAGACAGTACTGGACCCAGGGCTAAGCATGAAATCCATACAGGGACCATTGAAGTCATACAGACACAGAAGAATTCTGCTAGTGAATCCTTTCCTCCAACATGCCTCTGTGGCCTCCAAATCACATGGGTCTTTTTTCATGGCACCCACATTTCAACAGCCTCTCAAGGATATGCCTGATGGGGTTTCCTGATAAAAGGAACCAGTGCATGCAATGTTAAGTGTCACTTGACTGTCAAGAGTGAGGCAGACATTGAGCATGAGCCCCATACGGAAGCCAACACCTCCAGACTACTCAGAGTACTGTTTGAGAACTTCAGAACCATGGGCAACACTTCTCTGCCAAATAACCTGTTAACCTTCCTCCCCAATTTCATTAAAGCTGCATTTGGAACACAGGAAGCTGCCTTGTAGGCGAATCAAGGGAAAAGTTGTATAATTCATGATAATTTAGAATTTAAATGTATTTTCATGTAATATTTGATACTTCCAGCTGATGAAGGTGAATACATCGAAACAGGGTCCTGTCCTGGTTTCCAATCCATCCCTGACTTCTGCTCAATGATTGAAACTGAGTCTCCATCTGCAAGCTGATAAATCATAAGGATCTACGTTATTGTTAAGTGAAAAGGAGAACATCTTTGTAACGAATTACAGTTTTATACATATCTCTTTGAGTTTGAGTTTATAATCTCTATTAGAGTTTGTAATCTCTGTTTGAGTTTGTAATCTTTATTATAATACATACTTTTGAATGGATTAGTTTTTGTTTCTATTGATTATTGAGTTGTGAGTAGGGACCACTCCCACTATTGAAACTTACAATGGCCTGAGTTCTTGGTGTGCTTTTTCCTTGTAGGCGAATCAGGCAGTTTGTTCCGCCTACCTCAGAGTTGCCCACTCTGATTGGTAGCTGCTCTCCAGGGTTGAAGGCAGGGGTCTCAACTTGCCCAACCAGGAGATGCCAGGGATGGAACCTAGGGGCTTCTGTATGCAAGGTAAACACTCTTACCACCTTCACCCTTCCGCTAAGCTTTGACCAGCGAGCTGCAGCTGTTGCCAGCTCTTACACCGGACTATTGCAATCACAGATATTGCTACTAAGCGCATCCCGAAAATTGCAGGCTTAATTTTTATTAAAAAGAGCCCAGAAACTTTCTAGCCCTTAAGACTGCAAATATAACCTTGAAACTGTTTGGATAATAGTTGATGAGATTTCAGGAGCCGGGGAGGGGCAGAGGATTGAGCAGGATTTCCAGGAGACAAGGAGGGGAGGGGTATTCAGTGAGGGCTGTATTTGGCACTTCCAGTACCCAGCAGAAGCAATCTGAATTATGCAAAATAAGCACTGTTATGCAAACATGCTTTACTTGCATTATTTAACCAAGGCTCAGAATTTTGGCTTATTTTCAGAGGGTAGGATATTTTGCACATAATTCCATTCCTTTTAATGCAGAGTATACAGAGGTATGCAGGAACCCTCTGTCCTTGAAGCTCAGGTTTCACTTACAGTTGAAAGGTAGGAGAAGAAGGTCAGGGTCAGATTTCTTGTCGCTGCCCTTCCCACCCCCACTGAAAAGTAAGCAACTGTGTGCAGAGACAGTTAACTAATTAGAAATCTAATCCCAGTTGCAGCTGTATCCAATTTTGCTCTAACACCTCTTGAGGAAGGAGAACCAGCCGGTAAGGAGAAAGAAAGTGTGGTTTTACATGCCGAAGCATGCAGTCAAGTCTACTCAAAAGTAAGACCCGTTGACTTCAAGGCATTTTGTTTCCAGGTAACTGAATACAGGATTGCTGCCTAAAAAGAAAAAGCCATGTGGATTCTGTTTTACCTTCCAGTAAGTAAGCATGAAGGCTAGAAACTTGTTTCGGTGGGTTTTTAAAAATTAAAATTAAGGCTGATTTTCAAGATGTACTTAGTAGAGCTCTATGCCTGCATGAGCCTTTATAGGGACACATGCAAAATACATTATAAAAATGTATAAACTACTTCCAAATATCTATTGCATCAACAGGTTGAACACTACAAATTTCCAATCTACCTTTAAGGCTGAAATCCTAAATTACCTTTCCTGAATCCCAGCAGGACTTGCTTCTAGACAGCTATGTTTATTAGAACTGGGATATAGGGATGAAAAAATTACTAACACAAGCAATACACAGCAGACGCATTCAGTAAATTACAGAATTCCACCCAGATATTCCCCAGCTGAAAACTTGAGTGACAGTGCCGTTGACCAATGGAACACGAATATAGAAACATTTCATCATCAGAACAATCTTTAATTAGCTGATCCTTCCTTGAGAGCAGGGCAATGTATCCTAGCAACCGCAGAGAACTGCCAGCTTTTGCAAAACAGACTTTCATTAACCACCTCATGGGTGGCAGACAGCAAGAGAAACAATAGTAAGTGAAGGCAATAGTGGCTCCTGGCTCTTTCTTGGTTTCTGAGTTCTTCTAAACTCTTCTAACATTCCATCTGTACAACGTAAATAAAGATACTACAGTGCTAATTCACGCAGCCTGCCAATAAATGTGAGTTTAAAAGGAGGACCACGGATGAACTTCAATGAAAAGAACAAGGAAGTGGAGAAGTGTATATACACGACAAAATTTAAATAGTGGTGGCCCGCAGAGATTAGAAACTGGGCAGGAACCGGAGTATTATAGGGCGAAAGACTGGATGACATTTCCACCAGATCAAATGGACTAGAAACTCTAGAGGCTTAGGGGAAAAAGAATGTTGGGTGGCTTCAAAATAGGATTAGACACATTCATAGAGGACAATACTATCAGTGGCTACTAACCATGAAGCATATGCTCTACTCTCCACAGCCCAAGACAGTATGCTTCTGAATATCACTTGCTGGGAACAGCAGGAAAGGATAGAGCTCTTGTGCTCTGGTCCTGCTTGCGGGTTTCCCACAGGCATCTGCCACTGGCCTGATCCATCAGGGCTCCTCTTAATCATACATGGATGAAACTGAAAGAATGCCAATGGGAACACAATTGGGTGTTGGCTAGATCTACTCCAACGCATTCTTAATTTGCAAAACAAGAGTGCATGCACACCAGGAATCTCTTAATAGTGAAGGCATAACTAATCCGTGTCAAATGATCCTGTGTGTACATTCTTGCTTTAAAAAGTGCCTTGCACTGGATTAGATTAGTGCAGCACTCTTTGTAAGAATTCCAGCCCTAGGTGGTTTACCAAAATCTGGCTCATAGTCTATCAAGTCTATTGTCTACTCTGCCCACATCCTGATAAGACTTTGCCTTCACTATTCTTACTGTTTCATAGAGTTGGGAGGGTTTGCGCAGAGCATCCAATCCAACCCATGCTTGATGTAAAGTCTTTCCAGATGTCCTTTTTATTGTGCCGTCATAATTATGTATGCTCACGGTGATATCAGGCCAGTTGTGTGATATCCTGCTTTCAATACTCTTAGCAACTTCAAGGTTTTGGGACAGTCATACTGCTTTGTTCCCAATCAGTGCATGTTCCACAACTTTTGGCTGAAATCCTATACACACACACCCCACAAATGTTCTGGATTATTTTTTATGTCCTGCTTTTGTTGAGTGGGAATATTGGGGAAGCGTCACAGAACAACTAATAAAGTGGAATAATTTGTGGGTGGTCCTGTATACTAATGCATTAATGCACTAGTATTGTGCCAATGTTGCAGGATATACCCACAAAATGAAACAATAGCAACAACAAGAAAGAAAACAGTCAGGAGAGGCTCACACATAGAGTGGAAAAGTGTAATTCCAAAGGCTGCACCGATTGGCTGCATTATTAGCACGAGGTGATAAACCATGGTTTAGTGCTACATGGATAGACTGTAACAAGCTTGAGGGAAGCATCAGGCTAGCATGCTCTCTCTCCCCTCTCCTCATCACACATGGCTAGGAGAAGGACATCTCCCAAGTTTAGTTGGGATACTATAAAGTATCTCAGTTTAGCATTACAGTTGAACCAGGGATCCTTGGATTTTTAAAAACAAACAAACATCACTTCTGTTTTCTAATAAGCCTACCATAGTTGGATTATGAAATCAGCCAGGAAAGGAGAAGGGTAGCATATGAACACCTTGTTGGGCTCATTGAGCCTTGGCTGCATAATGCTAAAATTTAGCTGCTAAATTATGGTTTAGTGTTATGTGGTGAACCAGGCCACTATCAACAGCAAAGAAGGGAAGACAATCCAGACCCTATTAATTAATTGAACTAGCCTGCTGGTCCATTACAAGCTGAAAGGCATAGTTGTACACTGTATGCCAAGCATGTGCTAATCACAAAAATCCATTCTCATAGTTGCCGATGAATAACAATTAGGGTCTCCAATATACATCCTGGACTTCAGTTCAAAGAGCCAAAACATTCCAATCAAGCAAAGCAGAGTTTTGCATTCAATGAGCTAAACATGCCTGCAAACTACACAGTACAATTCCGTGATCCCTACCTGTCTTTCATGCTCCTCTCAGTTGGTTTTAGGGTGTGCTACCCCTCTTGATGACATTGCTATGGCTGCCTCTTCTTTTCAACATGAGAAGCTGTGACTATTTCTTTCTCTTCAAACTTAGCTGCGTGGCGTTGCTCCTTCCAGCTCAGAGTCTTAGTGTTGCTAATCTCTAATTAGCAGCCCACTAACACAGAAGAGGCCAGGAGCTCGGAAGACTGCCCACCCCCAACCCTGTGGCCCTGTGACCGGTACTGTTCCGATCTGGATTAACGTTTGAGGTGATTTGTCCTGGAGGCCTTACTGCATGTGCCTATATTTCTAAATACCCTTGAGCTGCACTGGGTGATGGGGCATTAAAAACCAAACCAAATGAGTAACTAAAACCACATACAACAATTGCACAGCAAAGGGTCCAGCTTTTCCTTCTACTCACTGGTTTCTTCAGTTACTGCACCTTGTGGCTACTCTGGTCCAAAGAGGTTTCTTTTAGCAAAGATACTAACCAAAATGCAAGATCACAAAACGTGAGCCAGGGAGCGAGGAATGCCTTCCATACACAGCAAGATGAAATATTCTTTTCTGCTTTAAAAAAAAAGAGCTAAGGTTAACTAAGTTGAGAGAAATGTAAAACTAGTAAAAACTAGTAACTTGAAAAAATAACAAAAAGGAAGCACATATTTTATAATGCTGGAGGACAACCAATGAAGTGGATGTAAAATGACAAGTTTTAAAGCTTTCCCCCCAGAGTACTGATAATTGGAACTTACTGATATAGAACTGGAAATGGTTAAGACTATAACTGGGTTAAACCAACTATCAGCAGAGATACTAACAGCTCTTAAGAAAATAATAATAATTATGTTGGAGCAGGCCAAAGGCCTGTCTTAGTCCAGCATTCTGTTCTCACAGTGGTCTATTGACTAAGACCTGTTCTTACTGAGGTGGTAGCCTCATTCTGGGCTGTACCACTTCAGATTGCAGGTGGGGACTCTTCTAATTATTAAGTTCTCTTTCACAAATGTGCCCCCTGAAAACAGAAAAAGGTGTGAGGTAAAAAGGTTTTAGACTATCCATCTCGACATGCTTGTTTTCTATATAGAAGGGAGAACCACACAAATTTATGAGCTACAAGCTGCAGATATCATAGCCCAAATACAGGGTTTGGGTTTTGTTTTTTAAAGTAAACATGAGTTTGCCACTTCAGTGAAAAAATAGGTAATCCAAGTATATATTATTTTGTTGAGGAATGGACTTACTGATGTGAACTGGGAGTGGCTGAAAGAAAATGTCTTATTAGTGACCTTTGCTATACCAGTTGTTTTGGATCAGAATCTTACCTATTCCTGTTTTTTATGTATTGTTCGTATTTCACAAACCCTCTCCATGAGCAGAAAATATAGTATGTGGAGAGTTTGTCCTTATTTTTAGTGAAGGCGGAAATTGTGTGTCCAAACAAATTTCCTTCTGCCTTCATTTTCAGAAATATGTGTTGTGGGGAGGGGAAAGGAGGGGAGAATTCAGAGGCAGTAAAAAGCAATAACAAGTAAGCTATCCAAACCTAATAAGGAAATGTTGCTTTTTGGAATAAAAATATAATGCATAATTATATTTTGTGTGTCATACCCTGCCTGAAAAGTTGGAATTGTCTTATGCATTAAAGCTTTCTTTAGCCCAATGACACCACTCGTCTATCTGTCCCAGGGATGAAGAACTGGTGGCCCTTCAGATGTTTTTGGACATTGGCCATTCCAACTGGAACGGATGGGAGTTCAAAGTCCAGCAGCATTTCTCTCTCCATCTCTGATCTAGTCGAATCCTGTCTACTCCAGCCTTTCCCAAACTGGTGCCTTCCAAACCATGTTGGCCTCCAATTCCCACCAGCCCCAATTAGCTTGGCTAATGCTCAAGGATGATAGTTGTTGTCCAAAACATGTGGAGAGTGCCAGGTTGGGGAAGACTTTTCTACAACAAATCTCTGGGCTCTCCAGCAGAGGTTGCCTCCCAGCACTTAGCACCATAAGTCCTTTTAGCTGGAAGCAATTTGGGATCTGAACCTGGGGATTTCTGTATCCAAAGAATAGGCACTACCGCTGAGCTGTGTATCCAACACCACAATCCAGTAGCCAATTCAGCATGCAGGTTTCCAGTTCCTGTGGAGAGCTTTGAATCCATGTGAGGTAGCCATCTAATTTTTCACTGCATGACCTGTTGTGAGTTGTTTCTCATGTATTGCTCAGTTGGTAGAGTATGAGACAGGGTGAAAGATTCTTGCATTGCAGAGGGTTGGACTAGATGACCCTTGTGGACCCCCCCAGCTCTACAATTCCATGATTCTGTGATTCATGTAACTTTCCCCTAAGCGGGTTTTGAAAGCGCATATGCGAAGTGGCCAGAAAATGACTAAATGATAAGTTTTTGTCAAAGAAGAGCGTAAATGCGTTTTCCAGTTCACATAAGAAAATAATTCATAGTATGCCTACAGAATGTTCCTATTATTTTATTCTCCTTGAGATTATTCCCTAGTCTGTTGTTGTTGTTTTGCATCAGGTTATCATACACTTGATTTAAAATGAGCTCCTATACACTTGTCCCATCCAGATGAACGGCATTCACAAATTACATACTGAGGATATGGTTTTATACACACTTACCAGGGAATAAGCCCTGTTGAAGACAGTAAGCTGTACTTCTGAGTAAGCATACATAAGATTGCACTGCAAAGGGCATTCTTGTTGGCACTTGCATACCTCCCCACAAAAAACATAGGTTACCAAAATTGGGATACTAACATCTTCCCTATTGCTTTGGTTCCCATGCAAATTGGTTTTTTAAATATTTTATTTCAAAGTAAAAGTTATTTTGCTGTTTTGCATGTGGTTGTGCATTAGTGATGGTTACCTGTTTGAATTCAAATAAGCCTCTTAATATCCAATTGCTGTTCTGGGTGGCAATCTTGGAAGTTGAAGATGTTGATCTTGCATAGTTCCATACTGCACCCTACAGGACACAAGAGCAAAGTACAAAAACACGTTACTATTGATTTCTCTTATAGGAACAGGCTGTTCTGTTGCATCCTGGACTTGATTCCATGGACTTCTATGGGAATGTTGTTGATTTACTTAGCTTTCTCCTGCTGAAATAGGGTTAAATTAGAGGGGTTTATATGGACTGTGTTGTGTGTGAGATTTGTTTGTTTGATTGTTTGTTTTACTATTGAAGAATGCAGTTTTCCGAACAAGAGACAAAAGGCTTGTGGTCAAAACATTTAATGCCAATGTGTAAATACAAGAGCTATTCTCAGTACTGGGTGGCCCAACAATCATTGGGACCAGACCGTGGGGCTCTGGGAACAGAACCACAGGCCCAACATGGTAGCTAGTACCCCCAGTGGCAGCCTAGGGGGCTAGAGGAGGGAGGTATCCCTACACAATCTACTGGGAGACCCCAGAAGCATAAGAAGCCCCCAGAAGGACTGAACCTGTGAATTAAGCAACAAGGACTGAGAACTGTGTTTGCTTTATTCAAGAGTAGAAACTCTGTGGAAAACCCAGCTACTACAACAAGAGGAGGTGGTGGGGGTTTCTGCTCTTGGAACTGTGAACTGACCTACAAAGGGATTGTGCCTGCAAGTTCAACAATGACTTTGAATTGCTGTGATGTCTTTTGTTTATGTGCATGCTGTTGTGTTGGGATAGTAAGGGCTTAGTTTAAATTACTCTGTTCACGGAGAAAGGCTTGGAGGAATCCAGGAAGCTGGGGGCCGCTTACAAAAGAACTGTTATTGTGTTTTTAAATGTCTTCTTGTGTTTTTGATGTAACTTTCTGCTATCTTTCAAGCACACTGGAATGCTGGTAGTAACCATGTTGGACAGTCATGGAAGACTGCCTTTTGCTAAGGAGGGGGTGGTATTATAGAAATAGGGGGATCCCCCTAAACCAGGGGTCTGCAACCTTTAAGACAAAAAGAGCCACTTGTACCCGTTTCTGAAGGAAAAAAAAACTGGGAGCCGCAAAACCATTGCGACATTTAAAACAAATATATCTCTGGAGCCGCGATCCGACAGCGGGCGGGAAGGTGACGTCGGGATGGTGCGTGACTAACGCACGCACCGTCCCCATGCGACATCACAGCCAGTACAGCGCCCACCACAGTGGGGAGTGTCGGGGCGCACAATGCACCTCCTCCCCTCGCTAGTATCCGCCCCAGAGCCGCGGCAAAGGTGTAAAAGAGCCACATGCGGCTCCGGAGCCGCGGGTTGCAGACCCCTGCCTTAAACCCTAGAAGTTAATAAATGCTAGGATTTTGGGTTCTTTGTAATATGCAGGGAGACTTTAAGCTGCTAAGGGGATTCCTGGGTTGCCTTACTCAAACCAGCCTGGCTGGCCAAGGGAAGAGCAGAGCATTAAAACAGAGAGCCATTGAGGACAACTTCTTGTCCCGAGTGTGACTGGAGACTGGAGATTTGGAGTTTGCCAAGGTAACTGCTCTGGGGGAGGGCAAGGGGCCTCTCAGAGGGAGAATGGCTGAGATCCATCTTGGCAATGAAGGAAAGACTGCCTGCAATGCTCTGGGCCACGCTGTAAGATAGGGACCCCCTCCCTGCAGATGGAAGGTATAAATAAGTGAATAAAGCCTGTTTTCCAAAGCACAACAGCCTCAACCGTGTCTTCTGTTCTTCGAAGGGCCGCAGAGCCTGTAGGTGTGCCTGTTACGCCACGTGCTCTGGCCGCTCCTTGGCAGGCTTTTGCAACAATACATTAAAACCAGTTAGTGGGGTGGGGAGGGGAGGTAATGCCTTAAAAGTATCCGAGTTTGGTGTTCCCAAACCGAGCTGGGTTCTGGTGTTCCGTGGCATGTCTGTGAAGAACACTTGCAATAACCTGAATTCTACATTCAGGTAGGTAGCCGTGTTGGTCTGACGCACTCGAAATAAATAAAGAAAATTAAAAAATTGTCCAGTAGCACCTTTTTTTTTATTTATTTCGACTGAATTCTGCAAAAGTCAAATTGTAATACAATGTAAAAAAAGGAGGAATTAAAATGCAATTAAAATCCATTACACATCTAGCCCAGGGCATTACAATTGCTACAACAGGCAAGAGAAAAACAAATCACCAAGTGGTCCAACCAGACCCTCAGAAACTTCCAACTACGTACTGTATTAACGACGAGGGACATTATGAATTGAGGAGGCCAACGAACTAAGCTTAAATCCCCCTCCCTCCTGCTCCACGTTACTTCCTGCCACGGGCAGCCTTCCGGTTGTCGCAGTCCGGCCTCCCGTCAGTCAGCCTTTCCCGTCGACTTTCCCCTCTCACTCGAGAGGGACTACATTTCCCATCATGCTCTCTTGCGGCGTGACTGCGAGCGCGCAGGTAAAGCGAGGAAGTCGTCTGTTCTGCTGCTGACCGAACAGCAGTTTAGGGGCCGTCGCATTTTTTGTTGCTCTTTATGCAGAATGTGCAGGGAGATGATCTCTGCGTCCTAGAAAGAGAGCGGGGTCTGCACTGCGTTTGCTTTTGATAGGATACAGGGCTTTATAGAAGGCGGACCCGTACCCTCAGAATTGCAATTGTGCAATTCTGCAGATCTGGACAGTCGGGATCTTCTGGATTCTGAAGAATGGTGCAACCGAAGACAATTTTCTTTTTTACTTAGCTTTTCCCCTCCTACACACCCCTGCCCCTCTTTTCTAGCCGGTGTCTGACTGCAGAGGGGAATAGCCTGCCTCTGAAGAAGAGTTAGTGGGCTAAAAATAATAAGCAAAACCCCAAATTGTTGAGTGCTGCATAATATTTTGTCCTGAAGCTGCTGATCGCGCGAGGCAACCGGGCCTATAGCGCAGCTCAGTCGGAGTGTTTAGTTTTAGAACCAGCGCCTAGAGATGATGAGGAATGACCTGTCCGTGGCGCTTGCTGGCATCGGCGGGGCAGGGAGCCTTTTAAGAAGCAGCGAGCCCGTGTCTCTGTCTCCAGTGGCGTCCCAAGCAGCTTCCTTACTGGAAGAGGCTGCAGATCTGCTGGTGATGAACAGGGACTTCGCGGCTGCTCTGGACAGGTGCGAGAAAGGCTGCGAGAGCCTCAGGAAGGACCCCGAGAATGAAGATGCTGACAGGTACGTGCTGAATTGAGGCAGAGGTCGGGTGAGAACTGGGAAGTGTGGGATTGATCAGTGCCAGATTTAGGTATGTGCTGAGCTACCTGCAGCCCATGAACTAGGGGGTGGGGCTCATCCTTTTTAAAATAAAAAAACCAGGCAGATTTTATTACCTAGGCCCAGTTACTTAGTAAAATTAAACACACAATGTTTATGTGTCTATGACTGTGTAAGAGTTACACAATTGCGTACTTACTATTTAGTAAAGTTCGTGGAGGTTTTATGCTGCTCAGAATCAAATAATAAAGTCAGCCATGAAGCAATACAGTGTTCGGATCACTGTCTAGCAATATAGAGTACATTTTGAGAACAAGTGAGGATTATAACATAGCTGTGATTCCCCTATGAATGTTCTGTGTGAATGTCTTTGATAATTCCATACTTTTGTAAACTTACTAAACTCCTAGCCCGTGGCCTCCAGTTGCTTTAATCCAGTCCTGGAATTGATGTTGTTCTTCTAAAGGGAATTAAATAATGATATTTATTCCAGTACCTGTTAGCACAAATGGCAGAAGAATGCAGTTTCTTACAGAAAAATATATTTTACCAAGTTACAGCAGAGGGACGGGAAGGGTAAAATGGCCACTGGCTGTGCTGGAAGACAGCAACTTCCTGCTCCTCCTCTCCTTGAACTTCTCCTATTACCATCTGGTTATTATAAAACTTTGTAAATAAGAACTACTGTCTGTGTTTGCTCCCCCCCCCCAATACCTTTGCCTTTTCTGTCATGCCTTTTAGATAGCCCTTGCCCCCAGACTTCCAATCTTGTTGCTGAGCTTTGTGTGGCACACTGGGAGTCCTTTTCAGCAGCAGAGTGGGGTTAATTTTTAATAATAATAATAATAATAATAATAATAATAATAATAATAATATAATATTTTGTGCATCTATTTTCTGCATCAGCTCTGAAGAACTGAAATGCTCCTTATGCACTGTGGGTATCCAGGCCTTGGCTGAGATGAACCGATGGAGAGAAGTCCTGCCTTGGATTCTTCAGTACTATCACGAGCCTGAATGTTGGCCTTCCAGAATTCTAGAGCTGTGGTGGGTTCTGCTCTTACAGACACAGAGTTATATTATTGTATTTTGGAGGTGGTAAGCCTGTTACTGGACTGTACCAGTTTAGGCTGCGGGTGGGAGCTTGCATAGCTGAGTGCACCTTCATGCAGATCAGTTCCCTGCATACAGAAAACTAGATATCTGGGAGAAAGAGGCATTGCACCCTAGCCTTCTGCCAGACATGCTAGTTTTCTGTGTGTATGGATTTTCTTTTTGTATGGAGATGCAGTAAGTCATATGTTCTCTCCTGAAGGAGCGTCTCCACCCCCATCGTTCAACCCGGACACTGAAGTCCAGTGCCGAGGGCCTTCTGGCGGTTCCCTCACTGCGAGAAGCAAAGTTACAGGGAACCAGGCAGAGGGCCTTCTTGGTGGTGGCGGCCGTCCTGTGGAACGCTCTACCATCAGATGTCAAAGAAATAAACAACTATCTGACATTTAGAAGACATCTGAAGGCAGCCCGGTTTAGGGCAGTTTGTAATGACTGATGTTTTAATGTATTTTTAATCTTTTGTTGGAAGCCTCCCAGAGTAGCTGGGGAAACCCAGCCAGATGGGCAGGGTATAAATAATAATAAATTATTATTATTACTATTATTATTATTTTGTCTGGGAAGGACGTTTTGCTTGGAGAGTGTTCTGAGGGCCAGATAGAGCCCTGCACTAAATTATACTAGCTCCCTCTGTGTCAAGGGCTTTCTTGAGAATGCATAGGAAAAATAATATGCAAATACAATGGTGTCATTATAATAATATTAAAGTGGTGGTATTGCTTTGTTTCCCTCTCAGCATCCTCCTGCATAGTAAAGTGGAAGAACCTCATGTGATGCTAGATGTCGCCAGAGACTGGTTACATTTCTCAGCCAATCAGCACTTGCCTAGTTACGGCCTCTTGGCTCAGCTGCACCTGTTCCATGTGCTGTTGCCGCTCAGGCTCTTTGCAGAGGCAGAGGAGCTAATCCGAGATTGTAAAGCATTGAGCAAAGAGCAACAGGTGGAGGCCTATGAGAGCATTAAGGAGCAGAGGCAGCAGTGGCTGCAGAAGGAAGAGGAGGAGTGCCAGCTTCCTGACGAGCGGCCAGAAATGGTGTGGAAGCAACGGTTGGGTAGGCTTTTCTTAAAAGCAGTCTTATGTGTTTTGTAGCTGAAACCATAGATGCCTGGAGTATATAAATTTTCTTGCCACCTAGTCTGGAAACAAAGCCTTATGAGGAGTGGTTGAAGGAGGTGGTTATGTTTAGCCTGGAAAAGAGGAGACTGAGAGGAGATATGATAGCCATCTTCAAATATCTGAAGAGCTGTCACGTGGAAGATGGAACAAGCTTGTTTTCTCCTGCTCTGGAGGGTAGGACTCGAACCAAGAAAGGAAATTCCGACTAAACATCAGGAAAAACTTTCTGACAGTAAGCTGTTTGACAGTGGAACAGTCTCCCTTGGGAGGTTGTGGACTAACCTTCCTTGGTGGTTTTTAAGCAGAGGTCAAATGGCCACCTGTCACAGATGCTTTAGCTGAGATTCCTGCATTGCTGGGGGTTGGACTAGATGACCCTTGAGGTCCCTTCCAACTCTACAATTCTATTAATCTAGTAAGAGAATTGCAGTCCTACAGCATTCAGACAGCTTAATGAAACTGTTGGGTGAAGGGGACACACTTTCAACAACTTCACTGGGTTTTACTATTAGCATAGATAAAGCGTTTGCTAAGGGGCAAAAGCATTTCCTTGATCAGTCACAAGAAATTGGTGCTGGCTGTACAGTCCTCACATGACAACGGTGGTGTCTGGAGAGCTTGTAAGGGAGAAAGGAGGTTATTTTTCATAGAATCTTCTCTGGAAATAACTTTTAAAAGTTTATTTTGAGCAGTGCCTCCTCACCACTTTCCCTGGCGTAACGTCTTCCTTTCATTTTGCAGGTTTGGTATCCCAAAAGGTGTTGACCATATTGGCACAGTTGGGTCGAGTGCTGGGATCCTTGGCAGGCCAGCTGTGTTCCATCCCCTACAGAAAGACACTCTTGGCTGCTTTCATGTTGTGTCTCATTGTCGTGAGACTTGACCCAGGTATACTTGAGAGAGGGGAGACGGTGGGAGGGGAAGGGAAAGGAGAAGTATCCAGCTGTTACCGTGTGAAATATTTAGCCTATGTGGGGTTGAATCTGGAATGGCAGTGTGTTTGTATTGACACACAGTGCTGCTTGGCCATGTTTGGGATTTCAGGAATGACTTGTAAAGCACAGACTGCTGGGGATATGGTCAAGTCTGCCGTATCTGGAGTGGGATGGAATGAGAGCCCCAAATTCAACCGAGGTCCAGGAGCAAAGGAGTAGAAGGCCTGTCAGGGAGTAGCTGCATAAGAACCAAGTATACGACAGCTTCCTGAGTTAGACTCTTGGCCGATCTAGCACTGGCAATGGCTCACTTGGGTTTCAGGCAAGGAGTCTGGGAACGGTAGTTTGTTTTAGGTGCTGGGAATTGTAGCTTTCTGAGGGGTCTTCTAACTACTCTCAGCTACCTTAACGAACTACAGTTCCCAGGTTTTTTTGGGGGGGCGGAGCCGTTGCTGTTAAAGTGATACAACAGTGTTTTAAACGTATGGTGCATGTGATACCTGAGTGGTTTATTTTAGTTGTACGAGAAGCCTTGGGTCATTGTGTGTTTACATTTGGAGGAGGAATGTTTGACCAGTGTCGTGAATAATATTTGCTTATTGTTATGGGTAGATATGAGAAATGAAAGTCATTATTTTATTCTTCTCTTTTCCAGCATCTCCCACTTCTCTGCCCTTCCTCAACAGGCTAATCCAGCTCTTCCATCAAGCCCGCTTGGCTGCATTTTCTCCACACTCCAGGCCTCCAGTTCAAGACTAACTGACTCCACTGCCTTCTGTATGATGCTGAAGCAGTGCTTGTTGGAGGACCGCAGAGAAGCCACTTGCAAGTCAATGAAGGTGACTGCAGCTGTTGAGAGAGCACCTGCAGTGAGGCAGAGACTTCTTCAAGAATTAAGGATAGTGGCAGTGCAGTATCTGGGCAGGGTATCTGCTGTGTCATGACCACAGCGATGGGACTGATAAAGCATTTCCGTGATAGATAGTTGGAATTTGGTGGCTTTGTATATGATCACTTAGATATCAACTTGATATCTTTATAACTGAGTTCTTGGGGCTTCTGTTTAAGGCTGATTTTTTTTCGTATTTTTGATTCTGTGATAATTGATTTATGTATTATATATGTATGTTTGTAACATTAATTTTATTTAAATCACTTCCGTCTTGGTTTTTGGTCCCAGTTAGGAAATGCCCCTGTCCCCCGACAGTTTGCAAGCTGTGATCACGTCCACACCATTCGTTTAAAGCAGAGTTTCCCAAACTTGGGTCTCTGGCTGATTTTTTTACTACAACTCCCATCATCCATAGCTAGCAGGACCAGTGGTCAGGGATGATGGGAATTGTAGTCAAATAAACAGCTGGACACCCAAGTTTGGGAAACCCTGGTTTAAAGCAAATTTAAAGCACTTTTAACAGTCATGACTCCCACACCAAAGAATCCTGGCAACTGTAGTTTACCCCTCACAGAGCTGCACTTTGCAGCACCCTTCACAAACCACAGTTCCCAGGATTCCTAGTGGGAAGCCATGTGCTTCAAATGTGTCATGTGGATATTATCCAAATGGACAGAGGTAATAAAACGAAGCAGAGAGCAAAACAAAGCCAGCCACATTACAACTCTTAGCAGCAAAGGGGAAAAATTCCTCCAAAGGCTGCTAGAAAATAAAGGTATTGACAAATAAGGGGACTAATCAGGACAGCCAAGGTGGGGCGTTCCATAATTTGAGCAGTGCAACCCAATGGACTCTTCCCCATGATATGGTTAACCAAACCTCCACTGGCAACAGGACAGAGTGAGGCCTCTGATGAAAATCACAGTGGGTGGGCAGGCTCACATGGAAGGCTGAAATTCTTCAACTGTCTGGTCAAAATCCCTTACTTAGGGTCCCCAAGTGCTTGACAGCCAAGCTGATTGTTGGGTGCCCATTGGGCAAGTGCAAAGGGTGTTTTGTAAGCCACCCAGAGCTGCTGTTTTAAACTTCTGATGTCCTTGATTTAAAGAGGGAATGTGGGGAAGCTTTGCAAAGGGCTTTAAAGGCAAGAGCAAGCGCTGGAAACAAGCAGGTAGGCAGAGAAGACTGAACACAACTGGAGTTAATAGGCTCAAAAACGCAAGTCTAGCTGCTGCATTTGGCACCGGCCGAAGCTTCCGAACACTTCAGCAGCCCAGCAAAGTGTGTGCTGCAGTCATTGTCCAGAAGCACCCAAGACCACAAGCTTGGTTTTTCAAGGAAATTGCTATCCCTTCCGGTAAAGGTGTGTGTCTAATCTTGGATTGGCTTTCCTACTGATCAGAAGTGCCTCTGTCTTGTCTGGCTTAAAGTATCAACTCATTAGCCCACATTCTACCCACCACTGCTCTCAAGTTGCAGTTCAGGATCTCCACACCCTCCCTGGACGGAAGGAAGGAAATGCAAGCTAGAGATGGGTGTCCACAGCATATTACTGACACCAGATAACCACCTAGCTGTTTCATGCGGGTGTGAATTTCATGCGGGGACACACTGGAGTCCTTTGTGATGTAGGGCAGAGGCCAAGGAAGAAGAGTTTGGATTTGATATCCCGCCTTTCACTCCCTTTAAGGAGTCTCAAAGCGGCTAACATTCTCCTTTCCCTTCCTCCCCCACAACAAACACTCTGTGAGGTGAGTGGGGCTGAGAGACTTCAGAGAAGTGTGACTGGCCCAAGGTCACCCAGCAGCTGCACGTGGAGGAGCGGAGACGCGAACCTGGTTCCCCAGATTATGAGACTACCGCTCTTAACCACTACACCACACTGCCTCACGAATTAAACACGAATCCCTAAACACCATGTTCAGCAACTGACTTGCAAGGTAAGACTACAGCCACTGCTAAACAGCGCCTCCCATCCCAAAGGGATGGTCAATGGTACTAAAAGCTTGTTGCAAGGTCCAACTGGCCTGCAGTCCCCTTGTTCAGCTCACAGCACAGGTAATCCACTAGTGTAACAGATATTTCAGTGCCAAAACCATACTGCAAAGGATAAAGATCGTATATTGAGCACTTTGCCCAAGTAGCATAAATAGGAAACCAGCAGGTAATCGCCTAGGATGGTGGGATCTGATGAAGGCTCCTTTGATAATGCCTTACAACTCCTTCCTTCAGTCCATATGGTACTTCACTATTCTTTACAACCTGCCCCACCAAATTGACCTGCCCTGCTCTGGCTGCCTTAAGGAGTTGGGATGGACAAGGGCCAAGAGGACAGATGATCAGCCTAACACCTCCAAGCACCTTGTCCACATCCTCAGACTGAAGGAGCTAAAACATACCTATTAAAACAGGATGAGCAGGTAACAGCATAAGAAGAGCCCTTGCTGAATCAGATCAAAGGCCTATCTAACTCCACCTCCAGTTCTCACAGCAGCCAACCACATGCCTATGTGAAACCTGCAAAAAAGTTATGAATGCAACAGCAGTACCAGATGACAGCAGGGATAGCTCAGTCTGGAGAGCAGAAGGCTCTTAATCCCAGGGTAGGGGGTTTGAACCCCATGCTGGGCAAATGATTCCTGCATTGACTAGATGACTCTAGGAGGTCCCTTCCAACTCTACAGTTCTATGATTCTGCCAAGGCTTCCATAGACTTCACAATGAGAACAGGATCTATTTTGAAACTAACACGAATGACTTTATCAGCAAGGTGCCTTGCAAACTAACTGGTCGCTCTAGGCCAGCACAGTGCCCTTTCCCCTCTCAGAATACTTTACCCCTTGGAACAGCTCTGCTAGATGACAACCCATTGATAGGAAGATGGCAGAGAAAGTTGATGGCAAACAATAGGTGCTAGGTGAGGGATGGACAACCTGTGACTTCCAGATGCTGCTAGACTCCAGCTCCCATCACTTCTGGTCATGGGCTGGTAGAGGCTGATGAAAGATGTCCTACAACATCTAGAGGGCTACAGGTTCCACATACCTATGTTTTGTTGGATTTGTGATGTGTCTTCCAAGGTCTACTCAGCAGATTCAATGTCCTGAACTCAGAAAAAAAACGAGCATTCAGTAGAATCAAATGGGAAAGCTTTCCCATGGCCTCTACTACTTCAAGATGCGGGTGGGTATTTGCAAATTTGAATTCTTCCCAGTGGGGGCAGGTAACTCCTTCTACATAGGAAACGATTCAGCCCAGCTTCCTTGAAATATATTTCCCTGCATGCAAGCAGCTTTCCCCCCAAAAAACTTGTCCATGGCAGAAGCATTCAAACAAACCACCCCTACACAAAGCCAGAAGTGGCAGAGTCCCAGGAAAAGAACCCGGTTCTGCTCAGAGAATAAAACAGAGCCAAGAGGAAGACGCTCCTATCATTTCAGGTGGGGAAGGGGACATGGGCAGACGGCTTCTGCTGAGCCCACCACCTGAGAGTGAGTGAGTGTTCAGTGATGTAAATGGCAGGAGCAGGAAAGGGGAGGTTGCCAGGGGTGATTATGACCTTCCTCCCCTGCACTGTGATGCTCAATGGCACTCCCTGGGGGTGGCATGCATGGCTTGGGGTCCTTGGCACCCAGCTGCCTAGAGCGAGACAGCAGTGGGAACATCAACATCCACAGCTGCTGTTGTTAATCGGGAGCGGGAGTGAGCACTACTTGAGGCACCATGGTAAGGAAGGCAGGGGAGCTTCCTGCACATGGAAGGTACCAAGGGGAGAGAAGGTTTCCTCTGCTTCAGAACTATTGAAAGGGTAGAAGATCAAGGCAGTTTGACAATACAGGATTGATGTGGTGTAGATGTCAGGGTGTAGATCAGGGTTAGGGAACCGCCAAATCCTGCTGGGCTTTTAAGTCCATCCCTGACCATTGGCCCTGGTGGCTGGGACTGGTGGGTGTTAGAAGTCTAAGAACATCAGGAACGCCACAGGTTTCCCTTCCCTGATCTACACCCTGACATTTTATCCACCATCACATCAGTTCTGTGATGGCAAGGTTGATGCTGCAGCAGCCAGCTGTTCCAGACCAGCAGCTGAATGACTTGAGTGCGTTTGTATCCCACCCTTTTCTCCAAGGTGCCAAGGAGAAGACCACAAGCAGGATCGGAGTGCAATAGCACTCCTGACTCATGTTTCCCAGAAACTAGTACAGTGGTACCTCGGGTTAAGAACTTAAATCGTTCCGGAGGTCTGTTCTTAACCTGAAACTGTTCTTAACCTGGAGACCACTTTAGCTAATGGGGCCTCCTGCTGCCGCCGTGCCACCGCTGTGTGATTTCTGTTCTCATCCTGAAGCAAAGTTCTTAACCCAAGGTACTATTTCTGGGTTAGCAGAGTCTGTAACCTGAAGCGTCTGTAACCTGAAGCGTCTGTAACCCAAGGGAGCACTGTATAAGACCTCTGACATTGGGGATAGAAAATAGCCAGCATGTCTAGGAGCCACTGATAGCTTTATCCTACCTAAATTTATCTAACATTTTTAAGGCGTCATAGTTGGTAGCTATCACAACATCTAGTGAGTTCCATAGTTTAACCATGTTCTTTTTTCCATTAATTGAATTCTTTCTTAAACATATTTTACAAAATTATACAGCAATATATTACAATTTGTATCCCATCCCATACCGCAGAAAAATTAAAAATACATTTTTAAAAAAAGACCTAAAATAGACTTCCGATTGTTCTAAAAAACAAAAACTAAATTACACTTGTTCTCTTTTACAGTATCCTATTAATATATTATTTTCTTAAATCTTTTTGATAACAAAAAAAGGAAAAATAAATAAATAAAAACATTAAGTTTACATATATTGTCTGTACAATGCAAGACTCATTCAAGATCTGCCAGGAGGTTTGTGCTGTCACGGTAGTTTTTCAGGTACTCTTTGAATATAATCCATTCTTGGTTTACTTTTTGCATCATGTTCTACAATGATGATAAATGAGAGAGAGCTGTCAAATATTGGTTAGGCTTTCAATCCCTCTCTGTTTTATTCAGACATTGCCAGTTGATGTTGACTGAAGCTTTCCCCTTGATTTTATTTATGCCAGCTGTCAGCAATGCACACTGTAGCAAAAAAATGCCAACCACATAACTCTAATGGCATCTGAACTGGTCCAAAAAAAGATATTGGGGTTCAATATTGTTTATCTAGTGTGTGTGTGTATTTGAAAACATCAATAAAAATTATCTAAAAGTTAAAAGTGATGGATAGCTTTATGTGCAGCAGCTATGAAAAAGGTTAATTCCATGTCAGTGGCGTAGCGTGGGTTGTCAGCACTCGGGGCAAGGCAAGTAATTTGCGCCCCCTAACCCGTGGATTTGCGCCCCCTAACCCTTACCCCCAGATGTTGCGCCCGGTGCGGCCGGCCCCCCCTGCACCCCCACGCTACGCCACTGTTCCATGTTAGAGATCATAAGGAAAGCAAATGAAAATAAAACTGCCAATATAGCAACAATATTGCTATACAAATCAATGGTACAACCACATTTGGAATACTGTGTACAGTTCTAATCACCACCCCTCCAAAAGGAGAATGTAGAAGGGAAATGTTAGGAAAGGGCCACCAAAGTGATCAATGGAATAGAGTAGATCCCCTATGAAGAAAGGAGCTTTTCATTTAGAGAAAAGGTGACTAAGGGCGGATTTACACACAGGAATAAAAACGCTATAAAGAAGTCAGAAATTAAATCGTTTTATAACAAAAGAGGGGAAAAAACCTATGTAAAAATCACATACAAAATTTGTTTGCTCTCTGGCGCCATCTGGTGTTGCATGTTTATAACACTTTCAAAGTGTTGTTTTTTGATTAATGTAGTTGAGTCCTAAGTAGGGGATATAACAGAGGTATAAAAATTGCATGGTATGGAGAAAATGCATAGAAAGATGGTTCCACCCACACCCCGCGTCTCATAAAACCAGAACTTGGGTTATCTACCGCATTTTGAACCAGCTGAAGTTTCCAAATCATCTTCAAGGGCAGCCCTGTGTAAAGAACGTTGCAATAACCCAATCTGGAAATTACAAAAGCACGCAATACGGTGGCCAGGTCATTTCTGTCCAAAAGGAACTAGAGCTGGAAAAGGGCACTCCAAGCCACGGAGGCCACTCCAGCAATAGTATTGAACCTAAAAGCACCCCCTAGCTGAGGACCTGCTCCTTCCAGGGGACTGCAAAGCTATCCTGGACAGGCTGTCTCCCCACCTCCTTAACCTGAGAACTCGGAACACGCAGTACCTCTGTCTTTTTAGGATTCAGCCTCTATTTATTAGCTCACACCCAGCCCATCACTGCCTCCAAGCAGCAGTCTAACACCTCAGTTGCCTCTCCAAATTCAGATGGGACAGATAGAGGAAGAGAGGTGACTCGTGGGGTCCCGTCCAACTCTACAGTTCTTTGATTCTAAGACAATGCTGGTTCAGTGGTCCCAGCAGTGCCAAGCAACTAGGTCTAGCTACCATTTTAATTTGACTAAGTGTTTCAGAGTGACTCTGAAGCAGGGTCATTGTGGGAAATCAAACTTAAAAACATAAATAAATCTTTCCAAGCATATGCATGAAACTACTTACAGGGTGGCGCTGTGGGTTAAACCACAGAGCCTAGGACTTGCTGATCAGAAGGTCGGCGGTTCAAATCCCCGCGACGGGGTGAGCTCCCATTGCTCGGTCCCTGCTCCTGCCAACCTAGCAGTTCAAAAGCACATCAAAGTGCAAGTAGATAAATAGGTACCGCTCCGGTGGGAAGGTAAATGGCGTTTCTGTGCGCTGCTCTGGTTCGCCAGAAGCGGCTTAGTCATGCTGGCCACATGACCCGGAAGCTGTACGCCGGCTCCCTTGGCCAATAAAGTGAGATGAGCGCCGCAACCCCAGAGTCGGCCATGACTGGATCTAATGGTCAGGGGTCCCTTTACTTACTTACAGGGTGCAAAAACGAATGCACCTGTCCCAAAGAGTCTGTGTCGTGTCTTCTGACTTCACCCTATTCTCCATTCTGCAGCGTGAGTGCATCTCCATTCACGTTGGCCAGGCTGGAGTTCAGATCGGCAATGCATGCTGGGAACTCTTCTGCCTGGAGCATGGAATTCAGCCAGATGGCACCTTCGCAGAAAAGAGCCATCCCAATAATGACGACTCCTTTGCTACGTTCTTCAGAGAGACTGGCAACGGGAAGCATGTGCCGCGAGCTATCATGGTGGACTTGGAGCAAACTGTAGTCGGTGAGTTAAGGCTGTCTCAGGTCGCATGAAATGCTTGTGAGATCATATAGTCGCTCAGGGGGCCACATTTCCTCAGTGGGCCTCAGGTTTCCAAATCCCGGAATATGCCTTAGGTGGGATAACCATTAATAGATGAATATTTTGTTCCATGTGTGTAGTCAAGCCCTACTGAATTGTTCAGCTGTAAGACGTGGGTGGAGCTGTGGGTTAAACCACAGAGCCTAGGACTTGCCGATCAGAAGGTTGGTGGTTCGAATCCCCGCGACGGGGTGAGCTCTTGTTGCTCGGTCCCTGCTCCTGCCAACCTAGCAGTTCGAAAGCGCCTCAAAGTGCAAGTAGATAAATAGGAACCGCTCAGGCGGGAAAGTAAACGGCGTTTCCGTGTGCTGCTCTGGTTTGCCAGAAGCGGCTTAGTCATGCTGGCCACATGACCTGGAAGCTGTACGCCGGCTCCCTCGGCCAGTAAAGCGAGATGAGCACCGCAACCCCAGAGTTGGCCATGACTGGAACTAATGGTCAGTGGTCCCTTTACGTTTACCTTTAAGAAAACAAAAGTTGTTTTCTAATGGTATGAACAATCAATCTATTCAACTCTTTAAAGCCACAGCTTTCTATGCAATGCCCCAGCTAATAGATACTTCAGAACCTGTAGCCCAGCAGATGTTGTTGGACCATCTCAGCATCTCTGACCATTGACCATGCTGGCTGGGGCTGATGGGAGTTGGAGTGCAACAGGTTCCTCACCACTTAATTGAAATACCAGGCCATGGTTTTCTATCTAGATTCAGAGTTCGGTTGCCTTGTTTTAAAATTCAGCTCCTTTTGGAAGGCCTTACGCTTCCTTCCCCCTTTCACAGATGAAGTGCGGGCTGGCACCTACCGTCAGCTTTTCCACCCGGAACAGCTGATCACTGGCAAGGAAGATGCAGCTAATAACTACGCCCGTGGTCACTACACCATCGGGAAGGACAGGATTGAGCTAGCACTGGATCGCATCCGAAAACTGGTAAGGCACAACGGAACTGAAAGCATGTTTGGGTAGGCTACAATGTTATATTGAATGGCACTTCAAAGAGACCAGAAATGCAGTGGCTGGGTCCCTGGAGGACCTGAGGACCAAACAAAAGAAGTTCCCCCTTTGGTCCACCTGAGTCAAACTCCACCCATCAGATATCTCTCTTAATTAGGAGAGTGTCATAGCTCTAATTTACTTGTTCATTCTAATGATTATGTTTATGTAAGTCAATATATCATCTTATTTTACAATAGATATTTACCGTATGCCAATCAGTAGATTTATTGATTGAGATCTATGGGTATAGGACGATATACATATTTAACAAAAATTAAAATAAAATAGATACACACAGAGAGACATGCACACAGAAACACACTCATGCATATGTATGGACACATACACCATCCATCCCTTTCTCCTAGCCACTTTCTGATTGGTTGAGAAAGGATGTGGAGAGGCCAGTTTGTACCACACTAAGCAGACACCTGGGTGTTTCTTTAATTCAGATGGAGAAACACTTGTTTTATAGAATGACTAGATAAAATGGAGGGCCCTTTAATACAAGGATGGGGAAGCAGTGTTGAAGAATAGTGAGGTAGGACATGGCTCCTAATATCACATTTGCCAATTGCATGGAAAGAGAAATAAAGTTTCCATCCTCTCCTAATGTTTTTGGTGCTGAATCTCCACCCCTCTGTCTGCCTATTTAAACAGACTAAAATACTTTTCACAATGTACAGTCCTTCCTGGACTCTAACATTTCAGAACTCAGGAGGGGTATCTTATTTACGCAGGCTCATTGGTGTAATAAAAAAGCTCTCTGCATGTGTGAGGAAAGCACCTAAATGATGGTTCCCTTTACAGGCGGACACCTGTGCAGGGCTACAAGGATTCCTGATTTTCCACAGCTTCGGAGGAGGCACAGGTTCTGGCTTTACCTCCCTGCTGATGGAGCGCCTGTCTGTGGACTATGGCAAGAAGTCCAAGCTGGAGTTTGCCATCTACCCAGCCCCCCAGGTTTCCACTGCGGTGGTGGAGCCCTACAATTCTATCCTGACCACCCACACCACCTTGGAGCATTCCGACTGCGCCTTCATGGTGGACAATGAGGCCATCTACGACATCTGCCGTCGCAATCTGGACATTGAGCGCCCCACGTACACCAACCTGAACCGCCTCATCAGCCAGATTGTCTCCTCCATCACCGCTTCCCTGCGTTTCGATGGCGCCCTCAACGTGGACTTGACTGAGTTCCAGACCAACCTGGTGCCTTACCCTCGCATCCACTTCCCCTTGGTGACCTATGCGCCCATCATCTCCTCCGAGAGGGCTTACCACGAGCAGCTCTCCGTGGCCGAAATCACCAGCTCCTGCTTTGAACCCAACAACCAGATGGTGAAATGCGACCCCCGCCATGGGAAGTACATGGCCTGCTGCATGCTCTACCGAGGTGATGTGGTGCCCAAAGACGTCAACGTAGCCATTGCTGCCATCAAGACCAAGAGGGCAATCCAGTTTGTGGACTGGTGCCCAACTGGCTTCAAGGTGAGGAGAGATTCATATTGGCATGAACTCTGGGTCCCAATGCAATCATTAAGGTTTATCAAGAGAGGAATCTGTGGAAAAGATTCAGAAAATGGCTTTTTCTGAACATCTGAAGCTTTTTACTTTAGAAAACAAGCAGATAAGGGGAGACATGTAGTGTGGAGAAAGGGGACGCCATAGGAATTGCTGGTGAACATACCTGTGGTTTGGTGATTCCAAAAAAAGTCACACTCCATCCCATTCCCTATTGATATTTCCCGTATAAAATAGAACTGCCTTGCAAACTATTTCACCATAGGTAAAGGTAAAGGGACCCCTACCCCTGTTCGGTCCAGTCGCGTATGACTCTGGGGTTGTGGCACTCATCTCGCTTTACTGGCCGAGGGAGCCGACATACAGCTTCTGTGTCACGTGGCCAGCATGACTAAGCCGCTTCTGGCAAACCAGAGCAGTGCATGGAAATACCATTTACATTCCCGCCGGAGCGGTACCTATTTATCTACTTGCACTGTGTGCTTTCGAACTGCTAGGTTGGCAGGAGCTGGGACCGAGCAACGGGAGCTCACCCCATCGTGGGGATTTGAACCGCTGACCTTCTGATCTGCAAGCCCTAGGCTCTGTGGTTTAACCCACAGCGCCACCTGTTCACCATAGGGTTGCCAACAAATAGAGGGACATCACTCAGTTCCCATAGAGAATTATGATGGAAGGTATCAGTCTTTACCAGAACTACAGGCAGTATGTCACCTCATTCTTATTCTACCTCTATGGTTCCAATTTAGAGGTGGTTGCTTGAACTGATACCATTTATGTGTGTGTCTATATGCTTGCTTTCTCCCCTTTCCTTCTAATCCTACCAGGTTGGCATTAATTACCAGCCGCCAACTGTAACCCCTGGAGGAGATCTGGCCCAAGTCCAGCGCGCTGTCTGCATGCTCAGCAACACCACTGCCATTGCTGAAGCCTGGGCAAGGCTAAACCACAAGTTCGACCTGATGTTTGCCAAGAGAGCGTTTGTGCACTGGTATGTTGGTGAAGGCATGGAAGAAGGGGAATTTGTAGAAGCTCGAGAGGACCTGTCCGCCCTGGAGAAGGACTATGAGGAAGTGGCAACTGACTCGTTTGAGTCGGTACTCGACAGCGAGGAAATCTAACAGTTTGCTCCTCTCTGTGCACCAGATTGTCTCTTGTCTGTTTCTTCCCTTCCTTTGGGCCTTTGTGGGAGAAATTTCCCTTGGGGATTCCGTGTGGAGGCTCATGAAAAGTTCCCAATGGGTCGGACTTTATTCAGTAACGCATTACAGGACAGAGTCAAAAGAGTTTGCGAGAGCTTTCTTTTAGAAAACACTGTATACGAAAAATGTGTTGTCTTAGCTGTTTCACCCTCTGGCCTACCACTTCATTCCACTATGTTTTCACCCAACCACAGCCCTTGAAATGCAACTTTACCCAACCAGTTTCTTTTACTCTACATGCACAGCCCTCCTTGTACCTTATGCGGAGCTCTTTTTCACTCTTACAGTGTTAGGTTCCTCCTAACTGGTTCCTACCAGTTTTGTGGTCAGGCCACACTTTTGCATACATGATGACAGGCATTCCTTTTGCAGGCATTCCATGTCAACCTTTAACACAAGCCTGTGTAATGTGGGCATCCAGCATCATAATACAAGCCTACAGTGAGTCTTGAAATGGGTGAGCTGAAGAAAACAGGGAAGGGATTCAGCCTGTGTGAGATCAGCCTCCCCTGGCCGAAGGAGAGAATTGGGAGGGAGCCAAGGAAACCTCCTCCAATTGGGCGGCGGCCAGAGCAGGTCAGGTGACTCCTATAAAAGCTTCCACATCAGGAGCAACTAGGAGACTTGGGCTGCATATACACCATACATTTAAAGCATATGTCTTCCCACAAAGGATCCTGGCAACTGTAGTTGATGAAAGGTGCTGATGGAAAATGTAGCTCTGTGAAAGATAAACTGCAGTTCCCAGGATTCTTTTTTTGGGTGGGGTGGGGAGTGGAACCATGTGGTTTAACTGTGCTTTAAATGTATGGTGTATGTCTAACCCTGATTTTGTTGAAGACAAACCACTTTCTGAGTTCGGCTCTCAGCTGTACAGTGGTACCTCGGGTTACATATACTTCAGGTTACATACGCTTCAGGTTACATACGCTTCAGGTTACAGACTCCGCTAACCCAGAAATAATACCTCGGGTTAAGAACTTTGCTTCAGGATGAGAACAGAAATCGTGCTCTGGCGGCAGCAGGAGGCCCCATTAGCTAAAGTGGTGCTTCAGGTTAAGAACAGTTTCAGGTTAAGAATGGACCCCCGGAACGAATTAAGTACTTAACCCGAGGTACCACTGTACACAGATGGGGTCTGGTAGCCTGGCCTCCTGGCTAAAGCACAATCCACCAGGAAATTATTCAGCACAGGTCAGTTTAAATAAGTAGGAGCCATTCAAGAGCAGCAGAAGTGGTTCCATGTTTCCAGGGCCCCTTGGGCACAAGCTATCAGAGAACTCCTTGCTTTCCTCCTGGCACCTCATTCCTTCTTGGCCTCACTCCTTTAAAATGAAGCAAGTCTTAAGCAATATGGCAACCCCAATTGTCAAAGGAAAAGTATAAGAAATGTTGAACTTTTGAAATGATGATTGCCATTTCATCATCATTGAATGGATACACTGCTGCCACACATTTGAAATTAAGCCCTGGGTCTCTACTTTAATCTCACTTCAGACTTCATTTTGGAGATTAAAAACGTAACCTTTTTGTATAGGCAAAGTACATAAATAAATGATTTTTTTGGTATTGTAGCAATAGCCATAAGAACGTGAAAAGGCGGATCAGGCCAGAGGCCCACCTCATCCCATATCATGTTCTCATAGTGGTCAACCAGATGAGCCATTGGGAAGCTTGCAAGCAGGACCCAGGTGTCACAGCACTTGGGATTCCCAGCAAATGGTATCCAGGGGCAGATTGCCTTTGATAGTGGAGGCTGAAAAAGCTTTCACAGCTAGTAAGCACTGATAGCCTTATCAGTTTAAGAAATGTGAATTCTGTAGCATTTCAAACAACAAATTCATATATAAAACGTAAAAATATGAGCCAAACACTGCACACGTTCTTAAAAGATTACAATTTTAAGACTGCAATTTGCTGGAATCTGTCTTTACATGCAGGGGAAGTCCCTAACTCACTGAGGGTTTGAGACCCAGTCCGCTACAATAACATATAATAAACATAAGGCAGTGAATTATTCATGGAGAAATTCATTTACTCCAAATTTACCCCAAATGTCAGATAAAGTTTTCAGTTTTTGAACTGTTGCATGACATGATCATTTGCCTTAATTTCTTCATTTACTCCATTGAACAGAGAAAGCAAAACCCTGATAATCTTTATTTCTACAAAAGTCTTTAACCAAAATTGCTGCACTCTCACCACAAATGGAAATAGGTACCCTTGTTCCCACATTCCCTCCGACACAAAGGAGAGGAGGTGGAAGGTATGTGGGGAACCTTTATTGGAGTACAGTGGTACCTCGGGTTACATACACTTCAGGTTACATATGCTTCAGGTTACAGACTCCGCTAACCCAGAAATAGTACCTCGGGTTAAGAACTTTGCTTCAGGATGAGAACAGAAATCGTGCTCTGGCAGCACGGCGGCAGCAGGAGGCCCCATTAGCTAAAGTGGTGCTTCAGGTTAAGAACAGTTTCAGGTTAAGAACGGACCTCCGGAACGAATTAAGTACTTGACCCGAGGTACCACTGTATAATACTGTGTGTGGTGCATTTTTAAAGCCAATTTGCATTTACTAGCAGAGAAATTTTCCAGAAGCATTTGGAAAGAGGTACCATATTTATATGCTTATGCTAGAAGCCTTCAAGCCGAGATGGATCAGCTGGAGTGCTTAGATTTCAGTGAGGTCATAGATATGGTTGGCAGGACAAAAACCTGTCAGTAGCAGGAGGAGACAATTGGCACTTGCTTCACCAGCCACTTCCCAATTAACACCCATTGTTCACTCCCCATTACCAAGGAGCTAAACTGAATTTGAGACACATCTCCTGACCTCATGGGCTTCTACAGAAACTGGCAGAAACTAATAATAATAATAATAATAATAATAATTTTTATTTATATCCCGCCCTCCCCAGCCAAAGCCGGGCTCAGGGCGGCTAACAACAATCAAATAAACAATCAAATAATAACACATTCTAAAAATATTTCATTATAAAAATTAGTTAAAATCAAATTGATGGCAACCGATTAAACAAAATTCTGTGCAGGTTGCCAGAGGAGGGAGTCAGGCTGCGCCCTGACCAAAAGCCTGGCGGAACAACTCTGTCTTGCAGGCCCTGCGGAAAGATGTCAGGTCCCGCAGGGCCCTAGTCTCTTGTGACAGAGCATTCCACCAGTTTGGAGCCGCAGCCGAGAAGGCCCTGGCTCTAGTTGAGGCCAGCCTAACCTCTCTGAGGCCTGGGACCTTGAGGATGTTATTATTTGTAGCCTATCATGGGGACCCCCAGCAGAAGAAACATTTCAGCCCCAGCAGAAAAAGTGTCCAGGCAAGTTAAACAGATCTGCAAAATTTGGCAGCAGGTTAGGTTGAGAGGTTGTTTTTTTTATTTTCAAGTTTTCAACTTTTTAAAAACAACCAGAGGAGAACAACAAACCAAGAAATACAAAGAAACCAATAAATGGAACAACTTGCATATCTGTGGATCAATACATAAAACTGGAATTAATACCAACAGCGGTTCTCGGATGATGCTATATTATCAAAACATTGTCCAAATAGCTGCAATTGCTTTGATGCTATAACGCTACATGTCACTGTTAGATGCCTAGGTAATAAAGGACCACCAGGTGGCCTAAAAGGACTGTGGCCGTACTTTACCCTGCATTACTTGTAGTATATGGAGTATAATTTTTTCAGCTATAGTTACTGACCAGACATTGCTATACCATGCAGATAAGTTTAGGTTGTTCAGAGATTTCCAGTGCCGGGTGACAATTTGCCCCTAGCCGCTGCCAGCAGAAAGGGTTAGGCTGAGAGCTGGTGACTGACCCAAGGTCAGTCTTCAAGGTTTAGTTAGTGCAATAGAGCAGTGTTTCCCAACCACTGTTCCGCGGCACACTAGTGTGCCGCGAGATGTTGCCTGGTGTGCCGTGGGAAAAATTAAAAAATTCGAAAGATTTTTTTTTTTAAAGTCAAATTTTCGATTGGGGCGCCGTCACTAGATGACCCCTGGGGTTCCCTCCCTCCCTCCCGCTCTTCGCCTCCCTCCTCCTCCTCCTCCTCCTCTGGGGAGGCCCTTCCTGGCTCTCGGCCAAGGCTTGGCGGCTGCCACTCACTCACTCACTTGCCCACCCGTCCCTCCATCCCGCCTCTCCCCCTCCGTCCCCGGCACGGGGGCTGCCGGGATCCGTAGTCCCCTCGCCCTTGGGCTCCGCGCCCGCGCGGGGTGCGCGAGCTACGTCTCCCAGCGTGGCCTGGAGGGCCGGGTGTTTTGTTTGAAGCGCTCTTCTCCCGGCCATGGAATGAGCGCAGCGGCGGCGGCCGGGCAGGGGCTCTTCCGCGCAGACCCCGCGCAGCCTGCCTGCGCCCCTGCGGAGATCGGGCGGCAGGATGGAGCCCGGGGATCCCCGCGGAGGCGGAGCGGCGGAGGCTGCCCCCCAGGTAGGGCTGCGTCGGGGGGGTTTTATTTTTGCAATGCTGCATCCGCGCCGGAGGGGACGCATCGGACCGCGGGGAGACCCCTTGGCGGGCGTGCAAGGCAATGCATGCGTGCAGGCGTTGCATGGAGTGCAGTGCAATGCAATGGCAACGCGGCGCCCTGCATGCATGCATGCAACTTCCACCGGCGCTCCGGACTTGGCAGGTGAGGGGGGTCCCCAGTGGGCGGCAGAGAGAGCCGGGAGGGCGAAGGGGAGCCGGGGGGAGCAGCGCTGCTCCCCGAGCCGAGCCCGGGGGGAAACTTCGGCGTCGTTGCGCCGGGTGTTGGAAGCGGAGGCTGGCGGGGGCCCCTCACCTGCAAAACCTGGTCGCCTCTCATATATTTCGTGCATTGCATTCATCGCCCGCTTTCTCCTCCAAGGAGCTCCCGGGGGCGCGCGTGGTTCTCCCCGTGTTATCCTCGCAACAACAGCCCTGCGAGGTGGGTCAGGCGAGTGGCCCAAGGGAGCACCCAGGGATTGTCCTGGCCAGGTGGGGTGATTTGAACCCTGCTCTCTGCCCGGTCTTCGTCCTCATTTAGCATGACTGTGCATGACTGTGCATGACTGTGGTTTTCCCCCCTCGTCTTGGCTATGGTGTGAGTCTGTGCTGTTAATTAATGGGGTTCTGCCTTCGGAGAAGATGAGCCAGCCCTCAAGGAGGTGATTATGTAATTTGCTAGCAATTCATGTCCCGGCGTGACGCTGCGCGCTGACGTCACGGGGCTGTAATGGTGGTGTGCCTCGAGATTTTTTTCATGAAACAAGTGTGCCTTTGCCCCAAAAAGGTTGGGAAACACTGCAATAGAGCACATATAGGTCCAATTTTTAAGGAGACTTCACAGGCTCCATCTCTGCAGTCCCCTCTCTTCTTCACAGTACTTTTCTTTTGGTTCAAAGAGTGGCCTTTGCTGGGAACTCCTGGTATCATTTTATGTTCTGCTTCATTCCATCATATGACACCGGAGACTGTAGTAACTGACTTTAGTTACAGATGCTTCAGGTTGCGTACTTTTGGGTTGCGCATTGCGCCGAACCCGGAAGTACCGGAACAGGTTACTTCCAGGTTTCGGCACTCGTGCATGCGCCAAACCACTAAATCGTGCTTTGCACATGCGCAGAAGCGCCGAATTGCAACCCGCGTGTGCACAGAAGCGATGCTGCGGGTTGCGAACGCTGCAGGTTGTGAATGTGCCTGCCACAAGGATCACGTTCGCAACCTGAGCATCCACTGTATAATGTTTTTATATATGTTGGCTGTGGCCACCCAGTAAGATGTGTGGGGCATAAATACTAAAACTATCGCTAAGGAATGGGATGTCCCTATTTTGATAGCAGAAATGTTGGAAGGTATGCTACCCATAGACCTCGGCCCCTAAAGAGCCAGTGGAATGTATTCAATAGCAGCCACTAGCCGCTGAAGGCCATTAAAGAAAGCAGTCAAGCTAGACAAAAGCCCAGAGGACAGGATCTTAATCAGAAGTCTGTGTGACATGCTGGAAAACACACAAAATGCACAGAGAGTGGAAGAGCAGTGCACTGTTTATCTGCCTCTATGTTGGAGCCTGGTGATGTAATCAGGCAAGGGCTGTGTGTGGTGGGAATTGTGACCTCTTTCCTCATCTGCTCTATGACACTGAAGGGCATGAGCAGGTGCTTAGTGCCAGCAGCACCTCTCCTCCTGCATTATAGCTCAAAGTGATACAGCAGGAGTAGGAGAGAGACGGAGAGAACAGAAACGAAGCCTTCTAACTGTTCACCAAGAAGGGAAGTGAGAATCAGTCAGAGCATTATGGTAAGCAAGAGGGGGTATGAGGAAACCACAGAACAAGGGGAAACGAGAGTCTCTCTGCTGCCACTTGCTCTGCTTTGCAGCCATGGCCATCAGGAGGCAAACAGAGATTTATTTCGGACAGGATAGCTTCTTCTGCAGCCCTTGGCTAGATTTCAGTGTTTCTGGCGCAGACAGCAAGCTGGAAGAAGTCACCAGGACTGCATTCCTGTGCGTCTTCAGAGGGTGGGTGGGTAGAAAGTCCCACTCAAATCAGAAGGCATTACTTCTGAGTAAACCTGCTTAGGATTGCACTCTGAGTAGGTACATTTTCACCACGAAGGAAACTGAGACACTAAAACCTGGGGTGCTTGCCAATACGTTTCTATACCGAAATTAATCATGCTTTCCCGCCAATTCAGCTGCGGGGAGCAATGTCTTAAAAAACAGATGAAGTGTTTCATATTCTCTCCATTTTAGAGATGAGGCTGAAAGCAAGTGGCTTGCTGAGTCACACTCCTTGGCTATGGTGGGCTTGGGTTTCCAGGTCAAAGTCTCACAATCTTACCTTTGGGTCAGCTATGGATGCTCTAAAACATTCTTTTTTGGCAGAGCCAGAAGTTGAACTAGGGCATATCTATTATTGTTTTATTATCTATTTAATTTATCAGTTGCTTTTCTTGCTGCGGGTAACACAAAGTGCCTTTGCAAATAAATGCAATGTCTCTACACTAAGACCAGTCTCACACCAGTTTAATAGTCATGGCTCGCAATCAAATAACGTAAGTATAATCTCTCGAAAGGGGCAAGGGATCTCTTGCAAAGCAGCAGAATTCTCAAGCCCCTTTCCTAAGATCATTTGGGCAAAGACGTGGTGATTAAACTGGTTTCCAACTACTTTAAATTTGCAGCCTAGAAGCTCCCTTGTGAACAATTACTATCGGAAAGGGCTGTAGCTCAGAGGTAGAGAGCTTGCCAGTGGCGTAGCGTGGGGGGTGCAGGGGGGGCCGGCCGCACCGGGCGCAACATCTGGGGGTTAGGGTTAGGGGGCGCAAATCCACGGGTTAGGGAGCGCAAATTACTTGCCTTGCCCCAGGTGCTGACAACTCACGCTACACCACTGGAGCTTGCTTTCTATTCAGAAGGACCGAACTTTAACTCTTGGCATCTCCAGGTGTGGCTGGAAAAACCTCTGTCTGAAGCTCTGGAGAGGGCCTGCAAGTTAGTGTAGATGATGTTGAGCTGGATGGATCTATGCTCAGACTTGGTAGAAGACTGCTTTTTTTTTTTTGCTAAAGCATCCATGACAGATGGTCATCTAACCTGTTTAAAAACCTCCAGGGAAGGAGAGTCTACTACCTCTTGTGGGAGTCTGTTCCACTGCTGAACAGCTCTTACTGTCAGAAAGTTGTTCCTGATGTTCTTGCAACTTGAAGCCATTGGTTGGAGTTCTACCCTCCAGATCAGGAGAAAACAAGCATGCGACCTTCTCCATGTGACAACCCTTGAGATATTTGAAGATGGCTACCATATCTTCTCAGCCTCCTCTTTTCAGGCTAAAAATACCCAGCTCCTTCAAGCATTCCTCATAAGGCTTAGTTTCTGGACCCTTGATCATGTTGGTTTCCCTCCTCTGCACACATTCTAACTTGTCAACATCTTTCTTAAATTGTGGTGCCCAGAACCGGACACAGTATTCAAGGTGTGGTCTGACCAAGGCAGAATAGAATGGTACTATTAATTCCCTTGATCTGGACACTATACTTCTGTTGATGCAGCCTAGAATAGCTTTTTTGGTTGCTGCATCACATGGTTGACTTATGTTAAGCTTGTGGTCCACCAAAATGAAACAATTAGCTACTCAGAGCTAACAGCCACAGGTCAAACATGTGCATCTTGTAGTCATGAGAATCTTGTTGATATATTATTTTCTTGTTGATACTATACTTGGAAGGGACCATAGTTCAGTGGTAGAGTGAAAGAGAGTTCTGGACTCAACCAGTGGCAACATTGGGGTCTCAAATTTTAGCGGCGTCCTGTGTGACACCCAAATTTGGTGGCCTCTCGCTTTCTAAGGCTCTGCGCCCAGTGCAACCAAACCAGTTGCGCTTCCCTAAATTCACCTCTGGACTCAACCCCTGGCATTGCTAGATAGGGCTGGGAAGAGTCTCTGAACCCCTGGAAAACCACTGCCAGTCAATGTCAATAATACTAGCCTCAAGAGACTAATGGTCTGACTCAATATAAGGCAGTTTTCTATGTTCTGATGTAATCCAAAGCTTAAAGATTAGCTTATACCTCTTCTCTCACCTGAGACATTTTCTAGCCAACAGCATAGCCACGTGCACTCTAATGTATTCTTCAACTTGTGTTCAGGTAAGAACAGCCAAATTTGCATGAATAAACTTACCTTGGGAAAGGAAATCAGATTCGCGTTTCTGAAATACAGTGGTGCCCCGCAAGACGAATGCCTCGCAAGACGGAAAACCTGCTAGACGAAAGGGTTTTCCGTTTTGGAGGTGCTTCGCGAAATGAATTTCCTATGGGCTTGCTTCGCAAGACAATGCCTTGCGAGTTCCTGCTGTTTTTCCCCCCTCCCCCCCTTTTCTAAGCCGCTAAGCCGCTTATCAGCTGATCCGATCAGCAGATAAGCCGCTAAAAGCCGCTAAAAGCTGCTAATAGCGCTAATCCGTCAATGGGCTTGCTTTGCAAGACGAAAAAACCGCTAGACGAAGAGAATCACAGAACAGATTCTTTTCGTATTGCGAGGCACCACTGTACTGTAATTCACTTAGCAAGACTAAGGTCAACGTAATTTTGCCCGTCTAGGACATCCCCATTGGCTCTGACCTCTGACCTGGAAGCATAATTTTTCTTGGCTCCCCATGGGCAGCCTATTGGCCACACACGTAGTTCATAATTTGAGAACCAGAGAGCTCTGTTTGCTCTTTTGCAAACAATGAATTACTCCCTCCATCATAAGCATATAGGAGTTTGAAAGATACCCTCTCATCTATTTATGACATCAGACACCTGACAATGGTTAGCTTCTGTCATCAGAAGCTCTTGGCTTTACTGAAAGGTTGCCAAAAAAAGAGATGGCTCTTGGGAGTTACAAACTCACAAATACAGACCTTATAAGATCATCCACCCCTATATATGCAGTAGTTGGAGAATCTTTCCTTGAGAATCCTTAAAGTATCAGAAACTGACTCCACAGCAACTCAGAGAAGGGCTTTTGATGCAGCTACCCCTTGTTTTGTGGAACAGTACCCCTGTTGAGATATGATAGGTAATCACTATTTGTGGGTTCCAGAATAATTGTAGACATTTTAATTTGTTTTGATAAGCTTTTCCAGCAGCATGGCAATAATTTTAGTCTCTGCCTTGGGTGTTTCTTTGTATTGCTTTTAAATCTTTTTTTTCCTCCTTCCTTTATTGACCGGCTAAAAACCTTGCTTTCCTAAAAGCTCGGATTTTTTGCTACAAGGAAAGTGACAAGAAAAGACACTGGAAAGTGTAGGATAACACTTGCTTTGATGCAAACAAATCAGGAGAAATATTCAGTAAACTGGTGATCTGGACGTGGCCTTAGAGAACAGCATATTATTGTTTGAGGCAATCAATACATCAAACAGCTTTCACATTTCTTTTCCAGAGTACTAACCAGGCAGTCATGGGGAGACATTTCATTTTGGAGAGCAGAAGGGTAGCAAAAATAATTAGTGTGGCTATAGTATTTAAAGAATATGCCTTCCTCCAAAGGCTACTGGGAGCTGCAGTTTATGCCTACAACTGCCAGCTTCAAATGTATGGTGTATGTGCAGTCTAAGGTGGCGTAATTGCTGTGTAGAAGAGGGGTTTTCAGCAGGTGAAATTACTTATTCTGTACACCTATCAAAGGCGCAGGAAAGTCTTGTCTTCTTTTCCACCTGGCCACCCTAAGTTATTAGGCGAGCAAGGGTTTATTATTAATGGTGTTTCTGTCCTTGATAACAAAATTTCCCTGATTTGTGAGAATCAATGCTACTTTCTGGATCAGAACGTATTTCTGGAGGGGCACAAGCTGCCGTTCTTGTCACCAGAAAAGAGTTAAGAAATCAGAAGGCTCTGCACCCTTCTTAAGTTACACCCGGTGGAGAAATACCATCAAGCTGCGTCAGGTCCCAGTCAGGAATAAAAATAAACTCACTTGGCTCACAGTATCCTTTCAAGATCTATCAAAATCCATATGGGATCAAGAGTGTTCTTTGTACACCTGTACAGTGTTTGTACATGGACACAGCCAGAGAATGCAGAGCCCATTTTGGAATGTGCAAACTTTTGCCATATTGCCAGACCGAATAATGCTTTTGTGGCAAACTTTTTCATGTGCTGGCTTTGCTCCGGTTCCATAATGCCTAGCTTGCATTTGTCAGATGAGAATGGATACAGATTTGCTTCTGTATTATTGAAATAAATAGTCATTGTAGTACAGATTCAGAAATTTTTAAATGAAGATTTATGATGATTATTAATAATATTAAGTTCAGAAACTGAAGTTCTACCAATATGTATCTGTCAATATATTGGGATATAATCAATTACAAATTAATTAGATAGCAACAACTGCACAGATAGTGAAAAAAATAATTATTAAAGGATACTGTGTTCTTACAAGCTTGTCATGACTTCGTTAATAATAAGAGTATTAATGGTGAACAAGATTTTCTGAAAGACAGTATGTCCGCCATATCTGATCAATCTGTCTGTAATGATGAGTTATAGGGGAATATTTGCTGTGTTCTACAGCACTGGATCGGTGAAAGTCATTTGGGATCTACTGGTGATCTGCCATAGTTGGCAAGAGTTTGTGACTCCCAATTGGTGGTTCTTCTTCTTTTAAATGAGGTTGATGAAATGAAGAAAGTTGGAAGGGTAGGGATGGCACCAGGAATATAATTTTGTGTTGAAGAACTGTGAGCAATGGTGGCTGATGCTTGTTGGGACAGGTGGGGTCAAAAGCAGAGAACCTAACAGCAGGTTAGCAATGAAAAGCGGAGACAAATAATTCTAGTCTTACCCTCCTTCTGGTTGAGCCCTGTAAGGCAAAATTGAGACTAAAAGGGAGGAAGCTGATAGGAAGTTCTGTCCCTGGACCTGAGGGAATGGGCAGACCCAATGTGTGCTCTTGTTCTACTGACCTTTGCTCTGTTGTCCTCCTTCTTCCACAGCGTGAGTGTATCTCTGTACATGTTGGGCAAGCTGGAGTTCAAATTGGCAATGCATGCTGGGAGCTTTTCTGCTTAGAACATGGCATCCACCCAGATGGAACTTTCCAGGACAAAGCCAACAAATTTAATGATGACGATTCTTTTACCACATTCTTCAGCGAAACTCGCACAGGAAAACACGTGCCGCGGGCTGTCATGGTGGACCTAGAACCCACTGTAGTAGGTCAGTGGAATAACCAGCAGTAGCATATGCAAATGAGACCACTTAATGTATAACAGTGCTGGGGACCAACGTAGAGTGACTTGATGTGCGTACAAACAGGGTTCCTTCATCTTTAACAGTTGAACTGAAGAAACTTGGTGCCATGCAAGCATTGGGGGGGGGGGTGAGAGTTATATCTTTCAGAAGTCCTCCTCACACAATTATAAAGGCACATTATAAAGATCTGTTGTGCTATCCAGAGGTCTTCTGTTCTTCAGCAGAAGCCTGCTATGAGGCTGTTGCATATACTGGGTTCATTCATATTCCCTTATGGGTGTCAGCTGCATCCCATTGCTGACAGAGAGGGGGAGAGCGTGGAGAGGCAGGAGGAGGTAATTAGGCAGGAATGTGGAAAGAGGGAGGAGCAGCCTAGTTGCAGTAAAAGCCTGAGCTCCGAGAACAAGGAGAAGGAAGGGGGGAGTTCAAGGGAGAAGACACAGACTGACAGTTTAAGCTCGGACTCAGAGGGAGGGCCACCGGAAATAGCCCGTTCCATGATGCGCAGGCAAGCAAGAATTAATGAGAAGCATTGTTATGTACTGAGTTGAATAGGATCCAAACTGCAGCAGTCTGATTGGTCCTAGAACAATAGGATTCAGAATGCAGCAGTCTGATTGGTCCAAGAACAATGCAGCAGTATGATTGGTTGGCAGGAACCACCCAATCATGCTCCAGATATAAGTGAATCCACAACCTGATTGGCTTACAGTAGAATTCCAGAATTAACCAATCATGTGCAGCCCATTGTGTAAATAATGTATATAAAGCAGATACTTTGAGGGGACTTCCATTCAATCCTCCTCACCACTATGAGCTGAATAAAGAGCATGAAATCACTTTGCGACTCTGAGTATATTTCAGGCATGAACAGGAAAGGAAGCAAAAGTGGGGCTTTAAATAGGGGAAGAGGAAGGGGCGGAACTCAGACTTGGCAACGGCTAATTTGGAAGCAGACCCTGAGTGACTGAGCTCCAGAGTGATTTGTATGTTTTGAGCAATAAACCTGAGTTAATTGCTGCTGGAGTTGTCTCGCTTTTGTGGGAGAGACCCAACCATTACAATGGGTCATTAGTCATTAGTCAACCTTGCACAAGGTTGGGCACAAAGAGCTTATCTTGCTTGTTGCAGAGTGTATAAAACATTGGTGCACCAAGATCTATTTTCAAGGATTTGTGATTTCCCTCCCATAAATGTTGAAAGCTGCATGTCCTTGGTTCAGGTAGCATATCTCTCTTAGTGTGTGTGTTTGTGTATGATAACATTTCTTCGTGAACATTTCTTGCTATGTGTTCCGAGAAAAACACAACTATTTGCCACAAAGGAAGAGCAGCTCATGCCATCTTCCATTTGCTCCCACATGCATGCACCCCCACACCCCCACACCCCAAGCAACAGCTGCATACCACATAGTTATCAGAAGAAGCATCAGCTCAGGAGCTTCTTTTGGCATAGCAATGGCTGTCTTGCGCTGCACTATCAACATTAATCTTGCTGTTCCCTGGCCTAGTCTGAACCAGCAGGGTGTTGACGCAGCCCCTGTTTGGCTTGTAAGCATCATGCACAAGTATGCCTCTGTGTAAAAATGCTGGATATGCTTGTTTCTGTTTAGTTTGTTTAGTTCCGCTTAGTGCTGTGAAAAAGATCCATGCCCTCTGTTGTACATCACAGCCAGGGTTCAAGGCCTTGCACAATAATAACCGTGTTTAATTACTATTTAACAGTAGCTGCTTGGTGACATGATCTGAATGTAGTGGGTGGGGCTGAGGAGACAATCATTTTGAATATTGATGGACTGGGCTTGGATCAGGTAAAATCATTTTAATTTTGCTAGTTAACTCCACATTCTTTACTGACGGAAACCTCTGCAGGGCGGACTTTGGTAATTTGGTCCCCTGAGCAAGGACAAAATTTGACACCACCCACACTAAATATTTCAATTTTCCCCACAATAATACCTTTTGGTACAGTTGTTTTTTATGGATCTTCTCAGTAGGTACCGATATAAATATAGGTATCAACATCACTATTAATGTACGCCCCCCTTGCCTTGGCACCCAATGCGGAAACCTCCCCATACCACCCTAAATCTGGCACTGACCTGCAACCAAGAAGAGCCTTCCATTTCCCAGGCTAATTTACCTGATCCATCCTCTGTCTCTACATATTACGCACAGTTCTCTCTCTCTTCTTCCACTTTTGGGAGTTGTTACCAAGCAGCTACTGCTAAACAGCCCTGCAACGTGGGAACAGCACAAGGCCTCGAACCCCAGAAGTCCCACTCTGACATCAACAGGAGCCACCAATCCTTTCTCAAAGCACACAAAACGTAAAACACACACCCAGCATTCCTCCATAGACCCGGCACTCCACAAAATTCTGTTCAGAATTGCAGAGAAAACCAGAATAATTTAATAATTTTAAAGTTCATCTGGCTTACAACAAAGACGGCATCCTATATAAGGTATTCAGTTGGCACATATCAGCATTAAAGAAACATGTCCACAACAAACTCTGACCACGCTCTGCTTACTTTCCTTAACAGATGAAGTGCGGGCTGGAGCTTACCGCCAGCTTTTCCACCCAGAGCAGCTGATCGCTGGCAAGGAAGACGCTGCCAATAACTATGCCCGTGGCCACTACACCATTGGCAAGGAGAGCATCGACATAGTACTAGATCGCATTCGCAAGCTGGTAGGTAGAAGGTTGCCAATGGAAAGTGATATGCGGCTTGGGAGCAGGATGAGGCAGAAATCTGGAGGGCTATAATTTTTTATTTCATTCTCAGAAGTTAGGTCCATAGTGGACAGAGGCTGGATGTTTCATTATTCAGAGATCAGTGGTTTTCCAAAATTAGGAAATATTTCCTCAATAACTGTGAGGAAATATTTTCTACACCACCTTCTTGGCCAAGGAACCTCTGCATGCTTGCCACATACCTCCTGTGCTGTAGGAAATCCTGGGGCATATTCTAAGGAACCTATGAAGACACTGGCCAACCCTGTTGGACCTATAGCAGAGAAATGAATGAAACTTACTTCTTCCTCTACTTAGCTTGTTTGGTGGGCTTCTTGTTGGGGGTGGGGAAAGCTGATTTATTTAATTTAAAATACTTAGAAATGTCTTCATATTTAAAAATCTCAAAGCATTATATAAAAGGATGGAAATCTCACAGCACATAATAAAATAATATAAAACCAGCATAAAATACAATTCCACAGCTTCACAGTGATGAATATCACTAATCTAAACACTTGAGCAAAGTGTATATGTAGCATATGTCCATGTTCCATGCGGCAGGTGCCATCACACTAAAAGCCCTACTCAGGATAGCCACAAAATGGATTTGATATACAGATGATTGGATATCCGTGCCCCAGGAGATTACACCATTGTCCAGGCTGTGAATCAATCAATCAATCAATCAATCAATCAATCAATTAAATTTCTATACTGCCCATCATCCGAGGATCAGTGTGGTGGCACTTCATCCCTGCCAATCCCTGCCTCACAACACCACTGGTTAACCCCTAATTATTATTCATTATGGTTCCCTTTCCAGACTGACGCCTGTTCTGGGCTACAAGGATTCCTGATTTTCCACAGCTTTGGAGGAGGCACAGGTTCTGGCTTTACCTCCCTGCTGATGGAGCGCCTGTCTGTGGACTATGGCAAGAAGTCCAAACTGGAGTTTGCCATCTACCCAGCGCCCCAGGTTTCCACTGCGGTGGTGGAGCCCTACAATTCTATCCTGACCACCCACACCACCTTGGAGCATTCCGACTGCGCCTTCATGGTGGACAACGAGGCCATCTACGACATCTGCCGACGCAATCTGGACATTGAGCGCCCCACGTACACCAACCTGAACCGCCTCATCAGCCAGATTGTCTCCTCCATCACCGCTTCCCTGCGTTTCGACGGCGCCCTCAACGTGGACTTGACTGAGTTCCAGACCAACCTGGTGCCTTACCCTCGCATCCACTTCCCCTTGGTGACCTATGCGCCCATCATCTCCTCCGAGAGGGCTTACCACGAGCAGCTCTCCGTGGCCGAAATCACCAGCTCCTGCTTTGAACCCAACAACCAGATGGTGAAATGCGACCCCCGCCATGGGAAGTACATGGCCTGCTGCATGCTCTACCGAGGTGATGTGGTGCCCAAAGACGTCAACGTAGCCATTGCTGCCATCAAGACCAAGAGGACAATCCAGTTTGTGGACTGGTGCCCAACTGGCTTTAAGGTGAGAAGGGACAAGCAGGTGCTCTCTTTTGTAGGACTAAAACCTTAACACCCACAATGATGATGATGATAATAATAATAATAATTGTTAAGTTGTGGGTGAACATATCAGACGACACAGCGATTCTTCAAACAGCTCTTGTTTATTCACAGGCTAGAACAGAACTGAACTGAAGGGTTCAGCCAGCCTGCCTATATAGAGCTCCACTAGAACGCAACAGTAACCATTTTCTGTAACTATCCAATCACTGAACGTAACTTTCAATCCCTTATTTGCATATGTGGACCTGAGTGAAAACTATCTACTGTATCCCCCTGCTGGCCCAGGGTGAGAACTTCAGTACATAACACCAATAATAATAATAATAATAATAATAATAATAATAATAATGGTGACAAAAGTGTTGTTTGTATGTGCTGCAGTCATACCAAGAGTCATTTTTTGAGTGGACCCTTGTGGCTGGGAACTGCATTTGGAGGACTAATTTTGCCCCTCTCCACCTCTCTGCTCAGTCCTCTAAGGGCAATTTTGAGATCAAGGAGGAGGAAGCTGACAGGCGCAGCCACCCCCACCCCACTCCAGGCTGATTTCAAGTTGGAATGCTGGCAGGTGGGTTAGAGGTCCATTCACATGAACTGTCCAGCCTCCCCCATCCCGCTCTTCTTGGAAGAGTTTGCGGGGGGAGCACGTGCAAGCCTAGCATAGAGAAGGGCCATATCTCTATGGCAGAGAATCTGGTATGCACACACAAGGTCCTTGATTCAATTCCAAGCATGTCCAGGTTAGGCTGGGAAATGCTGCCAGCCAGTGTACGCAATAGTAGATGGACCAATGGTCTGACTCCGTCTCCGGCAGTTTCCTATGTCATTATTAGTATAGTGGCACCTTGGGTTAAGAACTTAATTTGTTCTGGAGGTCCGTTCTTAACCTGAAACTATTCTTAACCTGAAGCACCACTTTAGCTAATGGGGCCTCCCGCTGTTGCTGCACGATTTCTGTTCTCATCCTGAAGCAAAGTTCTTAACCCGAGGGACTATTTCTGGGTTAGCGGAGTCTGTAACCTGAAGCGCCTGTAACCTGAAGCATCTGTAACCCGAGGTACCACTGTATGACTATTTTAAAAATTTTATACCATCAAACCTTGGTTGTCAAACACCCTGGAACTTGTATGTTTTTGGCTTCCAAACGCCACAAACCTGAAAGTGAGTGTTCCGGTTTGCGAACGTTCTTTTGGAACCTGAATGTCCGATGGGGCTTCCTGCAGCCAATCAGAGGTTTTTGAACATTTTGGCAGTCAAACAAACTTTCGGAACGGATTCTGTTCGACTTTCCAAGGTATGACTGTACTGCTTTCATCAATAGATCTCGGAGCAGTTCACAACATAAAATGACAATATAAAACCTCAAAATACATAGTAAAAAATAAGAACCACAGCAAACCAACCCCCCTCCCACTCATACGTACAGTGGTACCTCGGGTTAAGAACTTAATTCGTTCTGGACGTCCGTTCTTAACCTGAAACTGTTCTTAACCTGAAGCACCACTTTAGCTAATGGGGCCTTCCGCTGCCACCGCACAATTTCTGTTCTCATCCTAAAGCAAAATTCTTAACCCAAGGTATTATTTCTGGGTTAGCAGAGTCTGTAACCTGAAGCGTCTGTAACCTGAAGCGTATGTAACCTGAGGTACTACTGTATATGCAGTCCTCATCAGCTAATTTTTTTTAGGGGTTTCATGGCTGATTTTAAATGCAGTGCACTTCTGCATATCCCAGGCATAGCGAAACCGCAGTTCTGTTTGTAGCTGTTCCCACTCTGCTTCCCCCGGAGAGGCTTGAGCTTGCTATTTGAGGGAACGATGACAATGGGCCCGTATCAGCTGAGGCGTTCCGCTGCCCACGCTTAATTTCTGTCTGTACAGTTGCCTTTTCTTCCCTCCTCTTGGTTTCCAGGTTGGCATCAATTACCAGCCGCCGACCATCGTTCCTGGGGGCGACCTTGCTCAAGTGCAGCGTGCCGTCTGCATGCTCAGCAACACCACCGCCATTGCCGAGGCCTGGGCGAGGCTGGACCACAAGTTTGATCTGATGTACGCCAAGCGAGCTTTTGTGCACTGGTATGTTGGTGAGGGCATGGAGGAAGGAGAGTTTGCGGAGGCCCGGGAAGATTTAGCTGCGCTGGAGAAAGATTACGAGGAAGTTGGGACAGACTCCTTTGAAGAAGAAAATGACGGGGAAGAGTATTAAAAATGGTGCTCCTGGCAGCTCTTCATTGCACTGGGGATACAGCTCACCAAACTTTTTGCTGCCCAGCAGCTTCTGATCATTTCATGGGGGGTGGATGGAGGAATGGACAGTGGAAGGGTTTGGTGGATTGGACCCTGTGCCTACTCCTGCAGCATATGTAAAAAATAGACCATCCATCTGCAAAAAAACCAATTTCCAGTGACTTCCTTTCTTTATTATGCCTTATATTGTGAGGGGGGAGGAAATGTTCTGCTCCTTTCTTAAAGCAGTCCAAGAAAAAAATACAAGTACAGTGGTACCTTGGGTTAAGAACTTAATTTGTTCCGGAGATCCGTTCTTAACCTGAAACTGTTCTTAACCTGAAGCACCACTTTAGCTAATGGAGCCTCCTGCTACTGCTGCGCCACTGGAGCACGATTTCTGTTCTCATCCTGAAGCAAAGTTCTTAACCCAAGGTAATATTTCTGGGTTAGCGGAGTCTGTAACCTGAAGCGTATGTAACTTGAGGTACCACTATACCAGTTAGTACCAGTATGGCATGGGTGACACAGGACTCAGGGGCTGTTGCAACATTCCTGGTTAGGACTTATGCCTCAACTGTCCTACATTCCAGGTTCATAGCCAGAAATTCTGAAGTGAGGAGGCCGAAGGCAGTAGGGAATCATTGCAACAGATGAAACACAAGTAGTCTAAAAGATCTGGAATTCATTAGTCTGCGTTATTTCTTTGTAAGCAATTGGGTAAAATATTGGCTACGTACCTGCTTATAAGTCAACGAAAAAGGCTACAAAGTTGAATTTAAAAAGGAAGGAAGAACATTCAACATTCTGGAAGGGGGCATGGAATATCTCCAAGTGGGCTAGGCTCCTATAGTCCTGCCTCCTCCTTCTTTTTTACCTTGCCTTATAGCATAGCTGTCAACGTTTCCCTTTTTTAAAGGGAAATTCCCTTATTCCAAATTGCGAGGATTCCTCACGAGAAAAGGGAAAAGTTGACAGCTATGCCTTATAGCTACAGCAGTAGACAGCCTGATTTTCTGATACTTGTTCCAGGTAAAACATTCTCCCCATTTTATCTTCTGGCGATGTGTCAGGGATGCCTTTAAAAAGTTTTATTATTGTGCACTCGGTTGTGCTAGACTTCTGTGGATTTCAGCCCCAGGTGAGCTGTTTATTGAGAATTCTTCCTGATTTGTTTGCACCCGCTTTGCAAGGAGGTTAGAAGACCTTGACCATTTATTGAGCATTCATTCTGATTTGTTTGTGGGTGGTCTCATGCCATTGCATCAACAAAGTGTTTCTCCACCTTTAAGTGCACTTCCCCATCCTTTTTACCAAAAATAAAAATAAAAATCCATTTTTGGGGGAGAAACAATGTACATAAGTAAAATCTTCTATCATTTCAATGCCTTGGTACATACAAAGTGATGTTGTTGTTACCATCAAGTAATGTTGTTAATCATAAAATATATATCGTAAGAATATTTAAATATATATAATGTTACACAAGAATGTCTTGTTTAATTTTCTAATTTAGTGAGGCAATCAGTCCCAGAGAACTCACTTCGATGGGCTATTTGTAATTAAATAAAATCATTTCATTGAGTTTACTAAGTAATTAAGATCCCATTAAAAATCAATCAAATCAGATATATATATATCCCAGTTTAAACTAATCCCAGAGATTACTTAATTTAATATCTCTCCAAGCAACATTTGTGGATTTTTACATTTCACATTCTTTTCTTCGAGTAAGAAATTGGCATTTTTTTTAAAAAAACCCACAAATCTATTATCCTGTTGTCAACCTAATTATGTTTGTTTTATCAGACCTTAGCAAATTTTCTAATTCAGGAGGGTCTGCTTTTCTCCTCATCACTGACATACAGTGGTATGAGTTACTGTTAGAAGATTAATGATCATTATTGAGGAAATTATTACATTTCTGTTGCTAACAATTCTTAGAATACACAGGTACATTTGACGCTTGCAACACATTTATTATGGTACAACTATTCATGGGCTACAGCTAGGGGTGGATGAACTTGTCAGTTTCATTTTCTCTCAATTTGTAAATCCACCCCCCTGACTTGCTAAGTTCAGTTCTCCACATTTCTGCATTAGTTCCTTAAAAAAGGACTCATGAAAATTTATCAGCATTTTAGTGCAAATTTATCCTAATATACATATTTCTATGTGCTATTTTGTTGGATATGCATTTATTTGCAATTCATTTCCCTATATAAAATGCATTTTTGTATGTTACTTTCACCAATATATGCATTTTTATGTATGCTTTACCCTGGCACATACATTTTTGTACACATTACTTGGCTTGAAAACCACACTGCAAAATTCAGAGAAGTGTAACTTTTGAAAGAGGGCTGTGTTTCATTTTGTGTATTGCTCCTGAAAGCACAGGTTTGATAGATTCATCTTTACGTGAATGAAATGGATGAAATTTCCCCCTCATGTCCATCAGGTGCATGAAATGGCATCTTGAGTTGCAGGAACCAAATCTACATAGTTGGGGGTAGGGGGGGCTTGTAAACATGAAGGTCAGCAAGAAATAAAATGTAGAAAGGGACAGACCTTGATAATGGCCTTATTAACAGGGACTATTCACTGTGGCAAACCCAGACACCAGTTCTTGTCTCCCGATCTACTGTGGCAGCACCTTTGGGGAATATTCCATTTCTGAATTTCCTGAATGCATCCCCTTTGCCTCTGTGACTCTATGAAACGAAACTTTTGTCAAGCTACCTAACACGAGGGCTGGGGAAATGCTATGTTCTGTATAGTCTGAAGCAGTCAGGTGGCCAAACTGGTGAGGACATTTTTTAACCCCTCAGTATTTGGCACACTGGGTCTCTCCTAGCCCTATTAGGAGATGCAGGGAAATTCAGCCTTTGATCTTCTGCATGCAAATCATGCGGTCTCCCACTAAACCACAGCCTTAGCACATTAAATGAAAAACAGACCTGAGGTTTGACAGAAACCCGCTGAGACCAGGAAACAATAGTAGCTAAGCTCCCACTGTTGACATACGCAGAAGCTAAGAAATGAAACCTAAAGGCTGTGGGGAAGGTCTGATCACCGCTGATCGAGGCAGCTGTCACTCACAAAACCCAGCAGGGTGTATGTGTGTCATCAAGTCCCAACAATTGAAGGCCAGTGGATTAGGGGGCAGAGATCATATAATTGTTCTCAGTGTCAAGTTACATTTCGTGAAAGAATCAGTTGCCATAACTTGGCTTAGGATATATCTTCTTAAATCCATTTTGGATGCAGCGTGGCATGATAATTTTTTTTTGAGGGGGGAGTCCAAGTTATGCTGGTGAGATTTACCATATTTTTCTCCTTCCTCAGGAGGAAGTCACATTGAACTCAGTCAGGGCTTATTCCCCAGAAAGCATACACAGGACTGGTCATATTTAGGAATGACAGTTCAATCCTATACTCAGAAGTAAGCCCCATTGACTTCAATAGCACAGCCAGGTAAGGTATAATGGATGTCAGCCTCATTGAATTCAGTGGGCACTTCCCTCTGTGTAAGCGCACATATAGGATCAGGCTCAGGGCCGTATTTAGGTTTGATGAGGCCCTAAGATACTGAAGGTAATGGGGCACTTTATATTTTAGGGAACAGGCTGGCAGGCGCGGCCCATTACTTACATCATAGGAGCCTACACAACACAAAACACTGTTGCTGTACATAGGTTTTATTTTAGTTTTATTTTTTGGAAATCTACATCCAGTTTTTTTCTTTATTTTTTTTTTTGCGGCCCCCAAGAGAGTGGGGCCCTAAGCTACAGCTTCTTTAGCTTTTACGTAAATCCAGCACTGATCAAGCTCAAACAACACAGGTGCCCGTCAGCAATATTATTTGAAATCACCATGATTAAAAATCATCTCCGGAGGGCATCTAGATAAAAGGCAGTCTGCAGTGGCATAGCATTAAACTAAAAACAAATATCTGCTTACCCCTCCATGCAGGCGTTAAAATAATAACTGTACCGGACCCTGCTTAGCTTTTGGAAATGTGTGAGCAGTTTTATTGCTGGTCCCAACGGAGAAAAGTGGGTGGCGGGGGTGCGGAAGAGGAGTAAATCTGCAGGGTTATCCCTTCTCTCAGATTTGTAGCCCCCCTTCCATCCCTCTTTAAGCACTGAAAATGCAGGCACGCGACTAACATGTGGTCCAGTGCCGGAGTATAAGCTAAACAAGCTATAGCTTAGGGTCCCACTCTCTTGGGGCCCCCAAAAAAATTTAAAGGAAAGAAAACCTGGTTGCACATTTCCAAAATATAAGATAAAAAAATAAAAATAAAACCTACATACAGCAACAGTGTTTTGTGTTGTGTAGGCTCCTATGATGTAAGTCATGGGCCCCGCCTGCTAGCCTGCTCCCTAAAATATCACTGGTTTGTTCCTATTAGGTCCCTAAATTACCATATAGCATATATTCAACACACACAAAAACAGCGACGATTTGTTGTTGACAAAGGACAGCTGGACATATAAAGGGCCCCATTACCTTCATCAAACCTAAGCCCGGCTTTGGTGAGGTCCCTTTCTGCTGCAAGCGGGTGGGGGCGGAGCTGCTCCGGAGCCGCGCTTAAGTTTCACTTTCCAAGCTGTTCTCTCAAAAGGGGAAATCAAAACTCATCTCGGCGGCTCCGCTCTGCCCTCTAGCCGAGGCGCGCTGCGCTCAGAAGGGGAGCTTGGCAAGCGCGGCGCGGACAGGCTCGTTTCTACGCTCGTGGAAAGCGAAGTGAAGCGGGGCAGCGAGGAGATCCGGGCGGCTGGCGGTCGAGGCGCTGTAAGTCCCAATTCTTCTCGTGATCAAACGTTGCATATTCCGTTTGCTTGCTTGTTTTTTTTTTGAATATTTCAGCTCTTCGGAGAGAGTCGGTGCTCCACTTGCTTTGGGAAAATAGCGCTGTTTGCACGAGACTCTTAGTCCCTGGGTCGTGGGTTCGAGTTCTGCACTGCAGCGGGGTGGACTAGATGACCCAATTTTGTGATTCAATCCTTAACTTCATTCTACCGGGATGGCTCTTTGCGATCAGGAACGCCTCCCCAGACTTATCAGCAGGCTGACAAAAACTACTTGTTGAGAAACAAAATAATAGGAAATAAATGAACCAGAGGGTTCATTGGGTTCACTCAAAAATTAAAGGGTGCAGGGTTAACTGAGCGACATGGATAAGGGATCATATTCTGCCTTCGTTTTTAACTCAGAAATTGGCATACTCCTATAGCAGAGGAAAATTGGTCTGTCCTATTTAAAAGTGCATCATCAGGTGGAGCTGAGAGAGTCTTGCTGAAGTCCGGGTTCATCTACTGCTCTCCAGATGTCTCTGCCTTCAATTCCCTCCAGCCCCAGCCATCACCTGGCAAAAAATTTGACCCTGGTCTGAATGCTTATGTTGCCCCTACGATGCCACCACTTTAGACCGCAGTGCTTATAACTTCACTTCAGAACCACACCATTAACATTTATCTTCTTCCTGATAAGTTAGATCAAAACCCCCAAATTTGCCAGCCAGCCCTGTGATGAGGGGGAAAGAGAAAGAAATACTCTGAGCATGTGCAAGTTTTCATTTTAAACACATGTACATCATAGCACCATTGTGAACTTCAGAAATAAAATAGCGTTTTCTGCGGCTGCCCTGGTGCTAAACACATTTGCATGGGAGTAAACACCATTTTGTTGTAGGAAAGGGTAATATATGTTTAAAGTGGAAAAGAACAAAATGTACCTGCCTGGCCAACTGCTCCAGATATATGGCATTAAAGAGAATAAAAATAAGAAATGACCAGCAATCCCTCTTCTCCCTCCTGGAAAAACAGCAGCAGGGGCAACAAGAGACAACATGAGGTGCTTGTTTTGGGAGAAAATTGATTTGCATGTTGTCTACTTGTGTTGCATTATAGTACGTTTGATGGGTCAGAGAGCTGGACGTCCAAAGCCAAAAAGGACATTCAAGCTGGAGGAATATCAGACGATGACGGCTGAGGCAGATGAGGAGAGCTCTACAGAGGAAGCTTTGGAGACGTCCAGCCAGAAGCTCCAAGAGATTTGTGGGATGGCAGACTCAAGAAATGGTACATCTTATTTTTTTCTTACATTTTCATTTCTCAGGGGAACCTTAGGCCCGGGGACCGACTGTGGCCCTCTGGGACTCTCTGTCTGGCCCTTGGCACACACACCTCGGGCCACACCCTCTCCCAAGCCACGCACCTGTCCCCAGGCCACACCCCTCACCAACCCTGCTTCAGTCCCTCCTCAAATGTTTTTGCCTGGCTGAAATGTGTTCTTCAACTCTGATAAGACTTCTTGCTTGTCTGAGTGGAAGGTGAAGAGCAGGATGTGAGTGTGTGTAGAAATTACCCTAGAGCTCAACGGTACGTTTATCTTCCTTGTCTTTGGTGATCGCTCGTAGCCAAGTAAGATTGTCTTCCATGAACATGGTCTCAACGGTGAGTTCGTAAGTGACTGTGGAGGCCAATTCTAGATCCACACGTCCTTCCACAGTGGGGACATAGGTTTCTGGGAGGGAGTTGATCATGGTGAGGGTTTGCCAAGCATGCCTTCCTCTTAGCACGTTTCTCCCTTGCGTCCTGAGTTCAAGCGTTTTCAAAGCCCACGACGCCTTTGGTAAAGGCTGTTCTCCAACTGGAGCGCTCGCAGGCCAGTGTTTCCCAGTTGTCTGTGTTTATACTACATTTTTAAAGATTTCCCTTGAGTCTTTAAATCTCTTTTGCTAACCACCAGCATTACAGAGAATATTCTCACCTCACACCACCAGTTTTGGCTTGTGCATTGTTTTGAAAACGGTGAACCTTTAACGGTGAACTTAATCAAATTTACCCCCCCACCCCAAGTTTCATGTAATTTAGCTTTAGATTCTATGCCTATTTACACTGAAGCAAGTCCACCCCCCCCTGCATGAAACCTAATCCAAAGAAAGTGTCCATAGGATTGCAATCATAAGTCAAAAGTGTGCCATTCTCCTGGCCCTTAACCAAAGCTGCATCTCTGGGTGTTGTCTCTTACTTCCAGGGGCTGTTGGCCTGTACAATATTGGACTAAACTGCTGCCTCAACTCCTTGCTTCAGGTCTTCTTCATGAACAGACAGTTCACTATGATACTCCGGAGGTGAGTGAGGATTTCCCCACCAACCGGTGCAGTGCTTTGGATCAAAATCTCTTTCTCTAGAGGGTGGTGGGGTGGGGGGGAATGCTTAATTCAGTTTGCCATATTTAAAGGAGTAAAAATCTGGACAAAAAAGTTGTTGGTTGTTGAGCTTTTTTGGCGATGACCAAAACCAGAGCCGCCCGTGTGCACAAAATAACAACAACAACAAATTAATAAAATAAATAAATAAATTGAAGATGAAAAACCAAACCTCCCCAAACTTGCTATAACTTGTAAAAATGCACATAAGCCTCCCAAAAGAGGCCATGTCTGGGAGCTCTTCTTGGAAGCAACAGAGCACACCGTCTCCACCAAGGAGGAGACAGGGGACTCCCCTGAGAAGGAGGCTAGTTCACCAACACAGGAGCCAGATATATGGAGAAACGTGACTCAAAGAAGTAGGAGGCCCAGGGTTCGCTCTAATTGTTTAGAAATACACAATCGCTTTGAGGTCCTCTCCCCTAGCATGGAAGACGAAGAGCAGACTCCATTTGAGGATCTCTCCCTCATTACAGTTGATCAGGTATATGAAGACGAGCAGCAAAGTCAGTCCTCAGGGAATGTGCAGGCGACCTTGGAACAGACAGCTCATGGAAGAACCCCGACCTGACCTAAGAGGAGGCGTGTAGTGGTGATAGGGGATTCCCTACTGAGGGGAACAGAAGCAGTGATCTGTGGGCCTGACAAGATGTCTCGGGAAGTGTGCTGTCTCCCCGGGGCTAAGATCCAAGATGTAACTGAACGACTGCAAGGAATCATAAAACCCACTGACAAATACCCCTTCCTCTTGGTTCATGTGGGAACCAATGACACTGCAAGCAATAGCCTCCAGAAGATCAAAAGAGACTACGAGGCTCTGGGCAGGAAATTGAAGCAATTAAATGCACAAATTGTCATCTCATCTGTCCTCCCAGTTGAACGACGTGGCCCAGGGAGAGAGGGAAAAATAGTGGAAGTGAACAGCTTGCTTCGCAAATGGTGTAAACAGGAACGGTTAGGATTCTTCGATCACGGACTGCAGTTTCTTGAAGATGGACTTCTGGCAAGCGATGGGCTGCACCTCACAACGGTTGGGAGGATTGTTTTTGCCAAAAATCTCAGAAACCTCATCAGGAGGGCTTTAAACTGACTAATGTGGGGGAGGGAGACAGTGCTCCTGAAGGTAGGAGTCTATCAGTTGATGAAGATGATCATCCAAATGTCATAGACCAAATGGAGCAAACAGCACGCAGAGTTTGTTAAGAGGGAGATAGTAAAAGCACAACTTCAGGCAATACCAAAGAGATGGAAATGAGATGGAAACATGGAAGGGCCATCGAGTCCAACCCCCTGCCAAGCAGGAAACACCATCAGAGCACTCCTGACATATGGTTGTCAAGCCTCTGCTTAAAGACCTCCAAAGAAGGAGACTCCACAACACTCCTTGGCAGCAAATTCCACTGTCGAGCAGCTCTTACTGTCAGGAAGTTCTTCCTAATGTTTAGGTGGAATCTTCTTTCTTGTAGTTTGGATCCATTGCTCCGTGTCCTCTTCTCTGGAGCAGCAGAAAACAACCTTTCTCCCTCCTCTATGTGACATCCCCTTATATATTTGAACATGGCTATCATATCACCCCTTAACCTCCTCTTCTCCAGGCTAAACATGCCCAGCTCCCTTAGCCGTTCCTCATAAGGCATCGTTTCCAGGCCTTTGACCATTTTGGTTGCCCTCCTCTGGACACGTTCCAGTTTGTCAGTGTCCTTCTTGAATTGTGGTGCCCAGAACTGGACACAGTACTCCAGGTGAGGTCTGACCAGAGCAGAATACAGTGACACTATTACTTCCCTTGATCTAGATGCTATACTCCTATTGATGCAGCCCAGAATTGCATTGGCTTTTTTAGCTGCCGCGTCACACTGTTGGCTCATGTCAAGTTTGTGGTCAACCAAGACTCCTAGATCCTTTTCACATGTACTGCTCTCAAGCCAGGTGTCCCCCATCTTGTATTTGTGCCTCTTTTTTTTGCCCAAGTGCAATACTTTACATTTCTTCCTGTTAAAATTCATCTTGTTTGTTTTTGCCCAGTTCTCTAATCTGTCAAGGTCGTTTTGAAGTGTGATCCTGTCCTCTGGGGTGTTAGCCACCCCTCCCAGTTGAGGGAGAACAAGCCATCGTGGGTAGTAGTTACTGACTGACCTCCATGAATTTTTCTTATCTGTTTTTAAATCCATGCAGGTTGCCATAGCCACATCTTGCAGATACAAATTCCATCGTTTATGGAGTGTGGAAAGCCAACCCTGGCATCAAAACCTTTGCTAGGTTCCTGCTTAAACTTCCATTTAACGAATGCATTTGCAAGTCATTAAATGTGTGATTACACTTAGTTCTTAAAAAACCCCAAACCTTTCTGTTGTGACTTTTCTTCAAGGAAGTGTGGTTAAGATTGCAGCCTTAAAGCATGAGGCCCGGTGCTTTCTGACTGTAAAGTGTGGTGATAGCTTTCCTTCTTTCTGTTGCCAGGATCAAAGTGCCGTTTGAAGCTGCGGAGCAGAAAGCAAGCGTCCCTTATCAAATGCTCTTGCTTCTGGAGCAGATGCAACGGAGCAAGAGAAGATCTGTGCATCCCTTGGATCTTGTCCGCTGCCTCTCAATGCACAATGTGAAATGTAAGGAGCAAGTGGAGTCTTTTTGGTTCCCGTAGGGAGGTGTCCCTTGGAGGGTGGGGGTTGCTTATAGTTAATAACTGCCCTCCCCCCATAGAACGTGTGCAGAGGTGTTTTGATAAACGACTTCAGAAACATTAGTCAGGTTGTGTTTGTGGATTGATGGGGCAAGAATGGAAGGTTGGCTGCTAAAAAATATATAGAGCATTGGAATCTGGAGGAAAGGGGCGAAAATAGAGGAGTTTGGGAAAGGCATAAACAAGCCGTTGTGCTAAATTTTGCTTGTGCCTCTTCCTTTTGTCTAGTGCTTGTTCTGTATGATGCTTCTCAACTCTTCTTGATCCTCTGGAACCTAATTAAGGACCAAATCACCAATGTGAATCTGGTAGGAGTCCGGATTTTGCAAAGGAAAACATGTTACTTCCACGTTGTATGCAGACACAATGAGTTACCTGCAGAGGCCCTTGAAGTATAGCCAAGAATACTTTTGTCCCTTGTTGAAAAATCAGAACTTATGATGCAGGCTTGTGTTCGGAGCCCTGCCAGAGAGTTCTGTATAACTCAGCAAATACATCAGTTAAGGTAGCAGAAATGGGATCAGTTCCCCTGGATCTCTCCCCACCACGGCTACTATTTAAGAAAACATGTAGTTGAAATCATACTATTATTCTAACTTGTAATATGGCTCTGGGCTGTGCCCTTTTAATTCGCAGAGTTCCCATCACACATAAAATACAAAACCCAGAAGCACGTGACAAAGACTTTGATAGCATAAACTTAAAAATACTGAGTACACAACTCTCTCCAGGATCCTTTAATCTGATTCACCTTCCCCTGCCCTGCTCTCCATTTAAAGTACACTGTGATCTCCTATTCTGTTTATTAACTTTATAAACAGCTTTTTCATTAAAAAATGGTGTATATAATTAAAAAATAAAATTAATCCAACCATTTTTTTTGGGGGGGGGACCCACAGCCTAGTAACAAAACAATAGCAAACATAGACAAGAAAGCAGGATAGCCACCATCTTGGATGGCTTTCAAAGAAGATTAGACAAATGTCTGGGTTAGATCTGCTGAATAGAGGATTCTGTAGTGAGGCAGATAGTTGGGCTTGGTGGTGGCTTTCTGCTTGTTTTCACTCTAATGGGAACCAGTTTGAGGCCTGTCAGTGGAATCACGCAAAGAGCAGTGCTTGTTGACAACACAGAGCACATCATTTATTCGCTTCTGGTTTTCTCCTCCCCTCTCTTTAAGGTTGAAAGCCTGACTCTCCTACATACCATCCAGCTGCAGCAGAACCTAGTGTGTCAAAAGTGCTCAGCCGAAATGAAGAAGGATAGCAACTTGCTGATGTTCCCACTCCCAATGTTTGATTCTGATTCTCACCCAGTCAGGACATTGGTATGTGAAGAGGGTCTCCATCTCATTGTGCTCCATCCCATTTAAGCAAATGGGTCAGGACTGGGTTTCTAGTGTAGTGCTCCCTCCTGTCCTGTAGAGGGTGTGCACATATTGAAAGCTTAATATCAACACAGTGTTTCTGCTGGGGAAGGGCTCCAGAAATGGAAAGTGGGGCAGAGGAGGCTAAACAAACAAACAAAACTCCAGAAAGATTGGTTGGGGAGGAAGGGGAAGACTCTTGCTGCACTCAGAACTCGCTGATAAATGGTTTCAGATCATTTTATAGGGCTCCACAACCAACTGCACCACCTTGCTTGCTGTTCCTGGGGAGCAGAGCTTTTCTGTAGAGGGATGTGCTGAATGGAGTTCTGATGTATGGAGAGAGCGAGAGGCTGAAAGTGGAGGAGCTGATCCCCAAACTTCTAGAAAAGTGCTTCTAGTTCTTCAGCATGTCCAACCTTTGGGGACAAAACAACTTCTGGGGCTGCCAGTGTCTATTTCAGTATGTGACAGGGACTCTGCACAAAATGGAGGCAACTGCCCATACAGTCTCTGTCAGGCATCACACTGCCATTACTGTGGTCATAGCTTCAAGGTGATGCTCACCTGTGTCAGGTGTGTGCATGTGGCCAGGTGGGCCAAAGCAGTGGCCAATAGGGCAAAGTAAGAGGCAATGATGATGATATAATATTAAATTTACATACCACTCTTCACCTGAAGATCTCAGGGCAGACAGATGTGGGAGAACTTGGCAAATATGGCCTGGCATATGGGTGATGGTGGGTACTTACCTTGTCTGAAGGTAGACTCTGAGGCACAATAATCCAGTGTAGTAGCATATCTGAAATCAGGCCAGAGCCTAAACAGAAGGATTAGCAGAAAACCCCATGGATGCTGCTCCAGACTCCTTGGATGCAAGTGTAACAACTTTTTAAAAACCTATGGCTCCTACTGGGTTGAAGGCCTGTGTATTTTCCACAAATACACACAATGTGCAATTGGTACAGACACCTTGTTATCACATCAGAAGCAGGGGGGCTGTCAGATAAAGGCAACTTGTAGCCCTCCAGATTCTTCCGGATTCTCACTCGCATCAGTGCCAGCCAGCATGAATTCCTCTGGGCACGTGGGACTAATCTCTGCTCTTTACCTTATTCAATCCTTCTAGGGAGATTCACTGCGTTGTTTCTTTGCGCCGGAACAGCTGGTGGATGAAAATGCATGCCACTGCGAACAGTGTGGCTTGGAAACACCACATCTACGGGTAATGTTGCCTTTGAACGTTAATTGGCAATTCAATCCTTGGAGCTTCATGTTGTTTCCATGTTGGATGAGGATATTTGTTCATAGAAGAATCATGGGTCTGGCTTTTGGCCATTATTGGCAGGGCATTTTCTTTGAATTCAGAAGTTCCCAGATTCAATCTCTGGCATCTCTAGGTAGGGCTGAAATTCTGGAGAGCTGCGGCCTGTCAGGGTAGATGAGACTCAGTTAGATATAGCCTGGTGAGGCAGCTTCATGTGTTTCCAAGGTATTTACACCCCAATTCACAAGGTGGTTCCCACCCTGTATGAAGTGGTTGAGGTGACTGTGGCGTTCACACAGGGTCCCCGGACGTTTGACGGTCTATTGATCCCTGTGCCACCACTGTGATCACTTCCCCGCTGCCACCAACCCATTTCTCTCGTGTACACACTGAGTCCAGACAGTTGTTAACATTAAACCAAATAAACAAGTTTATTTTATAAGCATTAACAAGTTCATGGTTACAGATAATTTTTCTTGTCAGTTTCTTAATCTTAGTTTCTTTACTGACCTATACCTTCCTAATACCTTCTAACTGATTATCCCAACTGTTTTGACTGACTCCTCTTAACAGATTCTCTCACATCAAACTAGCCCAACCCCCAGACTTATCCTCCCTCTCCCTTCTCTAACTCCAGACTTACTTCTTGACAACTCTAACTCCTCCCCTTGGGTTCCTATTGGTTAATCATTTTACACTTAGTGAACCTTTTCCTTATGACTCAGTATGATGTCACACACCTAGGAGGGCAAACGCCACAGTAACTAGTGGCAATTTGCTAAACGCAGCATTGGGATCTAGGTTTTCAGAAGGGTGAAAAGGGCGTGATTTCCCTGGATCAGTAGTCCCTTGCAAGAATGCTTTGCAACTATTTTATGCTGACCTCTGTATTCCAGTCTTTGTCTTTCATTGTTGGTGTACATCGATTTTGCAGGGCATGAGAGTTACACGTCTGCCACAGACATTGATGCTGCACCTAAAGCGTTTCTGCTGCACAGAAGGCAGCCAGACCCGGAAAATCAGCCATTCCTTAGCCTTCCCACAGAGCCTAAATTTCAGTGAGATCCTGACGCCAGAACAGTACAACCAGGATGCACAGGAGGTGGGACACTTAACTGCATCATCATTCGCTTCGGACTTAGAAGGCATAATGAAATGGCCCAGAGTGGATGTGGAGAACTTCTGGTTCTTCCAACATTGATGAACTGCAATTCCCACCAGGAAGCATGGTCAATGGCCTGGGATGAGGGGACTTATAGTTCAGCAATGTCTGGAGGACCACAGGTTCCCAACCTATGGGCTAAAGCAGGAGGGTGCCTTGCCTGGACTGAATGTTCAGGTCCTCTGAGACTGCATCTGTTTCCACCATGGTCAACCAAGTGCTTTCATCACATTCTGGGATAACTTACTCAAGAACTGCAGAGCAATATTAGTCCCAAGAGTGGAAGTTTGCATTTTGTCCACCCTTGTTTCTGTGGACGCTGTTCTAGATGCTCTCAGTATTACGAAGCAGGAATTAACAGGTCCCAGAAAGGGATGTCATTTCAACTTCAAGGTTGCTATACTGTTTGTTCTGCAACAGTATTTGAGGAAGACATTGTTGTCTCCTATCCCCACCCCACAGCAGAAATTCCCCTCCTTAAGAGGTATGTTCAAGGAAGACATAAGGATGAAGCGCTTTGGTCAGTGGGGAGTCAGAGAAGCACGATGGTCTATTCTCTAAAAAAAGCGGGGAGAATAGGTAGGTAGTGCTTTTTCTGGGGGTACTCAAGGCTCCGCAGTACTGGCACCTCCCCCCCCCAATGTTAAAAGTGTGGCACTTACTGTAAGAACTTCATGGTGAGTACCACCACCTTTTTCTATTAAAAAAGCACTGGGAATAGGGAATTAGAAGCGCTATGCAACTTAAACAATGGAAAATGGAAAACATTTCTCTAAATTTGAAATGGAGATTAAGCCTGCCGAAAATGTTGTTTTGGGTATATTGGACCCAGGGGCGCCGACTTATAAAAAATATTGGGGGAGCCCGCGAAAGCTCATGAATAATAAATAAGCTCATGAATATGCAGATAAAGTGGCGCCGCCTCCTCGTGAGCGAATAGGGGAGAGCGTGCTGCGCCTATTAATCAGCTCCAAAGGAAATTGGGTGGAGCTTTTGCTCGGGAGGGAGGGCAGGAGGCATGCAGCCCGACCCTGTGCATTTTGGGCTGGGGGAGGGGTGGCGGTGGCGCTCTGCTGGAGGGGCGCCCGAGATTATTGGGGGGCAGAGCCCCCCAAACAATTTTTGAGGGGGCTCGGGCCCCCTCAGGCCCCATGGAGTCGGCGCCTATGATTGGACCCCAAAACATTTATTTATTTGATTTGCATTTCCTCCAAGGAGCTCAATGTGGCATTCATGGTTTCCTCCCTCCCCATTTTATCCGTGAAGTAGGGTAGGCTAAGAGACAGTGACCAGTCCAAGATTACCCAATGAGTTTCATGTCTGAGTAGGGTCTTGAACCCAGGTCCTAGTCCAACCATGACACTACACTGGATCTTTATCTCAGGAAGGCACTGTCTAATACAGAAAGATACTGGAGGTGTAATGCTGGAAAGGCCTCATTGAGGCATATGATGTGGTCCTGTCCATTGATAGTAATTCCCTGTTTTGTATCTCTCCTGTCTTCCATTGAAAATATCTCTCTATGACTCTTTCCAGGATGATGGGTTGTATGATCTGTTTGCGGTTGTTGCACACTCGGGATCAGCTAACTTTGGTCATTACTCTGCATACATTTGGAGTCTCACGGAAAGCAGGTGGTATTGCTTCAATGACTCGAGCGTCTGTCAGGTGAGGAAGGCAGCCTATATGTGGCGTTGTGCCTGCTTCCCTTCCCTTCCACCTCTCCCGGCAAAATCAGGGTCTGAGATCTAACCACGATGTGTGTCAGCGCATTGAAAAAGGTTGCAAGCCATGCTGGACGATGGTCCAAATCCAGACCTAATTGTGCACAAACAAGGAATGGGCATTTGAATGGATGTCAGAATGCACTTCCCATTCAAAGCCATGTAGTACTACAGATAGACACCTCTGATCTATGCTAGTGGTTCCTGATCCAGCTAGGGCCAGTTGTGAATAACGGTGCAATCCTATACAGTGGTACCCCACAAGACGAACGCCTCGCGAGACGAAAAACTCGCAAAACGAAAGGTTTTTTCGTTTTCGAGTTGCCTCGCAAGACGAATTTCCCTATGGGCTTGCTTCGCAAGACGAAGCTTGCCCCGGGGACAGCGGGTCTTCTCTTTTGAAGCAAGGGGCTGTGGGGAGATCGCTTCTCCCCACCGCCCCTTGCTTCAAAAGAGGTCCGGGGACAGTGGGGAAGAAGCGCTTCGCTTCCCGCTGCCCCCGGACCTCTTTTGAAGCAAGGGGCTGCGGGGAGATTGCTTCTCCCGGTGCTCCGAAGCCGGGCGGGGGGCAGGGGACACCTCCCGCCGCCGCGGGGACACCTTTTGAAGGCAGGCGGGGGGGGGAGCAAAGACTTTCGCCCCCCGCCCGCCTTCAGAAGAGGTCCAGGACCTCTTCTGAAGGCTGGCGGGGGGCAAAAGTCTTTGTCCCCCCTGCCTGCCTTCCCAGGGGCTTTTAAATCGCCCCGGACAGCGGAGAAGTCCTCTGCTGTCTGGGGCGATTTTAAAATGCCGCCCGCCAGCATTTTAAGATCGCCCGGACAGCGGAGAAGTCCTCCGCTGTCCCGGGTTTTTTTTAAAATGCTGGGGGTGGGAAGAAAAGCCCTTGTCCCCCCCAGCCTTCAGAAGAGGTCCGGGGACAGACTGTCCCCGGACCTGGTCTGAAGGCGGTTTCCCTAGGAACGCATTAATTGATTTTCAATGCATTCCTATGGGAAACCGTGCATCGCAAGACGAAAAAACCGCAAGACGAAGAGACTTGCGGAACGAATTAATTTCGTCTTGCGAGGCACCACTGTACATGTCTACTCAGAAGAAGGTCCCATTGAGTTATGGGACTGGAGTCTTGGGCAATTTTATAGATTTTATATATAAAACATGGGTTAATTGGCTTGATTCTGAAGCAGCCCTAATTAAAAGATAATCAAGTCCAGTAGCAGCAAAAATTACATAGAATCATAGATTTGTGGAGTTGGAAGGGATTCCGAGGGTCATCTAGTCCAACCCCCTTGCAATACAGGAATCTCAGCTAAAGCATCCATGGCAGATGGCCACCCAACATCTTTGGGTAATATTTAGAACAAGATGTGTGTAAAAGCTCTTAAACCTCTGCATAGTGGTCTGTGAAGAGATCTTTACTTTAAAAGTGAATTACACATCTGCTTAAAAGGTTAACCCAAGATTTTTTCAATTAAAAAAAATACACACACAGAGTCATCTATCAGCTGTGTAACAACTTATAATAATTCTCCTCATCTATTATAAGAAAAGAAGTTTTAATATTAGCTCTATATTTTATGTGCTTTTGCAATGGATGTGAGTGGGGTTTTGAATCTGTCTCATTCGCTTGCTCCTTGTACTGTGTATTCTGCAGGTATCCTGGGATGATGTCAAATGTACCTATGGAAAAGCATATCTCCGCTGGTAAGGCGGGTCGACTGTTTTTTCTCTTAATCCTACCGGGGGGGGGGGGTGCTGGAGGAGGCAGTGAAATGAGTATGGCTGGCTGTGTGGAAAACAAAATAAAAAACCCATTGCATTTTGGTTTGGAATGAGCTGGTTTCAAGATGAGCTTTTTCCACCCTAGGCGTTTATTGTTGGGAAGAAATTGGATCAATGGTCCAAGTAGGTATAGGGCATCTTCTTAATCCTGTGTACTCTGTTGGATAGAGATTTGAGGACTAACGACAGGTTGACCACTGTTGGGTTTTGACTTGCTTATTTTCTCCTTCCTGTAGGGGCGAAACAGCCTATCTCCTGGTTTACCTGAAAAGGAATTGTGGGAAGCTCTGATCTGATTGGCTCAGGGCAACCACAGGGAGGTTGCAATATTTTTTGTCCAGATTCTCCAAATACCAGATGACTGACTGTCCATCACATTTGTGCAGGAGAGTACAAGCGATAGGTGAACTCAAAGCACCAGGAAGGGAGACCTTTTGGAAAGAAGGCTCAGAAACACACGCTTTTATCTGCAATCTGTCTTTGGAAGTTACACAGTGCCTCACTTTCAGACCCTCTGCAGCCGGCTAGTACAGGAGACAGGGCCAGTGGTTGAAGTGTCTTGAGACTTGTATTTTCACGAGGATACTGAGAATTGTTCTAAGAGAGCTTATACTCCCCTGCCGCCACACAGTGGTCAACACACTTTTCATAAAACTAGTTCCCAGGATTTTCTGCCCAGTTGAGCCAGCTTATATGCAACATAGAATTACCCTTCATCTCCCCATCCCAACCTCTCTGTTCTACCTCAGCCGTGACACTTCTTAGCTGCCCCTTTATAAAGCACAACCTGCAGGGGGGTAGAGACGATGGCAGATCCTTGCATATCACATGCAATGGACTTCTGGACCCAAGAAGTACAGAGGTTGGGATCTGCTGGGCATATCAAAACCAGCTGCAATATTCAGTCTCCTTTGCTCACACACTAACATGGAAGCATTTACTTATAGTAGGTGGTGCAATTTTATTTCAGCCATCTGCGTGTTAGATGTTTCTGGGTATGGGTGTCACTAGTAGATGGTGCAACTCGATTTTAAAAACGACTCAAGCATTTGTCCTACACAGGGTTCAGGCACTCTTAAGCACATTTGATTCCAGTGACTAGAAAACAGGCAATTTAGCATGAGACCACACAATGTAGTTCTGTCTAGCACAGAAACATCTGTTTGGATAATCTTATTTTCCTAGTATAGATAGGAGTTGCGTAGAATCTCTGTTAGCATCTTATGCCTTATTCTAGATGTTAACTGACATTATTATTTAGTACATATATTATATAAGCTGCTTGCATGAAAATAAAGCAGTTTATTGTGAAGCAGCCCTGCTGTTGGCAGATTACCTCATTTAACTTTAAATTAAATTGACAACTTGGAGAAATGTGCATTTCTTGCTATGCCACAGGAGTATTTGCTTTTATTTATTGAGTTTTTCTGTGTTTTGCCTTGCCTTGTAAGGCAGCCTAAATAAAATAAAAATATCAATGGGCTGCAATAACAACTCGAGACTAAGACTAATTTTTCCAGGCTATCAGCTAAACTATTTTATATTTATGCTCCCTGTATTGTATTTATGCTCACTGGGAATACTTATTAAACCAACATGTGTGCTGTGCTAAATAGGTGCCTATGAAAACAACGTCGATGACAAAAATCCTCTTATTTCTCCTCCACTTCTGCAGATGAAATCAAAGAATCATTCACACGGCTAGAGTAGCTTTCATTTGTGCTGAAATGTATTTTTGATACTGTGAGTGCTGTGGAACTATGGTGGCTCCTTAGAATGGGAGAGGGGTGGGGGATGAGTTGTCATTCATCATCTGGTGGCTGATACTTTGGGTGCTCAGCAAATCTGAAACAAAACCAAAGAGTCAACCCTCAGAGGCATTGTAATAATAATAATAATAATAATAATAATAATAATAATAATAATAACACCACCTTTATTGTCATTGTACATCCTGTGTACAATGAAATTAAACAAGCCCCCCCCCAAACATTCAATCTCTTATCGAACAACGCACCACCTCACAAGTCAATTGCGCTATGTTATTTTCCGTTCAACAGGCTAACAGCCCACAGATAGAAGCTATTTTTTAGCCTGTTGGTACAGCTGATTATCCTATATCTCCTGCTCGAGGGTAGAAGATTAAAGAGGTGATGGCTGGGGTGTGAGTCATCCCTGATAATTTTTCTCGCTCTCCTAAGGCAACAATCCCTTGCAATGTCATCTAGTGGACTCAAGGCACAGCCCATATCATGTGCTGTAGTCACCATCCTCTGTAGAGACCAGGCCAGCATACCACACTGATACAATATGAAAGGACACTTTCTATTGTGGACCGGTAAAAGGAGTTCATCAAAAAGGAGTTGTTTAACATTATTCTTTCTCAAGACCCTGAGGAAATGGAGTCTCTGTTGGACCTTTCTGACCACCTGAGTTATGTTGATTTTCCAAGTGAGGTCCTCACTAAGGTAAACTCCCAGGAATTTAAAGGAGGAGACTCTCTCCACACCACACACCCCGATATACAATGGGGCATGTTCCCCTCTCTTCCTCCGGAAGTCCAACACCATCTCCTTTGTCTTATTAATATTTAAGTGCAAGTTATTCTCTAAGCATATTGATGAGTTGCCAGCCACTGTCTCATAAGACCATTTCACACAGTACATAGTAACCATCCCAAGTTTGCCACTGAATGCCCACTCAGCAGGGAGGCTGAAAGTTGATCCTGCATTCCCAGTTTATGCACATGCACAGAAAATCAAAAGAGATGATCTCTCTACATATGGGTTGCTAGCCCACTACCAGCTCCTAGAGGCTTCTATATACTGCGGGGCACATCCTGGAATTCTCTCAATGGTACTATAATTGGCTTTACTTGAGGCAGTTTCAAGGGCAGCTGTGAAACAATGCTAGTTTAATTTCCCACAAAGGGAAATTATGCATTGGCTGAAGGGAGCATTAGAATTTTTTTATTTTTTTTTTTGTATGAGATCCATTGCTGGTCAGTTTGTTTCTGGGCAGAAAAATGAATTCAAAATAATGGCACGTACCTTTAAATCCCTTTACAAATATACTCAGAAACAGAGTAGCAAATAAAATATGTCAGATCTTTTCTTCCTTTTGCTCTCGCAATATGAATTCTTGCATGAACCACTTTTATGTATCCATATGCATACTATTTAAATATGACTTACATTTCCGCTTTTGAAAAGCTCATGTTTTTGTGAAGGCCATCAATGGCTTTCATATCCTCCTCAGACAGCTGGAAAGTAAATGCCTGTCAGGGGGAGAAAATAAAATGCTGAGGTGCTTTTACCTCATGCTTTTTTTTGCACCTCAGAGCTGTGCACCTTTTTCGAGCAACAGAGATACCAAAGCGAACTTGATACCACCTTCCAAAGTTTAGTTCCTTCATTCAACAGCTTCAGTCCAGATGTCCTCCCACTGAGGGAATTTTATAGGCATAGTAATGTAGGTTTGCAACAGAACAAGAGTGAGGAAACTGTGGCTCCCCAGATGTGGATGGACTCCAACTCCCCATCAGTCTTCGCCATCATGTCCAATGGTCAGGGATGAGGGAAGTCATAGCCCAGTGAATGTAGTTCTTCATGCAGTGCATAGCTAAACTACCGAACTTGCTCCCATATGAGACAGTGACAGCCACCAACTTGGATGGCTTTAAACATTAGACAAATTCATGGTGGATAAGAATGCTAATAGTAGTGTTGGGCGTCAGAGAATCCAGCTCCCCACAGTAGGTTGCCAATAATGGATAAGACAAGGAAGTTCTTACCAATATTGTTTATTCAATAGTCATAGAGAGAGGCTTAGAAATTCAGCCTCTTGTAGTACAGTGGTACCTCGGGTTACATACGCTTCAGGTTACACACTCCACTAAGCCAGAAATAGTGCTTCAGGTTAAGAACTTTGCTTCAGGATAAGAACAGAAATTGTGCTCCGGCGGTGCGGTAGCAGCAGGAGGCCCCATTAGCTAAAGTGGTGCTTCAGGTTAAGAACAGTTTCAGGTTAAGTACGGACCTCCGGAACGAATTAAGTACTTAACCCAAGGTACCACTGTAATGGTTTTTTCTCTGAGTAAATCTTCATTCCCCTTCTCCCCAATCGTCAACAGCACCACCCACCTTACGGTTTCCACTTAGGGCCATCTGTCTCCAAGCCCTTTGCTCTCCTACTTTTAAGACTTGCTGGGTTCTGGGAGAAGGGGTGTGTGGAATGCTTTCTAGTGATAACGTGTCAGCCAGTTGCTTCAGCTCTTCTTCCTCCTCTCCTCCTCATCCATCATTTCCCAACTTTGCCCCTCATCTGCCTCTGAGCTGTGACCTTCCGCAAACCACAGTTGTAAATCTATACTGTCTTCCTCATCTCTGGAAGGGTCAGGCTGGGAAGGCGGTCTCCACCATTCCTCCTCCTGTCCATTCCCTGACAGGTAGCTAGTCATTATGGTTGCAACTCTACCCTCATGGCTGGAAGCAGTGATGCTTCTGAATACCCACTGCTGGAAACTCCTCCAACATCCTGAGTCCCCAAATCAAGATGTGCATCTTCCCTCCCACACGAGTCATGTGACCCATGAGATAACAGTGTCCAAATGTCGGGCTTTTTCAGTATTGTATTTTTAATGAATTTCTATATACTGATTTACCTGGGCATTTTCCTCAATTCGCTTTCTGGTGTAGGTCTTCACCAGGACCACCAGGTCACGCTGCAGTTGGTAGCGAATAGCCACGAGAGCTGGGCTTTTGTTGTACTTTTTGGCGATCGCAACCAACAAAGGGTCTTCAAGCAGAGGAGGAGCGTCTGGATTTAACCTGTTGGAGAGCAACATGCAGATAAGGTGTGTTTCTGGTGTCAAGATTCACAAATATACACGCACCACTATAGGATGGGGGACACTTGGCTTGACGGCAGTATTAATTAATACAGTATTGGCCTAGTCCATGCAATATACACTAAACATTTTGTATTTAAAGCTTGGTTAGTCGATTTGAATTAATATAAGTTTTTGGTATTGTTCTCTACCCCCTCCACCAATAAATCGCAAACTCATACATTGCACGTGGATCATTCTGTAGCCAAAATGGTAGCATCCGTGAACAAAAGAGAGGTTTTTTCTTTGCTTAAGTACAATCAGTATTGGGGGGGGACAGACACCTAAGGAGGGAAAGAAAGGCCCAAAGAAACCTGTGTGCCTGTTGGAGAGTTGATGTTCATATGAAATGGAGGATCCTGGAGGAATGCACAGCTCATTGTCTTGAAGGAGAACTCAATATTTGTCGCTGGTCCCACTTGTTAAAAATAAGCATTTAAGAAGTTTCCAATATAGATAAAAACACCACAAAGCCACTTCCGCCTTCAGAGGAGGTGGGATTGCGGGCTGCACGCCCCCACCACGCGCGCCGTGGCTGGCTCTCAGCCTCCATGCGATTGAGGGAATCCCTGGCTGCATCATCCCCTGGACAGCCAATCGGCTGGCTCGGGCTGTGTGGCCTGCCCAATTTAACACAGGGGCGGCCAGGGATCTCCCTCTTTTGTCGCCTCCATCTGCTCCGGTTTCCCACCCTCCCGTCTTTGACCTTGGTATGGACCTCGTTTGGTCGCCATTGAGGGGCCTGGTAGGAATTTTTTCCACTTGGCAAATTGGCCCCAGCCACTTGGTTTTTTGCCTACCTCATAGCAAATCGTCACACCTTCCTTGGTATTGGCGGTTAGACATTGGTATTGGTATTTTTATGTAGATGGAAGGGGGGAGGAAGTGCCATATTGAAGGGTAGTCCGATAAAGGATTCCGGGGGGCGTGGCCCTGTCCAAAGCCTATGGAGGTGTGGGCCTAAGGCACGCCCCCGATCGGTGACCCTGGTGGGGGGGGGGATCCTAGTTCATGTGCCTCAGCAGGACTCCCCCTACTGGTGGTTAACCCTTCCCGGACTTCAAGCAAACGGGCTGAAGCTGGATAGTTGGTTAGGACCAATGCCTAAGCCAATACCGCTCATCACCTGTAACCAATAAAGTTGTGGCCTTATTTAGCCCATTAACCTTAATTGTGTCATGTGTCTTTATTTCCACTGGGGGAGGGCGGGAACTCGCCACGCAATTCAAAATTCTGAGACACACGAAATAAGCTATGTAAAAAGAGAAATGCTATAATTATTTACTGTAAATGCAAGCCTGTAAGCAGGGTCCTTTCATCTCTGCCATTCTACTGCTTAAAGCAACGTTAAAGATAATGTAAATATGATTGAAAAACAGCACAAAATTTCAGAAGCAGAAATTATTAAATAGCCCCCTGCCTGCAACATTAAAAAACATATGTTTGGGAGAAGTCAAGCAATTATTTAAAAAAACACACACACTTTAGCAATGGGAAGGTTTCTGAGAATGTCTAAAATGGGAGGAGAAGAACTTTGTAAATCTCTCTGTGGAATGAGTTCCCCAATTGTGGGGCCACTACAGAAAAGGCCCTGGTGCTGGTATCCACCATGAGGATCTTTATTAATTGTGGGGCCCAGAATGCAAGCTAAAGAGCTGGTGTAGATGCTGGGGAATAATGGGCGTGGGTGGTCCCTGAGGTGGTCCCCAAACATTTTGGCTTCATCTCTTACCAGCTAGGGTCCCAGAACACAATATCCTTCCATGATGATATTGTTTGACTTGCAGAAGACCAGCATCTTGCTTTGGTTCCGATAAGGATGGCATTCAACCTGCAGATTCAAAATCCCCCAACACAGCCCCAAAGTGAGAATTCAGATGAAACAAGGAATACCGTGAAATAAAGGAAAGACAGAAAAGCAGAAGCATGCTATTACAGTGGTGCCTCGCAAGACGAAATTAATTTGTTCTGCGAGTTTTTTCATCTAGCGAATTTTTCGTCTTGCGAAGCACGAAATCCCATAGGAATGCATTGAAATTCAATTAATGCGTCCCTATGGTCAAAAAAAGTCCAAACAAAGCCAAATTTGGTACAACAAGAGTTTATTAAGTGCTCTTTAAAGTCACACATACTGTAAAGAGCATTTCAAAAATTGAAGGAACAATAAATTAAGTTTCTAAACATGACAGAAAAACATTTAAAAATCAACAAAGTGTACAGTACATTTTCTAAGACTCTGGGGGACAACTCGAAGAAGGTTCCTCTTCCACTCTTTGCTTCTTGCTGAAGAACCTGTCCATGGTCTGCTGCTTCACCCGCCTTTTCAGCACCTCCCTGAAAGGCGACATGACCCTCGTATCAAAAGTGTTCGCAAGGTCATGTGCCACGTGCTTGTCAGGGTGGTGCCGCTGTGCAAAAGCCTGCACATCCTTCCACTTCAGGCAAATGTCCCTCAGTTCTTTGGAGGACAGCCGTTCCTCAGTTGCTTCCTCCTCTTCCAGCGAGGCCTGCTCCTGTGCAGCCTCTGCTTGCAGTTCGACCAGCTCCTGGGTAGTCAGCTCGTGGTCGTGCTCCTCCACCAGCTCGCTGATGTCCTCCTCTGTGACCTCCAGGCCCATGGTCCTCCCCAAGGCAACAATGTCCTGCACCACTGTTGACTCTGGTGCATCAGAGTCACTTGGTGCCACACAGTCCGGCCACAGGCTGCGCCAAGCGCAATTCAAATTTCTCTGGCTGATCCCTTTCCAGGCTGTGGTGATCATCTTCAAGCAGGTGATGATGTCGAAGTGGTCCTTCCAGAATCCCCGCAGGGTGATGGTGGTGCAATCAGTCACCTCGAAGGCGATGGCCTGAAAAGCTCCTTGGTGTAGAGTTTTTTGAAATTGGCGATGACCTGCTGATCCATTGGCTGGAGCAGTGGCGTGGTGTTAGGCGGCAGGAACATGCTGATGAAGCTGAACTCCTCCAACAAGTCCACCTCAAAGCCTTTAGGATGAGCAGGAGCATTGTCCATCAGAAGCAAAGCCTTCAGCGGCAGGTCGTTGTCCAGCAGGTACTGTTTGACAGCAGGGCCAAAAGCAAGATTGACCCAGTCCACAAACAGCACACGTGTGACCCAAGCCTTACTGTTAGATTGCCACATGACACTCAGCTGCTCCTTGTCAACCTTGTGTTTTTTGAAGGCCCGTGGGTTCTCCGAGTGGTACACCAGCAGGGGCTTGATCTTCAGGTCGCCGCTTGCGTTGGCACAGAAGAGCAGGGTCAGACGGTCCTTCATGGGCTTGTGGCCAGGCAACTTGGCCTCCTCCTGTGTGATGAAAGTCCTTTTGGGCATCCTTTTCCAAAACAGCCTGGTCTCCCACCACACAGAAATTCAAACCCAGATTTTTTTTTAAAAAAAAAGCAGAGTGGCCCAATGGTCACAGAAAATCATAAAAATTCAGAAAAAAACCACACAAGCTCCCAGATTCTTGCAAACCCCTCCTCAACTGTTCCCCCAGCCACCCACCACACAGAAATTCAAACCCAGATTTTTTTTTAAAAAAAACAGCAGAGTGGCCTATGGTCACAGAAAATCATAAAAATGCAGAGAAAAACCACACAAGCTCCCAGATTCTTGAAAACCCCTCCTCAACTGTTCCCCCAGCCACCCACCACACAGAAAATCAAACCCAGATTTTTTTTAAAAAAACAGCAGAGTGGCCCAATGGTCACAAAACATCATACAAATTCAGAAAAAAACCACACAAGCTTCCAGATTCTTGCAAACCCCTCCCCAGCACCAAGTCCTTGAATTCCAAACACCCCAACCCAAAATCCAACCCCCCCAAAAAAAGTTTTAAAAGTTTAACTTACCAAATGGCTGCAAATGAAGTTTTGGAAAAGCTTCAAAAATCACCAAAGTCTTCAAAAACCTCAAAAAAGGCTACCACACCGCGTTCTATGAGTTGCTCCTTGAAGTCAAGTCGCAACTGTATTAACGGTGTTAAGAAAAAGGAAATAAACTTGCAAGACGTTTTCGTCTTGCGAAGCAAGCCCATAGGGAAATTCGTCTTGCGAAGCAGCTCAAAAAACGCAAAACCCTTTTGTCTAGCAAGTTTTTCATCTTACGAGGCATTCGTCTTGCGGGGCACCACTGTATTTCTTGAAATATCCAGCTGTTCCCTTTCTTAAAGTGCGCTGTGTTTTCTGATGTATCAGACTCTTTAGAGGACCATTCTTGCATTTGTGGTTTCCATTGCCACGCTCCTCTCCTGTGAAATATGTGTTAACCGAAGATGGGGGACAGGGCTTATTCTCCCACAATCTCTTGTTACTCCAGCCTTGTTGGAAATATCCTGGGCACACTGTCCTGCCTGCAGTGTCTCTATTTCTGCCCACTCAGTCTCTGAATTTTCCATTTTGAGCAGAAAGGTCTGATGGGGGATTTGCCTGGCTTTCCATCAATTTGAGCAGATGATCTGGGACTCTGTTTTATCAGGGTCTCAAAAAACTGAAATTTCGAATCAAATTGGGAGAGGAGACATCAGAAAATGAAATCGGTGCTGAGGGGGGCACAAGACTTTTCAAAGGGGGCATTTTTATCTCACATATAAGGAAGTAATTATATAGTTTTAAATACTCCTCCCTGTGTAAATGCATTTTGTATGTGAAAAGTGTATTTTATTGAAGTCACCAATATGACTCAGCAATGGCGGAAAGTACGGGGGGAGGACATGAGAACTAATTGTCCTGGGGGGACTGTATTCCCCCCCTTACCCTCTCTACTGCTTTCTGTAAATTGGATAGTGCATCAAGACTGGGCAGACGGTACAAAGAAGCCCTGATTTAAGTGGGACTATCTGTACCACTAGGGATGCGGGTGGCGCTGTGGGTTAAACCACAGAGCCTAGGGTTTGATGATCAGAAGGTCAGCGGTTTGAATCCCCGCGATGGGGTGAGCTCCCGTTGCTCAGTCCCTGCTCCTGCCAACCTAGCAGTTTGAAAGCATGTCAAAGTGCAAGTAGATAAATAGGTACCGCTCTGGCGGGAAGGTAAATGGCATTTCTGTGCACTGCTCTGGTTTGCCAGAAGCGGCTTAGTCATGACCCACATGACCCAGAAGCTCCCTCGGCCAATAAAGCGAGATGAGCGCCGCAATCCCAGAGTCGGCCACTACTGGACCTAATGGTCAGGGGTCCCTTTACCTTTTTATTTGTACCAATGTGTCTCTGTGGTACTGGGAGATCATGTCTGCACACATCTCATTGTCAGTCCATCACTCCTGCTTAGCTACCAGATTGCATGCCTTGGACTAGCGTGCTCTGGTCTCATTTGGTTACATGATATACACCAGTGCCCAAGTGAATCAGGGCTGCTTGGGTGCAACAGCTTTCCCCAGATGCCTAACTCAAAAGCCCTTTGCTCCCCAATTGAGAACTTCCAGAGTCCCCACAAGAGGCTGTGTGGGCTCTGAAGGCTTGCAGGCCTTCTTCTACCAGAGATGCTTGTTTCAAACATTATGGACTTCTCCATACTTCCTTTTTTTCTGATGATTCAGAGGTCTTGATTAAATTAGAAGCCATTACTGGTTCCTGGAATTTAGGGGAGTCCACCCCACAACTCATAACCATATCTCCTTGTGCCTGGATCTGCAACCTTATAGCCTTAAGCAAGTTTTTCAAGGGAATGGCTGTGTTCATCAAAACAAAGGTCCTCTCACAAAAAGAGCTTAAATAAAGAAGCTTTCAACAGTGTTTGGAACAAACCCCTACAAAAGGCGATTACACTTGACCTGGTTTATCACTGGCTTGTATTTCAATCCTGGCTTGTTCAGGATCATTTCCAGCTGCTTACGGGTGAAGTTGGACACTCCGATGGACCTCACCAAGCCGGCATCTTTGCACGCCTCCATTGCCTGGCAAAGAAAACACAACATGTTTGTTGAGTGGTGTTTGTTGAATAGCTGAGGCCACACTCCCCCAATTAAGATTGGAAGCTCACTCATATACTCCCAAGAGTGTGCAATAATTGACCAGCTCTCATAGGAGCCATTGTGTGAGTCATTGTTCTGGACATGCCTCCTCTGGTGAAAGGCTACTGTGCTCTGTATCTGAATGACTCAAGGGATGGATTTGCTAATTCCAGGCACCTACCTCCCATGTCTGCCGAAGATCTACGTTGTCAAAAATTGGTTTTTTTGTCTTCTCCCAAGGGAAATAAATCTGGTCCGGGCTGGAAAAGAAGGAGGCAGAGGGAATAAGTACAGGTCAGGCCTAGAGGTTCTCTTATCTCTGTAATATTATCTAATACTAATGAACAGTGATAGAAAAAAGGGAAATAAAAAATTCCTTCCAGTAGCACCTTAAAGACCAACTAAGTTAGTTCTTGGTATGAGCTTTCGTGTGCATGCACACTTCTTCAGATACACTGGAAAAAAGGGAGATAAACTTGCAGGGGCCGGTACTACAGTGCAAGGATCTGTGGAAAACTCAAATCACAAGCACCACATTTCACATTCTTGTTTATTCAAGAGGGATAAAGCGTTACTTTAGCCAGGAAAAAATATTTACATCGCAATATTAACTCAGTATTGTCTCTTTTAATCCAGAGGTGGGGAATCAGTGGATCTCCAGGCTTTGGTGGCCAGCAAGGACAATGATCAGGGGTGATTGGAGTTGCAATTGAGCAACATCTGGAAGGCCACAGGTTACCCAAACATGCTTTAATCCCCCCCCCCCCATAGAACAAACTGTCTTCTCTCCCTGCACAGGTCCTCATCTCTCCACCCCCTTTTTTTCCTTCCCTCACTCCCTAGTTGTTAGACAAATTTGCCCCAGGGATCCTCACCAGAGGGAGTCCATTGCTCTGTGAGAAGAAGGAGTTGGAAACTGAGATCAGGCAAAACCAAAAGCTGTTTATTCTCAAGACAGCGCTGCACGGGTAACGCCCCAGCTTGTGCTGTAAAGAGGGAGGGCTCTGTCCTGTTTACATCGAAGGTACTATAGGGTACTATATACCCTATAGCCCATCCAAATTTCCCTCCTACACAGGGGTGTAGGAAGGGGGTGGGTGGGCTGCCTCGGGTGACATCACGGAGGGTGTGTGTGACAAATTATCAAGGAACAATTACTGCCCTATTAGGATGGTTCATAAAAACTTACTTTTGAAAATGCCTGCTCCAAAGGTCTTATCTAACTACACTAGGGATTATATAGCTATATATTAAATTTCATGCATATCAGTTAATATCTTGACCCTCCTCCACGAAAATAGCTGTTTACTTGGACATTTTCTTATGTCGTAAAGGCTGAAATTTCAATTCAGTGTTTTCCTCTTCCGATAATACAGAGCATGGTGAAATCACAATAAATAAAACCTCCCCTTCAGTAGTTTCAAGCACCACTACAGGTTCCACATAGTATCTGTACTGCGTTGTTTAGTGTGGCAGCACCTACACTTTGGAACTCCCCGCCTATTGCAACAAAGCACGTGCCTTTGCTAGAGTCTTTTCTGGCACCTGCTAAAAGAATTCTTATTTAGGCAAGCATACCTAGATGCTTAGGAAGTTGAAGTATTTTTAATCTTAATATTTTAGCTTTTGTATGTTTTAAAGTAGGATTGTTAATTTTTCTTGATTTTACTGCTGTGGCATTTTGTTATTTTTTGTTTTGGTAAACCACTTTGCAGGTTTTTAAAAATAAATGTTATTAAATAAATAAACAATACAGTGGTACCTCAGGTTACATACGCTTCAGGTTACATACGCTTCAGGTTACATACTCCGCTAACCCAGAAATAGTGCTTCAGATTAAGAACTTTGTTTCAGGATAAGAACAGAAATCGTGCTCTGGGGGCGCGGCGGCAGTGAGAGGCCCCATTAGCTAAAGTGGTGCTTCAGGTTAAGAACAGTTTCAGGTTAAGAACGGACTTCCATAATGAATTAAGTACTTAACCTGAGGTACCACTGTAAATATAAATAAAATAACACAAGCCAAAACACAATCCATCCTGTAGATTTAAGTATCTGTCCACAGTCACCTATTTGTTATCAGAGGCCCAGAATCCACATTCCTTTGTGAGGAAATATGAAATAAAGGCAAATTATTTTTGCTGGCAAAAAAATATTTAAAAAATGTGTGTGTGGGAGAGGTGACAAGAAATTTTCTGCACCGGGTACCACCTGGCCTTCCTACACCTGTGCTCCTACATTCTCCTATTGGTTAGGAGATTGCAGTTTACAGACTTCCTGGTCCACCTATTTCATATTTCCCCCTTGATATAGAGCCCTTTTAAGCATGCACAATAGCTTTTTAACTGTTTTCCTCCATTTTCCTTCATGGTCCCAAGTCACCCACAAACAGACCTAATACCTTATAATGCATTATGTTTTGGCTATTACGAGTTTCCTCTTTCTTTGCAATGCAAGTAGTTACAACAGCAAGGCACGGTCCTTTCTGCTAAGCTTTCCTTACCCGTTTATCCCACACTTGCAAAGTCCTGCTCTGCACATGATTTCTTTCTTATGATGCCCATGTGGTTAATGTAATCACTATATGCAGATGTTTTCTTTAACTGGAATGGTTTCTCCTCCAAAGTCTGGGAGTGATCATTCTTTGACTGAGATATGGTCTAGCAGAGAATTGTCAGCATCTCTAGGAAATGACAATTCCCAACGTTCCTTCAGGGAATCAAATATTTTTTGACCCCCCCCCCAATTCAAATATTGGACTCAATACTTTCATTATGACATCAATAATTATTTACCTTCATAGAAAATGGGTTGTGAATTATGAACAGATCCATGTAGTCAAACTGGAGTTTCTTCAGTGATTCTTCTAAGCATTTCTGAACCAGCTCTGGGCGGTGGAAGGTACTCCAAAGCTGTCAAAAATATAAAGAGATTTATATTTTCACAGAGCCATAGAGTTTTTGGGTCTCGGGACCATATAGCTGTGGCAGATGACTATTCTGGTGTGCACAGTGTTAAGGACACACTCAAATATTGTTCTGAAGGGTATTTTGAATTGCTGTGGTGAGGTAAAGTAATTTAAAAAATCATTATTGCTAATAAACAATATTTTTACCATTTATTTACTAAATTTCTATATTGCCCTTCATCAAAAGTTCTCAGGGTGGTTCACAAGATAAAAGCACAAGATAAAAGCACAAATAAATAGTCAAAACAGAATCCCTCCTCCCACAAACAGGTTTAAAAAGGGTGTAGAATATTAATCAGTCCAAGGCCTCGTTAAAGGGGAACATTTTTACCTGGTGCCTAGAGGTGTATAATGAACCTCCCTGCAGAGAGCATTCCCCAAACGGGGAGCCATGCAGAAAAGGCCCTGTTCTCGTGTTGCCGCCCTCTGAGCCTCACATGGAGGAGGCATACAAAGAAGAGCCTCACAGGATGAACACAGAATCCGGGTAGGTTTATATAGGGAGGGGCATTTTGCTCCGATTTTGTTAAATAATGTCTGTGAAATATGCAATTGCATCATGATGCAGGCACTATATTTTACCCATTTTTTGGTTAAAAAAATTACCAAACTCACTCACTTTTCCAGTGTAGAAAATGTCTTTCCTTTTTACTATTCCATCTGAAATCTTCGCACGAACGGCCCGCCCAACTTGCTCCTCCGTCTGGTATACATATGCGCCATCAATATGACGGAAGCCGACTTCTATTGCTATCTTTGTAGCCTCCTCAGACTTACTTTTTGGAACCTGCCAGTTGAAAAGGTGAAAAAGTTAGTCAAGATCTTTGCTTCAGTGGAGAAATTTATATCAAAGGGTGCCTGTAAGTAACATATATATATGTGTTTTATGTGCGACATAGTATTTTGCCACCAGATGGCGATGTGGAGTCCTGTTTTTAACTACCTGTTTTCCCTGTTTAAATTTACAACGCTTTAAACTGAAACACTTATTTGATGCGTGGAGATCCAGCCCTGATGGTGCCTGGGTCCTCTCCAGGGTGCAGGACCTAAGATAGTTGAGTGGTGCATTGCATGCCTCCTTCTGACTGAGGTGGCGCCAAATGTCTTGCTCTGCTTCCCACTGGATCACATCAGCGAGGATGAGAGGGAGCCTTTTCATCCGGGCAGCCCAGGACCTCTATACCCACTGCCCAGGCTTGCACCCCAGGGAAGTCACTTTGGTGCTGCTAACACTGCAGCTTGACTTTCCCCCGGAGGCACACTCCATTGTCAGATGGACAGACCGACAGACAGATGCCAACAAGAAGGATGGAGGGGTTCACATCATTGACTTGCTTCTCCCATGGCCATAGCCTTGGAGTCCAGAAGAAGTCAGGCTTGGCTCCATCTCTCAGCTGCCCAGCCTGCCTTCTGCTTCCAACTCCTGGATCTCTCTCTCACACACACCCTAGTTTTTGTCTTTCTAACTACCCACCCATTTCCCCTCTGGCAGAGCTGCTTCATTCATTGCCATAACTATTCATATTTAAAGGGCCATTTCCAAGAGATTTGCATAACTGTCTCTTCATCAGCATGTATCTCTTTGTAGAAAAGAGATTCTACCCTCACTTAGTATGTGAATAGAGCAGACATATGAATTGGAAAAATGGGAAAAGGAAAATTCCTTTGAAAAACTGAGTGGTTGCTTTTATTTGGTAAATTCATGATGTTCCTAGAAATTAATTTGATTACAAAACAAGAACATACATTGATTCCCTCAATTTGCGTTGCTGGTGATCTGGAATGGACCAAATGAAGACGGTTTGGATAAAGAATTGATTCTATATGTATTGTTAGTGTCCAGAATAGTTAGCTAATGCCTGGTAATTTTGGATAATATTGTTACTCCCAACAAAACTAATAGTGGGCACTTATGGTTCTATGGATAGATTTTTTAAAAATATCACTAGAAAATATCACTAGAAATTTTGCATTGGGGACTTTGAACCCTGCAGCAATTCACATTGGAAACTGTTTCTCAGCTACAAACCATTCTTGGCTGCTGTGACCCAAGAAGTTCTGGTGCACAATTGGCTTCTCAGATCAGGTCAGGTATTGCATGCAATGCTTTGCAATGTATGAGGCACCCAGCAGCTGGCAGGCATTTTGCTCTTCAAAAACAAGTTACAACAATCTGAGAGTTAAATGTGTTACTTACAGCATCCGGGGAATAGGTTCCAAACCCCAATATGGGGATTTTGTTCCCATCATTCATTGTAATGCCACGGTCTTTGCTAAGTGCCATTTTCTGCTTCTATGCTTGTTCAGTTCTTGGCTCCAGGATGAAACTGATCAACACTCTTGTAGGAAAAAATCGAGTGAGAAGAATGAAGTTCCTGGTTCCAATGAAATGTCTTCTGTTGTTTCATTTCAATACCTCTGCCTGAAGATCTGCTTAGCTTTGAGGGCTGCTTCTCCCACGTCTAACAGTTAACATGTCAAAGTTTATGACAGGTCTCAAAATAGTTTTATCAGAACACTATTAATAATAAAAAGATTAAATCTTTTTTTCCCCATCAGTCAACTGTCATTTGCCCTGCAAAAGCAATGCTAAGTCACCAATCAAAGCCATTGGTGTTTCGGAAGACACTGTGGTGAAAATTAAGAAACTTCGGTATAGTTAACATGTGCCATTTGTAAGCACTGCAACTCTTTGTTGGAATCACATTAATCCAAAGTCTGGAGCAAGATAGGGAGTGTCCCTGCCCTTCTTTCTAGCTTCAACAGAACACTGTTGAACTTCCCTTTCATCATATCCAAGGAAGATGCTTCCTTAAAATGCATATTTCACAGGCATTACGTAACACACAAAGGGCAATATGCTAGCTAAAAGATTATAATAATTTAAAATATAAATTAGCAATAATATATGTAAATTTTGTTTTAAACATAATATTTTTACTCCTTGGCTTTATTTATTTTTTGGCTATCAAAATACAAGAGTTTTTTAAGGGTGCCTGAACGCTGTGTGGGACAAATGCTTAAGTCTGCTCACCCCTCTGCTTTCCTTTATTGGAAGGCAAAGAAGAACAAGAAGAATAAGAACAAGAAGAACAGGAAGAAGATAAAAAAAATTCCTTCCAGTAGCACCTTAAAGACCAACTAAGTTAGTTCTTGGTATGAGCTTTCGTGTGCATGCACACTTCTTCTGGGGTTGCGGCACTCATCTTGCTTTATTGGCCGAGGGAGCCAGCGTACAACTTCCGGGTCATGTGGCCAGCATGACTAAGCTGCTTCTGGTGAACCAGAGCAGCACACGGAAACGCTGTTTACCTTCCCGCCGGAGCGGTACCTATTTATCTACTTGCACTTGACCTGCTTTCAAACTGCTTGGTTGGCAGGAGCAGGGACCATGCAATGGGAGCTCACCCCATTGCGGGGATTCGAAACGCCGACCTTCTGATCGGCAAGTCCTAGGCTCTGTGGTTTATCCCCTATTTTTAACGGAGGGTATGGAGTTATGCGACCGCTGAGCCAAGGAGATTATTAACTGTACCTACTTTAGAAGACATCTGAAAGCAGCCCTGTGTAGGGAAGTTTTTTATGTTTAATGTTTTTATATATGTTGAAAGCCGCCCAGAGTGGTTGGGGCTCCTATGCCTGAGTCATTTAGCCAAGATGCTGAAATTTCTCTATTAGCAAACCTTAAGTTCACCAAATGGGACTACCCAGGATACCCTAAGGAGAAGACCAGGCTATTGCATTCCTATCTTTACAGTGTGGATACGAGTTCTGATGGTGGCAATCCATGCTCAGATGAAAGCTGCCACAAATACAACTCTACCCTTCCTTGTCTTATTATTTCAAGCAGTTGTACCAATGCATATCTTGCTAGATAAAGAAATAGCATTGTTTGTTCTCTTTCTGACTAAATGGACTTTGCAGATGTACAGACAAAAGTACCTACATCTTTAGGTGACAGCCCCTTCATAGTGCCACAGTTTTCAGGAGTCCCTGGGCAGAGGGAATGACCAACAGTGTATTGGAGGGGGAACACAGGGGAATGTAGATCCATCACCTTTTCCATGTCAGAAATCCATGTCGGAAATCAAGCCTTTATCAGGAGAAACTGGCAACTCTCCCAGGCACCCGGCTTGATCTCCTGTTGACCTCCCTGTCTGCTTTCCCGGCAAGATCCAGGCAGAGGTTGCGATAGGCGATCCTTCTCAGCGTGAGAAGAACACACCACTCTTTCCTGCCCCCCCAGGCCGGGGAAAGAGATAGACAGAACCGTATTTACATGCCTTTATTTCTGTCTTTGCAGCGTTACAGAAAACACGTCTGCTCTCTTCAAACTCCAACAGCCGAGAGACAAACTCCTCCTGTACTTCCTGTACAGCTCATATTACACTCTGAGCTAATTCCGGTGCCCTCTGCACTGTGAACTGACTGTCCCTCTGTTTCCCACGGAACAGTCCCAGCATTCTCATTATGTTTTGCTTTCAAGCTAGCAGTAGCTCGCGGCTGCATTGCTTCAATATCGTAACAGCAATGGCCTCATCAGATGAAGTCATCGGATAACTGATGGAGCTTTCATGGTCTGACAAGTTAGTGATGTGGTAGAAAGGGTTTCAGAATTCTCTTTTGTTTGTGATGCAATAGATTAGCATAGAATAAATTAGAGAATGGGAAAAACAATGTAGCAGAGGCTGTATACTTTCTTTTCTTTAATGAGGTTACGGCTTCACGATAGAAGTTTAAATGGTAATGCTTTTTTGCAAAATTGTATGCATTTCTACATGAAATCTATGGGTTGCCTGTCAGTTGTCTGAAGATTATTAAAGCTCAATCTGTTTAAAATTCAATAGAGTTATATGACTGTCAGCAGATCCTAATGAAATATTATACTATATACTGAAGCTCTTTTGGGGTGTATGCATGCTGGTGTATATGAGGATTAACACAGTTGCCTGCATTTCTGGACAGTGCATATGGATGTGCCTATAAGCTTCCACACTTCTAAATTTGCCACTCCAGCAGAGGGAATGCTTATTAAACCAATATGTGTGCAGTGGAAACTGGTAGCTCTGAAAGTGTCAACAACAAGGTTCCTCGTATTTCCCTATTTCTCCTTTACCTCCAGATTAAAGCCAGGAATCATTTGCAAAGCTCTGTTAGAGCAGATTTAACTTTTGCTGAAACATATTTTTGATACTGTGAGTGCAATGGAACTATGGTGGTTCCTAAGAATTCGAGATCAATTAGAGATGGGAGACGAGTCCTTATTCCACATCTGGTGGGTAATACTGTGGGTGACCAGCAAAGCTGAAACAAAACAAAAGAGAGTCAACACTCAAGGGTTGGAAGATGTACAAGCAACAAAAATTGATCTGTTGCCAGCCATTGCCTCATGAGACGTAAGCTCCCTGAGTTTGCCATCAAATGCCCACCCTGCTGAATATCTGGGAGGCTGGAAGTAAAAATGGTCCATCATGTTACAATCTAAAACTTGCAATATCGAGATGATCATATGTCCGTCTTCTCACTAGAGAAAATAACCCCTAGATGATGAACACAGCCCTGGTTGCTGATCAAAGTGGTACAAAAGGGTTGGGTCAAAGGTCTCCCTCCTCTTCCCCAGTGTCTTTCTGAGACTTTCAGGTAGGGGCAGAAGGACAAATGCTGTTTTGGGAGTCCCTTACTGGCAGTAATGCATGAGGCAGCCATCTTCCCCCCATCAAATGCTCCTGGGAATGTCTGCACATCATTGTATGGCATTGGTCTCAAGGGTATTTGGAAGCCTGTCTAGGGTCAAATAGGACTGGGATAGCTCAGTTGGTAGAGCTTGGAAACTCTTAATCTCAGGGCCACGGGTTTGAGCCCCATGCTGGGCAAAAGATTCTTGCATTGCAGGAGGCTGGACTAGATGACCCCTGTGGTCCCTTCAAGTCAACAATTCTATGATTCTGCGACATGGACACTTGTCCGTACACTTGGACCCCACTCCAACAATGCATGGGGCTTTCGTACAAAGTCTCCACAGTTATTCCTTCTATAATTTCACCTAATTCTCTATGAAGAGAAGAGATGGATACCAGATCTTTTCTTCCTTTTGCTCTCGCAGTATGAATTCTTGAGTAAACCACTTTTATGTATCCATATGCACACTATTTAAATATGACTTACATATCCATTTTTATGAAGCTCATGCTTTTGTGAAGGCCATCAATGGCTTTCATATCCTCCTCAGACAGCTGGAAAATAAATGCCTGTCAGGGGGAGAAAATAAAATGCTGAGGGGCTTTTACCTCATGCCTTTTTGTTGCACCTCAGAGCTGTGCACCTTTTTCAGCAACAAAGATACCAAAGTGAACTTTGCTACCACCTTCCAAAGTTCAATTCCTTCATTCAACAGCTTCAGTCCAGATGTCCTCCCACTGAGGGAATTTTATAGGCATAGTAATGTAGGTTTGCAATAGAACAGGAGTGGGGAAATGGTGGCCCCCCAGATGTGGATGGACTCCAACTCCCCATCAGTCTTCGCCATCATGTATGATGGTCAGGGATGAGGGAAGTCATAGTCCAGCAAAGAAAGTTCTTCATGCAGTGCATAGCTAAACCACTGAACAGTGACAGCCACCAACTTTAAACATTAGACAAATTCATGGTGGATAAGAATACCAATGGAAGCTAGTCATGATGGTTGCACTCTGACTTCACGGTCTGAGGCAGTGATTCTTCTGAATATCCACTGCTGGAAACTCCTCCAACTTCTTGAGTCCCCAAACCAAGATGCGCATCTTCCCTCCCGCGTCATGTGACCCGTGAGATCACAGTGTCCAAATGATGTGCTTTTTCAGTATTGTTTTTAAATGGATTAATATATACTGATTTACCTGGGCATTTTCCTCAATTCGCTTTCTGGTATAGGTCTTCACTAGGACCACCAGGTCGCGCTGCAGTTGGTAGCGAATAGCCACGAGAGCTGGGCTTTTGTTGTACTTCTTGGCGATCGCAACTAACAGAGGGTCTTCAAGCAGGGGAGTAGTGTTTTGATCTATCCTGCCGGAAAGCAACATGGAGAGAAGGTGTGTTTCTGGTGTCCAGAATATATAAATCTCGCTCTAAAATTAATACAGTATTGGCCTAGTCCATCCAATATATGCTATGTAATTTGTATTTAAAGGTCAGTTAGCTGATTTGAACTAATTCATGTTTTAAGAGAGGTTTTTTATTTGCTTAAATACAATCTGTATTGGGGGGGGGGGCAGGCGGGCTAAGGCAGGAAAGAAAGGCCCAAAGAATCCTGTGTGCCCGCTGGAGAGCTGATGTTCAAATGAAATGGAGGATCCTGGAGGAATGCACAGCTCATTGTCTTGAAGGAGAACTCAATATTTCTTGCTGGTCCCACTTGTTAAAAATAAGCATTTAAGTGGCTTCCAATATAGATAAAAACAATACAATTTAAAATTCTGAGACACACGAAACAAGCTATGTAAAAAGAGAAATGCTATAATTATTTAAATGCAAGGCTGGGTGCAGGGCCCTTTCATCTCTCCCATTCTACTGCTTAAATCAACATTAAAGATAATGTAAACATGATTGAAAAACAGCACGGAATTTCAGAAGCAGAAATTATTAAATAGCCCCCTGCCTGCAACATTTAAAAACATTCGTTTGGGAGAAGTCAATCAGCTATATATATATATATATAAAACTAACCTTCTTAGGTAGAATCTCAGTGATTAAAATGAATATTCTACCCAGAATGTTATTTTTGTACCAAACAATCCCTGTGATCAGAGGACTTAAACAATTTAAAGAATGGCAGAGAACTTTAGCAAGATTCGTCTGGCAGGGCAGAAGGCCAAGAATAAAAATGAAGATTTTGGTGGATAAAAAAGAAAGAGGAGGCTTCGCTCTACCAGACATGAAGATATACTATGAAGCTGCTTGTTTAACCTGGGTGAGAGATTGGATAAAGTTGGACAACCCAGATCTCCTAGACCTAGAAGGCCATGATAACAGGTACGGGTGGCACTTGTACCTGTGGTACGATAAAGTAAGAGTTCACAGAGGATTTCGAAACCATGCATTTAGGGGACCATTGTATGAGGTATGGGAGAGAAATAAAAATCTACTAGAAAGAAAGACCCCCTGGTGGATATCTCCAATAGATGTATTAACCATTAAGAAAATTAACATGGAAGGAAAGAGATCTACATATGAAGAATTGCTTAGGAAAACTAATCAAGGCCCAAAGTTAAAGCCATATGAAGAAGTGGAGAATTTACTGAGTGGATGGCTACAATATCATCAAATTAATGCAATATTAAAAGAAGATAAAAAGAGGATGGGATTTGAAGATAAAAAATCAAAATTTCACATAGATACTATAGAAAGCAAAAATAAAACAATGTCCAAAATATATGAGTTACAGATAGGTAGCCGTGTTGGTCTGCCATAGTCAAAATAAAAAATTCCTTCCAGTAGCACCTTAAAGACCAACTAAGTTAGTTCTTGGTATGAGCTTTCGTGTGCATGCACACTTCTTCAGATACCAAGAAGTGAAGTATCTGAAGAAGTGTGCATGCACACGAAAGCTCATACCAAGAACTAACTTAGTTGGTCTTTAAGGTGCTACTGGAAGGAATTTTTTATTCAAAATATATGAGTTATTATTAAATTGGTATACTAAAGATGAAGAGGTGAAGGAGGCTATGATTAAATGGGCCATAGACTTTGGTTTATAATATAGAATTAGAAGCCTGGCAAGAACTATGGAACGTGAACTTAAAATTTACGGCTTGTACGGCATTACAGGAAAATGTATGGAAAATGATATACAGGTGGTACCTCACGCCGGTAAAACTGTCAAAGATGTACAGAATGAAAAATAAGAAATGTTGGAAATGTGGAGAGGTAGAAGGAGATCTTTTCCATATGTGGTGGAATTGCAGTAAAGTGAAAGGTTTCTGGAAATTAATTTACAATGAGCTTAAAAAAAGTTTAAGTATACTTTAAAAAAAAACCCCGAAGCCTTTCTACTGCGACTAGTTGGAAAAGATGTTAAAAAGAAAGATAAAAACCTATTCTTGTATGCCACGACAGCAGCAAGGACTATGTTAGCCCAGAATTGGAAAACAGAAGTAATACCAACTATTACTGAATGGCAGGTCAAAATGATTAATTATGCGGAACTGGCTAGAATATCGGGGAGAATAAAAGATCAGGATGAACAAAAGTTTTATGAAAATTGGAGTAAATACTTGGATTATATAAGAGACAACTGTAAATCTTTAAAGACACTGGCAGGATTTGATTAACTTCAACATCTTATGATCAAATAGATAAATGTATAAAATATGTGACATAATGAAAATATATGAGGAAGGAAGTCCAAAGCTCAACAGAGCTAATGTTATGTATGAGATGTATTAATACAATGAATGTACTGGAATGTATGTTTGATGAAAACTAATAAAAATGTAAGTTGAAAAAAACAACAACACTTCAGCAATGGGAAGGTTTCTGAGAATGTCTAAAATGGGAGGGGAAGAGCTTTGTAAATCTCTCTGTGGAATGAGTTCCCCAATTGTGGGGCCACTACAGAAAAGGCCCTGGTGCTGGTATCCACCACAAGGATCTTTATTAATTGTGGGACCAAAAGTACAACCTTCAGAGCTGATCTGAATGCTGGGGAAAGTGGGCCTAGGTGGTACATGAGGTGGTCCCCAAACGTTTTGGCTTCATCTCTTACCAACTTGCATCCCTTTGGGATCCCAGGACACTGTATCCTTCCATGATTATATCGTTTGACTTGCAGAAGGCCAGCATCTTGCTTTGGTTCCGATAAGGATGGCATTCAACCTGCAGATTCAGAATCCCCCAACACAGCCCCAGAGTGAGAATTCAGATGAAACAAAGAATACCGTGAAACAAAGGAAAGACAGAAAAGCAGAACCATGCTATTATTTCTTGAAATATCCATGTCAGAGGCACTTAAAACGCACAAGTCCGGCTAATTAAAAAGGATGATTTATTGCAAAGAACCAACGGAAAGTCCGGCAGCTGACTCCCGAGCAGCCTCCATAACAGCCTACGATGACTCGACTGGACTCTGATTTCCCTTTCTCTTACTCTTCTTGTGCTGCTTCTCCCTCTCTCTGTCTTGTAAGCCTCCCCTCTGGCTAAGTCTGTAGCTGATTGGCTCATGTTCCCTTTCTGACAAGCTGCCACTCTCTGTGGGTTCCCTCACTGTATCTTCTCACCCCTCACCAAGATCTTGTCTGCTCCTTTCCCTGGCAACTTGCATTCCATTCTCTCCCTCCTCCTTCTCTTCTGACTCTGCTGGAATGTGCTCTTCAGGCAGCGGCAGATTCTTATATGAGGGTTCTGCAATCCTGACAATCCAGTTGTTACTTTTCTTAAAGTGTGCTGTGTTTTCTGATGTATCAGAATCTTTAGATGACCGTTCAATCATTTGTGGTTTCCATTGCCACGCTCTTTATCCATGAAATGTGTGTTAGCTGAAGATGGGGGACAGGGTTTATTCCCCCTCAATCTCCTGTCACTCCAGCCCTGTTGGAAATATCCTGGGCACACTGTCCTCCCAGCAGTGTCTCGATTTCTGCCCACTCACTCTCTGAATTTTCTATGTTGAGCAGAAAGGTCTGATTGGTTACATGATATACACCAGTGTCCAAGTGAATCAGGGCTGCTTGGGTGCAACAACTTTGCCCAGATGCCTAAATCAAAGGCCCCTCCCTCCCCACTTGAGAACTTCCAGAGGCCCCACAAGAGGCTGTGTGGGCCCTGATGATTTGCAGGCCTCCTTCTACCTGAGATGCTTGTTTCAAACATTATGGACTTCTCCACACTTTCTTTTGTCCGAGGTCTTGATTAAATGAGAATCCATTACTGGTTCCAGGAATTTAGGGGAGTCCACCCCACAACTCATAACCATATTTTCTTGTGACTGGATCGGCGACCTTATAGCCTTAAGCAAGTTTTTTCAGAGAATGGCTGTGTTTGTCAAAGCAAAGGTCTTCTCACAATGACCACTCCCCATATCGAATGGGGGGCGCCTTTTGCGTGGTTGTGCACAGTCCCCCCCATCCCATGCGGCTCCCGGCAGTACAACCTAGATTCACCCCCCCCCAGGATGGACACCTGGAGGTAGCCGCCTACCTCTGCCAGTTACCCAATCTTGCTGAACAATATAACACAACACGATGGCCAATAACAATGGCACTAAACACTATTTATAGACTAATACAGACTACAGTATCATATGAGCACTGATCCAGAGCATATTTTCTACAGCGTTTATACTTGTTTACATGTAGGATTGGCTTGTTAAGAAATTGAACTGCATCCTTCTCATATTAATTCTTACAAGTCTGGCTGATGAAGAATCGATCAAGATTGGCTGATGAAGCATTGAACGAAACAGATTGGTTATCTGGAAACTCTATTCCGGCGATATTTGGTGACAGATGATGTATATATCGAACTTTTGAATTATTCTAGCGTGACTGGTGAAGAAGATTTAGAGACTTTGGTTGTAATTTCTGATGTTTAGTGCCATTGTTATTGGCCATCATGTTGTGTTATATTGTTCAGCTTGTCTATATTGCAACACAGGGGTCTAGTTACCCAGTCCCAGCTGGGGAGGCATTGCCAGGAGAGAGTTGGCCAGGTAAGGGGAGGGATCGCCCTGCCCACATAATAGTGGGCGGAACTTATCTGGGAGTTCTCAGTCGGCTTCAGAGCTTCTCCCACCCTGCCCTCCCTCAGTTAAGCCTTCTTTTGCAGGCTAACCTTTTCTTCACAGGTATGTAGACGCTGCTACGTTATGGTCGCTGTTGAAGGGCTGGAAAGGAATTCTCCTGCATTGGCAGGTTTTGCCTTCCCCTTAGCAAAACGTCACAACTTTTGCGGTTTCAGGCCTTGGGCAGAATCCTTTAGTCTATCTTCCCTAAATTGGGGGTGGGGCATGAAGCGGTGACCCATGCACCCCCTGCGGTGGCGATCCCAGGGTTCCCCATTAAAGGGGTTGTTTTGAGGGGAGGCATTGGCCATACGCCAATAGGTTGTCATTGTTCTCCTTTGCAACGGTGGCAAAATGGGGGGCGGGCTCTCTGCTTGAACAGATGTTCTCCAGAGCCAGCCCAATCCCCACACATTCTGGATAACCCTGATGTTCCCCAGATCCCCAGCCCGGGGACTGGGAGGGATAAACGCCCAATGCCTAAGCCAAGGTCTCCCTACATTTGAAGCTTTAATAAAGTTGTGGCCAAATTTTAATCCCATAACAAGTTGTCTTGAGTCATTATTCCACTCGGGTGTTGCCCGGGGTTGGGGGGTCTCTGCCTGTCCGTACAAAAAGAGCTTAAATAAATAAGCTTTCAATAGCATTTGGAACAAACCCCTACAAAAGGCAAACATGCTTGACCTGGTTTATCACTGGCTTGTATTTCAATCCTGGCTTGTTCAGGATCATTTCCAGCTGCTTACAGGTGAAGTTGGACACTCCAATGGACCTCACCAAGCCAGCATCTTTGCACGCCTCCATTGCCTGGCAAAGAAAGCATGACATGTTTGTTGAGTGGTGTTTGTTGAATAGCTGGGACCACACTCCCCCCCCCCAATTAAGATTGGAGGCTCACTCATATACTCCCAAGAGTGTGCAATAATTGACCAGCTCTCATAAGAGCCATTGTGTGAGTCATTGTTCTGGACATGCCTCCTCTGGTGAAAGGCTACTGTGCTCTGTATCCGAATGACTCAAGGGCTGGATTTCCTAATCCCAGGCACCTACCTCCCATGTCTGACGAAGATCCACGTTGTCAAAAATTGTTTTTTTGTCTTCTCCTGTGGGAAGTAAATCTGGTCCAGGCTGGAAAAGAAGGAGGCGGAGGGAATAACTGCTGGTCAGGCCTAGAGGTTCTCTTATCTCTGTAATACTATCTAATACTAATGGACAGTGATAGAAAAAGGGAGATAAACTTGCAAGGGCCAGTACTACAGTGCAAGGATCTGTGGGAAACTCAAATCACTAGCACCACGTTTCACATTCTTGTTTATTCAAGAGGGATGCAGTGCTATTTTAGCCAGGAAAAAAAAATACATTGCAATATTAACTCAGTATCGTCTCTTTTAATCCAGTGGTTGGCAATCAGTGTTTCTCCAGGCTTTGCTGGCCTCCAAGTCCCATCAGCTTCAGGCAGCAAGGACAATGATCAGGGATGACAGGAGTTGCAATTGAGCAACATCTGGTAGGCCACAGGTTCCCCAAACATGCTTTAATTCTTTCTGTTCCCCATAGAACAAACTGTCTTCTCTCTCTGCACAGGTCTGTCTCCCCATCTCTCCAAGCCTTTTTTTCTTCCCTTGCTCCCTCGCCAAGTCCTACTATGCAGATGATTTCTTTCTTATGATGCCCATGTAGTTAATGTCATCCGTATATGAAAAGGTTTTCTTTAACTGGCATGGTTTCTCCCCCCAAATCTGGGAGCGATCATTCTTTGATTGAGATATGGTCTAGAAGAGAATTGTCAGCATCTCTAGGAAATGACAGATCCCAATGTTCCTTGAGGTTGTCAAATATTTTAGTAGTCTCTCTCTCTCTCTCTCTCTCTCTCTCTCTCTCTCTCTCTCTCCTCCATTCAAATATTGTACTCAATACTTGCATTATGACATAAATAATTATTTACCTTCAAAGAATATGGATTGTGAATTATGAACAGATCCATGTAGTCAAACTGGAGTTTCTTCAGGGATTCTTCTATGCATTTCCGAACCAGCTGTGGGCGGTGGAAGGTACTCCAAAGCTGTCAAAATTATAAAGATATTTATATTTTCACACTGCCATAGAGTTTTTGGGTGTCGGGACACTTTAGCTGTGGCAGATGACTATTCTGGTGTGCACAGTGTTAAGGGCAAACTCAAATATTGTTCTGAAGAGTATTTTGAATTGCTGTGGTGAGGTAAAGTAATTTTAAAGTCATCATTGCTAATATACAGTATTTTTACCATTTATTTATTAAATTTCTATATTGCCCTTCATCAAAAGATCTTGGAGCAGTTCCCAAGATAAAAGCACAAATAAACAGTCAAAACAGAAGCAACAAAACTGTAATCCCTCCTCCCACAAACAGGTTTAAAAAGGGTGTAGAATATGAATCAGCCCAAGGCCTGGTTGAAGAGGAACATTTTCTCCTGGCGCCTAGAGGTGTATAATGAACCTCCTTGCAGAGAGCATTCCCCAAATGGAGAGCCTTACAAGAAAAGGCCCTGTTCTCGTGTTGCCGCCCTCCGAGCCTCACATGGAGGAGGCACATGAAGAAGTGCCTCAGAGGATGAACACAGAATCCGGGTAGGTTTATATAGGGAGGGGCATTTTGCTCCGATTTTGTTAAATAATGTCTGTGAACTATGCAATTGCATCACGATGCAGGCACTATATTTTACCCTTTAAAATAAAAAATAAATAAATAAAAAATACCAAACTCACCTTTCCAGTGTAGAAAATGTCTTCCCTTTTTACTGTTCCATCTGAAATCTTTGCACGAACGGCCCTTCCAATGTCTTCCTCATTCTGGTATGCATATGCGCCATCAATATGACGGAAGCCGACTTCTATTGCTATCTTTGTAGCCTCCTCACACTTACTTTTTGGAACCTGCCGTTTGAAAAGGTGAAAAGGTTAGTCAAGGTCTCTGCTTCAGTGGGGAAATTTATATCAAAGGGTACCTGTAAGTCACATTGAGTATCAGTGGACATTGTCAACCTACCCCCTCAGTCCCAGGGACTAGACACATCAAAGGTAAAGAAGAAGTGTCCAGAATAGTTAGCTGATGGCTGGTAATTTTGGATAATATTGTTACTCCTAACAAAAGTAATAGTGGGGACTTACAATTGTATAGAAAGATTTTTAAAAATATCACTAGACATTTTGCACTGGGGACTTTGAATCCTGCAGCAATTCACACTGGAAACTGTTTCTCAGCTACAAACCATCCAAGTCTTGCACAAAACATTATTTGCTCCTGTTTCTGCTCGCTCAGGACCCTTGTTGAATGAGAAGCAGAGCTTTATGTGCTGCAAGGGACCTGTTGCATTCTTGGCTGCTGTGACCCAAGAAGTTCTCATGCACAAATGGCTTCTCAGATCAGGTGAGGCATCGCATGCTGTGCTTTGCAATGTATGAAGCACCCAGCAGCTGGCAGGCATTTTGCTCTTCAGAAACAAGTTACTACAATTGTGAGAGTTAAATCTTTTACTTACAGTGCCTGGGGAAGCGGTTCCAAACCCCAATACGGGGATTTTGTTCCCATCGTTCATTGTAATGCCACGGTCTTTGCTAAGCGCCATTTCCTGCTTCTGTGCTTGTTCAGTTCTTGGTTCCAGGCTGAAACTGATCAACACTTTTGTGTCAAAAGGCAAAACTCGAGTGAGAAAAATGAATTTGTGTTTCCAATGAAATGTCTTCTGTTGGCACAGAAGGAGGGGAGTGTCTAAGCAAATGCCCTGAAGAAATGAGAGAGAAGGGCGTGGACCTTTGCCCAAATTTTTATCAGTAATTTTCAGCAGAATGTCCTTTGGTACACTTGCAACTTACATTGTTGTCTTCTCAGAATTGCTTTTACAGAATAGATAATAGCTTTCTTCTTGTTCTTCTTGTTCTTGTTCCTGTTCTTCTTGTTCTTCTTTGCATTCCAATAAAGGAAAGCAGAGGGGTGAGCGGACTTAAGCATTTGCGTTTCGAGGTCCCCAGGGCCACCCTAATAACTCACACATCAAACAGAATTTTTGTTTAAGATTTTTTGGCATAATTTTGGCCACAACTTTATTAAAATACAAATTTGTGAGTGGTTGCTTAGGCATTGGTTGCGACTATTTGCCCCCACCATGGGGGACAGACTGACATTCCGCACGATGCGAAAGTCAGAATGGGGGAATACACTTGGGGGTTACGCGGAGCAGGGAATCTGCCCTCACCCCAAATGCAACCAGGAGCTCATTGCTATGGCCCGAGCCCCCTTGACAGAGTGGACAAGCAATAGTTAGCCCCTGATTCCTTTAACGGAATCCCTTGCAGCAGCAGCATTAGAGGGGCAGGCACAGCCAATCCATGCCCCTCAACCAACCAAACCATAAACCAATGCCTAACCGTGAACCTTACAAGTTGTGACGATTTGCTACGCAGTAGGCAAAACCCAAATGGCCCCAGCCAATCAGCCAGATGGACAAAATTCCTACCGGGCCCCTGCTCCAAAGCAGACGACCCCATGACAGGCATAGCAAGGTCAAAGCGAACAACCCTATTCTAGGGAGGGAGGGACGGGCAATCTGATGCATGGGCGAAAAGAGGAAGCCCTAGCCTAGTGCAAGAAGTTTTAGCATTTCTGGCTGTCAATCAACAAATGGCAACATTAACTTCTTCCCAGCAACAAGGGAAGCCCCAATTGCATCAGTGGCCAACGATCAATTATCCCTCCCCCAACTTTGGAGTGTCATGGCAGCCCCCACCGCAACACGTGCTCTCCATGAAGGAGAACACGCTTTGTCCTATGCAGCGTTCAGGCACCCTTAAAAAACTGTTGTATCTTGATAGCCAAAAAAAGCAAAGGAATAAAAATATTATGTTTAAAACAAAATTCACATATATTATTGCTAATGATTTATATTTTAATTTATTACAATCTTTTAGCCAGCATATTGCCCTTTCTATATTACATAATGCCTGTGAAATATGCACCTCGATAATGATAATTGTTCATAAATGAAATAAAATTCAAACTCACCTTTCCGCAATGTTATGTTAAAATGTATGCACAATTTGAAGTAAAGCAGCAGATGAGAATTGCAGTTTAATAATTTATAATTAATGTATATCATGGCTAAACTCTCCTTCATGGATCACTGCCTTGTTGTGGTGAAGGGGCTTGAATAACTCAGAGAAGCTATGAGCTATGCCATGCAGGGCTACCCAAGACAAACAGGTCATAGTGGAAAGTTTTGACAAAATGTGATCCACCTGGAGCAGGAACCGGCAAGCCACTCCAGTATCCCTGCCAAGAAAACTCCATGGACAAAGACAACAGGCATATAAAAGATATGACGCTGGAAGATGAGCCCCTCAGGTCAGAAGGCGTCCAACATGCTACTGAGGAAGAGCGCAGGACAAGTACAAGTAAATTAAGAGAAAAACGATGACAAACCTTTGACAAACACAGACAGCATCTTAAAAAGCAGAGACATCACCTTGCCGACAAAGGTCCGTATAGTCAAAGCTAGGGTTTCCCCAGTACAGTGGTACCTCAGGTTACAGACGCTTCAGGTTACAGACGCTTCAGGTTACAGACTCCGCTAACCTAGAAATAGTACCTCGGGTTAAGAACTTTGCTTCAGGATGAGAACAGAAATCATGCAGCAGTGGCATGGTGGCAGCGGGAGGCCCCATTAGCTAAAGTGGTGCTTCAGGTTAAGAACAGTTTCAGTTAAGAACAGACCTCTGGAACAAATTAAGTTCTTAACCAGAGGTACCACTGTAGTGATGTATGGAAGTGAGAGCTGGACCATAAAGAAGGCTGATTGCCGAAGAAGTGATGCTTTTGAATTATGGTGCTGGAGGAGACTCTTGAGAGTCCCATGGACTGCAAGAAGATCAAACCTATCCATTCTTAAGGAAATCAGCCCTGAGTGCTCCTGGAAGGACAGATCCTGAAAGCTGAGGTTCTAATACTTTGGCCACCTCATGAGAAGAGAAGACTCCCTGGAAAAGACCCTGATGTTGGGAAAGATGGAGGGCACAAGGAGAAGTGGACGACAGAGGATGAGATGGTTGGACAGTGTTCTTGAAGCTACTAACATGAGTTTGACCAAACTGAGGGAGGCGGTGGAAGACAGGAGTGCCTGGCATGCTCTGGTCCATGGGGTCACGAAGAGTCGGACACGACTAAACAACTAAACAACAACATCAATGGCTAAACTATAAGAAATGCAGCAGCTTCATAAGGTAAGAAAAGAGCATGATGGAAGGGTGGATGGGAAGTCAACAGACATGAGAGATTTGTTTTGATGGTTGTTTAAAAGAATTTGTAAAATTTGAAAAGTTAATTTAAAAATATTATTAAAAAACAACTCATTTACCTTTCCATTGTAGAAAATGTCTTCCCTTTTAACTGTTCCATTTTCAAATCTTCTCACTAATCCAGAATGCAGCAGCCAGACTGGTGACTGGGAACGGCCGCCGAGACCATATAACACCGGTCTTGAAAGACCTACATTGGCTCCCAGTACGTTTCCGAGCACAATTCAAAGTGTTGGTGCTGACCTTTAAAGCCCTAAACGGCCTCGGTCCAGTATACCTGAAGGAGCGTCTCCACCTCCATCGTTCTACCCGAACACTGAGGTCCAGTGCAGAGGGCTTTCTGGCGGTTCCCTCACTGCGAGAAGCCAAGTTACAGGGAACCAGGCAGAGGGCCTTCTCGGTAGTGGCGCCCTCCCTGTGGAACGTCCTCCCACCAGATGTCAAAGAGAACAACAACTACCAGACTTTTAGAAGACATTTGAAGGCAGCCCTGTTTAGGGAAGCTTTTAATGTTTGATGTATCATAGTATTTTAATATTCTTTTGGAAGCCGCCCAGAGTGGCTGGGGAAACCCAGCCAGATGGGCGGGGTATAAATAATAAATTATTATTATTATTTATTATTATTATCTCACAAATGGACCACCCAACTTGTTTCTCAGCCTTGTACTCATAGGCGCCATCAGTATGGCGGAAGCTGACTTCTATTGCTATCTTTGTAGCCTCCTCAGACTTAGTTCTTTTAGCTTGGCAGCTGAAAAGGTAAAAAGCTGGTTACAGTCTCTGCTTCAGTGGTGTACTCTGTATGAAAGAGTACCTGTAACTAACATTTGAGTTCCAGTTACCTCCTGAGAGGATGCCTGGGTCCTCTGGTGGGCTCCCTCTCATGTAGGTGAAGTGGTTGTGGCTGGCAATGGCAACAATGCTCCAGTCAAGGCTGCTCTACAATGCCCCCCCTTCAGTAGTATCACTTCTAGTTGCATTGTGGGAAATAAAAATGGTAGCTCCCAGACCCAGCTATCCACTGAAATTAGGTTACCACATACTGATTTCTGGCCTGTGATGATTTATTTGGCAGTCTGATGGATTATATATCCCATCCTTCCCTACCTGTGTTGATTTAGGAAGACGACTCAGTTTTTTTTCCTACCTCCTTGCCTTTTGCTATCTTTTAACCTCTGCAATAATTAAAGGATTCCAAACCAGCAATTCATCAAATTGTCAGTTATTTTGGATAAAAGGTGTATGTTGAGGCATATGCTGTTTGCAGAATGCTTTTAAAAAAAATCAAAATCAAAATGTTTCTGAAACAGGAGTGATATCCAAGAAGGAACTGAGAGAATAGCAAGAGGAAGGAAGGATGTCCAGCTCCCCTCATCTGCCTGTATATTTTTATGTAAGATGGACCCCACCCTCATTTTATATGTTAATGGAATAGACATATGAATTGGAAAAGGAAATTTTCCTTCTAAAAGAAGTGGTAGCTTTTATTTGGCAAATTTATTGTTCCTTTGCTATCTCTAAACAGTGCCTGAGCTCTGCTACTACCTGCCCCTCGGTCATAGTGCCAGGCATTTTGCTATTCAAAAACATATTGCTACAATTATGAGATTCAAGCGTTTTACTTACAGGATCCGAAGAATAGGTTCCAAATCCCAGTACAGTACAGGGATTTTGTTGCCATCATTCATTGTAATGCCATGGTCTCTGCTGACGGCCATTTTTGTTTCTGTGCCCATTCAGTACTTGACTCAAGACTGAAATTTTACCACATTCTTCTGCTGAAAGCAGACACTCGAGTGAGAAAAATGAACAGTGTGCATTTTTAAGGAAACATCTTCCTTGGACATGATGAAAGGGAAGCGTCTAAGCCAGTGTTCTGTTGAATCTACAAAGAAGGGCAGGGACACTTCCTATCTTGCTCCAGACTTTGGATTAATGTGATTCCAACAAAGAGTTGCAGTGCTTACAAATGGCACATGTTAACTATACCAAAGTTTTGAAATTTTCACCACAGTGCCCTCCAAAACACCAATAGCTTTGATTGGTGATTTCCCTTTTGTTTGTGATACAGTGGTACCTCAGGTTACATACGCTTCAGGTTACATACGCTTCAGGTTACAGACTCCGCTAACCCAGAAATAGTGCTTCAGGTTAAGAACTTTGCTTCAAGATGAGAACAGAAATCGTGCTCTGGCGTCGCAGCAGCAGCAGGAGGCCCCATTAGCTAAAGTGGTGCTTCAGGTTAAGAACAGTTTCAGGTTAAGTACGGACCTCCGGAACGAATTAAGTACTTAACCTGAGGTACCACTGTACAATAGATTAGCATAGAAGAAATTAAGGAATGCGGAAAATAATGCAGCAGAGGCTGTGTACTTTCTTTTCTTTAATGAGGTTACGACTTCATGCTAGAGGTTTAAATGGTAATACTTTTTTGCAAAATTGTATGCATTTCTACATAAAATCTATGGATTGCCTGTCAGTTGCCTGAAGATGATAAAAGCTTAATCTGTTTAAAATTCAATAGAAAACTCGAGTCAGAAAAATGAAGTTCCTGTTTCCAATAAAATGTTTTCTGTTGGCAGGATAGGAGGGGGAAGTCTAAGAAAATGCCCTGAAGAAATGAGAGAGAAGGGCAGGGAAACCTTTGGCCAAATTTTTACCAGAAATTTTCAGCAGAATATCCTTTGATGCCCCACAGTTTCCATTTTGCTGACTTAGTAGTATTGCTTTCACAAGATAAATAATAGCTGTCTGATTAATAATAATAATAATAATAATAATAATAATAATAATAATAATAATAATAATAATAGCGTTCCAATAAAGTAATGCAGAGGCCTATTGCAATCTTTGATCAAGAAACTTCACCTCTTTGTTAGATTAGTAAATGTTAAACATAGGAAAAGCAAGCCTAAAACCTATGCAGACCTTTTCTTCAGGCTGTAGTATTGAAACGAAAACACGTATGCTCAGAAACAAAATAATAAATGAAATATATGGAGGCATCTGTTAACCCAACGAAGCTGGGTGTTCTGAGTGGAACATGGCGCCGTGTGCGCAACGCTCAGCCTGAATGCAGATTAAAAGGAAGAGTGTCCACAGCCTCAGCCTTTACTGGAGGGTTCAGGTTACGCAAAGCAGGGGCTGAGTGGGAGACAGCAAGTAGCAACAAATGATTTCAGCAAGGACATTTTGAATATTGTTACAGATTCCAGAGGATAAAATGCATGTGTATAACATGGCCAGAAGTCATTTCAGGTTGTGCTGGCAGACAAATGAAACCCTGTGCTCTTTACTCCTCACAGCCAGCAGAGGACCTCAGAGCCAGCCATGGTCATTCCTGCCCATCCCTTCCTCAGAAGTGGAAGCAGCGACTTTGTAATTTAGAAGTTTCCCATCATGTCCTGCCCTCCCACCAGATGTCAAAGAGAAAAACAACTACCTGATTTTTAGAAGACATCTGAAGACAACCCTGCTTAGGGAAGCTTTTAATGTTTAATAGGTTATTGTATTTTAATATTCCGTTGGATGCCGCCCAGAGTGCCTGGAGAAACCCAGCCAGATGGGCAGGGAATAAATAAATAAATAAATAAATAAATAAATAAATCTGGTTGGCCACTTGGAAAACAGGTTGCTGGACTAGATGGGCCACTGGCCTGATTCAGCAGGGTTCTTCTTATTTTCTGAAGTTATTTCAAATCATCTTGGCAATAAATCTCAGGCTATGCAGCTGCTTCTTTTTATGAATGTTAATCCTCCCCCCTTGTGCTATTTTCAGTATACGAATCACCCCCCTGAAACTGCTATTTGACACATTAGAAAGAACTAGGGATGGAGGAGGAGTTTAGTTTTGTTCACATTTTAATGAGAAACTACACAGCTCACACTTCTTGAGCCAACATGCAAATCGAAATGCAGTTATCCAAAATAAAGTGGCAATTCTCTGAACTTTGTGGTGCAGTTGTTCAGTTACAGAATACACGCTTTAGTTTAGCCAAAAATGCAAAGAAAATTGTGGATGGTAGGAGAAATTTACAATGATGAATTTTCAAGAGATTTTCAAAATTCCCAAACTGATGTGGAGATGTGAGGAACTGAAGAGTGGAAAATGAGCCGCTGGGGTGCTGGGAAGAACTGATACTGACAAATTTGCCCACCCCTAGTTAGAACAAATGTTTTCCACGCAAAAGGACCCAGGTTCAGAAGGGGATAAATTGGAGATGGAGGACAGGTCCTTATTCCACATCTGGTGGGTAATATTGTGGGTGATCAGCAAATCTGAAACAAAAGAAAAGAGAGTCAACAGTCAGGGGTGTGGAAGATGCAGAAGGAACAAAAATAGATCTGTTGCCAGCCATTACTTCATGAGACCATTTCACACAGTGCATTGTAAGCTCCCCGAGTTTGCCACCAAATGCCCGCTCTGATGAATATCTGGGAGGCTGAAATTCAAAATGCGCTCCACTCCAACTATGCATGGGGCTTTCGTACAAAATCTCCACAGTAATTCCTTCTATAATTTCACCTTATTCTCTATGAAGAGAAGAGATGGATGCCAGATCTTTTCTTCCTTTTGCTCTCGCAGTATCAATTCTTGCGTGCACCACTTTTATGTATTTATATGCTTACTATATAAATGTGACTTACATTTCCGCTTTTAAAAAGCTCATGCTTTTGTGAAGGCCATCAATGGATTTCATATCCTCCTCAGACAGCTGGAAAGTAAATGCCTGTCAGGGGGAGAAAATAAAATGCTGAGGTGGTTTTTACTCATGTCTTCTTTCTGCACCTCAGAGCTGTGCACCTTTTTCCAGCCACAGAGAAACCAAAGTGAACTTTGCTACCACCTTCGAATTCCTTCATTCGACAGCTTCAGTCCAGATGTCCTCCCATTGAGGGAATTTTATATGCATAGTAATGTAGGTTTGCAATAGAACAGGAGTGGGGAAACTGTGGCCCCCCCAGATGTGGATGGACTCCAACTCCCCATCAGACTCAGCCATCATGTCCAATGGCCAGGGATGATGGAAGTCATAGTCCAGCGAATGAGGTTCTTTAAGCAGTTTATAGCTAAACTACTGAACTTGCTCCCATGGGAGGCAGTGACAGCCACCAACTTGGATGGCTTTAAACATTAGACAAGTTCATGGTGGATAAGAATACTAATGGAAGCTAGTCATGATGGTTGCACTCTGACTTCACGGTCTGAGGCAGTGATTCTTCTGAATACCCACTGCTGGAAACTCCTCCAACTTCTTGAGTCCCCAAACCAAGATGTGCATCTTCCCTCCCGTACTCCTGCATGTGTCATGTGACCCGTGAGATCACAGTGTCCAAATGACCTTCTTTTTCGGTATTGTTTTTAAATGGATTAATAAATACTGCTTTACCTGGGCGTTTTCCTCAATTCGCTTTCTGGTGTAGGTCTTCACCAGGACCACCAGGCCACGCTGCAGTTGGTAGCGAATAGCCACGAGAGCTGGGGTTTTGTTGTACTTCTTGGCGATCGCAACTAACAGAGGGTCTTCAAGCAAGACAGGAGTGTTTTGATCTATCCTGCCGGAAAGCAACATGGAGAGAAGGTGTGTTTCTGGTGTCCAGAATATATAAATCTCACTCTAAAATTAATACAGTATTGGCTTAGTCCATGCAAAATACACTAAATATTTTGTATTTAGAGCTTGGTTAGTGGATTTGAACTAATATTAGTTTTTAGTATCATGCTCTAATAAATCGCAAACTCATACGTTGCCTATGGATTATTCTGTAGGCAAAATGGTAGCATCTGTGCACAAAAGGGAGGTTTTTTTCTTTGCTTAAATACAATCAGTATTTGGAAGGGGGACACCTAAGGCAGGAAAGAAAGGCCCAAAGAATCCTGTGTGCCTGCTGGAGAGTTGATGTTCGAATGAAATGGAGGATCCTGGAGGAATGCACTGCTCATTGTCTTGAAGGAGAACTCAATATTTCTTGCTGGTCCCACTTGTTAAAAATAAGCATTTAAGTGGCTTCCAATATAGATAAAAACAATACAATTTAAAATTCTGAGACATACAAAACAAGCTATGTAAAAAGAGAAATGCTATAATTATTTACAGTAAATGTAAGCCTGGATACAGGGTCCTTTCGTCTCTGCCATTCTACTGCTTAAGCAACATTAAACATAATATAAATATGATTTAAAAACAGCACAACATTTCAGAAGCAGAAATTATTAAATAGCCCCCTGCCCGCAACATTTGAAAACATACGTTTGGGAGAAGTCAAGCAGTTATATATATATAAAAAAACACTTTAGCAATAGGAAGGTTTCTGAGAATATCTAAAATGGGAGGGGAAGAGCTTTGTAGATCTCTTTGTGGAATGATTTCCCCAATTGAGAAGCCACTACAGAAAAGGTCCTGGTGCTGGTATTCACCACGATGCTCTTTATTAATTGTGGGGCCCAGAATGCAAACTAAAGAGCTGGTGTAGATGCTGGGGAATAGTGGGCCTAGATGGTACCTGAGGTGGTTCCCAAACATTTCGGCTTCAACTCTTACCATCTTGGGTCCCTTTGGGATCCCAGGACACTATATCCTTCCAGGAGGATATTGTTTGACTTGCAGAAGGCCAGCAGCTTGCTTTGGTTCCGATAAGGATGGCATTCAACCTGTGGATTCAAAATCCCCCAACACAACCCCAAAGTGAGAATTCAGATGAAACAAAGAATACAGTGAAATAAAGGAAAGACAGAAAAGCAGAACCATGCTATTATTTCTTGAAATATCCCAGTATTACTTTTCTTAAAGTGTGTTTTACTTTCTGATGTATCAGAATCTTTAGATGACCATTCTTGCAATTGTGGTTTCCATTGCCACACTCCTCACTTGTGAAATGTGTATTAGATGGATATGAGGGACAGGGCTTATTCTCCCACAATCTCCTGTCGCTCCAGCCTTGTTGGAAATATCCTGATCACACTGTCCTGCCTGCAGTGTCTCTATTTCTGCCCACTCAGTCTCTGAATTTTCTACGTTGAGCATCAAGCTGAGCAGATGCCTCTATATCAGGCTTCCTCAACCTTGGCCCTCCAGATGTTTTGAGACTACAATTCCCATAATCCCTGACCACTGGTCCTCCTAGCTAGGGATCATGGGAGTTGTAGGCCAAAAACATCTGGAAGGGCCGAGTTTGAGGAAGCCTGCTCTATATCATCTGGGATTCTTCTTTATCAGGGTCTCATTGGTTATATGATATAAGGGAGGGGGGGATCTGAGGTGAAACCAGAGTGTAGGTTATATGATATACACCAGTGCCCAAGTGAATCAGGGCTGCTTGTGCGCAGCAGTTTCGCCCAGATGCCTAACTCAAAAGCCCTTCGCTCCCCAACTGAGAACTTCCCGAGTCCCCACAAGAGGCTGTGTGGGCCCTGACTGCTTGCAGACCTCCTTCTACCTGAGATGCCTGTTTCAAACATTATGGACTTCTCCACACTTTCTTCTGTCTGAGGATTCAGAGGTCTTGATTAAATGAGAACCCATTACTGGTTCCTGGAATTTAGGGGAGTCCACCCCACAACTCATAACCATATCTTCTTGTGACTGGAACCTTAGCAAGTTTTTCAAGGGAATGGCTGTGTTCGTCAAAACAAAGGTTCTCTCACAAAAGAACTTAAATAAAGAAGCTTTCAACTGTGCTTGGAGAAACCACTAAAAAAAGCAATCAGACTTGACCTGGTTTATCACTGGTTTGTATTTCAACCCTGGCTTGTTCAGGATCATTTCCAGCTGCTTACGAGTGAAGTTGGACACTCCGATGGACCTCACCAAGCCGGCATCTTTGCACGCCTCCATTGCCTGGCAAAGAAAACATGACATGTTTGTTGAGTGGTGTTTGTTGAATAGCTGAGGCCACACCTTTTTCCAGATTAAGATTGGAGTCTTATAGTTCACCAGCTCTCATAGGAGCCATTGTGTGAGTCATTGTTCTGGACATGCCTTCTCTGGTGAAAGGCTACTGTGCTCTGCATCTGAAAGACTCAAGGGCTGGATTTCCTAATCCCAGGCACCTACCTCCCATGTCTGACGAAGATCTACGTTGTCAAAAATCATTTTTTTGTCTTCTCCCATGGGAATTAAATCTGGCCCAGGCTGGAAAAGAAGGAGGCGGAGGGAATAAGTGCATTTCAGTACTAGAAGTTCTCTTATCTCTGTAATATTATCTAATACCAATGACAGTGATAGAAAAAGGGAGATAAACTTGCAAGGGCCGGTACTACAGTGTATAGATCTGTGGGAAACTCAAATCACAAGACCACATTTCACATTCTTGTTTATTCAAGAGGGATAAAGAGGGAGTTCACCTTGCAGGGGCTGATACCACAGTGCAGGGATCTGTGGGAAACTCAAATCACAAGGACAGGTCTGTCTCCCCATCTCTCCAACCCATTTTCTTTCTTCCCTCGCCCCCTCGCCAAGTCCTGCTCTGCACACAATTTCTTTCTTATGATGCCTATGTGGTTAATGTACTCATTATGTGCAAAGGTTTTCTTTAACTGGCATGTTTCTCCCCCAAAATTTGGGAGCGACCATTCTTTGATTAAGATATGTTCTAGCAGAGAACTGTCAGCATCTCTAGGAAATGACAATTCCCAATGTTCCTTCCGGGAATAAAATATTTTTAACAGGCCCACATTCAAATATTGTACTCAATACTTGCTCAAGTACTCAATTATGACATCAATAATGATTTACCTTCATAGAATATGGATTGTGAATTATGAACAGATCCATGTAGTCAAACTGAAGTTTCTTCAGTGATTCTTCTAAGCATTTCCGAACCAGCTCAGGGCGGTGGAAGGTACTCCAAAGCTGTCAAAATTATAAAGATATTTATATTTTCACACAGCCATAGAGTTTTTGGGTCTCGGGACCATATAGCTGTGGCAGATGACTATTCTGGTATGCACAGTGTTAAGGGCAAACTCAAATATTGTTCTGAAGAGTATTCTGAATTGCTGTGGTGAGGTAAAGCAATTTTAAAACCATTATTGATTATAAATAATATTTTTACTATTTATTAAATTTCTATATTGCCCTTCATCAAAAGATCTTGGAGCAGTTCACAAAGAAAAAAGCACAAGATAAAAGCACAAATAAATAGTCAAAACAGAAGCAACAGAACTGTAATCCATCCTCCCACAAACAGGTTTAAACAGGGTGTAGAATATTAATAAGCCCAAGGCCTGGTTATATTTGCCTGGTACCTAGAGGTGTATGATGAACCCTGCAGAGAGCATTCCCCCAACAGATAAGGCCCCGTTCTCGTGTTGCCGCCCTCCGAGCCTCACATGGAGGAAGCATACAAAGCAGAGCCTCAGAGGATAAATGCAGAGTCTGGGTAGGTTTATATAGGGAGAGGCATTTTGCTCTGATTTTGTTAAATAATGTCTGTGAAATAGCATCATGATGCAGGCACTATATTTTACTCATTTTTTGTAAAAAAATTTGCCAAATTCGCTCACTTTTCCAGTGTAGAAAATGTCTTCCCTTTTTATTGTTCCGTCTGCAATCTTCACACGAACGGCCCGCCCAACGTGCTCCTCTGTCTGGTATACATATGCGCCATCAATATGACGGAAGCCGAATTCTATTGCTATCTTTGTAGCCTCCTCACACTTGCTTTTTTGAATCTACCAGTTGAAAAGTTGAAAAAGTTAGTTAAGGTTTCTGCCACAGTGGAGAAATTCATATCAAAGTAACAATGATTGTCGGTGGACATTGTCATACTAGACCTGAGTCATCAAATAAAAATAAAGAAAAAACATGCGAAAAAGTGATTTATATGCGTTGTATTATGCCAAATAACATTGTGCCACCGAATGGCATCCAGGATTTAAAACGAGCAATCAATTAACTTGTCAGTTATTTTGGTTTAAACAGTGGAACACTGTTGACACATACAGTTTGTAGAATGCTCTTTTTTAAAAAATCTGTTAAGACAGTAGATGAGATATCTAAGAAGGGATTGAGGAAGTCTCTTCGTCAGCATGTATGTCTTTGTATAAAATAGATTCTACCCTCACTTTATATGTGAATGGAGTAAATATGAATTGGAAAAAGGGAAAAAGGGGAATTCCTTCAAAAAAACTGAGTGGTAGCTTTTATTTGGTAAATTCATGATATTCCTAGAAATTAATTTAATTATATAATAAGAATCGACACCGATCCCTTCATTTGCATTGCTGGTGATATGGAATGGAAGAAATGAAGATGGTTTGGATAAAGAATTGATTCTATATTTATTGTTAGTGTCCAAAATAGTTAGCTAATGTCTGGTGATTTTGGATAATAGTATTACTCCCAATAAAAGTAATAGTGGGCACTTATAGTTCTATAGAAAGATTTTTTTAAATATTACTAGACATTTTGCACTGGGGATTTTGAACCCTGCAGAAATTCACACTGGAAACTGTTTCTCAGCTACAAACCAGCCAAGTCTTGCACAAAACAGTATTTGCTCCTGAATCTGCTGGCTCAGGACCCTTGATGAACGAGAAGCAGCGCTTTATGTGCTGCAAGGCATCTGTTGCATTCTTGGCTGCTGTGACCTAAGAAGTTCTCATGCACAAATGGCTTCTCAGATCAGGGGAGGTATCCCATGCAGTGCTTTGCAATGTATGAAGCACTCAGCAGCTGGCAGGCATTTTGCTCTTCAAAAACAAGTTACAACAAGCTGAGAGTTAAATGTGGTACTTACAGTGTCTGGGGTATATGTTCCAAACCCCAATACGGGGATTTTGTTCCCATCGTTCATTGTAATGCCACGGTCTTTGCTAAGTGCCATTTTCTGCTTCTGTGCTTGTTCAGTTCTTGGTTCCAGGCTGAAACTGATCAACACTTTTGTGTCAAAAGGCAAAACTCGAGTGAGAAAAATGAATTTGTGTTTCCAATGAAATGTCTTCTGTTGGCACAGAAGGAGGGGAGTGTCTAAGCAAATGCCCTGAAGAAATGAGAGAGAAGGGCGGGGAAACCTATGGCCAACCTTTTATCAGTAACCTTCAGCAGAATGTCCTTTGTAAACCAGCGGTTTCCTTGTTGACTTAGCAGCATTGCTTTCACAGGATAAAAAATAGCTGTTTTATGAAGGCCTGAAAGCTGGGTGTTCCAAGGGCCAGAAGAACACACAGAGGACGTAAGGAAAGAAAGGACCGTATGAATAAGATCCCAAACTGCCTCTGGCTGTGTACTCTTTGCCAGCACATTTAAAGCACATTTGATGTGCACAACATTCCCCAAAGAATCCTGGGAACTGAGATTTATTAAAGATGATGGGAATGGTAGCTTTGTAAAATGTCTTCTCTTGGCACGATTGGAGGGGAGTGCTTAAATACCCTGAAGAAATGAGAGAGAAGGGCGGGGAAACGTTGGCCAACTTTTTATCGGGGATTTTCAGCAGTATGCCCTTTGCTACACCAGAAGCTTTCATTGTTGAATTAGCAGCATTATAGCTGTATTATTATTATTATTATTATTATTATTATTATTATTATTATTATTATTATTAGCATTCCAGTAAAGTAATGCAGAGGCTTATTGAAATCTTCAATGAAGAAACTTCACCTCTTTGTTAGATCAGTAAATGTTAGACATAGGAAAAGCAAGCCTAAAAGCTATGCAAACCTTTTCTTCAGGTTGTAGTATTGAAGTGAAAACACACATGCTATATATATATATATATATATATATATATATATATATATATGGAGGCATCTGTTAACCCAACGAAGCTGGTGTTCTGAGTGCCAATGAACACAGAAAGGATGTAAGGAAGGAAAGGAGCATACAAATAAGATCCCAAACTGCCTCTGGCTGTGTACACTTTGCCAGCACATGTAAAACACATTTGATGTGCACGACATTCCCCAAAGGATCCTGGGAACTGAGATTTGTTAAAGATGCTGGGAATGGGAGCTTTGTGAGGGGTAAACTACAAGTTCCCAGAATTCTTTTCGAGGGGTCATGTGCTTTAAAAGTGCTCCAGATCATAGGATCATAGAAATGTGGACTTGGAAGGGACAGTGAGGATCATCTATTTCAACCCCTTGCAATGCAGGAATCTTTTGCCCAATGTGGGGCTCAAACCCACAACGCTGAGATTAGAGTCTCATGCTGTTCCAACTGAGCTGTCCCTCAGGGTGTGTTTGTTACACAGGCATCTTCTGGTTTGGAGTAAACAGCATCAGAATGCAATGCACCATAAGAAATGTTAGGATGGATAAAGGATGTGGAATGTGGCGCCGTGTGCACAACGCTCAGCCTGAATGCAGATTAAAAGGAAGAGTGTCCACAGCCTCAGCCTTTACTGGAGGGGCTGAGTGGGAGACAGCAAGTAGCAACAAATGATTTCAGCAAGGACATTTTGAATATTGTTACAGATTATAGAGGATAGAAAGCATGCGTATAACATCATCTGCTGTGAAACAGTGACCAGAGAAACATAGTCAGAAGTCATTTTAGGTCGAGCTGGCAGACAATTGAAACCCTGTGCTCTTTCCTCCTCACAGCCAGCAGAGGACCTCAGAGCCAGCAATGGTCATTCCTGCCCATCTCTTCCTCAAAGGTGGAAGCAGCGACTTTGTAATTTAGGGAAGCTTTTAATGTTTAATAGGTTATTGTATCTTAATATTTCATTGGAAGCTGCCCAGAGTGGCTGGAGAAACCCAGCCAGATGGGCGGGGTATTTAATGATAATGATAATGATGATGATAATAATAATAATAATAATAATAATAATAATAATAATAATAATAATATCTGGTTGGCCACTGTGAGAACAGGTTGCTGGACTAGATGGGCCACTGGCCTGATTCAGCAGGCTCTTCTTATTTTCTGAAATTATTTCAAATCATCTTGCCAATAAATCTCAGGCTATGCAGCTGCTTCTTTTTATGAATGTTAATCCTCCCCCCTTGTGCTATTTTCAATATACGAATCACCCCCTTGAAACTGCTATTTGACACATTAGAAAGAACTAGGGATGGAGGAGGAGTTTAGTTTTGTTCACATTTTAATGAGAAACTACACAGCTCACACTTCTTGAACCAATATGCAAATTGAAATGCATATCAAAATTTCTCAGTTATGCTGAGAAAGTGGCAATTCTCTGTATTGTGTGATGCAGTTGTTCCGGTACAGAACCATTACAAAAATGCATATAGTGGGGTAAAGTATGCATTAAAGAACATATATCAGTGAAAACACCATGCAAACATGCTTTATTTTAGCCAAAAGTACAAAGAAAAATGTGTATGGTAGGAGAAATTTACAATGATGAATTTTCATGAGATTTTCAAAAATCCCAAACTGATGTGGAGATATGGATAACTGAAGTGTGGAAAATGAGCCGCTGGATTGCTGGGAGGAACTGATACTGACAGATTTGCCCACCCCTAGTTAGAACAAATGTTTTCCGTGCAAAATGACCCAGGTTCAGAAAGGGATAAATTGGAGATGGGAGACGGGTCCTTATTCCACATCTGGCGTGTAATACTGTGGGTGACCAGCAAATCTGAAACAAAAGAAAAGAGAGTCAACACCTAGGGGTGTGGAAGATGCACAAGCAACACACATTGATCTGTTGCCAGCCATTATTTCATGAGACCATTTCACACAGTGCATTGTAAGCTCCCCCCCCCCCCGAGTTTGCCACCAAATGCCCACCCTGCTGACTATCTGGGAGGCTGAAATTCAAAATGCGCTCCACTCCAACAATGCATGGGGCTTTGGTACAAAGTCTCCACAGTAATTCCTTCTATAATTTCACCTTATTTCCTATGAAGAGAAGAGATGGATGCCAGATCTCTTCTTCCTTTTGCTCTCGCAGTATCAATTCTTGCGTGAACCACTTTTATGTATCCATATGCACACTATTTAAATATGACTTACATATCCATTTTTATGAAGCTCATGCTTTTGTGAAGGCCATCAATGGATTTCATATCCTCCTCAGACAGCTGGAAAGTAAATGCCTGTCAGGGGGAGAAAAAAAGAATGCTGATGTGCTTTTTACTCATGTCTTCTTTTTGCACCTCAGAACTGTGCACCTTTTTCCAGCCACAGAGATACCAAAGGGAACTTTGACCAAAATGGTCAAAGGCCTGGAAACGATGCCTTAAGAGGAACGGCTAAGGGAGCTGGGCATGTTTAGCCTGGAGAAGAGGAGGTTAAGGGGTGATATGATAGCCAGGTTCAAATATATAAAAGGATGTCATATAGAGGAGAGAGAAAGGTTGTTTTCTGCTGCTCCAGAGAAGCGGACACGGAGCAATGGATCCAAACTACAAGAAAGAAGATTCCACCTAAACATTAGGAAGAACTTCCTGACAGTAAGAGCTGTTCGACAGTGGAATTTGCTGCCAAGGAGTGTGGTGGAGTCTCCTTCTTTGGAGGTCTTTAAGCAGAGGCTTGACAACCATATGTCAGGAGTGCTCTGATGGTGTTTCCTGCTTGGCAGGGGGTTGGACTCGATGGCCCTTGTGGTCTCTTCCAACTCTATGATTCTATGATTCTATGAACTTTGCTACCACCTTCCAAAGTTGAATTCCTTCATTCAACAGCTTCAGTCCAGATGTCCTCCCATTGAGGGAATTTTATATGCATAGTAATGTAGGTTTTCAATAGAACAGGAGTGGGGAAACTGTGGCCCCCCAGATGTGGATGGACTCCAACTCCCCATCAGTCTCCGCCATCATGACCAATGGTCAGGGAAGTCATGGTCTAGAAGTCATAGTCTAGCAAGTTCATGCAGTTCATAGCTAAACTACTGAACTTGCTCCCATGGGAGGCAGTGACAGCCACCAACTTGGATGGCTTTAAATATTAGACAAATTCATGGTGGATAAGAATACCAATGGAAGCTAGTCATGATGGTTGCACTCTGACTTCACGGTCTGAGGCAGTGATTCTTGTGAATACCCACTGCTGGAAACACCTCCGACATCCTGAGTCCCCAAACCAAGATGTGCATCTTCGCTCCCTTACTCTTGCATGAGTTATGTGACCCATGAGATCACAGTTTCCAAACGACGTGCTTTTTCGGTATTATTTTTAAATGGATTAATATTTACTGCTTTACCTGGGTGTTTTCCTCAATTCGCTTTCTGGTATAGGTCTTCACTAGGACCACCAGGCCACGCTGCAGTTGGTAGCGAATAGCCACGAGAGCTGGGGTTTTGTTGTGCTTCTTGGCGATCGCAACCAACAGAGGGTCTTCAAGCAGGGGAGGAATGTCTGTATTGCACCTGTTGGAGAGCAATAAGGAGAGAAGGTGTGTTTTTGGTGTCAAGATGCACAAATATAGGATGATGGGCACTTGGCTTGACAGCAGTATATATGAAGAGGATCTAGGGGTCTTTGTAGACCACAAGCTTAACATGAGTCACAGTGTGATGCAGCAGGAAGAGAAGCTAATGCTATTCTAGGCTGCATCAGCAGAAGTATAGTGTTCCCATCAAGGGAAGTAATAGCAGCACTCTATTATCCATTGGTCAGACTTCACCTGGAATACTGTGTCCAGTTCTGGACTCCACAGTTTAGGAAGGATATTGACAAGCTGGAACATGTGCTGAGGAGGGTGAACAGAATGATTAAATATCTGGAACCTGAGCCACATGAGGAATGGTTGAAGGAGCTAAGAATGTTTAGCATGGAGAAGGATAGATGAACAGGTGATGTGGTAACCATCTTTAAATATCAGAAGGGCTGCCTCATGGAAGATGGAGCTCGCTAGTTTTTTATTGCTACAGAGGGCAGGATCTAAATCAGTGGATTCAAACAGTGGCGTAGCGTGGGTTGTCAGCACCCGGGGCAAGGCAAGTAATTTGCGCCTCCTAACCCGTGGATTTGTGCCCCCTAACCCTAACCCCCAGATGTTGCGCCCGGTGTGGCCGGCCCCCCCTGCACCCGCCACGCTACGCCACTGGATTCAAATTACAAGAAAGGAGATTCTGACTAAAAATTAGGAAGAACATTCTGGCTGTAAGAGCTGTTCAACAATGGAATAGACTCCTCAGATGGGTGGTGATGAGGGGCAGTATATAAATCTAAGTAAATATTTTGCGTTTAACTGTTGGTTGTTTGCTTAGTTGGTTGGTTGATGTGAATTAATATAATTTTTTAGCATCCCGTTCTCCACCATAAATCGCAGTCTGAGTGGGACTATACATAAACAAAAGAAGGGTCTCAGCAGGCTTTAGGGAACCCCAAGCTTTTCATAAGTACAAAAATGTACTTAGGGGGAAAAAACTAAGAAAGAAAAGCAAAGCCCCAACAGGCCAATGGGGATGGTGTCTGCTCAGTGTATAAAGAATCCCAAGTACCTGTTGGAGAGAAAATATGGAGCATTGGGGAGGGAGGTGAAATGTAATGGAGTGTCCTGGAAGAAGGCACAGCTCACTGGGCCAGAACAGGAGAATTCAGTATTGCAAAGTTTTGTTGCTGGTCCCACTTGTGAAAAATAATCATTAGAGAAATGCTATAATTATTGAAATGCAAGGCCGGGTGCAAGGCCCTTTCATCCCTGCCATTCTACTGCTTAAAGCACTGTTAAACATAATATAAATGTGATTTAAAAACAGCACAAAATTTCAGACGCAGAAATTATTAAATGGCCCCCTGCCTGCAACATTTAAAAACATATGTTTGGGAAAAAGTGGGAAGGTTTCTGAGAATGTCTAAAATGGGAGGGGAAGAGCTTTGTAGATCTCTTTGTGGAATGATTTCGCAAAATGTGGGGCCACTACATAAAAGGCCCTGGTGCTGGTATCCCCCATGAGGATCTTTATTAATTGTGGGACCCAGAATGCAGCCTCAAGAGCTGATCTGGATGCTGGGGAATAGTGGGCCTAGGTGGTGCCTGAGGTGGTACCCAAACGTTTTGGCTTCAACTCTTACCATCTTGGGTCCCCTTGGGATCCCAGGACACTATATCCTTCCAGGAGGATATTGTTTGACTTGCAGAAGGCCAGCATCTTGCTTTGGTTCCGATAAGGATGGCATTCAACCTGTGGATTCAAAATCCCCCAACACAGCCCCAGAGTGAGAATTCAGATGAAACAAAATTACCGTGAAATAAAGGAATGACAGAAAAGCAGAACCATGCTATTATTTCTTAAAATATCAGGCTGTTACCATTCTTAAAGTGTGTTGTGTTTTCTGATGCATCAGACTCTTTAGATGACCATTCTTGCATTTGTGGTTTCCATTGCCACGCTCCTTATCTGTGAAATGTGTATTAGGTGGATATGAGGGACAGGGCTTATTCCCCCTCAATCTCCTGTCACTCCTGCCCTGTTGAGCCATTATACCCAAAGAAGAAATATCCTGGGCACACTGTCCTGCCTGCAGTGTCTCTATTTCTGCCCACTCAGTCTCTGAATTTTCTACGTTGAGCAGAAAGGTCTGATGGGGGATTTACCTGTGTAATGGGAATTGGGGTTGCTTGTGCGTAAACTGCAAACTGCTCCAAGCTAGTCGTATAGCTAAACCTTTCCCTGGTTTGACAGCCCTTACAACGCGACTGTCTTAGTCACTGGCAGAATCCGTGAGTGGGCGTCTCCTAAATTTCTTCCAACATAGAAATTCTTTGACGCCCAGTCTCCTCCTAGATTCTCTGCGCGGAAGCCTTCTGCGCAGCGTGGGCGTGCCAAGCGGAGGTCCAGTGCTCTCTCCGCTGATTTCACTGGAAGAGTCTCGGAGCCTCCTCTCCGCAGTACTCTCCGCCTCTCCTTCCTCCCTGGTGTCCCCTGGATTTCCTTCCCCAGCAGAAGCTCTCTCTCTCTCCTTGCTAGTTCCCTCCCCTGCATCATTGGAGCGTCTTACCTCTCCTCTAGCCTCTGATGGCAGTTCCCTGACATCCACCTCCCTCCCAGGGCCCTCCCCCTCCCCTTTCCGTTCCGCGGACGGCGACGCGGGAAACCCCGGGAAGGAGCTATCCCCTTCCTCAGAAGATTCAAACACCGCTCCCCATCTGTTGCTGTCTCTTTCCGCTGCCCAATCTCCCCAGTCGGATTCCTCTCCCTCGGCTTCCCCTCCTTCCTCCTCTTCTGAGGCTGGCCACCCCTCAAACTCTTCTTCATCATCCGTGGTGCCAAATTGCTCTTCCCAGAACCTTCCTAGGGGTTTGGGCTTCCTTGGGAACCTGCTATGAAACTCCTCCTGCAGATACTCATCCCTGATCTCTTCTGCAGGAACCCAAGCGTTTTCTGACTCTGGTTCCCCTTCCCAGGCCACCAAATATTCCACCCTTCTCCCTCTCCACCTTGAATCGAGAATTTCCGCTGCGTGACCACTGAGTTCCCTTTCCTCCACCAGTGGATGCATGGGGATTTCTCTTTCTCCCCCCTGAAATTCCCGCCCTTCCCGATACGGTGAGAGCAAGGACCTGTGGAACACCGGGTGTAGCTTCATGTTGGTGGGCAATTTTAGTCTAAAGGTCACCGGATTTACCTGTTGGGTTACTTCAAAGGGTCCCAGTCATCTCGGCTGTAATTTCTTACACCCCCCTTTGAATGGTAACCCTTGGGTTGACAACCACACCTGATCTCCAACCCTTATAGTCTCCCCTTCTCTGCGGTGCTTGTCTGCCTGCCTCTTGTATACTTCCTTAGCCCTCTCCAGGTTAACCTTAAGTTGTTGGTGTAAAGCTTCCATTTCTTCCACAAATTGTTCGGCCGCCGGCACACTCCACCTCCCCTCCCCCTCCCCTGGGAAGGCCCTGGGGTGACACCCGTAATTGGCCATGGAGGGACTCATCCCCATGGACACATGTTCAGCGTTATTGTATGCAAATTCGGCCAGCGCTAGCTTTTCCACCCAATCGTTCCCCCTTTTGTTGACGTAGCACCGAAGGTACTGCTGAAGTACGCTATTAGCTCTTTCTGCTTGTCCGTTGGTCTCCGGGTGTCTGGCCGTTGAGAAGCTCACTTCGATGTCCAGCAGGCTCATGAGCTTCTTCCAGAATCTGGAAGTAAATTGCCTGCCTCTGTCGGACAAAACCCTCAAGGGGGCGCCATGCAACCTGAAAACGTGATCTATAAACAGCCTAGCTGTCTCCTCCGCTGTCACTGCATGCGAGCAAGCAATAAAATGGCACATTTTGGTCATCAAGTCCACTACCACCATGACTGCTGTTTTCCCCCTGGACATGGGTAAATCGGTCATAAAATCAATGGATACCACCTCCCATGGCCTTTCCGGGGTGGGTAAGGGCTCCAGTAACCCCGCGGGTGCTGCCCTCTCCCCTTTAGCCCTCTGGCAGCGCTCGCACCCCCTTACGTATTCTCTCACATCTTGCCTCACTCTTGGCCACCAGAACTGCCTGGGGACAAGCAACATGGTTTTGTGTTGACCAAAATGTTCCGCCGTGGGGTTATCATGTAGTTGTTTGAGTACTTTTCTCCTCAGGTCCCCTTCTGGTATGTACAATGCTCCCTTATAGTACAGCGCCCCCTCCTTTTCCTCAAAACCCCCCTGATTTTCTTCTGCGTCTCGTATCTCCCTGATTTTAGTTTGTGCGTACTCGTCATTCCTCGTCAACCTGGTTAGTTCTTGTCTCCCTATCAACACTCCCACACACACCCATTGGTCCTCGGGTATCACATGTCATGCTTCTGGCGCTCCCTCTCCTTCCAAGTACTCTGGTTTATGGGAGAGGGCGTCTGCCCTGACGTTTTCTTTTCCGGGCACATACTGAATTTCAAAGAAGAACTTGGAAAACTCCTGTGCCCATCGCACCTGTCTTTGGTTGAGAACTCGTGCAGTCCTCCAATATTCCAGGTTCTTATGGTCCTTGCACACCTGGATCTTGTGCTGCGCGCCTATCAGAAAATGTCTCCAACGTCGAAAGGCTTCATGAATTGCAAGTAATTCCCGGTCATACACCGTGTAGTTCTGTTCTGACTTGTTCAACTTCCTTGAAAAAAAGGCACATGGCTTCCACTCTGATCGATTTCCCGGCTGGAGCAACACAGCTCCCACCGCTCTGTCTGACGCGTCTGTTTCCACTCTCATAGGCTTCTGCAGATCCACGTGTAAGAGTTGCTCTTCCGAAGCGAACGCCCTCTTTAGCTTTTCAAAAGACTGCTGAGCCGCTTCTGTCCATTCAAGCTTCTTCTTGCTGCTGAGACAATCAGTTATGGGTGCCGTTAAGTGGGCAAAGTTCTTGATGAACTTTCTATAGAAGTTTCCAAACCCCAGGAACCTCTGCACGTCCTTCTGGGTCTTGGGAGCCTTCCATTCTAGTACCGCCTGCACCTTGCCTGGGTCCATTGCTAAGCCTTTGTCCGACAACATGTAACCCAGGAACTCCACCTCTCGGGCATGGAATTGTCATTTCTCCAGTTTGACCCACAGCTGGTGCTCCTGCAGCCTTTTCAGCACTTCCCTGACATCCTTAACATGCTGCTCCTCACTCTCTGAGTAGATTAGCACGTCGTCTAGGAAAGCCACGCAATTCTTGTACAGCAGGGACCCCAGCACGTGGTGCATGAAAGCTTGAAAGCAGGCCGAACCAGATTGTAATCCGAAGGGCATAACAAGGTACTCAAAGGCCCCCAGAGGGGTAAACATCGTGGTTTTCCATTCGTCCCCCTCTCTCATCCTTATTAGATTGTACGCCCCCCGAAGGTCCAGCTTGGTAAAGACCTTCCCCTTCCTTACCCTGGCCAAAATGTCATCAATTCTGGGCATAGGGAAGGTTACTAGTTCCGATACCCGGTTCAACCCCCTATAATCTACGACCAATCTGGGCTCCTTGGAGTCTCTTTTGTCCACAAAAAACACTGGACTGCCCCCCACCGCCTTTGATTCTCGTATGAAACCCCTCTTCAGGTTTTTGTCAATGAACTTCCACAACTCCTGCATCTCCCTGTCCGACATGGCGTACAGCTTGCCCACTGGTAACTGAGCCCCTGGGAGTAGGTTGATCTGACAGTCTAAGGCCCTGTGAGGGGGCAGTCTATCCGCCTCTTTCTCACTGAAGACTTCTTCCAGGTCTGCATACTGAGGTGGTACTCTCCCCTTTTCTCCCACCGCCACCCCTGCCACCCTGGCTACTGCCATCCTCGGGGTTTCCCCTTCGTGGCAGTGCTCTACGCAGTGAACTGACCCAAAGGTGACTGTCCGCTGGTGCCACCCCACTACTGGATCGTGCAGTGCCAGCCAGCTCATTCCCAGTATGATTGGTGGCCCGGCTAATGTGGCAATGTGAAAGGCAATTGTCTCAGTGTGTCTGGAGACCCTCATTTTCATGGGAGGGGTCTGGTGGGTCACTTCCCCCCCCAAGAGTTCTCTCCCATCAATGGTTCTTACTTGCAGGGGGTGTTCGAGAGGCACCACGTGGAGCTGGTGTTCTAGTGCAAAATCCCTGCTAAAGAAGTTGCAAGAGCTGCCAGAATCCAGCAATGTCTTCACCTTAATAGGGTGTCCGTTGGGGAGTTCTAACACCACCTTTATGGCTATGGCTGCCCGGGGGGGGTCTGGTTTGGGCACCTTCACTGGTTGCTCGCCTGGCTGCTGTGCCCGCTCTCCTGCAGCCAAGCCTTGCCGTTTCCCTGCTCCTGCTCACCACCAGCGGCCCCCACCATTCCTTGCCACGCCTTTCTCTGAGGGCAGACTCTGGCAAAATGTTCCGGCTGTAGGCAGAGAAAACACTTCCTGGTCGTTTTCCCCTCTTTCTTGCGAACCTCGCCGGAGTTTGAAACCCCACGCGCGCGCACTCCTCCAATTTCCATTGGTTCCGTGGGCGGCGCGGGCGGCTCAGGCACGTCTGGAATGCGATTGTCATGCCAGCGCTCCGCTCTCCCTTCCCGCCTTTCCAGAGCGCGCGCCTCTTGGCGTACTCCCACAGCAAGCACCATTTTAGTCAGCTGGTCCATCGATTGCGGGCGGGGCGAGCGGGAAAGTTCATCTTTTACCCAAGAGGATAAGCCTTCCTCAAATAACATTTGCACTGGTTCTGAACCCAGTTCCCACCCGAGTTTGTGGATTAGCATTGCAAATTGTGACCAGTACTCTCTCACTGATTGGTTCCCTTGTTTGCACCCCATCAGCTCTTTGCGCGTCACGCTTTGCTCCCCATCACTTGAGAACATATGGTCCATGGTGCTAAAAAATTTCCTCAAGTCCTTTAAGGCGGCATTCCCCGATGCCATTAAGGGCCTAATCCATTCTCTGGCCCCGCCTTCCAGATGCCCTATCACAAAAGCGACCCTCCCCCCATCGTCTACGAAGTCCTCATGCTGCAGGTCCAGCGCATATTGCACTTCTGTCTTAAATGCATTATAATCTCTGTGGTTGCCTGAAAACTTCTGCACTAGTCCCGGTACCTTCCTTGCGATGGGGGTGGGCTTCCCCTGGGCATCCTGAGTCCACCTTTCATCCAGCTGCGCCGCTAGTATAGCTAGTTGCTGCTCCAACTCTCTGTTTCTCTCTTCAAGTGTTGGTTCTCTCCTGGCCCCCTCTCCGGCGCCTGCTCCTTCGGCTTGACTCATGATGCTGCCTCTGCTGCTCTCCGCACAAGCAACAAGGGACTCACGGATTGCTGTAATGGGAATTGGGGTTGCTTGTGCGTAAACTGCAAACTGCTCCAAGCTAGTCGTATAGCTAAACCTTTCCCTGGTTTGACAGCCCTTACAACGCGACTGTCTTAGTCACTGGCAGAATCCGTGAGTGGGCGTCTCCTAAATTTCTTCCAACATAGAAATTCTTTGACGCCCAGTCTCCTCCTAGATTCTCTGCGCGGAAGCCTTCTGCGCAGCGTGGGCGTGCCAGGTGGAGATACAGTGCTCTCTCCGCTGATTTCACTGGAAGAGTCTCAGAGCCTCCTCTCCGCAGTACTCTCCGCCTCTCCTTTCTCCCTGGTGTCCCCTGAATTTCCTTCCCCAGCGGAAGATCTCTCTCTCTCTCCTTGCTAGTTCCCTCCCCTGCATCATTGGAGCGTCTTACCTCTCCTCTAGCCTCTGATGGCAGTTCCCTGACAACCTGGTTTTCCACCAAGCTGAGCAGATGTTCTGGGACTCTGCTTTATCAGGGTCTCAATAAACTGAAATTTCCAATCAAATTGGGCAGTGGAGACATCAGAAAATAAAATCGGCACGGGGGGGGGGAGGCATAAGACTTTTCAAAGGGGGCAATTTTATTCCACATGTAAGGAAGTAATGGTATCGTTTTCAATAATCTTCTCTGTGTAAATGCATTTTGTATGTGAAAAGTGTCACCCCTGTGGCTCAGCAATGGCGGAAAGTATGGGGGTAAGACATGAGAACTAATTGTCTGGGGGGAACTGTATTCCCCCCCCACCCTCTACTTCCATATATGAATTGGATAGTGCATCAAGGCTGGGCAGAGGGTACAAAAAAGCCATGATTTAAGTGGGACTCTCTGTACCATTAGTAGTTCCAGGAATTTAGGGGAGACCACCCCACAACTCATAACCATATCTTCTTGTGACTGGATCTGCAACCTTGTAGCCTTAAGCAAGCTTTTTCAGGGACTGGCTGTGTTTGTCAAATCAAAGGTCCTCCCACAAAACCCCCGAAATAAATAATCATTCAACAAGACCGCTCCTCTTCCCCCAGGGACAGAGTTGTGGGAGGGCATCCAGGACCTTATTGTGACCTGGCAGTGGGCGGAGGGATGCTGCCTGGGACATTGGGACTCCCAGCCATGTCACGCCCCCGGTTGACCAATCGGGTTAGCCAGGGGCGTGGCTGCTTGCCATTTAAACTGCGACGCAGTTGGGGGGGTGGCCTCCACTCGCCTCCTCATTGGATCTCCCAGCTCACCCGCCCTCTTTTTATGCGTTGCATGACTTCTGCCTTGCTACCTTGTTTTGGGGGCCAGGTAGTAATTTTTCCTCCATTCTGAAGGAAATCAGCCCTGAGTGCTCACTGGAATGACAGATCCTGAAGCTGAGGCTCCAGTACTTTGGCCACCTCATGAGAAGAGAAGACTCCCTGGAAAGGAGCTTGATGTTGGGAAAGATGGAGGGCACAAGGAGAAGGGAACGGCAGAGAACGAGATGGTTGGACAGTGTTCTCGAAACTACCAGCATGAGTTTGACCAAACTGCAGGAGGCAGTGGAAGACAGGAGTGCCTGGCGTGCTCTGGTCCATGGGGTCACGAAGAGTCGGACACGACTAAACAACAACAACAAAAGGAATTTTTCCACTTGGCAAATTGGCACCAGCCATTTGGTTTTCCCCTGCCTTGTAGCCATCGTCACAACTTAGGCATTGGGAGGTGAGGTTGCTGCCCCTCCTCATTAAAGTTACCCTGTTAAAGGGATCTGGGTGTGTGGATACTGTCCAAAGCCTGGGCATGGGCTAGGGCAATGCCATGACCCCATCAGGGACCATGGGGGTGCTCTTAATTGATGTACATCGTAGGGCTCCCCCTAACAGTGGTTTACTGTTAAGAGGCTTCCTGCGGATGTGCAGGAGTCAGGATATGGTCTGGTTTTACCCAGTGCCTAAGCAAAACCACTGAAATCCGTAACCAATAAAGTTGTAGCCTAATTTATACCATTAACCCAAAATATTTGTGTCCGTGGGTTTATTATCTAAGGGAACTGCGGGGCCCAGGGCCTCGCCACGCAACACTTGGAACAAACCCTTACAGAGGTCAATCACACTTTACCTGGTTTATCACTGGCTTGTATTTCAATCCTGGCTTGTTCAGGATCAATTCTAGCTGCTTACGAGTGAAGTTGGACACTCCGATGGACCTCACCAAGCCGGCATCTTTGCACGCCTCCATTGCCTGGCAAAGAAAACACAACATGTTTGTTGAGTGGTGTTTGTTGAATAGCTGGGACTACACCTTTTTCCAGATTAAGACTAGAGTCTTATAGTTCACCAGCTCTCATAGGAGCCATTGTGTGAGTCATTGTTCTGGACATGCCTCCTCTGGTGGAAGGCTACTGTGCTCTGTATCTGAATGACTCAAGGGCTGGATTTCCTAATCCCAGGCACCTACCTCCCATGTCTGACGAAGATCTACATTGTCAAAAATTGGTTTTTTGTCTTCTCCCACAGGAAAGAAATCTGGTCCAGGCTGGAAAAGAAGGAGGCGGAGGGAATAAGTGCAGGTCAGGCCTAGAGGTTCTCTTATCTCTGTAATACTATCTAATACTAATGGACAGTGATAAAAAGGGAGTTCACCTTGCAGGGGCTGATACCACAGTGCAGGGATATGTGGGAAACTCAAATCACAAGCACAGGTCTGTCTCCCCATCTCTCCAACACATTTTTTTTCTTCCCTTGCTCCCTTGCCAAGTCCTGCTCTGCAAACAATTTCTTTCTTATGATGCCTATGTGGTTAATGTAATCATGATATGCAAAATCTGGGAGCGATCATTCCTTGATTGAGATATGGTATAGCAGAGAACTGTCAGCATCTCTAGGAAATGACAATTCCCAATGTTCCTTCAGGGAATAAAATATTTTTAGTAGGTTCTCCCCCCACACATTTAAATATTTAAATATTGTACTCAATACTTGTATTATGACATCAATAATTATTTACCTTCATAGAAAATGGATTGTGAATTATGAACAGATCCATGTAGTCAAACTGGAGTTTCTTCAGGGATTCTTCTAAGCATTTCCGAACCAGCTCAGGGCGGTGGAACGTACTCCAGAGCTGTCAAAAATATGAAGATATTTATATTTTCACACAGCCATAGAGTTTTTGGGTCTCGGGACAGTTTAGCTGTGGCAGATGACTATTCTTGTGTGCACAGTGTTAAGGACACACTCAAATATTGTTCTGAAGAGTATTTTGAATTGCTGTGGTTAAGTAGGTGAAGTAATTTAAAAAATAATTATTGCTAATTGTCAGAGCTGCCCTAGGTCCCAGCTCACAAAGGACCAACGCCAATCCGTTGTTATATACAAAAGTCTTTATTGAAGTTCATTTTCATTGTCACAGCCGCAGCGTGCAGCTCTACGTCTGAAACTCTAGACCGCTGAAGCTCCGTCTGAGTCTCCTCCCCCCAGACACCAGTTTAAGACTCTAGCCTTGCTCCACCTCTTCCTCTGCTCTTTCCTCCTCTGGGTCCGCCTGTCAGCTGGGGTCTCGCCCTTCCTAGACTCTTCTGACGCTGAGTCCCCTGAGTCTTCTCCCTGCCTCCGGCGGGCTTTAGGACCTGGTTCCCAATCCGGGCTTTCTGCTGTCCCGCGCGCCTGTACATTTGAACTTGGCACGCGCGCCCAGCCGGCAACCTTCCTCCTGACCGTTACACTGCTCCTGTCACTGCTTCCCCCTTCGGGGAGGCTAGCTGAACCTGACCTCCCCTCCATTCCCCCACTCTCCGATGGAGGCATGGTCAGTCCCGACTCATCCTCTCTCCCTGCTGGAGGAGACGCTGGCCCTGACGCATGGGACCCTTCCCCCCCACTACGGTCTGGTGGGGAAGCTGGTCCTGATCTCCAGCTGCTGCTTTGGGAGTCCCCGCTGGCCCCCCTTGCCCTGACCATCGGCGCCTCCTTCTGGGAATCTTCTGATTCGCTGGAGAGGCTCATGGAATCTCTCGGGTCACTGCTATACCCCCCTACGCTGCTCTCCGATTCTTCCCCTTCGCTCTCCATTTCCTCTCTCCCCTGTGCCTCTGTTCCTGAGGCCCTGACACTAATAAATAATATTTTACTATTTATTTATTAAATTTCTATATTGCCCTTCATCAAAAGATCTCAGGGTGGTTCACAAGATAAAAGCACAAATAAATAGTCAAAACAGAAGCAACAAAATTGTAATCCCTCCTCCCACAAACAGGTTTAAAAAGGGTGTAGAATATGAATCAGCGCAAGGCCTGGTTGAAGAGGAACATTTTCTCCTGGCGCTTAGAGGTGCATAATGAACCTCCCTGCAGAGAGCATTCCCCAAATGGGGAGCCTTACAAGAAAAGGCCCTGCTCTCATGTTTCTGCCCTCCGAGCCTCACATGGAGGAAGCATACAAAGCAGAGCCTCAGAGGATGAATGCAGAATCTGGGTAGGTTTATATAGGGAGAGGCATTTTACTCTGATTTTGTTAAATAATGTCTGTGAAATAGCATCATGATGAAGGCACTATATTTTACTCATTTTTTTAAAAAAAATCTGCCAAACTCACTCACTTTTCCGGTGTAGAAAATGTCTTCCCTTTTTACTGTTCCATCTGAAATCTTCGCACGAACGGCCCGCCCAACTTGCTCCTCAGACTGGTATACATATGCACTATCAATAAGACGGAAGCCGAATTCTATTGCTGTCTTTGTAGCCTCCTCACACTTGCCAGTTGAAAAGGGGAAAAATTTAGTCAATGTCTCTGCTTCAGTGGAGAAATTAATATAAAAGAGTACCTGTAAATAACCTTGAGTGTTGGTAGACATTGCGTGTCGAGGTCCCCAGGGCCACCCCAATAACTCACATATCACACAGAATTTTTGTTTAAGGTTTTTGGCATAATTTTGGCCACAACTTTATTGAAATACAAATTTGTGAGTGGTTGCTTAGGCATTGGTTGCGACTTTCTGCCCCCACCATGGGAGACAGACTGACATTCCGCACGATGCGAAAGTCAGAATAGGGGAATACACTTGGGGGTTACGCGGAGCAGGGAAACTGCCCTCACCCCAAATGCAACCAGGAGCTCATTGCTATGGCCCGAGCCCCCTTGACAGAGTGGACAAGCAATAGTTAGCCCCCAATTCCTTTAACGGAATCCCTTGCAGCAGCAGCATTAGAGGGGCAGGCACTCAACCTACCAAGGGCAGGCACTCAACCACTGCCCCTCAACCAACCAAACCATAAACCAATGCCTAACCGCAACCTTACAAGTTGTGACGATTTGCTACGCAGTAGGCAAAAACGAAATGGCCCCAGCCAATCAGCCAGATGGACAAAATTCCTACCAGGCCCCTGCCCCAAGAGCAGACGACCCCATGACAGGCATAGCAAGGTCAAAGCGAACAACCCTAATTCTAGGGAGGGGGGGACGGGCAATCCGATGCACTGTCAAAAAGAGGAAGCCCTAGCCTCCTGCAAGGAATTTTAGCATTTCTGGCTGTCAATCAACAAATGGCAACATTAACTTCTTCCCAACAACAAGGGAAGCCCCAATCGCATCAGTGGCCAATGAACAATTAGCCCGCCCCCAACTTTGGAGTGTCCTGGTAGCCCCCACCGCAACATGTGCTCTCCATGAAGGAGAACACGCTTTGTCAAACTAGATTGAGTCCCATGGACTCAGCTAGGCTGGGTCTAGACACATCAAATAAAAAGAAAGAAAAACCATATACAAAAAGTGATTTATATGCATTGTATTATGCGAAATAACATTGTGCCACCGAATGGCAAGCAGGATTGAAAATGAGCAATCAATTAACTTGTCAGTTATTTTGGTTCAAACAGTGGAACTCTGTTGAGACATAGTTTGTAGAACGCTCTTTTTAAAAAACTGGTTTAAATGTTTGTGAAATAGGAGAGATATCCAAGAAGGGTTTGAGAAAGTCTCTTCATCAGCATGTATCTCTTTCTATAAAATAGATTCTACCCTTGCTTTATATGTGAGTGGAGAGACATAGGAATTGGAAAAATGGAAAAAGGAAGATTCCTTCGAAAACCGAGTGGTAGCTTTTATTTGGTAAATTCATGATGTTCCTGGAAATTAATTTAACAAGAATCGACACCAATCCCTTCATTTGCATGGTTTGGATAAAGAATTGATTCTATATTTATTGTTAGTGTCCAGAATAGTTAGCTAATGCCTGGGGAGTTTGGATAATATTGTTACTCCCAACAAAACTAATAGTAGGCACTTACAGTTCTATAGGAATATTTTTCTGAAAAATATAGAAATATTTTTTTAAAAATATAGAAATATTTTTTAAAAATATCACTAGAAATATTGCACTGGGGACTTTGAACCCTGCAGCAATTCACACTGGAAACTGCTTCTCAGCTACAAACCATTGATTAGTGCAGGCGTCACCAAATGTTTTCAGCAGGGGGCCGGTCCACTGTCCCTCAGACCTTATGGGGGGCTGGACTATATTTTGTAGGGGGAAAAATCAACGAATTCCTATGCCCCAAAAATAACCTAGAGGTGCATTTTAAATAAAAGCACACATTCTACTCATGTAAAAACACCAGGCAGGCCCCACAAATAACCCAGAGTTGAATTTTAAATAAAAGGGCACATTCTACTGATTCCCGGACTGTCCACGGGCTGGATTTAGAAGGCAATTGGGCTGGATCCGGTCCCTAGTTTGCCTACCCATGGATTAGTGCGTGGAATTTAATCTTCAGTTTTAACTTCAGACAGGTTATCTATATGTCAGGTGATTTGATTCTAACAGCTACAGTTGTACCTTGTTCCCGAACACCTTGAGAGTCAAAGCAGCGCTTTATGTTGCATTCTTGGCTGCTGTGACCCAAGAAGTTCTCATGCACAATTGGCTTCTCAGATCAGGTGAGGCATCGCATGCTGTGCTTTGCAATGTATGAAGCACCCTGCAGCTGGCAGGCATTTGGTTCCTCAAAAACAAGTTACTACAATCGTGAGAGTTAAATGTTTTACTTACAGCTTCTGGGGGATAGGTTCCAAATCCTAGTATGGGGATTTTGTTCCCATCATTCATTGTAATTCCACGGTCTTTGCTAAGCGCCATTTCCTGCTTCTGTGCTTGTTCAGTTCTGCAGGCTGAAACTGATCAACACTCTAGTCTAGTAGCAAAAGAGTGAGAAAAATGAAGTTGGTGTTTCCAATAAAATGCCTTCTGTTGGCACGATAGGAGGGGAGTGCTTAAATACTCTGAAGAAATGAGAGAGAAAGGCAGTGAACCTAAGGCCAACTTTTAATCAATAACTTTCAGTAGAATGTCCTTTGATGCCCCACAATTTTCATTGTTGACTTAGCCGCATTGCTTTCACAGGATAACTAACCTATGTCCAACTTTTAATCAGTAATTTTCAGCAGAATGTCCCTTGCTAAACTAGCAGTTTTCATTGTCGAGTTAGCAGCATTGCTTTCACAGGATAAAAAAAATAGCTGTCTTCTTCTTCTTCTTCTTCTTCTTCTTCTTCTTCTTCTTCTTCTTCTTCTTCTTCTTCTTCCCGTTCCAATAAAGCAATGCAGAGGCTGATTGCAATCTTTGATCAAGAAGCTTCACCTCTTTGTTAGATCAGTAAATGTTAGACATAGGAAAACCAAGCCGAAGAGCTAAGCAGACCTTTTCTTCAGCCTGTAGTATTGAAATGAAAAGCTCCAAAACAAAATAATAAATGAAACATGTGGAGGCATCTGTTAACCCAATGAAGCTGCTCTTCTGAGTGCCAATGAACACACAAAGGATGTAAGGGAGGAAAGGAGCATACAAATAAGATCCCAAACTGCCTCTGGCTGTGTGTACACTTTGCCAGCTCATGTAAAACACATTTGATGTGCACGACATTCCCCAAAGAATCCTGGGAACTGAGATTTGTTAAAGATGCTGGGAATGGGAGCTTTGTGAGGGGTAAACTACAGTTCCCAGAATTCTTTTCGAGGGGTCATGTGCTTTAAAAGTGCTCCAGATCATAGCATCATAGAAATGTGGACTTGGAAGGGACAGTGAGGATCATCTATTTCAACCCCTTGCAATGCAGGAATCGTTCGCCCAACGTGGGGCTCAAACCCACAACGCTGAGATTAGAGTCTCATGCTGTACCAACTGAGCTGTCCCTCAGGGTGTGTTTGTTACACAGTCATCTTCTGGTTTGGAGTAAACAGCATCAGAATGCAAAGGATAAAGGATGTGGAATGCGGCGCTGTGTGCACAGTGCTCACCCTGAATGCAGATAAAAAGGAAGAGTGTCCACAGCCTCAGCCTTTACTGGAGGGTTGAGGTTACGCAAAGCAGGGGCTGAGTGGGAGACAGCAAGTAGCAACAAATGATTTCAGCAAGGACATTTTGAATATTTTTACAGATTCCAGAGGATAAAATGCATGCGTATAACATGGTCAGAAGAAGTCATTTCAGGTCTAGGTGGTAGACAATCGAAACCCTGTGCTCTTTACTCCTCACAGCCAGCAGAGGACCTCAGAGCCAGCAATGGTCATTCCTGCCCATCCCGTCCTCAGAAGTGGAAGCAGCGACTTTGTAATTTAGAAGTTTCCCCTCATGTCCTGCTTCCCACAGGCATCTGGTTGGCCACTGGGAGAACCGGTTGCTGGACTAGATGGGCCACTGGCCTGATTCAGCAGGCTCTTCTTATTTTCTGAAGGTATTTCAAATAATCTTGGCAGTAAATCTCAGGCTATGCAGCTGCTACTTTTTATGAAAGTAAATCCTCCCCCCCCCTGCACTATTTTCAATATATGACTCACCCCCTTGTAACTGCTATTTGACACATTAGGGAGAAACTACACAGCTCACACTTCTTGAACCAATATACAAATCGAAATGCAGTGTGGGAGCCATGAAGTCATGGCAAAGGCTTGTAGCGCCACCTGGTGCCTCGCTGACCTCGGTGACCTGCATGTCCGTGCCTTGCAGTGTATTAAGTGCATAACCTTATATGGAGTTATGTTCCCCCTCTGGACAGTGATTACCTTATATGGTGGGATGTAGTAAAAGCCATGACCGGATGAGGTAACGTGAGACATTGGCAAACGGCCATGCGGGAGGGGAGAACAAAGGAGAATAAAATTGGAGGAGAGTGGACGAAGGAGCTGCTCTTACCTTCCTGAAAATATAACTGGCTCACTGTGTCTTTATTTTATGCTGAGCACCATTTAATGACGGCTGGACTTCCGTCAAGTGGTGCCCCGTGTGAGGCTGACTAAAAGAATACGTCTGAGGCTTTTAAAAGAAAACCGTGTGAGGTTTTTCGATCCACGCAACGGATATCATCGGCTCACCACGCCCGGCAAGGATTGCAAGCGCTACACATCTTAAAAAGATCCCGGTGAGTTCGATCCCTTTTATCTTGATTTTAGAAAAATGGGCAGCTCTTTGTCTACTCCGCAACAGAAAATTTTTTAAAAGACTTAAAATTTCTCCTCTCCTCCAACAAATTGGAAGTTCCTGAGGGTGATTTGATACAGCTTATTCTGGCCATCGATGAACATTGCCCCTGGTTTCCTGAAGATGGAACTTGGGAATTAAAACATTGGGACAAAATTGGAGCACATTTCCACGGACACCCTAGCATTGGCTTTCGGATTCTAAATGCATGGTGCAAGGTTCGTTACGCCATGGGCTCTTTATCACCAAAAAATATCTCCATGGCTGCATTGCCAACACAACCTCCAGCTTCTTTAGTCCAGCCTGCTGTGTTAGCGTCTGTTCCGATACTTGCCTTGCCAGCAGCCCCAGACCCCAAACCTCCGGACTACAGTTCCTTACCAGAGGACCCAATCCTGCAAAAATACCGTGGTCTGGCTGGCAATGATCCTACTCTTTCAGTGGCAGAACCAGCTACCCCTTTTCAACGTGCAGTCCTTGCCTGTTCCTTAATTCAGGATACTATGGCATTCCCTGTTATTGTGCCCCCTGCTGGCGCTCCAGCAGGAACTCAAGCCCAACACCAGCCTTTTGACTTTAAGATCTTGAAAGAGCTGCAGCAGTCAGTAAAGACCAATGGACTCCAAGCCCCATATACGCAGGCGCTTTTAGAAGCCACATTAGCCCAGCTCTTGGTTCCAGAGGATATCAAGCTTTTGGCCCATACAGTGTTACCCCCATCAGCTGGTGTATTGTTTGCCCATGAATGGGAAATCGCCTGCCGTGCTTATGCACCGGCTTTATTACAACAAGCCAGAGGGAATAACCCTAACCTTACCCTCGCAGACGTCATAGATGCCATGATGGGGCGTGGTCCCTTTGTTCATTCTTCAGTGCAAGCCACACTGCTGCACATCTTATTGAGGGACACCGCTCTTGCTGCTAAACAAGCAATGAGAAAAATCCCAGAACCCACCAGTATTCAATCAAGGTGGGGTTCAATCAGGCAAGAGGCAAGAGAATCATATTCTTCCTTTATGGACAGGCTGCTTACAGCAGTGAGTCGCCAAATTGAAAATCCTGAAGCCAAACAAATAATTATCAAACAATTGGCCTTTGAAAATGCCAATGAGGATTGTAAGATTGCGTTATGACCGATAATACACAATCCTGCCACAGACACAGCAGCCATGCTTCGCATTTGTCAGTCTGTAGGTACAGCCACCCACAAGGCTCATCTGCTGGCAGCAGCGCTAAATAAAAACCAGCCTGTAGCCACCGATAAAACTTGTTTCCAGTGTGGCAAACCAGGACACTTTAAGGCACAATGTAGATCCACGCAACAGCCTAGGCGTCCTTCTACCAAATGTCCAATCTGCAAAAAAGGCTTTCATTGGGCCAATCAATGCAGATCGCTTCCCCAAAACCAACAGCAGGGTCAGTACACTGCCCGAAATCAGCAAGGACAACAGCAGGGAAACTGGCAGCAGGGCCCACCCCGGGCCCAGACAAATCAATAGGGGACCCCCCGGAGTCCAGGGAAACAGCACCACGGCTTCACCTGACTCAGGACGTGGAATTCCATTTGCATTTCTGCCCTTTAAAGACTCATGTTCTCACTGAAGCAGGGTTAGACAATCATGCCACATGTCTGGTATTACCTCTATTATCTGCACAGGCAACAGGAATTCATGCGGTACCGATGCTAACACACGGACCATATGTGATTTTCCCTGAGATCACGCTATATGCGGATCGTCCATGCAGAATACAGTCAAATACTTCAGTGGCGAAGATTATCATTTCCCCCCCATCCGAACAACTACCCCTAATTGCAGCAGCCATGAACATTACAGCCTCGCGCCCTTCTGTGTCTCTGACAGTGGGAGGTCGACGCATTGAGGGAGTTCTGGACACAGGGGCGGATGTAAAAGTCGTGGCAAAATCTGCTTGGCCTTCCAGTTGGCCCACCTGTCCAGACACACAAGTTATTGGTGTGGGAGGTGAATCACAGGCACGGCGCAGTCAATACTCATCCAAAGCAATAGTGGGGTTCAGATCACCCTCTATTCATTAATAATGGACATTCCAGTCTCCTTATGGGGGCGCGATATTTTGGCTATTGCAGACACCAAATTGGAGTCAAATTTATTCCTGCACTTCCACGCACCGCACTGCCGTTACGATGGATCACCACTACCCCAGTATGGGTAGAACAGTGGCCTCTACCAAAAGAAAAATTAGCAGCGGCGGCCCAGCTTATTTCTGAACAATTGACCCTTGGCCACATTGAACCGTCCTCATCTCCCTGGAACTCCCCAATTTTCGTTATTAAGAAAAAATCAGGCAAATGGCGTCTTCTGCAGGACATGAGGAAAATTAACCAACAGATACAGCCAATGGGAACTTTACAACCTGGCATGCCAAATCCAAATATGCTCCCATGAGAATATCAGTTGGCGGTGATTGATTTAAAGGACTGTCTTTTTTCTATCCCACTGGCTCCAGCAGACAGGGAACGGTTTGCTTTTACATTGCCAGTATATAACAATTCGCAGCCCACCCAGCGATATCAGTGGGTTGTCCTGCCTCAGGGCATGCGGAACTCCCCTACACTTTGTCAACATTTTGTGGGTGAAGCATTGAAACCTTTCTGCATGCACCACCTAGAGGTGCTGCACACGAGCTGCATCTGGCAGTATTTGCCTTCCTCACCATTTGCCTTGCCATCCTTTCCTGCACCGTTATACAAGGAAGAGAAGCAGACGACCCAGTCCAGTTGAAACCACCATATTTCACCTCATCGGCTGGCAAACAGCTGTCGCCTGAATCCTACTCTGGCTGGCAGTATCCACGGCTCAGCCACTTTCGAACTAGAAGAATAGCGTTGTTGAATAAGACTTTTAGGGGAGAAAATTATCATACTATATGGAGGGATAATATTTTTGTACAAGATATGATTATGTTTACCAGTTTATTGCATGCTTCTAAATGTTGGTTGTGTATGCACATTCTGCCTTTTGCCAGTCATTCCAGCATAATGCTTCATGGTGTGCCTGTCAATGGATCTTTTCAATTTACTAATATTATATCCCCTAAGCAAACTTTTTGGCCTCCAGTACAATTGACCCTCCATGAGCCTGCCCCCATTTGTTTTCAAATTAAAGAGGGGAAAGAATCATGGGGCATATATCCAAACTGTCAATATACATTGAATTTCACTTTTAATAGCTCTTGTTCTCTTACAGGAACATACAGTGACCAATCTCAGTGCTATAGGAGTGACACCAGTGCATGGCTAATAAACTAGAAAGGAAGCCTACCATGCAGCTTGGAATCAGAATTCTTATATTCTTGGCTTCCGGATGGAAGTTGGCTTCGACATTTATTGATTTTAGTGATCCTTATAGTAGTTATTTGCGTTATTTTGTGTTGCTGTATCCAATGTATTCCTTCTTTAATTTCTATATGTACTGCATGGTTCTCCCGTCAGCGGCCTGCTTCTGGCCTCACAAGAGTCGCCTATCGCGCTCGATATAACTGTATTGGTACTGACATATATGACTCTGATTAATAAAAAATAAAGAAAGAGGGCATGTGGGAGCCATGAAGTCATGGCAAAGGCTTGTAGCGCCACCTGGTGCCTCGCTGACCTCGGTGACCTGCATGTCCGTGCCTTGCAGTGTATTAAGTGCATAACCTTATATGGAGTTATGTTCCCCCTCTGGGCAGTGATTACCTTATATGGTGGGATGTAGTAAAAGCCATGACTGGATGAGGTAACGTGAGACATTGGCAAACGGCCATGCGGGAGGGGAGAACAAAGGAGAATAAAATTGGAGGAGAGTGGACGAAGGAGCTGCTCTTACCTTCCTGAAAATATAACTGGCTCACTGTGTCTTTATTTTATGCTGAGCACCATTTAATGACGGCTGGACTTCCGTCAATGCAGTTATCCTGAGAAAGTGGCAATTCTCTGAATTTTGTGATGCAGTTGTTCAGCTACAGAACCATTACAAAAATGCATATAGTGGGGTAGAGTATGCATTAAAGAGCATATATTAGTAACATGATGCACAAATGCTTTATTTTAGCCAAAAGTGCAAAGAAAAATGAGTATGGTAGGAGAAATCTGCAATGATGAATTTTCAAGAGATTTTCTTTTCATCCTAAACTGATATGGAGATTTCAGGAACTGAAGAGTGGAAAATGAGATGCTGGGAGCAACTGATATTCACAGATTTGCCCATTGTTTTCCATGGAAAAGGACCCAGGTTCAGAAGGAGATAAATTGGAGATGGGAGATGAGTCCTTATTCCACATCTGGTGAGTAATACTGTGGGTGATCAGCAAATCTGAAACAAAAGAAAAGAGAGTCAACACTCAGGGTGTGGAAGATGTACAAGCAACGAAAATTGATCTGTTGCTAGCCATTGCCTCATGAGACCATTTCACACAGTGCATTGTAAGTTCCCCGAGTTTGCCATCAAATGCCCACCCTGCTGAATATCTGGGAGGCTGGAAGTAAAAATGATCCTCCATTTGCAATATCGGGATGATCATATGTCTGTCTTCTCACTAGAGAAAATAACCCCTAGATGATGAACACAGCCCTGGTTGCTGATCAAAGTGGTACAAAAGGGTTGGGTCAAAGGTCTCCCCCCTCTTCCCCAGCGTCTTTTTGAGACTTTCAGGTAGGGGCAGAAGGACAAATGCTGTTTTGGGAGTCCCTTACTGGCAGTAATGCATGAGGCAGCCATCTCCCCCCCCCCCATCAAATGCTCCTGGGAATGTCTGCACATCATTGTATGGCATTGGTCTCAAGGGTATTTGGAAGCCTGGTTTCAAAGCACAGAGCAACTGTCGGGGGATGTCAGGGAACTGCCATCAGCTCAGAGGCGAGAGGTGGAAGGGCAGTTGTGTTATAGGGAACCTCCGAAAATCTGGCGAAGCAGTTCCTCCTCTGGCGAGGAGGAAACCCCCACCTCCAGTGGAGAAGAAGTGCTGCTAGAGAGAGCCTCAACACCAAGCCTGAGCAAACAGGAGAGGAGGGAAGTACCCCTTTGCCAGCGCCCACTCTGCGCAGAAGGCTTTGGTGCAGGGAGGGGCGGAGAAGGTTGGGGGGGTCACGTGACTGTTATGCTGGGGGAGGTACAAGGACCGACCACTCCCAGATTCTGCTAGCGACTGAGCCAGGCATGAATTTGCGACGCTCTTCACTGTAAATAGTTTGCACTAAGAATAAAAGCTGGAAAAGACAGGTCGGAGTCTTGCCTGTTTGCTCTCGAGCAACCACATCAGCTACAGCTTGCTTTTTATAGTGGAAAAAGATCCTGAATTGCCATGGGGTAAATTATGGGGAGTTCAGAAGTCCACCCCAAAAGTTACATTTTGTCTGAAACTGGACTTTTTCAAGACTGTCTAGGGCCAAAAACTACTGGAATAGCTTGGTTGGTAAGGATGGAACTCTTGATCTCCGGGCCATGGGTTTGAGCCTCATGCTGGGCAAAAGATTCCTGCATTGCAGGGGGCTGGACTAGATGACCCCCATGTCCCTTCCAACTCTACAATTCTATGACAGGGACACTTGTCCATACGCTTTGGTACAAAGTATCCACAGTAATTGCTTCTATAATTTCACCTAATTCTCTATGAAGAGAAGAGATGGATGCCAGATATTTTCTTCCTTTTGCTCTCGCAGTATAAATTCTTGCATGAAGCACTTTTAAGTATTCATATGCGTACTATTTAAATATGACTTACGCTTCCGCTTTTATATAGCTCATGTTTTTCTGAAGGCCATCAATGGATTTCATATCCTCCTCAGACAGCTGGAAAGTAAATGCCTGTCAGGAGGAGAAAAAAATAAGGCTGAGGTGCTTTTTAATCATGTCTTCTTTTTGCATCTCAGAGCTGTGCACCTTTTCCCAGCCACAGAGAAACCAAAGCGAACTTTGCTACCACCTTCCAAAGTTGAATTCCTTCATTTAACAGCTTCAGTCCCGATGTCCTCCCATTGAGGGAATTTTATATGCATAGTGTCAGGGGTTCAGGAGCAGAGGCGAGGGCAAGGGAGGAAACAGAGAGCGAGGGGGAGGAGGCAGAAGAAAAGATGAGTGATGACGACGACCCGAGATCTCCGAGTCTTTCCAGTGAATCAGAAGATTCACAGAAAGGAGCACCAGTGGCCAGGGCAAGGGGGGAGACTAGGGGGACACCCCAGGAAGATAGAGCCAGAGGGGACTCAGAGGGGAGCAGTTGGAAATCGGGACCAGCGTCACAGCCAGAGAGCAGGGAAGAGGAGGGGCGCCAGGGATCAAGCGCTGGCAGCTCACAACAGGAGGGAGGGCACGAGTCAGGAGTGGCCACACCTCCATCGGGGAGCGAAGAGACGGTTAGACGGAAGGTGGAAGGTTGGGCGCGCGCGCCAAGTTCAAAGGCACAGGAAGGTGGCGCAGTAGGCAGCCCGGAAAGGGAGCCAGGTCCTAAAGCCCGGCGCAAGGAGACAGGAGGGTCCGGGGGGTCAGCGTCAGAAGAATCCCGGAAGGAAGAGACCCCGGGGGGCAGAGGGACCCAGAGAAGAACAGTCAGGCGGAAAAGGTGGAGCAGGGCTAGGATATTAAGTTGGTGTACAAGGGGCGGAGATTCAGACGGAGCTTCGCCGATCTAAGCATAAGACGTAGAGTTGCACGCAGCAGCTTGAGAATGGAAACTGTAACTCAATAAAGACTTTTATTTAATGATCGCTGGCTAGCGTGATCCTCTGTGAGCTAGGATCTGGAAGCAACCCTGACAGATAGTAATGTAGGTTTGCAATAGAACAGGAGTGGGGAAACTGTGGCCCCCCAGATGTGGATGGACTCCAACTCCTCATCAGTCTCCGCCATCATGACCAATGGACAGGGATGAGGGAGGTCATAGTCCAGCGAATGTAGTTCAGTACTTCTCCATGCAGTTCATAGCTAAACTACTGAACTTGCTCCTTGTGAGACAGTGACAGCCACTAACTTGGATGGCTTTAAACATTAGACAAATTCATGGTGGATAAGAATACCAATGGAAGCTAGTCATGATGGTTGCACTCTGACTTCACGGTCTGAGGCAGTGATTCTTCTGAATAACCACTGCTGGAAACTCCTCCAACTTCTTGAGTCCCCAAACCAAGATGCGCATCTTCCCTCCCGCATGTGTCATGTGACCTGTGAGATCACAGTGTTCAAGTTATGTGCTTTTTCAGTATTGTTTTTTAATGGATTAATATGTACTGCTTTACCTGGATGTCTTCCTCAATTTGCTCTCTGGTGTCGGCCTTCACTAGGACCACCAGGCCGCGCTGCAGTTGGTAGCGAATAGCCACGAGAGCTGGGGTTTTGTTGTACTTCTTGGCGATCGCAACCAACAAAGAGTCTTCAAGCAGGGGAGGAGCATCTGTATTGCACCTGTTAGAGAGCAATAAGGAGAGAAGGTGTGTTTCTGGTGTCAAGATGCACAAATATAGGATGGGGGACACTTGGCTTGACAGCAGTATATATGAAAAAGATCTAGGGGTCTTTGTAGACCACAAGCTTAACATGAGTCACAGTGTGATGCAGTGTGATGAAGAGAAGCTAACGCTATTCTAGGCTGCTTCAGCAGAAGTATAGTGTTCCGATCGAGGGAATGGGGAAGCAGGTGGTGCTGTGGGTTAAACCACAGAGCCTAGGACTTGCCGATCAGAAGGTTGGCGGTTTGAAACCCCACGACGGGGTGAGCTCCTGTTGCTCTGTCCCTGCTCCTGCCAACTTAGCAGTTCAAAAGCACATCAAAGTGCAAGTAGATAAATAGGTACCGCTCCGGTGGGAAGGTAAATGGCGTTTCCGTGCCCTGCTCTGGTTCGCCAGAAGCGGCTTAGTCATGCTGGCCACATGACCCGGAAGCTGTACGCCGGCTCTCTCGGCTAATAAAGTGAGATGAGCGCCGCAACCCTAGAGTCATCCGTGACTGGACCTAATGGTCAGGGGTCCCTTTACCTTTTTTATTATGCATTGGTCAGACTACACCTGGAATACTGTGTCAGTTTCTGCACCCCACAGTTTAATAAGGATATTGACAAGTTTTTAGTATAGTGCTCTTCTCCCAATAAATCACAAACTCATACTTTGCACGTGGATCATTCTGCAGCCAAAATGGTAGCATACATGCACAAAAGAGAGGTCTTTTTCTTTGCTGGAGTACAATCAGTATTTGGGGGGGGGGGATGCAAGGTTTCTGATAATGTCTATAATGGGATGGGAAGAGCTCTGTAGATCTCTCTGTGGAATGATTTCTCAAAATGTGGGGCCACTACATAAAAGCCCCTGGTGCTGGTATCCAAAATGAGGATCTTTATTAGTTGTGGGACCCAGAATGCAGCCTAAAGAGCTGATGTAGATGCTGGGGAATAGTGGGCCTAGGTGGTTGTCTGAGATGGTCACCAAACATTTTGGCTTCACCTCTTACCATCTTGGGTCCCTTTGGGATCCCAGGACACAATATCCTTCTAGGATGATATCGTTTGACTTGCAGAAGTCCAGCAGCTTGCTTTGGTTCCGATAAGGCTGGCATTCAACCTGCAGATTCAAAATCCCCCAACGCAACCCAAAAGTGAGAATTCAGATGAAACAAAAACTACTGTGAAATAAAGGAATGACAGAAAAGCAGATCAATGCTATTGTTTCTTGAAATATTCAGCTGTTACCTTTCTTAAAGTGTGCTGTGTTTTCTGATGCATCAGAATCTTTAGATGACCATTCTTGCATTTGTGGTTTCCATTGCCATGCTCCTCATCCATGAAATATGTGTTAGCTGAAGATGGGGGACAGGGCTTATTCCCCCACAATCTCCTGTCACTCCAGCCCTGTTGAGTCATTATACCCAAAGAAGAAATATCCTGGGCACACTGTCCTGCCTGCAGTGTCTCTATTTCTGCCCACTCAGTCTCTGAATTTTCTATTTTGAGCAGAAAGATCTGATGGGGGATTTATGTGGCTTTCCATCAAGCTGAGCAGATGATCTGGGACTCTGCTTTATCAGTGTCTCAATAAACTGAAATTTCCAATCAAATTGAGCAGTGGAGACATCAGAAAATAAAATTAGGGGAAGAAGGGCGCAAGACTTTTCAAAGAGGGCAGTTATTGTTGTTATTTTATTAAAGATTTCTTAGTTTACGAAAATATGTGCATTGTCTCTTTTTTCAAGTTGCATTTTCTACAGATCAGTTTCATTTGTTGTGAGACATTAGTGTTACATACAGTGTGAGGTTGGGAAGAAAAGACAGGGGAAGAGGGGAGTGGGGAGTGGGATGGGGTTGGGTGGCAATGATTCTATTTAAGGGAGCAGTTTTTTCTCAGGAAGTAATGGTATAGTTTTTAGTAATCCTCCCTGTGTAAATGGATTTTGTATGTGAAAAGTGTCTTTTCTTCAAGTTATCACTGTGGTTCAGCAATGGCGGAAAGTATGGGGGGCATAAGAACTAATTGTCTGAGGTGCCCCCTCTACTGCCATATATGAATTGGATAGTGCATCAAGGTTGGGCAGAGGGTACAAAGAAGCCATGATTGAAGTGGGGCTATCTGGACCACTGTCTCTGTGGTACGGGGAGATCACGGCTGCACACATCTCATTGTCAGTCCATCACTCCTGCTTAGGTAGCAGGTTGCATGCCTTGGACTAGCCTGCCTCGGTCTCACTGGTTACATGATATACACCATTGCCCAAGTGAATCAGGGCTGCTTGGGTGCAACAGCTTTGCCCAGATGCCTAACTCAAAGGCCCTTCTCTCCCCACCTGAGAACTTCCAGAGTCCCCACAAGAGGCTGTGTGGGCCCTGACTTGCCCTGTGCTTGCAGTCATGGGATTGGTTTTATCACATGACGGCGTATGTTTTCATTCCGCAGTGTGGGAAGTGACGGAGACGGGATGTTTCGTATTACATGTACTGTGTTCCATGATGTAGGACTATTGTCCTTTGTTCTCTCTCTCTGCTGTTTGATGCTGATGAAGACGTAGCTGAGTCAGAATGCTCCGAGTGTATGATATGTTAATAAAGTAGTTTAGCCAAAATGCTGCGCTGCTGAGTCTGTCATGCGAAATGCTAACACTCTCCTGTTCCTAAGTGTGCTGATGCCTCTTGGTATCAGTCGCTGTGATGTTCGGGCTGGAGAAAGCTCTTGAAGCTCCCGAACGACTGACCAGGAGGGAGAGAACATGCCAGTCGGGCATGTGTCTCTATCGGAGTCCTACTTGCTTGTTGAATGATCCTGACACTGACTGCTTGCAGGCCTCCTTCTACCTGAGATGCTTGTTTCAAACATTATGCACTTCTCCACACTTCTTTTGTCTGAGGATTCAGAAGTCTTGATTACTGGTTCCAGGAATTTAGGGGAGTCTACCCCACAACTGTGACTTGGTCTGCAACCTTATAACCTTAAGCAAGTTTTTTCAGGGAATTGCTGTGTTCATTTAAACAAAGGTCCTCTCACAAAAGAGCTTAAATAAAGAAGCTTTCAACCATGCTTGGTACAAACCACTAGAAAAAGCAACCACACTTGACCTGGTTTATCACTGGCTTGTATTTCAATCCTGGCTTGTTCAGGATCATTTCCAGTTGCTTACGGGTGAAGCTGGACACTCCGATGGACCTCACCAAGCCGGCATCTTTGCACGCCTCCATTGCCTGGCAAAGAAAACATGACATGTTTGTTGAGTGATGTTTGTTGAATAGCTGAGGCCACACCTTTTTCCAGATTAAGATTGGAGGCTTATAGTTCACCAGCTCTCATAGGAGCCATTGTGTGAGTCATTGTTCTGGACCTGCCTCCTCTGGTGGAAGGCTACTGTGCTCTGTATCTGAAAGACTCAAGGGCTGGATTTCCTAATCCCAGGCACCTACCTCCCATGTCTGCAGAAGATCTACGTTGTCAAAAATCAATTTTTTGTCTTCTCCCATGGGAAATAAATCTGGTCCAGGCTGGAAAAGAAGGAGGCGGAGGGAATGAGTGCATTTCAGGCCTAGAAATTCACAAGCACCACATTTCACATTCTTGTTTATTCAAGAGGGATAAAGTTTACTTTATCCAGGAACAAATACTTATGGTGAAATATTAGGTAAAGGTAAAGGACCCCTAGACAGTTAAGTCCAGTCAAAGGTGACTATGGGGTTGTGGCGCTCAAGATAGCAGGCATTTGTCCTCAGACAGCTTTCCGGGCATGTGGCCAGCATGACTAAACCTCTTCTGGTGCAACGGAATACCATAACGGAAACCAGAGCACATGGAAACACCATTTACTTTCCCGCCGAAATGGTACTCATTTATCTTCTGGTGTGATTTCTAATTGCTAGGTTGGCAGAAGCTGGGACAGAGCAATGGGAGCTTCTGATCGGCAAGCCCAAGAACTACATCTCCACCAGCATCCCCCTGTTGCAATATTAACTCAGTATTGTCTCTTTTAATACAGAGGTGGGGAATCAGTGGATCTCCAGGCTTTGCTGTCCTCTAAGTCCCATCAGCTGCAGCCAGCAAGGACAATGATCAGATGATAGGAGTTGCAACTGAGGAACATCTGGAAGGCCACAGGTTCTCCAAATATGCTTTAATTTTTTCTGTGCCCCATAGAACAAACTGTCTTCTCTCTCTGCACAGGTCTGTCTCCCTATCTCTCCAACCCCTTTTTTCTTCCCTCGCTCAGTCGCCAAATCCTGCTCTGCACATCATTTCTTTCTTGTGATGCCCATGTAGTTAATGTCATCAGTATATGCAGATGTTTTATTTAACTGGCATGGTTCCCCCCCAAAAAAAATTTGGGAGCGATCATTCCTTGATTAAGATATGTTCTAGCAGAGAACTGTCAGCATCTCTAGGAACTGACAATTCCCAATGTTCCTTCAGGGAATCAAAATTTTAGTAGACTCTCCCCCCTCCTCCCCCCAATTCAAATATCGTACTCAATACTTGCATTATGACATTATTTACCTTCATAGAACATGGATTGTGCATTAAGAACAGATCCATGTAGTCAAACTGGAGTTTCTTCAGGGATTCTTCTAAGCATTTCCGAACCAGCTCTGGGCGGTGGAAGGTACTCCAAAGCTGTCATAAATATAAAGAGATTTATATTTTCACACAGCCATAGAGTTTTTGGGTCTCGGGACAGTTTTGCTGTGTCAGATGACTATTCTTGTGTACACATCACAGTATTTTTACCATTTATATTTACCATTTATTTATGAAATTTATATATTGCCCGTCATCAAAAGATCTTGGAGCAGTTCACAAGGTAAAAGCAAAAGATAAAAGCACAAATAAATCATCATCATCAATCTTTATTATGGTCCAGAGCCCCAACAAATCATTACAAAGCAATACACAATTCATACAGCCTACCTACTGAACCAAAGATGGCATCGTTAGTGGTAGCATCGACTTGAGCTCCACATCACTTGATGTGGTTTTTATTATTTTTATCAGTCTTTTATTAGCTTTTATCAGCCACAATATTTTATCTCTGACATTTGGCAGCTATATATTTACAAAGCTTGAGTTAGGGGCTTGAGTTAAAAGTCTTAGAGAAACTCTTGGAAAGTCTCAGAGAAAGCCTTAATTAGCTCCAGCTCAACTAAACCTACCAACTACTTATCAGCAGGAGTGGAGATTAAACACCCTATCGCGGGAGGACGCCGAGCTTCCTGATTTACAGCAGAAATTAGTAGCGGCTCTATCTCTGGGAAAATGTCTAAGAAAAAGAAGCGACCGGCCTCATCTCCACAAGTAAGCCCACAGCAGAAGAGCAAGCAGAGTAAAATGGACGATTTTGTAAGAGCACAGAACTCAGAACCTACAGCATTAGATAGAACTCATTCCCAGATAGGTGGGAATGTTTTAATGGGTGGAGATCACCCAGGGGAGAATGATGAGATGAGCGCTCATGAACTATCCCATGAACTACTATCTGAGGGGGCACAAATAAATAGTCAAAACAGAAGCAACAACACAGGAATCCCTCCTTCCAATAACCAGCGGCGGAGGAAGCCGCTCGGAGAGATGTGTGGCTCAGGCGTGCTGCAGGCCCCGCGGTAAATGCTGCCTGGAATTTTGTCACCCCATCAGTGGTGACACCTGGGGCGGTCCGCACGCACTGCACCCCCTCTTCCTCCGCCCCTGGCAAAGACATGTTCAAAAAGGCTATAGAATATTAATAAGCCCAAGACCTGGTCAAAGAGGAACATATTCGCCTGGTGCCTAGAGGTGTATAATGAACCTCCCTGCAGAGAGCATTCCCCAAAAGGGGGGCTATGCAGAAAAGGCCCCGTTCTCGTTTTGCCACCCTTCAAGCCTCACATGGAGGAGGCATACAAAGAAGAGCCTCACAGGATGAACACAAAATCTGGGTAGGTTTATATACGGAGAGGCATTTTGCTCTGATTTTGTTAAATAATGACTGTGAAATATGTAATTGCATCATGATGCAGGCACTATATTTTACAGCGGTACCTCGGGTTACAGATACCTCGGGTTACAAACACTTTGGGTTACAGACTCTGCTAACCCGGAAGTAGTACCTCGGGTTAAGAACTTTACCTCAGGATGAGAACAAAAATCGTGCACCAGTGGCGTGTTGGCAGCGGGTGGCCCCATTCGCTAAATTGGTACCTCAGGTTAAGAACGGTTTCAGGTTAAGAATGGACCTCCAGAACGAATTAAGTACGTAACCAGAGGTACCACTGGTACCACTCTTTTTTTAAAAAAATGCCAAACTCACTCACTTTTCCAGTGTAGAAAATGTCTTCCCTTTTTATTGTTCCGTCTGCAATCTTCGCACGAATGGCCCGCCCAATGTGCTCCTCTGTCTGGTATACATATGCACTATCAATAAGACGGAAGCCGAATTCTATTGCTATCTTTGTAGCCTCCTCAGACTTACTTTTTGGAACCTGCCGGTTGAAAAAGTGAAAAGGTTAGTCAAGATCTCTGCTTCAGTGGGGAAATTAATATCAGAGGGTACCTGTAAGTAAGCTGTAAGTCTCAGGGACTCAGCTAGGCTGGATCTAAACACATTAAATGAAAAGAAAGAAAAAGCGTAAAGAAAAAGCAATTTATGTATACAGTATGTGTTGCATGTGCGATATAACATTGTGCCACCAGATGGCGAAATGGAGTCTTGTTTTTCTCTACCTGTTTTCCCTGTTTAAATTTACAGCACTTTATACTGAAACGCTTCTTTGATGTGTCTAGATCCATCCCTACTGATGCCTGGGTCCTCTCGTGGGATCTCTTTCATGAGGCAAGGTGGCTCTGACCAGCAATGACAACAGGGCTCCAATCAAAGTTGCAAGGTGGTGAGTTGCCATTTTAATTTCCCACAATCCCTCTGCCAGCACACACCAAGGCACTATGGGAAATTAAAACAGGTGCTCCCAGATAGCTGCTAGGTGGGAAACAGGATGAAATCTTGTATTGTGTTTGTGATATGTGTTAGAATTCCTGCTCCATGATTGCAGTCCTAGGATTGTTGACTATCACATGACGGTATATGTTTTGACTCCACAGAGTGGGAAGTGACGGAGACAGGATGTTTGTGTTACTGTGTTCCGTGAAGTGGGACTATTGTCCTTTGTTCTTATTGCTGTCTGATGCTAGAGAGAGAGGGAGCCATGTTGCAGTGCTCCGTGTGTGTTTATATGTAAATAAAATGGATTAGCCATAATGTTGAGTTGCTGAGGTCTGTTACGCAAATTGCGCAAACTCTGCGGATCCCTATATGTGCCGGTTTCGGTTGGCATGTGATGTTCGGGCAGAAGAAAGCTTTTGAAGCTCCCAAACGATCGAACAGGAGGGAGGGAACATGCCAGTCAGGCACGTGTCTCTGCCAGGGTCCTACCCGAGTGTAGGCTAGGCTCCTGACAGTATGCACATGTTTGGGAAATAGCAATTTCTGAGTGCTTGACCCAAACATGCCAGATTTTTTCATGGATTTATTAATGGTCAGGCAAAGAGAGACAATTTTTAGGACTTTCAGGATCACATCAATAAGTCAGCCGTGTCATTGCAACCCCCTATAACACATGTATCTCTATGGAGAGTACTAATTAATTAGTGAACCTATTATGTATGCACAGTACCTTACCGTTTCATAGCTGACAATACAATAAAATGTACTCCATGTTTTGGTTTGGCTTTTATGTTATATTGATGATGTTACTGTTATAATACACACACACACACTATCGTGAAAAAATGAAATATTTATTGTGTGTAAAAAATTGATGCGAGTTGGGTTTCGGCTCTGTGCCTGAATTCCTTCTAACTCTGGATACAAGAAGCAATCAATTACTGGAATAGGTATGCAAGTCTCTTGGCAATGGCCCCTTAAGTATGGAAGGTTAAGGTAATAAATGAAGCAGCTCTGTGCCAGAGGGCAAATGGGTGGGTAGTTAGAAAGACAAAAACTAGGGTGTGTGTGAGAGAGAGATCCAGGAGTTGGAAGCAGAAGGCAGGCTGGGCAGCTGAGAGATGGAGCCAAGCCTGATTTCTGCTGGAATCCAAGGCTATGGCCATGGGAGAAGCAAGTTAATGATGTGAACCCCTCCATCCTTCTTGTTGGCATCTGTCTGTCTCTAGAGACAATGGAGTGTGCCTCCGGGGGAAAGTAAAAATTGCTGTGTTAGCAGCACCAAAGTGACTTCCCTGGGGCACAAGCCTGGGCAGTGGGTATAGAGGTCCTGGGCTGCCCAGATGAAAAGGCCTCCCGCTCATCCTCACTGATGTGATCCAAAGGAATCACATGTGATCCAAAGGAATACATTTGGCACCAGCTTTGCTGCAGGTGTTGCCAGAAGGAGGCATGCAATGCACCACCCAACCGTCTTAGGAACTCCAGCCCAGATTTGTGTAGGGTTTACTCCTTTTCTTCTCCTTTAGATATCCCACAAGGCAGCAGAGGTTCAAGAGCAGAGTTTTCCTTCTCCTAGACAGGCTACCTCCCTAGCTGAATGAGCCCCATTTGCCCGTCATTTCCCTCTATGGCCCATACAGAAACCGCCTTCTTGACCATTGGATCCACTAGTAATCGCATCTGTTCAGTCTGCCAGAGCCTCTCTTCACATGCAGGATTGAAAATGAGCAATCAATTAACTTGATTCAGCCAGCATGGTGTAGTGGTTAAGAGCGGTAGACTCCTCCACATGCAGCTGCTGGGTGACCTTGGGCCAGTCACACTTCTCTGAAGTCTCTCAGCCCCACTCACCTCACAGAGTGTTTGTTGTGGGGGAGGAAGGGAAAGGAGAATGTTAGCCGCTTTGAGACTCCTTTGGGTAGTGATAAAGCAGGATATCAAATCCAAACTCCTCCTCCTCGTCTTACCAGTTATTTTAGTTCAAACAGTGGAACAAAGTTTGTAGAATGCTCTTTTTAAAAATTGGTTAAAATGTTTGTGAAGTTGGAGAAATATCCAAGAAAGGATTGAGAAAGTCTCTTCGTCAGCAAGTATCTCTTTGTATAAAATAGATTCTACCCCTCGCTTTATATGTGAATGGAGCAGACATATGAATTGGAAAAATGGAAAAAGGAAAATTGCTTTGAAAAACTGAGTGGTAACTTTTATTTGGAAAATTCATGATATTCCTAGAAATTAATTTAATTACAAAACAAGAATTGACACCGATCCCTTCATTTGCATTGCTGGTGATATGGACCAAATGAAGATGGTTTGGATAAAGAATTGATGTTTCTCAGCTACAAACCTCCAAGTCTTGCACAAAACATTATTTGCTCCTGAATCTGCTGGCTGATGACCCTTGTTGAATGAGAAGCAAAGCTTTATGTGCTGCAAGGCATCTGTTGCATTCTTGGCTGCGGTGACCTAAGAAGTTCTCACGCACAATTGGCTTCTCAGATCAGGTGAGGCATCTTGTGCTGTGCTTTGCAATGTATGAAGCACCCAGCAGCTGGCAGGCATTTTGCTCTTCAAAAACAAGTTACAACAATCTGAGAGTTAAATGTGGTACTTACAGTGTCCGAGCTATATGTCCCAAACCCCAATACAGGGATTTTGTTCCCATCATTCAGTGTAATGCCACGGTCTTTGCTAAGTGCCATTTTCTGCTTCTGTGCTTGTTCAGTTCTTGGCTGCAGGCTGAAATTGATCAACACTCTTGTGGCGAAAGGGAAAACTCGAGTGAGAAAAATGAAGTTTGTGTTTCCAGTAAAATGACTTCTGTTGGCGCGATAGGAGGGGAGTGCTTAAATACTCCGAAGAAATGAGAGAGAAAGGCAGTGAACCTAAGGCCAACTTTTAATCAATAACTTTCAGTAGAATGTCCTTTGATGCCCCACAATTTTCATTGTTGACTTAGTAGCATTGCATTCTCAAGATAAATAACCTATGTCCAACTTTTAATCAGTAATTTTCAGCAGAATGTCCCTTGCTACACCAGCAGTTTTCATTGTTGAGTTAGCAGCATTCCTTTCACAGGATAAAAAAATAGCTGTCTTCTTCTTCTTCTTCTTCTTCTTCTTCTTCTTCTTCTTCTTCTTCTTCTTCTTCCCGTTCCAATAAAGCAATGCAGAGGCCTATTGCAATCTTTGATCAAGAAGCTTCACCTCTTTGTTAGATCAGTAAATGTTAGACATTGGAAAACCAAGCCGAAGAGCTAGGCAGACCTTTTCTTCAGGCTGTAGTATTGAAGTGAAAACACATATGCTCTGAAACAAAATAATAAATGAAACATGTGGAGCCATCTGTTAACCCAACGAAGCTGGTGTTCTGAGTGCCATTGAACACACAAAGTATGTAAGGGAGGAAAGGAGCATCCAAATAAGATCCCAAACTGCCTCTGGCTGTGTACACTTTGCCAGCACATGTAAAACACGTTTGATGTGCACGACATTCCCCAAAGAATCCTGGGAACTGAGATTTGTTAAAGATGCTGGGAATGGGAGCTTTGTGATGGGTAAACTACAGTTCCCAGAATTCTTTTCGAGGGGTCATGTGCTTTAAAAGTGCTCCAGATCATAGCATCATAGAAATGTGGACTTGGAAGGGACAGTGAGGATCATCTATTTCAACCCCTTGCAATGCAGGAATCTTTTGCCCAACGTGGGGCTCAAACCCACAACGCTGAGATTAGAGTCTCATGCTGTACCAACTGAGCTGTCCCTCAGGGTGTGTTTGTTACACAGGCATCTTCTGGTTTGGAGTAACAGCATCAGAATGCAAAGGATAAAGGATGTGGAATGTGGCGCCGTGTGCACAGTGCGAAAAACACGTATGCTCAGAAACAAAATAATAAATGAAATATATGGAGGCATCTGTTAACCCAATGAAGCTGGGTGTTCTGAGTGGAACATGGCGCCGTGTGCACAACTCTCAGCCTGAATGCAGATTAAAAGGAAGAGTGTCCACAGACTCAGCCTTTACTGGAGGGTTCAGGTTACGCAAAGCAGGGGCTGAGTGGGAGACAGCAAGTAGCAACAAATGATTTCAGCAAGGTCATTTTGAATATTGTTACAGATTCCAGAGGATAAAATGCATGTGTATAACATGGCCAGAAGTCATTTCAGGTCAAGCTGGCAGACAATTGAAACCCAGTTCTCTTTCCTCCTCACAGCCAGCCATGGTCATTCCTGCCCAGCCCTTCCTCAGAAGTGGAAGCAGCAACTTTGTAACTTAGAAGTTTCCCCTCGTGTCCTCCTTCCCACAGACATCTGGTTGGCCACTGGGAAAACAAGTTGCTGGACTAGATGGGCCACTGGCCTGATTCAGCAGGCTCTTCTTATTTTCTGAAGTTATTTCAAATCATCTTGGCAATAAATCTCAGGCTATGCAGCTGCTTCTTTTTATGAATGTTAATCCTCCCCCCTTGTGCTATTTTCAATATACGACTCAACCCCTTGTAAGTGCTATTTGACACATTAGGAGAACTAGGGATGGAGGAGGAGTTCAATTTTCTTCACATTTTAATGTGAAACTACACAGCTCACGTTTCTTGAACCAATATACAAATCGAAATGCAGTTATCCTGAGAAAGTGGCAATTCTCTGAATTTTGTGATGCAGTTGTTCAGGTACAGAACCATTACAAAAATGCATATGGTGGGGGTAAAGTATGCATTAAAGAGCATACATAATCGAAAACACCATGCAAACATGCTTTATTTTAGCCAAAAGTGCAAAGAAAAATGCGTATGGTAGGAGAAATCTGCAATGATGAATTTTCAAGAGATTTTCTTTTCATCCCAAACTGATATGGAGATTTCAGGAACTGAAGAGTGGAAAATGAGATGCTGGGAGGAACTGATATTGAGAGATTTGCCCAGTGTTTTCCATGAAAAAGGACCCAGGTTCACAAGGGGATAAATTGGAGATGGGAGACAGGTCCTTATTCCACATCTGGCGGGTAATACTGTGGGTGACCACCAAATCTGAAACAAAAGAAAATAGAGTCAACACTCAGGGCGGGGAAGATGCACAAGCAACAAAAATTGATCTGTTGCCAGCCATTGCCTCATGAGACCATTTCACACAGTGCATTGTAAGCTCCCCAATTTTGCCATCAAATGCCCGCTCTGCTGAAAATCTGGGAGGCTGAAAGTCAAAATGGTCCACCATATTGCAATCTAAAACTTGCAATATCGGGATGATCATATGTCTGTCTTCTCACTAGAGATATTAACCCCTAGATGATGAATACAGCCCTGGTTGCTGATCAAAGAGGTACCAAAGGGTTGGGTCAAAGGTCTCCCTCCCCTTCCCCAGTGTCTTTTTGAGACTTTCAGGTAGGGGCAGAAGGACAAATGCTGTTTTGGGAGTCCCTTACTGGCAGTAATGCATGAGGAAGCCATCTCCCCCCCCCCATCAAATGCCCCATGGGAATGTCTGCACATCATTGTATGGCATTGGTCTTAAGGGTATTTGGAAGCCTGGTTTCAAAGCACAGAGCAACTGTTGGGGGATGTCAGGGAACTGCCATCAGCTCAAAGGCGAGAGGTGGAAGGGCAGTTGCATTATAGGGAACCTCCAAAAAATCTGGCAAAGCAGTTTCTCCTCCAGTGAGGAGGAAACCCCAAGCTCCGGTGAAGAGGAGGTCTGCTAGTGGAAAAAGATCCTGAATTGCCATGGGGTAAATTATGGGGAGTTTAGAAGTCCACCACAAACATTACATTTTGTCAGAAACTGGACTTTTTCAAGACTGTCTAGGGCCAAAAACTACTGGAATAGCTCGGTTGGTAAAGGATGGAACTCTTGATCTCCGGGCCATGGGTGTGAGCCTCATGCTGGGCAAAAGATTCCTGCATTGCAGGGGGCTGGACTAGATGACCCCCGTGCCCCTTCCAACTCTACAATTCTATGACAGGGACACTTGTCTATATGCTTTGGTACACAGTATCCACAGTAATTGCTTCTATAATTTCACCTAATTTTCTATGAAGAGAAGAGATGGATGCCAGATATTTTCTTCCTTTTGCTCTCACAGTATGAATTCTTGCGTGAAGCACTTTTATGTATTCATATGCATACTATTTAAATATGACTTACGCTTCCTCTTTTAAATAGCTGAGGTTTTTGTGAAGGCCATCAATGGATTTCATATCCTCCTCAGACAGCTGGAAAGTAAGTGCCTGTCAGGGGGAGAAAAATAATAATCCTGAGGTGCTTTTTAATCATGCCTTCTTTTTGCACCTCAGAGCTGTGCACCTTTTCCCAGCAACAGAGATACCAAAGCGAACTTTTCTACCACCTTCCAAAGTTGAATTCCTTCATTCGACAGCTTCAGTCCAGATGTCCTCCCATTGAGGGAATTTTATATACATAGTAATGTAGGTTTGCAACAGAACAGGAGTGGAAACTGTGGCCCCCCAGATGTGGATGGACTCCAACTCCCCATCAGTCTCAGCCATCATGACCAATGGTCAGGGATGAGGGAGGTCATAGTCCAGCAAATGTAGTTCAGTACTTCTCCATGCAGTTCATAGCTAAACTACTGAACTTGATCCATGCGAGACAGTGACAGCCACCAACTCAGATGGCTTTAAACATTAGACAAATTCATGGTGGATAAGAATACCAATGGAAGCTAGTCATGATGGTTGCACTCTGACTTCACGGTCTGAGGCAGTGATTCTTCTGAATACCCACTGCTGGAACTCCTCCAACTTCTTGAGTCCCCAAACCAAGATGTGCATCTTCCCTCCCACAGGAGTCATGTGACTCGTGAGATCACAGTGATCAAGTGATGTGCTTTTTCAGTATTTTTTTTTAATGGATTAATATGTACTGCTTTACCTGGATGTCTTCCTCAATTTGCTCTCTGGTGTCGGCCTTCACTAGGACCACTAGGCCGCGCTGCAGTTGGTAGCGAATAGCCACGAGAGCTGGGGTTTTGTTGTACTTCTTGGCGATCGCAACCAACAAAGAGTCTTCAAGCAGGGGAGGAGCGTCTGGATTTAACCTGTTGGAGAGCAATAAGGAGAGAAGGTGTGTTTCTGGTGTCAAGATGCACAAATATACATGCACAAATATAGGATGAGGGGCACTTGGCTTGACAGCAGTATATATGAAAAAGATATAGGGGTCTTTGGAGACCACAAGCTTAACATGAGTCACAGTGTGATGCAGCAGGAAGAGAAGCTAACGCTATTCTAGGCTGCTTCAGCAGACGTATACTGTTCCGATCGAGGAAGTAGGGACGCGGGTGGCGCTGTGGGTTAAACCACAGAGCCTAGGACTTGCCGATCAGAAGGTTGGCGGTTCGAATCCCGCTGATGGGGTGAGCTCCTGTTGCTCTGTCCCTGTTCCTGCCAACCTAGCAGTTCAAAAGGACATCAAAGTGCAAGTAGATAAATAGGTACCGCTCCGGTGGGAAGGTAAACGGCGTTTCCGTGCACTGCTCTGGTTCGCCAGAAGCGGCTTAGTCATGCTGGCCACATGACCCAGCAGCCGTACACTGGCTCTCTCGGCCAATAAAGCGAGATGAGTGCCGCAACCCCAGAGTCGGTCACGATTGGACTTAATGCTCAGGGGTCCCTTTACCTTTTTAATTATGCATTGGTCAGACTTCACCTGGAATACTGTGTCAAGTTCTGTACCCCACAGTTTAATAAGGATATTGACAAGTTTTTAGTACAGTGCTCTTCTCCCAATAAATCACAAACTCATACTTTGCATGTGGATCATTCTGTAGCCGAAATGGTAGCATCCATGCACAAAAGAGAGGTCTTTTTCTTTGCTGAATTAGAAACAATATTTGTGTGTGTGGGGGGGTGTGTGCGATGGCGCAACGGCACTTTTTCCCCTGGTGCCGTTGGGCCCGCCCTCACTTAAATATAGTGCACCCACCTCACAGATCACCAATTCCACGAATTCCTACAAACTACCCCAGATTATCTTGTGGGGATTTTCCCTTGTGTGAGGGAAAACTTAATAATTTGGAGTCTCAGGCAGGATTTTGTAAAACAAAGGAAGTTTATGACACAAGTGGGTGAAACATAGGATACTTCAGATTATAATTCTCTTTCACTTCAGTTCTTTCTCAGTTGTTGTACGGCTGTTGCCCCTTAATACAGTATTTTTTGCTCTATAAGACGCACCAGACCACAAGACGCACCTAGTTTTTGGAGGAGGAAAACAAGAAAAAAATTATTTTGAATCTCAGAAGCCAGAACAGCAAGAGGGATCGCTGCGCAGTGAAAGCAGCAATCCCTCGGGGGCCACTAGGGGCGCATTGGAAGATGGCAGACAATAACATCTCTCTGACCCACACGAGGTAATTAAGAGGCTGTGATGGGAGTATGCAGCCTCTCTGTCCCCCCAAGGAGATGGGGGGAATGCCCTTGCCTGATGTGCCCTTATATATCACCCCCGAACTCGAAGGGGTGGAGGCACTAGGCAGAAAGCCCTTGTGTGGACTTCGGCTCTCCTGGACGCTGTCTCTGATTCGCGCCTCTAGCTGCAGCAACTTCAAAAGAAACAATTAGAAAGAAGCAAATGCACATATTTCAAGGAAGAATGGGGAGTAAAAGACTGCTAATTGAGATCTCTGATAAAGAAGACGGGTCGGATAAACAGAAATATATCATGAGAAGACACACCAAGGCTCGGTATGTCAGCAACGGGACTGGATGGGGGGGGGGACTTTCCATTCTTTCTTTATGTGATTAACCAATAATCCCCCCCCACACAAATCAGAAATGCCATTTAAATGACCTAAGCTGGATGATTTAAGACTGTGTGGAGATAATTTTTAACCAAAAACATGTTTTAAGGAGATCATGGAAAGTACAAGAGCTTTGGGATGACGCAGTAAAAAGCAGAGTCGCCATTTTGGCAAGTTCTGTCGAAAGACTTATGTCTGGGAGGGGGAATGCATTTGTTTTCATACAGCGGACGAACCCCCTCAGAGGACAGAAAGAAGGCGACAGATTTGTGAAGATTAATGATGGAAAGAGAGCTTTTATTTATGGAAGTGATGATACATGGAAACCATCTTGATAAGGTTATTGGATGAACGGAAAAATTCACACAGGATTACAATTTGTGTTTACCTGCTTAAGGAGATTATCAGAAGAGATCACAAAGAAAAAAGAAAAAATTATGAAAATAATAAGAGGAGATGTGGAAACAGCAAGATAGGACTGAATAGAATTGTGAACACTATTTGGACAGATTTGTGGACATTAATGCAGCAGCAAGAAGATGATTGGAATCCCCTTTGGAACTTGAAATATGGGTACCCCCAGCAAAAAATTAAAATTCGGCTTTGTAATTTGGAGTTTATGTGATGTGATTTGATTGGTCGGTTAATTAAAATTATTAAAGAAAAAAAAGAAAGCAGCAATCCCTCTTGCTGTTCTAGCTTCTGGGATACAGTGGTGCCTCGCAAGACGAAATTAATTTGTTCCGCAAGTTTTTTCTTCTTGCGAGTTTTTCGTCTTGCGAAGCACGGTTTCCCATAGGAATGCATTGAAAATCAATTAATGCGTTCCTAGGGAAACCGCTTGCCAGGCTGGCGGTGCGGAGAAGGGCTTTTCTCCCCACCGCAAGCCTTCAGGACAGGTACGGGAACAGAGGGGAAGGCGCGCAGCGCTTTCCCTCTGTTCCCGGGGCTTGCGTGGGAGGAGGGTTTTTCCTCCCCACCGCCAACATTCAGAACAGCATTCTGAATGTTGGCGGTGGGAAGGAAAACCCTCCTCCCACCCCAAGTCTTCAGGAAAGCCATTCCGATGCCGGGCGGCGGGAGGAGGCGTTCCCCCCTGCCCGGCATCGGAGCTTCGTTCCGATGCCGGGCGGCGGGAGGAGGCGTTCCCCGCCCCGCCGCCCAGACGCTGCGCTTCCCCGCTGTCCTGGAGATTTCCCTATGGGCTGTCGTCTTGCGAAGCAAGCCCATAGGGAAATTCGTTTTGCGAAGCGCCTCCAAAACGGAAACCCTTTCGTCTAGCGGGTTTTCCGTCTTGCGAGGCGTTCGTCTTGCGGGGTACCACTGTAGTTGCGCAGCCTGCATTCGCTCCATAAGACGCACACACATTTCCCCTTACTTTTTAGGAGGGAAAAAGTGAGTCGTATAGAGCAAAAATACGGTACTTTGGTTCTTTAAAAAGGTGGTACTTCCTGTCAGTTACACACCCCTTAGACAACCCTACTCCTGAGGTACTCTAAGTAACAGACCCAAGGGATCTCCATAGCCCTCTTAACTGGTTTGGGAGTGTTCTCTTTTTGTAGAAGAATCTCTCCCCTCCTGACTGGAAAGAGTCCAAAGTGGGCTGTCTTTTCCCAGCTTCTACTTCTCCCGGCTCAGCTTCAGCCTCCCAGTTAATTCCTGGCCTATTACTCTTACAGGACACCACACACTGTCCTTCACACTAAGCTCAGAGACTCCTTTCTCTAGCTTGTGATATATTCCTCAGAGTGGATGTTTCCACCCAGAAGCAACTCTCTCTGCCTCCCTCCCTATTCTCCCAACGTACCAAACTGTCTCTCCAAATCCTCTCCTTTTCAACTCCCCTTCCTGGAACCACAGCCAAAAAGAAAAAGAAAAGACTTGGGGACCCAACCTGTCCAGCAGAACAAACTTTTCCGTCACAGAGGTACCTAAGGAGGGAAAGAAAGTCCCAAAGAATCCTGTGTGCCTGCTGGAGAGCTGAGATGGAAAAGAGGGAGGGAGTTCAAATGAAATTGTCAGGGAACTGCCATCGGAGCCAGAGGGAGAGGGAGGAGTCCAGAGGGATTCCGGAGAGCGTCCCGGGAGGGAGAGAAGCAGCCCATCTTATGGGGAAGGAAATCAGCGTAGCACCAGTGGAGAAGGGGGGGCAGATGGGGGAATCGGTGAGGTGGCTCCGTGACTCTTCGCCGGAGACCAGCGGGGAGAGCACTGGCCCTCCGCTGCCCACACCCTCCTTGCGCAGAAGGCTTCTGCACAGGGAGAGTAGGCGGCGACAAGGCGTCAAAGAACTTTTATGCTGGAAGAAGTTCAAGAAACGCCCACTGACGGATTCTGCCAGTGATTGAGACAGCCATGGGTGAATGGCTGTCCGGACAGTGAGAGTTCACCCAGGTAACCCAGCCAGTGGTGGTGCCGATTTACGCACGAGCAACCCCTAGAACCATTACAGAAATGGAGGATCCTGGAAGAATGCACAGCTCATTGTCTTGAAGGAGAACTCAATATTTGTTGCTGGTCCCACTTGTTAAAAATAAGCATTGAAGTGGCTTCCAATATAGTTAAAAACAACACAATTCAAAATTCTGAGACACACAAAACAAGCTATGTAAAAAGAGAAATGCTATAATTATTTAAATGCAAGGCCGGGCGCAGGGCCCTTTCATTCCTGCCATTCTACTGCTTAAAGCACCATTAAAGATAATATATATATGATTTAAAAACAGCACAAAATTTCAGAAGCAGAAATTATTAAATAGCCCCCTGCCTGTAACATTGAAAAACATATGTTTGGGAGAAGTCAATCAGCTATATATAAAAAACACATCAGCAATGGGAAGGTTTCTGAGAATGTCTAAAATGGGAGGGGAAGAGTTTTGTAAATCTCTCTCTAGAATGAGTTCCCCTATTGTGGGGCCACTACAGAAAAGGCCCTGGTGCTGGTATCCACAATGAGGATCTTTATTAACTGTGGGGCCAAGAGTACAACCTTCAGAGCTGATCTGGATGCTGGGGAATAGTGGGTATAGATGGTGCCTGAGGTGGTCCCCAAACAGTTTGACTTCATCTCTTACCATCTTGGGTCCCTTTGGGATCCCAGGACACTATATCCTTCCAGGAGGATATTGTTTGACTTGCAGAAGGCCAGCAGCTTGCTTTGGTTCCGATAAGGATGGCATTCAACCTGCAGATTCAGAATCCCCCAACACAGCCCCGAAGTGAGAATTCAGATGAAAGAAAGAATACCGTGAAATAAAAGAAAGACAGAAAAGCAGAACCATGCTATTATTTCTTGAAAAATCCAGCTGTTACCATTCTTAAAGTGTGTTGCATTATTAATTATTATTATTATTATTATTATTATTATTATTATTTTATACATTTTCCTTCATAAACAACAATAAACAACAAATACTAACCTAAATTACACAACATAATCTAGCCTAAATTTCCATTACAATCTTTCAAAGAATTACAACATCTTATTAATGTCTCTATTATATACGCATGTTGACCTCCCTCCCTCCCGATTTCGGGCTTCTTAATAAGTCTTCCTTTTCTGCAGTTTCGTAGTTATAACTGAACACATCGTAAGATTTATGTAATACCCGCTGTGGTTTTTAAATTTCTAAAATTTCCTTCAATGTATGTTATGAATTTACTCCAATCACTAATTAACTTTGTACCTTTTTGGAATCTAATTTTTTTGTGTCATTTTTGCTAGTTCAACATATTCAAATAATTTTATTTGCCAATCTTTAATAGTTGGGATATCTGGGTTCTTCCATTTTTGTGCTATTAAAATCCTGGCTGCTACTGTCGTATATTGGAATAGTGTCTGATCTTCTTTTTTAATTTCGTCCCCAATTATTCCCAATAGGAAGGCTTCTGGTTTTTTAGAGAAAGTGTATTTAAATATTTTTTTTAATGCATTATATATGAGTTCCCAATTTTTTTTTTTATTTTTTCACAGGTCCACCACATATGGTAGAAGCTCCCTTCTTTAGTCTTACATTTCCAGCAGATTTTATTTCCGGTTTTATACATTTTCTCTAGTTTCACCGGTGTGATGTACCACCTATACATCATTTTTTCCATGTTTTCTCTAAGTGTAGTACAGGCTGTGAATTTCATTCCTTTGTTCCATAATTTCACCCAGTTATCGTATTCTATGTTATGACCAAGGTCCATAGCTCATTTTACCATTACCTCTTTTATCTCTTCGTCTTTGGTGTCCCATTCTAACAAAAAGTTGTACATTTTAGATAGGGGTTTGGTTTTATTTTCTAATATTTCTATCTGGTATTTAGATTTTTTTTCATTCATCCCTATCTTTTTATCTTCGTTCCATAACACATTTATTTGGTGATATTGCAACCAGCCTGTAAGTCTATCTTTTAATTCTTCATATGCTCTTAATTTCCATCCATTTTCTGTTCTTATCAATAAATCTTCATAGGTCATTCTTTCCCCTTCCATATTTGCTTTTTTAGTTGTTAAAATGTCGATTGGTGATAACCACCAGGGTGTCTTCCTTTCCAAAAGTTTTTTATTTCTCTCCCAAACTTCATATATTGGACCTCTGATGATATGATTTGAGAATCCTTTGTGCACCTTTTCTTTATTGAGCCACAAATATGCGTCCCATCCAAATCGATTGTTGAAACCTTCTAAATCCAGCAAGTCAGTATCTTCTAGGTTAATCCACTCCCTGATCCAGCAAAGGCAAGAGGGCTTCGAAATATAATTTTAAATTTGGCACTCCAAATCCCCCTCTCTCCCTCCGATCCGTGAGTAATTTAAATTTAATTCTCGGCCTTTTTCCTTGCCAAATAAATTTCGAAAGAGTCTTTTGCCAATCTTTGAATATTGAGGAACCTTTGATCACGGGAATGTTTTGAAACAAGAACAGCATTTTTGGGAGTATGTTCATCTTAATTGCTGCCATTCTTCCTGACCACGAAAGTTTTACTCTGTTCCACGTATCTAAATCCTTTTTGATCTCTTTCCAGGTTGTAATATAATTATAACCAATTAAATTTATATTTTTCATAGTAATCCAGATTCCCAAATATTTTACCTTCTTCACTTCTTTAATTCCACTTTGTAACTCTAATTTTTCTCTTACATTTTCTTCCAGGTTTTTCGTCATCAATTTAGTCTTTATTTTGTTTAACTTAAACCCGGCAAGTTTGCCGAATTCCTCTAGTTGTTCCAGGGCTTTACTAACGCTTTTTTGCGGTTCCTCTAATGTCAGCACCAGGTCGTCTGCGTACGCTTTCAATTTATATTCCTTAACACCAACTTTGATTCCTCTTATTTCCGATGTTGTTCTTATTTTATTTGCAATTACTTCTAACACCATTATGAATAAAAGCAGAGATAGAGGGCATCCCTGTCTTGTTCCTTTCTCAATTTTAAATGAGTCCGTTAGGTTATTGTTAATTATCAATTTAGCCGATTGATTCGAATAAATCGCTTTTATACCTTCCATGAATGCGCCTTCTATCCCCGCTTTCTCCATACATTTTAATAAGAACTCCCACGATACATTATCAAATGCTTTTTCAGCATCAATGAAGATTAGCGCTGCCGGTATTTCATTCTTATATTCCAAGTACTCAATGATATTTATAATGTTCCTTACGTTGTCCTTAAGTTGCCTGTTTGGGAGGAATCTCACTTGATCTTTATGTATAAGATTTGCTAAGCATTTTTTAAGTCTATTTGCCAAAACCTCTGCAAAAATTTTGTAGTTGTTGTTTAATAATGATATAGGTCGGTAATTTTTAATGTTTAATCTGTCTGTGTCGGGTTTAGGTATCGTGATGTGTGCCTCTTTCCAGGTACTTGGTATCTTCCCTCCTCGTAAAATACTGTTTATGATCTCACATAACACTGGGATCAGTTGGTCTTCTAAAACTTTATAATATTTGGCCGACAATCCATCTGGCCCTGGGGCCTTCCCTAATTTCATCTTCTTTATCGCCTCTTGAATTTCTTCTGTTCTTATGGGGTTATTTAGTTGAGTTCTTTCTTCCTCTGTTATGCATTTTCCTCCACAATCTTCTAAATATTTTTCTATTTTAATTATTTCCTCGTTCTTTTTTATATAATGTTTCATAAAATTTAAGAAAGTTTTTCTTTATTTCTTTCGGATCTTCTATCATTTGCTCCTCTATTTTTATTGTATTAATCACGTTTTGTTTTTGCCTTCTTAATTGCCATGCTAATAATTTTCCTGTTTTGTTAGCTGATTCAAAAACTTTTTGTTTTATTGATTTTATTCTCCATTCAACCTCTTGATTAATTAATATCGAATACTGTGTCTATAATATTTTAATTACTTGTTTGTTTTGTTCATCTTTAGGATTTGTTAATTTTTTCTCGCATTCTCTTAATTGAGTAAGAACATCCTCTTTCTTTTGTTCTCTCACTTTTCTCCTGAAGTTATTCTGTTGTATTAGCAAGCCTCTTAGGACCGTCTTGCTGGCATCCCAAACCACATCAATACTTGTTTCATTATTTAAATTCAAATTAAAATACTCTTTTAAAGTGGCTTTGGCCTTATCGATAATCTCTTCATTTTCAGATAAGTATTCATTCATTCTCCATCTGAATATACCTTGTGATGCACTTTTTATTTCGAAAACTATCGAGTTATGATCAGAAAGAGTTCTAGGCTGGATTTCGCACTTTGATGTTCTTAGGGATACTTCTCTTGATACCCAGATTTGGTCAATTCTCCCCCAGCTCTCATAAGGTTCAGTATAAAATGTGAATTGTTTTTCCATTGGGTGTTTATGTCTCCAGATGTCTATTAAGTTTAAATTTTCTTCTAAATTGTTAAAGGATCTTGGTAATTTCCCTTGGTTAGGTTTTTTCTTTTTCATGAGTCTATCTACTTCTGGTATCGGCACTCCATTAAAATCTCCCAGTAATATCATTTTGTGGCTCTCTAAATCTATCAATCTTTGTTCCAACTTCTTAAAGAATTCTACTTTGTTTGTATTTGGGGCGTAAATGGTTATCACATTAAATTTTTCACCCTGGTAATTGATTTGTATCCCCAGAATTCTTCCTTCATCATCTTTACAAATTAGCTTGGGTTCCCATTTTTACAAATTAGCTTGGGTTCCTTTTTCAAGTTGCATTTTCTACAGATCAGTTTCATTTGTTGTGAGACATTAGTGTTACACACAGTGTGAGGTTGGGAAGAAAAGACAGGGAAAGAGGGGAGTGGGGAGTGGGATGGGGTTAGGTGGCAAAGTTTCTATTTAAGGGAGCAGTTTTATCTCATATGTAAGGAAGTAATGGTATAGTTTTCAGTAATCCTCCCTGTGTAAATGCATCTTGTATGTGAAAAGTGTCTTTTCTTCAAATCACCACTGTGGCTCAGCAATGGCGGAAAGTATGGGGGAGGGAACGCAAGAACTAATTGTCTGGGGTGTGTGTATTCCCAACCCTTTTTCCCCTCTACTGCCATATATGAATTGGATAGTGCATCAAGGTTGGGCAGAGGGTACAAAGAAGCCATGATTGAAGTGGGGCTATCTGGACCACTGTCTCTGTGGTACGGGGAGATTACGGCTGCACACATCTCATTGTCAGTCCATCACTCCTGCTTAGCTACCAGATTGCATGCCTTGGACTAGCGTGCTCTGGTCTCATTTGGTTACATGATATACACCAGTGCCCAAGTGAATCGGGGCTGCTTGGGTGCAACAGCATTGCCCAGATGCCTAACTCAAAGGCCCTTCTCTCCCAACTTGAGAACTTCCAGAGTCCCCACAAGAGGCTGTGTGGGCCCTGACTGTTAGGATTCTTGCCCTGTGCTTGCAGTCATGGGATTGGTTTTATCACATGACGGTGTGTGTTTCCATTCCACAGTGTGGGAAGTGACGGAGATGGAATGTTTCGTATTACATGTACTGTGTTCCGTGATGTAGGACTATTGTCCTTTGTTCTCTCTCTCTGCTGTTTGATGCTGATGAAGACGGAGCTGAGTCAGAATGCTCTGAGTGCATGATATGTTAATAAAGTAGTTTAGCCAAAATGCTGCGCTGCTGAGTCTGTCACGCGAAATGCTAACACTCTGCTGTTCCTAAGCGTGCTGATGCCTCTTGGTATCAGTCTCTGTGATGTTTGGGCTGGAGAAAGCTCTTGAAGCTCCCGAACGACTGACCAGAAGGGAGAGAACATGCCACTGACTGCTTGCAGACCTCCTTCTACCTGAGATGCCTGTTTCAAACATTATGGACTTCTCCACACTTCCTTTTGTCTGAGGATTCAGAAGTCTTGATTAAATGAGAACCCATTACTGGTTCCAGGAATTTAGGGGAGTCTACCCCAAAAATGTGACTGGATCTGCAACCTTATAGCCTTAAGCAAGTTTTTTCAGGGAATTGCTGTGTTCATCCAAACAAAGGTCCTCTCACAAAAGAGCTTAAATAAAGAAGCTTTCAGCCATTCTTGGAACAAACCACTAAAAAAAGCAATCACACTTGACCTGGTTTATCACTGGCTTGTATTTCAATCCTGGCTTGTTCAGGATCATTTCCAGCTGCTTACGGGTGAAGTTGGACACTCCGATGGACCTCACCAAGCCGGCATCTTTGCACGCCTCCATTGCCTGGCAAAGAAAACACAACATGTTTGTTGAGTGGTGTTTGTTGAATAGCTGGAACCACTCTCCCCCCCCCCCCCCAAGATTAAGATTCGAGGCTAACTCATATATTCCCAAGAGTGTGCAATAATTCACCAGCTCTCATAGGAGCCATTGTGTGAGCCATTGTTCTGGAGATGCCTCCTCTGGTGGAAGGCTACTGTGCTCTGTATCTGAATGACTCAAGGGCACCTACCTCCCATGTCTGCCGAAGATCCACGTTGTCAACAATCATTTTTTTGTCTTCTCCCATGGGAAATAAATCTGGTCCAGGCTGGAAAAGAAGGAGGCAGAGGGAATGAGTGCATTTCAGGCCTAGAAGTTCTCTTATCTCTGCAGTATTATCTAATACTAATGGACAGTGATAGAAAAAAGGGAATGAAACATGCAGTGGCCAATATCACAATGCAGGGATCTGTGGGAAACCCAAATCACAAGCTCCACATTTCACATTCTTGTTTATTCAAGAGGGATAAAGTGTTACTTTATCCAGGAAAAAATACTTATGGTTAAATATTAGGTAAAGGTAAAGGTAAAGGTTAAGGACCCCTAGACAGTCAAAGGTGACTATGGGGTTATGGCGCTCATCTCGCTTCCAGACCAAGATAGCTGGCATTTATCCTCAGACAGCTTTCCGGGTCATGTGGCCAGCATGACTAAACCTCTTCTGGTGCAACGGAATACCGTGACGGAAACCAGAGTGCATGGAAACACCATTTACTTTCCTGCCGCAACAGTACTCATTTATCTAACATTTTCCTAACTGCTAGGTTGGCAGAAGCTGGGACAGAGCAATGGGAGGTCACCCCATTGCAGGGATTTGAACCACTGACCTTCTGATTGGCAAGCCCAAGAACTACATCTCCACCAGCATCCCCCAGTTGCAATATTAACTCGGTATTGTCTCTTTTAACCCAGGGTTGGGAATCAGTGGATCTCCAGGCTTTGCTGGCCTCCAAGTCCCATCAGCTGCAGCCAGCAAGTACGATAGGAGTTGCAATTGAGCAACATCTGGAAGGCCACAGGTTCCCCAAACATGGTTTAATTCTTTCTGTGCCCCATAAAACAAACTGTCTTCTCTCTCTGCACCGGTCTGTCTCCCCATCTCTCCAACCCCTTTTTTCTTCCCTTGCCCCCTCACCAAGTCCTGCTCTGCACATGATTTCTTTCATATGATGCCCATGTAGTTAATGTCATCAGTATATGCAGATGTTTTCTTTAACTGGCATGGTTTCCCCCCCAAAATCTGGGAGCGATCATTCCTTGATTAAGATATGTTCTAGCAGAGCAATGTTCCTTCAGGGAATCAAATATTTTTAGTAGGCTGCCCCCCCCCAATTCAAATATTGTATTCAATACTTGCATTATGACATCAATAATCATTTACCTTCATAGAATACGGATTGTGCATTAAGAACAGATCCATGTAGTCAAACTGGAGTTTCTTCAGGGATTCTTCTAAGCATTTCCGAACCAGCTCTGGGCGGTGGAAGGTACTCCAAAGCTGTCAAAAATATAAAGAGATTTATATTTTCACACAGCCATAGAGTTGTTGGGTCTCGGGACCATATAGCTGTAGCAGATGACTATTCTGGTATGCACAGTGTTAAGGACACACTCAAATATTGTTCTGAAGAGTATTTTGAATTGCAGTGGTGAGGTAAATAATTTTAAAGTCATCATTGCTAATAAATAGTATTTTTACCATTTATTTATGAAATATATATATTGCCCTTCATCAAAAGATCTTGGAGCAGTTCACAAGATAAAAGCACAAATAAGTCGTCAAAACAGAAGCAACAACGCAGGAATCCCTCCTTCCAATAACCAGCGGCGTAGGAAGCTGCTCGGAGAGATGTGTGGATCAGGCGTGCTGCAGGCCCCACGGTGAATGCTGCCTGGGATTTTGTCACCCCCGTCAGTGGTGACACCTGGGGTGGTCTGCACCCACTGCACCCCCCCTTCCTCCGCCCCTGGCAAAAACATATTCAAAAAGGCTATACAATATTAATAAGCCCAAGGCCTGGTCAAAGAGGAACATATTCGCCTGGTGCCTAGAGGTGTATAATGAGCCTTCCTGCAGAGAGCACTCCCCAAATGGGGAGCCATGCAGAAAAGGCCCCGTTCTTGTTTTGCTTCCCTCTGAGCCTCACATGGAGGAGGCACACAAAGCAGAGCCTCAGAGGATGAACACAGAATCTGGGTAGGTTTATATACGGAGAGGCATTTTGCTCTGATTTTGTTAAATAATGACTGTGAAATATGTAATTGCATCATGATGCAGGCACTATATTTTACAGTGGTACCTCGGGTTACGGACACCTCGGGTTACAAACACTTTGGGTTACAGACTCTGCTAACCCGGAAGTAGTACCTCGGGTTAAGAACTTTACCTCAAGATGAGAACAAAAATCGCGCACCAGTGGCGCGTTGGCAGTGGGAGGCCCCATTTGCTAAATTGGTACCTTTAGGTTAAGAACGGACCTCCAGAATGAATTAAGTACGTAACCAGAGGTACCACTGGTACCACTCTTTTTTTTAAAAAAATGCCAAACTCACTCACTTTTCCAGTGTAGAAAATGTCTTCCCTTTTTATTGTACCGTCTGCAATCTTCGCACGAACGGCCCGCCCAACGTGCTCCTCTGTCTGGTATACATATGCACTATCAATATGACGGAAGCCGAATTCTATTGCTATCTTTGCAGCCTCCTCACACTTACTTTTTGGAACCTGCCGGTTGAAAAAGTGAAAAGGTTAGTCAAGGTCTCTGCTTCAGTGGGGAAATTAATATCAGAGGGTACCTGTAAGTAACACTGAGTATCGGTGAACATTTTCAGACTAGACCTGAGTCTCAGGGACTCAGCTAGGCTGGCCCTAAACACATTAAATGAAAAGAAAGAAAAAGCGTAAAGAAAAAGCAATTTATGTATACAGTATGTGTTGCATGTGCGATATAACATTGTGCCACCAGATGGCGAAATGGAGTCTTGTTTTTCTCTACCTGTTTTCCCTGTTTAAATTTACAGCACTTTATACTGAAATGCTTCTTTGATGTGTCTAGATCCATCCCTGCTGATGCCTGGGTCCTCTCGTGGGATCTCTTTCATGAGGCAAGGTGGCTCTGACCAGCAATGACAACAGGGCTCCAATCAAAGTTGCAAGGTGGTGAGTTGCCATTTTAATTTCCCACAATCCCTCTGCCAGCACACACCAAGGCACTATGGGAAATTAAAACGGGTGCTCCCAGATAGCTGCCAGGTGGGAAACAGGATGAAATCTTATCTTGCGTTCGTGGTATATGTTAGAATGGGGTTTTGGCTCTATGCCTGAATTCCTTCTAACTCTGGATACAAGAAGGAACCAATTGCTGGAATAGATATGCAAGTTTCTTGGCAATGGCCCCTAAGTATGGAAGGTTAAGGTAATAAATGAAGCAGCTCAGCGCCAGAGGGGGAATGGGTGGGTAGTTAGAAAGACTAGGGTGTGTGTGTGAGAGAGATCCAGGAGTTGGAAGCAGAAGGCAGGCTGGGCAGCTGAGAGATGGAGCCAAGCCTGATTTCTGCTGGAATCCAAGGCTATGGCCATGGGAGAAGCAAGTTAATGATGTGAAACCCTCCTTGTTGGCATCTGTCTGTCTCAAGACATAATGGAGTGTGCCTCTGGGGGAAAGTAAAAATTGCTGTTTTAGCAGCACCAAAGTGACTTCCCTGGGGTGCAAGCCTGTGCAGTCAGTATGGAGGTCCTGGGCTGCCCAGATGAAAAGGCCTCTTTCTCATCCTCTCTGATGTGATCCAAAGGAATGCAGAGTAATACATTTGGCACCAGCTTGGCTGCAGGTGTTGCCAGAAGGAGGCATGCAATGCACCACCCAACCTCTTAGGAACTCCAGCCCAGATTTGTGTAGGGTTTACTCCTTTTCTTCTCCTGAAGATATCCCACAAGGCAGCAGAGGTTCAAGAGCAGAGTTTTCCTTCTCCTAGATAGGCTACCTCCCTAGCTGAATGAGCCCCATCTGCCCCTCATTTCCCTCTACGGCCCATACAGAAACCGCCTTCTTGACCGTTGGATCCACTAGTAATCGCATCTGTTCAGTCTGCCAGAGCCTCTCTTCACATGCAGGATTGAAAATGAGCAATCAATGAATTCATCAGTTAGTTATTTTGGTTCAAACTGTGGAACACTGTTGAGACATAAAGTTTGTAGAATGCTTTTTAAAAATTGGTTAAAATGTTTGTGAAATTGGAAAAATATCCAAGAAAGGATTGAGAAAGTCTCTTGGTCAGCAGGTATCTCTTTGTATAAAATAGATTCTGCCCCTCGCTTTATATGTGAATTGGAAAAATGGAAAAAGGAAAATTGATTTGAGAAACTGAGTGGTTGCTTTTATTTGGAAAATTCATGATATTCCTATAAATTAATTTAATTACAAAACAAGAACGTTCATTGATCCCTTCATTTACGTTGCTGGTGATATGGACCAAATGAAGATGGTTTGGATAAAGAATTGATTCTATATTTATTGTTAGTGTCCAGGATAGCTAGCTAATGGCTGGTAATTTTGGATAATATTGTTACTCCCAACAAAAGTAATAGTGGGCACTTATGGTTCTATAGAAATATTTTTTAAAATATCACTAGAAAATTTGCACTGGGTACTTTGAACCCTGTAGAAATTCACACTGGAAACTGTTTCTCAGCTACAAACCATCCAAGTCTTGCACAAAACATTATTTGCTCCTGTTTCTGCTGACTCAGGACCCTTGTTGAATGAGAAGCAGAGCTTTATGTGCTGCAAGGGACCTGTTGCATTCTTGGCTGCGGTGACCTAAGAAGTTCTCATGCACAATTGGCTTCTCAGATCAGGTCAAGTATCCCATGCGGTGCTTTGCAATGGATGAAGCACCCAGCAGCTGGCAGGCATTTTGCTCTTCAAAAACAAGTTACAACAATCTGAGAGTTAAATGTTTTACTTACAGTGTCCGGAGTATATGTTCCAAACCCCAATACAGGGATTTTGTTCCCATCATTCATTGTAATGCCACGGTCTTTGCTAAGTGCCATTTCCTGCTTCTGTGCTTGTTCAGTTCTTGGCTGCAGGCTGAAATTGATCAACACTCTTGTGGCGAAAGGAAAAACTCGAGTGAGAAAAATGTAGTTCGTGTTTCCAATAAAATGTCTTTTGTTGGCATGATAGGAGGGAGTGCTTAAATACGCCGAACAAATGAGAGAGAAGGGCGGGGAAACCTATGGCCAACTTTATCAGTTAATTTTCAGCAGAATGTCCTTTGATGCCCCACAATTTTCATTGTTGACTCAGCAGCATTGCTTTCACAGGATAAATAACCTATGACCAACTTTTTATCAGTAACTTTCAGCAGAATGCCCCTTGCTACACCAGCAGTTTCATTGTGGACTAAGCAGCATTGTTTTCACAGGATAAAAAATAGCTGTCTTCTTCTTCTCCTTCTTCTTCTTCTTCTTCTTCTTCTTCTTCTTCTTCTTCTTCTTCTTCTTCTTCTTCTTCTTCTTCTTCTTCTTCCTGTTCCAATAAAGGAATGCAGAGGCCGACTGCAATCTTTGATCAAGAAGCTTCACCTCTTTCTTTGATCAGTAAATGTTAGACATAGGAAAACCAAGCCGAAGAGCTAGGCAGACCTTTTCTTCAGGCTGTAGTATTGAAACGAAAAGCTCCAAAACAAAATAATAAATGAAACATGTGGAGGCATCTGTTAACCCAATGAGGCTGGGTATTCTGAGTGCCATTGAACACACAAAGGATGTAAGGAAGGAAAGGAGCATCCAAATAAGATCCCAAACTGCCTCTGGCTGTGTACTCTTTGCCAGCACATGTAAAACACGTTTGATGTGCACAACATTCCCCAAAGAATCCTGGGAACTGAGATTTGTTAAAGATGCTGGGAATGGGAGCTTTGTGAGGGGTAAACTACAGTTCCCAGAATTCTTTTCAAGGGGTCATGTGCTTTAAAAGTGCTCCAGATCATAGGATCATAGAAATGTGGACTTGGCAGGGACAGTGAGGATCATCTATTTCAACCCCTTGCAATGCAGGAATCGTTTGCCCAACGTGGGGCTCAAACCCACAACGCTGAGATTAGAGTCTCATGCTGTACCAACTGAGCTGTCCCTCAGGGTGTGTTTGTTACACAGTCATCTTCTGGTTTGGAGTAAACAGCATCAGAATGCAATGCACCATAAGAAATGTTAGGATGGATAAAGGATGTGGAACATGGCGCCGTGTGCACAATGCTCACCCTGAATTCAGATTAAAAGGAAAAGTGTCCACAGCCTAGGGATGGAGGAGGAGTTCAATTTTGTTCACATTTTAATGAGAAACTACACAGCTCACACTTCTTGAACCAATATGCAAATCAAAATGCAGTTATCCTGAGAAAGTGGCAATTCTCTGAATTTTGTGATGCAGTTGTTCAGCTACAGAACCATTACAAAAATGCGTACAGTGGTACCTCGGGTTAAGTACTTAATTCGTTCCGGAGGTCTGTTCTTAAGCTGAAACTATTCTTAACCTTAAGCAACACTTCAGCTAATGGGGCCTCCTGCTGCTGCTGTGCCGCTGGAGCACGATTTCTGTTCTCATCCTGAAGCAAAGTTCTTAACCTGAAGCACTATTTCTGGGTTAGCGGAGTCTGTAAACTGAAGCGTATGTAACCTGAAGCGTATGTAACCTGAGGTACCACTGTATAGTGGAGTAAAGTATTCATTAAAGAGCATATATCAGTGAAAACACCATGCAAACATGCTTTATTTTGGCCAAAAGTACAAAGGAAAATGTGTATGGTAGGAGAAATTTGCAATGATGAATTTTCAAGGGATTTTCTTTTCATCCCAAACTGATATGGAGATTTGAGGAACTGAAGATGGGAAATGAGATGCTGGGAGGAACTGATATTCACAGATTTGCCCAGTGTTTTCCATGCAAAAGGACCCAGGTTCAGAAGGGGATAAATTAGAGATGGGAGACGAGTCCTTATTCCACATCTGGTGGGTAATACTGTGGGTGATCAGCGTATCTGAAACAAAAGAAAATAGAGTCAACACTCAGGGTGGGGAAGATGCACAAGCAACAAAAATTGATCTGTTGTCAGCCATTGCCTCATGAGACTATTTCACACAGTGCATTGTAAGCTCCCCAATTTGCCATCAAATGCCCACCCTGCTGAATATCTGGGAGGCTGGAAGTCAAAATGGTCCACCATTTGCAATATCGGGATGGTCATATGTCTGTCTTCTCACTAGAGAAAATAACCCCTAGATGATGAATACAGGCCTGGTTGCTGATCAAAGTGGTACAAAAGGGTTGGATCAAAGGTCTCCCTCCTCTTCCCCAGCGTCTTTTTGAGACTTTCATGTAGGGGCAGAAGGACAACTGCTGTTTTGGGAGTCCCTTACTGGCAGTAATGCATGAGGCAGCCATCTTTCCCCCATCAAATGCTCCTGGGAATGTCTGCACAGCATTGGTCTCAAGGGTATTTGGAAGCCTGGTTTCAAAGCACAGAGCAACTGTTGGGGGATGTCAGGGAACTGCCATCAGCTCAGAGGCGAGAGGTGTGTTATAGGGAGCCTCCGAAAAACTTGCGAAGAAGTTCCTCCTCCGGCGAGGAGGAAACCCCCACCTCCAGTGGAGAGGAGGTGCTGCTAGAGAGAGCCTCAACACCAAGCCTGAGCAAACAGGAGAGGAGGGAAGTACCCGTTTGCCAGCGCCCACTCTGCGCAGTAGGTTTCAGCGCAGGGAGGGGCAGAGAAAGTTGGGGGTCATGTGACTGTTATGCTGGGGGAGGTACAAGGACCGACCACTCCCAGATTCTGCTAGCGACTGAGCCAGGCATGAATTTGCGACACTCTTCACTGTAAATAGCTTGCTTTTTATAGTGGAAAAAGATACTGAATTGCCATGGGGTAAATTATGGGGAGTTTAGAAGTCCACCCCAAAAGTTACATTTTGTCAGAAACTGGACTTTTTGAAGACTGTCTAGGGCCAAAAACTACTGGAATAGCTCGGTTGGTAAAGGATGGAACTCTTAATCTCAGGGTCGTGGGTTTGAGCCTCATGCTGGGCAAAAGATTCCTGCATTGCAGGGGGCTGGACTAGATGACCCCTGTGGTCCCTCCCAACTCTACAATTCTATGACATGGGCACTTGTCCATACACTTGCACCCCACTCCAACTCTGCATGGGGCTTTGGTACAAGGGATTCACAGTAATTCCTTCTATAGTTTCACCTAATTCTCTATGAAGAGAAGAGATGGATGACAGATCTTTTCTTCCTTTTGCTCTCGCAGTATGAATTCTTGCGTGACGCACTTTCATGTATTCGTATGCATACTATTTAAATATGACTTACACGTCCCATTTTAAATAGCTCATGCCTTTGTGAAGGCCATCAATGGATTTCATATCCTCCTCAGACAGCTGGAAAGTAAGTGCCTGTCAGGGGGAGAAAATAAAATGCTGAGGTGCTTTTACCTCATGTCTTCTTTTTGCACCTCAGAGCTGTGCACTTTTTTCCAGCAACAGAGAAACCAAAGCGAACTTTGCTACCACCTTCCAAAGTTCAATTGCTTCATTCAACAGCTTCAGTCCAGATGTCCTCCCATTGAGGGAATTTTATATGCATAGTAATGTAGGTTTGCAATAGAACAGGAGTGGGGAAACTGTGGCCCCCCAGATGTGGATGGACTCCAACTCCCCATCAGTCTTTGCCATCATGACCAATGGTCAGGGATGAGGGAAGTCACAACCCAGCAAATATTGTCTAGTACTTCTTCAGTAGTCACAGCTGTCCATGAAGGAACAGGTCAATTCTGTGTCCAGGGCAGCTGTCTACCAGCTCCATCTGGTATGCAGGCTGAAACCCTACCTGCCTGCAGACTGTCTCGCCAGGGTGGTACATGCTCTAGTTATCTCCCACTTGGACTACTGCTAAAGGGCTACCTTTGAAGGTGACCCTAAAACTAAAACAAATCCAGAATGCGGCAGCTAAACTGGTGACCGGGAGTGGCCGCTGAGACCATATAACACCGGTCCTGAAAGGCCCATATTAGCTCCCAGTACATTTCCGAGCAAATTCAAAGTGTTGGTGCTGACCTTTAAAACCTTAAATGGCCTCGGCCCGGTATACCTGAAGGAGCGTCTCCACCCCCATCGTTCAGCCTGGAGCAGCACCAAGGGCCTTCTGGTGGTTCCCTCCCTGCGAGAAGTGAGGTTACAGGGAACCAGGCAGAGTGCCTTCTTGGTAGTGGCACCCACCCTGTGGAATGCCCTCCCATCAGATGTGAAGGAAATAAACAACTATCTGACTTTTAAAAGACATCTGAAGGCAGCCCTATTTAGGGAAGCTTTTAATGTTTGATGTTTTATTGTGCTTTTACCATTCTGTTGGGAGCTGCCTAGAGTAGCTGGGGAAACCCAGCCAGATGGATGGCGTATGTATAAATAAATAAATAAATAAATAAATAAATAAATATTATTATTATTATTATTAATGCAGTGTATAGCTAAACTGCCGAGTTATGTGACCTGTGAGATCACAGTGTTCAAATGATGTGCTTTTTCAGTATTGTTTTTTAATGGATTTATGTATGCTGCTTTACCTGGACGTCTTCCTCAATTTGCTCTCTGGTGTCGGCCTTCACTATGACCACCAAGCCGCGCTGCAGTTGGTAGCGAATAGCTACAAGAGCTGGGCTTTTGTTGTACTTCTTGGCGATCGCAACCAACAGAGGGACTTCAAGCAGGGGAGGAGCTTCTGGGTTTAACCTGTTGGAGAGCAACATGCAGAGAAGGTGTGTTTCTGGTGTCAAATGCACAAATATATGCGCACAAATATAGGATGGGGGACACTTGGCTTGACAGCAGTATATATGAAGAGGATCTAGGGGTCTTTGTAGACCACAAGCTTAACATGAGTCACAGTGTGATGCAGCAGGAAGAGAAGCTAATGCTATTCTAGGCTGCTTCAGTAGAAGTATAGTGTTCCCATCAAGGGAAGTAATAGCAGCACTCTATTATGCATTGGTGAGACTTCACCTGGAATACTGTGTCCAGTTCTGGACTCCACAGTTTAAGAAGGATATTGACAAGCTGGAACATGTGCAGAGGAGGGCGAACAAAATGATAAAATATCTGGAACCTGAGCCACATGAGGAATGGTTGAAGGAGCTAAGAATGTTTAGCATGGGGAAGGGTAGACGGACAAGTGATGTGGTAACCATCTTCAAATATCAGAAGGGCTGCCTCATGGAAGATGGAGCTCGCTAGTTTTTTATTACTACAGAGGGCAGGACCTGAATCAATGGATTCAAATTACAAGAAAGGTGATTTTGACTAAAAATTAGGAAGAACATTCTGGCAGTAAGAGCTGTTCAACAATGGAATGGACTCTCTGAGAGGGTAGTGACGAGGGGTGGCATATAAATCTAAGCAAGTAAGTAAGCAAGTATTTTGTATTTAACGTTTGGTTGGTTGGTTGATGTGAGTAAATTAAATTTTTTAGTATCCCATTCTCCACCATAAATTTCAGCCAGAGTGGGAACCCCAAGCTTTGCATATGTTCAAAAATGTACTGGGGGGGGGGGGGACTAAGAAAGAAAAATCCCAACAGGCCAATGGGGATGGACTGAAGCCAGAACAAGAGAACTCAGTATTGCAATGTTTTGTTGTTGGTCCCACTTGTGAAATATAATCATTAGGGTGGCTTCCAATACAGATGAAAACAATAGAAACATAGGGAACAGGCTATGTAAAAAGTGAAATGCTATAATAATTTAAATGCAAGGCTGGATGCAGGGTCCTTTCATCCCTGCCCGTCTTGGTGATTGCAACCAACAGAGGGTCTTCAAGCAGGACAGCAGAGCAACCTGGAAAGAGTGTCCATTTTTGGTGGCCAGAATATAGATATCTCACTCTAAAATTAATACAGCATTGGCCGGGCCATCCAGTATATGCTATCTTTGTATTTAAAGGTCGGTTAGTTGATTTGAATTAATTTAATTAATTCAATTTAATTAATTTAATTAAAGTTTTTAGTATAGTGCTCTTCCCCCAATAAATCACAAGCTCATACTTTGCATGTGGATCATTCTGTAGCCAAAATGGTAGCATCTAGGCACAAAAGAGAGGTCTTTTTCTTTGCTTAAGTACAATCAGTATTTGGGGGCGGGGATGCAATGGCGCAATGGCACTTTCCCCCCTGGTGCTGTTGTGCCCGCCCTCACTTAAATATAGTGCACCCTCCTCACAGAACACCAATTCCATGAATTCCTACAAAATACCCCAGATTATCTTGTGGGGTTTTCCCCTTGTGTGAGGGAAAACTTAATAATTTGGAGTCTCAGGCAGGATTTGATCAAATAGACAACAAAGATTTTGTTAAACAAAGGAAGCTTATGACACAAGTGGGTGAAACATAGGATACTTCAGATTATAATGTTCTTTCACTTCAGTTCTTTCTCAGTTGTTGCATGGCTGTTGCCGCTTAATACTTTGGTTCTTAAACAAGGTGGTACTTCCTGTCAGTTACACACCCCTTAGACAACCCTACTCCTGAGGTACTCTAAGTAACAGACCCAAGGGATCTCCACAGACCTCTTAACTGGTTTGGGAGTCTTCTCTTTTTGTAGAAGAATCTCTCCCCTCCTGACTGGAAAGAGTCCAAAGTGGGCTGTCTTTTCCCAGCTTCTCCTTCTCCCAGCTCAGCTTCAGCCTCCCAGTTAATTCCCGGCCTATTACTCTTACAGGACACCACACACTGTCCTTCACACTAAGCTCAGAGACTCCTTTCTCTAGCTTGTCATATTCATCAGAGTGGATGTTTCCACCCAGAAATGCTATAATTATTTAAATGCAAGGCCAGGTGCAGCCCTTTCATCCCTGCCATTCTACTGTTTAAAGCACCATTAAATATAAATATGATTTAAAAACAGCACAAAATTTCAGAAGCAGAAATTATTAAATAGCCCCCTGCCTGCAACATTTAAAAACATATGTTTGGGAGAAGTCAGACAGTTATATATATATAAAACACTTCAGCAATGGGAAGGTTTCTGAGAATGTCTAAAATGGGAGGGGAAGAGCTTTGTAAATCTCTCTCTGGAATGAGTTTTCTAATTGCGGGGCCACTACAGAAAAGGCCCTGATGCTGGTATCCCCCATGAGGATCTTTATTAATTGTGGGGCCAAGAGTACAACCTTCAGAGCTGATCTGGATGCTGGAGAATAGCTGGCATAGGTGGTGCCTGAGGTGGTCCCCAAACATTTTGGCTTCACCTCTTACCATTTTGGGTCCCTTTGGGATCCCAGGACACAGTATCCTTCCAGGATGATATCGTTTGACTTGCAGAAGGCCAGCAGCTTGCTTTGGTTCCGATAAGGATGGCATTCAACCTGCAGATTCAAAATCCCCAAACACAACCCCAAAGTGAGAATTCAGATGAAACAAAGAATACGGTGAAATAAAGGAAAGACAGAAAAGCAGAACCATGCTATTATTTCTTGAAATATCAGGCTCTTACCATTCTTAAAGTGTGTTGTATTTTCTGATGCATCAGAATCTTTAGAGGACCATTCTTGCATTTGTGGTTTCCATTGCCACGCTCCTCATCCGTGAAATACTGTATGTGTTAGCTGAAGATGGGGGACAGGGCTTATTTCCCCTCAATCTCCTGTCACTCCAACCCTGTTGAGCCATTATACCCAAAGGCATGCAACCTGCTAGCTAAGCAGGAGTGATGGACTGACAATGAGATGTGTGCAGCCGTGATCTCCCCGTACCACAGAGACAGTGGTCCAGATAGCCCCACTTCAATCATGACTTCTTTGTACCCTCTGCCCAACCTTGATTCTGATGGGGGATTTTCCTGGCTTTCCATCAACTTGAGCAGATGATCTGGGACTCTGCTTTATCAGGGTCTCAATCAACTGAAATTTCCAATCAAATTGAGCAGTGGAGACATCAGAACATAAAATCAGGGGTAGAAGGGCACAAGACTTTTCAAAGAGGGCAGTTGTTATTTTTATTAAAGATTTCTTAGTTTACAAAAATACGTGCATTGTCTCTTTTTTCAAGTTGCATTTTCTACAGATCAGTTTCATTTGTTGTGAGACATTAGTGTTACACACAGTGTGAGGTTGGGAAGAAAAGACAGGGAAAGAGGGGAGTGGGGAGTGGGATGGGGTTGGGTAGCAATGCTTCTATTTAAGGGAGCAGTCTTTTCTCATATGTAAGGAAGTAATGGTATAGTTTTCAGTAATCCTCCCTGTGTAAATGCATCTTGTATGTGAAAAGTGTCTTTTCTTCAAATCACCACTGTGGCTCAGCAATGGCGGAAAGTATGGGGGAGGGAACGTAAGAGCTACTTGTCTGGGGTGTGTGTATTCCCAACCCCTTGCCCCCTCTACTGCCATATATGAATTGGATAGTGCACCAAGGTTGGGCAGAGGGTACAAAGAAGCCATGATTGAAGTGGGGCTATCTGGACCACTGTCTCTGTGGTACGGGGAGATTACGGCTGCACACATCTCATTGTCAGTCCATCACTCCTGCTTAGCTACCAGATTGCATGCCTTGGACTAGCGTGCTCTGGTCTCATTTGGTTACATGAGATACACCATTGCCCAAGTGAATGAGGGCTGCTTGAGTGCAACAGCTTTGTCCAGATGCCTAACTCAAAGGCCCTTCTCTCCCCACTTGAGAACTTCCAGAGTCCCCACAAGAGGCTGTGTGGGCCCTGACTGTTAGGATTCTTGCCCTGTGCTTGCAGTCATGGGATTGGTTTTATCACATGACGGTGTGTGTTTCCATTCCACAGTGGGGGAAGTGACGGAGATGGAATGTTTTGTATTACTGTGTTCTGAGATGTAAGACTATTGCCTTTTGTTCTCTCTCTTTGCTGTTTGGTGCTGATGAGGAAGGAGCTGAGTCAGAATGCTCCAAGTGTATGATATGTAAATAAAGTAGTTTAGCCAAAATGCTACGCTGCTGAGTCTGTCACGTGAATTGCTAAAACTCTGCTGTTCCTAACGGTATCAGTTGCTGTGATGTTCGGGCTGGAGAAAGCTCTTGAAGCTCCCGAACGACTGCCCAGGAGGGAGAGAACATGCCAGTCGGGCATGTGTCTCTATCGGAGTCCTACTTGTGTGTAGGATGATCCTGACACTGACTGCTTGCAGACCTCCTTCTACCTGAGATGCTTGTTTCAAACATTATGGACTTCTCCACACTTACTTTTGTCTGAGGATTCAGAGGTTGTGACTAAATGAGAACCCATTACTGGTTCCAGGAATTTAGGGGAGTCTACCCCAAAATTGTGACTGGATCTGCAACCTTATAGCCTTAAGCAAGTTTTTAAGGGAATGGCTGTGTTCGTCAAAACAAAGGTCCTCTCACAAAAGACCTTAAATAAAGAAGCTTTCAACCATGCTTGGAACAAACCCCTAGAAAAAGCAATCAGACTTGACCTGGTTTATCACTGGCTTGTATTTCAACCCTGGCTTGTTCAGGATCAATTCCAGGTGCTTACGGTTGAAGTTGGACACTCCGATGGACCTCACCAAGCCGGAATCTTTGCACGCCTCCATTGCCTGGCAAAGAAAACATGACATGTTTGTTGAGTGGTGTTTGTTGAATAGCTGGGACCACACTTTTTTCCAGATTAAGATTGGTGTTTTATAGTTCACCAGCTCTCATAGGAGCCATTGTGTGAGTCATTGTTCTGGACATGCCTCCTCTAGTGGAAGGCTACTGTGCTCTGTATGTGAATGACTCAAGGGCTGGATTTCCTAATTTCCTACCTCCCATGTCTGCTGAAGATCTACGTTGTCAATAATCAATTTTTTGTCTTCTCCCATGGGAAATAAATCTGGTCCAGGCTGGAAAAGAAGGAGGCGGAGGGAATAAGTGCATTTCAGGCCTAGAAACAAGCACCACATTTCACATTCTTGTTTATTCAAGAGGGATAAAGTGTTACTTTATCCAGGAAAAAATACTTACTGTGAAACATTAGGTAAATGTAAAGGTAAAGGTAAAGGACCCCTAGACAGTTAAGTCCAGTCAAAGGTGACTATGGTTACGGTGCTCATCTCGCTTCCATACCGAGATAGCTGGCATTTATCCTCAGGCAGCTTTCCGGGTCATGTGGCCAGCATGACTAAACCTCTTCTGGCGCAATGGAATACCATGACGGAAACCAGAGCACACAGAAACACCATTTACTTTCCTGCCACAATGGTACTAATTTATCTACTTGCACTGGCGTGATTTCAAACTGTTAGGTTGGCAGAAGCTGGGACAGAGCAATGGGAGCTCACCCCATTGCAGGGATTTGAACCACCAACCTTCTGATCAGCAAGCCCAAGAACTACATCTCTACCAGCATCCCCCCCATTGCAATATTAACTCAGTATTGTCTCTTTTAATCCAGAGGTGGGGAATCAGTGGATCTCCAGGCTTTGCTGGCCTCCAAGTCCCATCAGCTTCAGGCAGCAAGGACAATGATCAGGGATGATAGGAGTTGCAACTGAGGAACATCTGGAAGGCCACAGGTTCTCCAAATATGCTTTAATTTTTTCTGTGCCCCATAGAACAAACTGGCTTCTCTCTTTGCACAGGTCTGTCTCCCCATCTCTCCAACCCCTTTTTTCTTCCCTCGCTCTGTCGCCAAATCCTGGTCTGCGCATGATTTCTTTCTTATGATGCCCATGTAGTTAATGTCATCAGTATATGCAGATGTTTTCTTTAACTGGCATGGTTTCTCCCCCCAAATCTGGGAATGATCATTCCTTGATTAAGATATGTTCTAGCAGAGAACTGTCAGCATCTCTAGGAAATGACAATTCCTTCAGGGAATAAAATATTTTTAGCAGGGTCTCCCACCACACATTTAAATATTGTACTCAATACTTTCATTATGACATCAATAATTATTTACCTTCATAGAATACGGATGGTGCATTAAGAACAGATCCATGTAGTCAAACTGGAGTTTCTTCAGGGATTCTTCTAAGCATTTCCGAACCAGCTCTGGGCGGTGGAAGGTACACCAAAGCTGTCAAAAATATAAAGAGATTTATATTTTCACACAGCCAGTGTGCACAGGACACACTCAAATATTGTTCTGAAGAGTATTTTGAATTGCTGTGGTGAGGTAAAGCAAATTTAAAGTCATCATTGCTAATAAACACTATTTTTACCATTTATTTATGAAATTTATATATTGCCCTTCATCAAAGGATTACATCATGATGCAGGCACTATATTTTACAGTGGTACCTCGGATTACAGACACCTCGGGTTACAAACACTTCGGGTTACAGACTCTGCTAACCCGGAGGTAGTACTTCAGGTTAAGAACTTTACCTCAGGATGAGAACAAAAATCGCGCACCAGTGGCACGTTGGCAGTGGGAGGCCCCATTCGCTAAATTGGTACCTCAGGTTAAGAACGGTTTCAGGTTAAGAATGGACCTCCGGAACAAATTAAATACGTAACCAGAGGTACCACTGTAATCTTTTTTTAAAAAAATGCCAAACTCACTCACTTTTCCAGTGTAGAAAATGTCTTCCCTTTTTATTGTTCCGTCTGCAATCTTCGCACGAACGGCCCGCCCAACGTGCTCCTCTGTCTGGTATACATATGCACTATCAATAAGACGGAAGCCGTATTCTATTGCTATCTTTGCAGCCTCCTCACACTTACTTTTTGGAACCTGCCGGTTGAAAAGGTGAAAAGGTTAGTCAAGGTCTCTGCTTCAGTGGGGAAATTAATATCAGAGGGTACCTGTAAGTAACACTGAGTATCGGTGGACATTTTCAAACTAGACCTGAGTCTCAGGGACTCAGCTAGGCTGGATCTAAACACATCAAAGGAAAAGAAAGAAAAAGCGTAAAGAAAAAGCAATTTATGTATACAGTATGTGTTGCAAGTGCGATATAACATTGTGCTACCAGATGGCAAAATGGAGTCTTGTTTTTTTCTACCTGTTTTTCCTGCTTAAATTTACAGCACTTTATACTGAAACGCTTCTTTGATGTGTCTAGATTCATCCCTACTGATGCCTGGGTCCTCTCGTGGGATCTCTTTCATGAGGCAAGGTGGCTCTGACCAGCAATGACAACAGGGCTCCAATCAAAGTTGCAAGGTGGTGAGTTGCCATTTTAATTTCCCACAATCCCTCTGCCAGCACACACCAAGGCACTATGGGAAGTTAAAACGTGTGCTCCCAGATAGCTGCCAGGTGGGAAACAGGATGAAATCTTGTCTTGTGTTCGTGATATGTGTTAGAATTCCTGCTCCATGATTGCAGTCATGGGATTGCTGTCTGTCACATGACGGTATATGTTTTGACTCCACAGAGTGGGAAGTGACGGAGACAGGATGTTTGTGTTACTGTGTTCCGTGAAGTGGGACTATTGTCCTTTGTTCTTTTTCTTTTTTCTCTCTGATGCTAGAGAGAGAGGGTGCCATGTTGCAGCGCTCCGTGTGCGTTTATATCTAAATAAAGTAGATTAGGGAAAATGTTGAGTTGATGAGGTCTGTTACGCAAATTGCACAAACTCTGCGGATCCCTATATGCGCCAGTTTCGGTTGGCATCGGTAGCTGTGATGTTTGGGCAGAAGAAAGCTTTTGAAGCTCCCAAATGATCGACCAGGAGGGAGGGAACACACCAGTCGGGCATGTGTCTCTGCCAGGGTCCTACTCGTGTGTAGGCTGAGCTCCTGACAGTATGCACATGTATGGGAAATAGCAATTTCTGAGTGCTTGACCCAAACATGCCAGATTTATTCATGGATTTATTAATGGTCAGGCAAAGAGAGACAATTTTTAGGACTTTCAGGATCACATCAATAAGTCAGCAGAGTCATTGCAACCCCCTATAACACATGTATCTCTATAGAGAGTACTAATTAATTAGTGAACCTATCAGAAGAAGAAGAAGAAGAAGAAGAAGAAGAAGAAGAAGAAGAAGAGGAGGAGGAGGAGTTTTTTATATCCCACTTTATCACTACCCCAAGGAGTCGCAAAGTGACTAATATTCTCCTTTCCCTTCCTCCCCCACAACAAACACTCTGTGAGGTGAGTGGGGCTGAGAGACTTCAAGAAGTGTGACTGGCCCAAGGTCACCCAGCAGCTGCATGTGGAGGAGCGGGGAAGTGAACCCAGTTACCCAGATTATGAGTCTCTCACTTAACCACTACACCACACTGGCTCTCTATTATGTATACACAGTACCTTACCGTTTCATAGCTGACAATACCATAAAATGTACTCCATGTTTTGGTTTGACTTTTATGTTATATTGATGGTGTTACTGTTATAACACACACACACACACACACACACACACACATTATTGTTAAAAAATGAAATATTTAATGGTGTGTGTGTAAAAATTTGATGTGAGTGGGGTTTTGGCTCTATGCCAGAATTCCTTCTAACTCCTGGATCCAACAAAGATCCAATTGCTGGAATAGGTATGCAAGTCTCTTGGCAATGGCCCCTTAAGTATGGAATGTTAAGTAAAGAAATGAAGCAGCTCTGTGCCAGAGGGGAAATGGGTGGGTAGTTAGAAAGACAAAAACTAGGGTGTGTGTGAGAGAGAGATCCAGGAGTTGGAAGCAGAAGGCAGGCTGGACAGCTGAAAGATGGAGCCAAGCCTGATTTCTGCTGGAATCCAAGGCTATGGCTGTGGGAGAAGCAAGTCAGTGATGTGAACCCCTCCATCCTTCTTGTTGGCATCTGTCTGTCTCAAGACACAATGGAGTGTGCCTCCAGGGGAAAGTAAAAATTGCTGTGTTAGCAGCACCAAAGTGACTTCCCTGGGGTGCAAGCCTGGGCAGTGGGTATAGAGGTCCTGGGCTGCCCAGATGAAAAGGCCTCTCTCTCATCCTCGCTGATGTGATCCAAAGGAACACAGACTAATACATTTGGCACCAGCTTGGCTTCAGGTGTTGCCAGAAGGAGGCATGCAATGCACCACCCAACCGTCTTAGGAACTCCAGCCCAGATTTGTGTAGAGCTTACTCCTTTTCTTCTCCTGAAGATATCCCACAAGGCAGTGGAGGTTCAAGAGCAGAGTTTTCCTTCTCCTAGATAGGCTACCTCCCTAGCTGAATGAGCCCCATCTGCCCCTCATTTCCCTCTATGGCCCATACAGAAACCGCCTTCTTGACCGTTGGATCCACTAGTAATCGCATCTGTTCAATCAGCCAGAGCCTCTCTTCACATGCAGGATTGAAAATGAGTTAGTTATTTTGGTTCAAACAGTGGAACACTGTTGAGGAAGTCTCTTCGTCAGCAAGTATCTCTTTGTATAAAATGGATTCTACCCTTGCTTTATATGTGAATGGAGCAGACATATGAATTTGAATTGGAAAAATGGAAAAAGGAAAATTCCTTTGAAAAACTGAGCGGTAACTTTTATTTGGTAAATTCATTATATTCCTAGAAATTAATTTTATTACAAAACAAGAACGTACATTGATCCCTTCATTTGCGTTGCTGGTGATATGGACCAAATGAAGATGGTTTGGATAAAGAATTGATTCTATATTTATTGTTAGTGTCCAGAATAGTTAGCTAATGGCTGGTAATTTTGGAAAATATTGTTACTCCCAACAAAACTACGGTAATAGTGGGCACTTATAGTTCTATAGAAATATTTTTAAAAATATCACTAGAAATTTTGCACTGGGTACTTTGAACCCTGCAGAAATTCACACTGGAAACTGTTTCTCAGCTACAAACCATCCAAGTCTTGCACAAAACATTATTTGCTCCTGAATCTGCTGGCTCAGGACCCTTGTTGAACGAGAAGCAGCGCTTTATGTGCTGCAAGGCATCTGTTGCATTCTTGGCTGCTGTGACCCAAGAAGTTCTCACACACAATTGGCTTCTCAGATCAGGTGAGGCATCGCATGCTGTGCTTTGCAATGTATGAAGCACCCAGCAGCTGGCAAGCATCTTGCTCTTCAAAAACAAGTTACTAAAATCGTGAGAGTTAAATATTTTACTTACAGTGTCCGGGGTAAAGGTTCCAAACCCCAATACGGGGATTTTGTTCCCATCATTCAGTGGAATGCCACGGTCTTTGCTAAGTGCCATTTTCTGCTTCTGTGCTTGTTCAGTTCTTGGCTGCAGGCTGAAACTGATCAACACTGTTGTGGCGAAAGGAAATACTCGAGTGAGAAGAATGAAGGTTGTGTTTCCAATAAAATGTCTTTTGTTGGTACAAAAGGAGGGGAGTGCTTAAATACTCCGAAGAAATGAGAGAGAAGGGCGGGGAAACCTATGGCCAACTTTTTATCAGTAATTTTCAGCAGAATGTCCTTTGATGCCCCACAATTTTCATTGTTGACTTAGCAGCATTGCTTTCACACGATAGATAAGCTATGACCAACTTTTTATCAGTAACTTTCAGCAGAATGTCCTTTGCTACACCAGCAGTTTCATTGTGGACTAAGCAGCATTGTTTTCACAGGATAAAAAATAACTTTCTTCTTCTTCTTCTTCTTCTTCTTCTTCTTCTTCTTCTTCTTCTTCTTCTTCTTCTTCTTCTTCTTTGCGTTCCAATAAAGCAATGCAGAGGCCTATTGCAATCTTCGATCAAGAAGCTTCACCTCTTTGTTAGATCAGTAAATTATAGACATACGAAAAGCAAGCCTAAGAGGTATGCAAACCTTTTATTCAGTATTGAAATGAAAACACATGCTCAGAAACAAAATAAGAAATGAAATATATGGAGGCATCTGTTAACCCAATGAAGCTGGGTGTTCTGAGTGGAACATGGCGCCATGTGCACAACGCTCACCCTGAATGCAGATTAAAAGGAAGAGTGTCCACAGCCTCAGCCTTTACTGGAGGGTTCAGGTTACGCAAAGCAGGGGCTGAGTGGGAGACAGCAAGTAGCAGCAAATGATTTCAGCAAGGACATTTTGAATATTTTTACAGATTCCAGAAGATAAAATGCATGTGTATAACATCATCTGCTGTGTAATAGTGACAAGAAAAACATAGAAGTTTTTTTTAATTGAATTATGTTGCCTACACAAACAATTAGAACAAAACTTACAGTCGTCAAACAGATTAAGTAATTAAAAAAAGAATCAAAAATTAATAAGGAAAAGTAAAATTATAATATAGAAGAAGACAAAAGAAAGGTGAATCATGAAAGAGAAGGAGAAAAAAAGAAAAAGAAGAAGGAATATATAGATATCTCTCTCTCTCTCTCTCTCTCTCTCTCTCTCTCTCTCTCTGTGTGTGTGTGTGTGTGTCCATCCATACTTTATTGCTATCCAGAGACCCATAAAACATAAACCATAAAACAATTTCAAAACTAGATTATGCACTCTTTGATCCAGGTCCAACATGCAGCTTGATAATATAATTGGAGGTCTGAGACTGTGAACCCTGGGACATAGAAGTTATTTCAGCTTGAGCTGGAAGACAATCAAAACCCTGTGCCCTTAAATCCTCACAGCCAGCAGTAGTCATTCCTGCCCACCCCTTCCTCAGAAGTGGAAGCTATGACTTTGTAATTTAGAAGTTTCCCCTCATGTGCTGCTTCCCACAGGCATCTGGTTGGCCAATGTGGGAACAGGATGCTGGACTAGATCGGCTACTGGCCGAATTCAGCAGGCTCTTCTTATTTTCTGAAGTTATTTCATCTTGACAATAAATCTCAGGCTATGCAGCTGCTTCTTTTTATGAAGGTTAATCCTTCCCCCCGGCTTGTGCTATTTTCAATATACAAATCACCCCCCTTGAAACTGCTATTTGACACATTAGGGAGAACTAGGGATGGAGGAGGAGTTCAGTTTTGTTCACATTTGAATGAGAAACTACACAGCTCACACTTCTTGAGCCAATATGCGAATCGAAATACAGTTATCCAAAAGAAAGTGGCAATTCTCTGTATGTGTGATACAGTTGTTCAGCTACAGAATAATTGCAAAAACGCATATACTGGGGTAAAGTACAGTAATACCTCTGCGAATGTCCGCCTTGTCTTGTGTCCATTCTGGCCAACGTCCGCGGCAAACCCGGAAGTACTAGAATGGGCTACTTCTGGGTTTGCCGCTTGCGCATGGGCAGAACAGCTAAATTACACTTTGCACATGTGCAGAAGTGCAAACTGCTCCATGATTTGCCCTGCTTCTTTTTCAGCTAGTGTCTGGGGCTCCAGAATGGATCCCGGCCACAAAACGAGATACGACTGTATGCATTAAAGAGCATATATGAGTGAAAACACCATGAAAAAAATGCTTTATTTTAGGCAAAATTGCAAAGAAAAATGTGTATGGTAGATTCATCTGTTGAAGGTAGAGAACAGCTTCGAGTATGGAATCAGTGAAAGGGTTTTATTCATCTCCAAATGTATAGTTAGGATGGGAAGCAAATCTGAAAAATAATAATCAATGGAGCTTCTAAATTACAAGGAGAAAGAATGGGTGAAATTCAGGTTTCAGAAGGAATATCCAAAACATTTAAAGCACATGAAGCCTAGCCACTGGAATTTACCCTCGGAGAACTACAATTCCCTTAATGTTTGCTGGTGGATTTGCTATCTGTCTCAGGATTGTCATCCTTGGGCCAGCCCACCACAATTTGCTTGCCTGAGGAAAATTGCAAAATAGTGCACATTTCATATACAGAAGCCAGCTGGAATGACAATCAAAACTTACACCTAGATTGGCAGCAACACAGTGCCCTTCACCAAACCTGAGTGTCCATCACCACAACTGAGGGCAGCAGGCTAGTTATATGGGTACAGGACAGCCATGTGAAGCACACAGCTCTGCCCTCCAACAGAAGGAGACAGGCAGGGCGCTCAGAAGAATCAGCTGGGGAGGGGGCTGGCCGGGAGGGTGCTTCCACACTGGGCATTTGAATGTGGAATTTACTCTCTTTTCCCTGTGGAAAGTGAGGAGAAAAGTGGTTGATGCACCAGCTGAAGCACACTTTGCCTAACAGTAGGGCCGGCCCTGGTTCTACTTGACTGTCTCAATAGGGAACACATACAGTTGTACCTCAGGTTAAGAACTTAATTTGTTCTGGAGGTCCGTTCTTAACCTGAAACTGTTCTTAACCTGAGGTACCACTTTAGCTAATGGGGCCTCCTGCTGCCGCCACGCAATTTCTGTTCTCATCCTGAAGCAAAGTTCTTAACCCGAGGTACTATTTCTGGGTTAGCGGAGTCTGTAACCTGAAGCATCTGTAACCTGAAGCATCTGTAACCCGAGGTACCACTGTACTTAGGCCCTTAGTCTTTAGTAGCAAAAAGGGGAAATAACGGTGTGCCATTACTGAGCTGTTTTAACTGGCATACCAGAGTAAGGCACATGAAGACCTTTTGGTCTGGAGGGCAATCGTTCTTGAAATGTGTTGGGTGTAATCAACTGCGTCTTTTGAGCACCAGTCTGACGTCCTGCCCCTTGTGTGCAGCTTGTATGTGTGTCCCCACCCCACTTCCCCATGACCCTTCACCCCCACCAAATTGTCAGGGGTGCTACCACACCCTCCCCAGGGCAACAAGGAACGGGTAGTGCTCTGGCTGCAACCACAAACACCTAATTCCCACCAGGAGCTGCCTCCACACGTGGGCTTCTCAAATGCCCACCTGTATCACTGTGTGACAATATGGATCGGGCTGAACTCTAACAACAGGTTCCCTTGCCTTGGCGCCTTGAACTCACCCTGTCAGTTTCATGTAGCGAACATTTCTTTTGATGCCATTGAGGGTTTTCATGTCCTCTTCAGGCAGCTGGAAATCAAACACCTAGCAGAGGAGACAGGGTTGCATATAATCAGCAAGGGCTCTATTATTATTATTATTATTATTATTATTATTATTATTATTATTATTTCAATTTATACACCGCCTTGTACCCAGAGGTCTCAGAGTGGTTCACAAAGAAGACCACAACGTATAAAATCAAACCAAAAACAATAACCCAATAACGCCTCTCCCCCAAAAAGCCACATTCTAAAAGGGCGTTGGATGTCAACAAGATCAACCAAAGGCCTAGTTAAAAAGGAATGTTTTTGCCTGGTGCCTAAAGGTGTATAATGAAGGCACCAGGCGAACTTCCCTGGGGAGAGCATTCCATAGACGGGGAGTCACTGCAGAGAGGGCCCGTTCTCCTGTTGCTATCCTCCGGACCTCTTGAGGAAGAGGCACACGAAGAAGGGCCTCAGAAGATGATCTCAGGGTCTGGGTAGGTTCATATGGAAAGAGGCTCTAGATTTTCTGAAGCTCAAGCGCTGAGACAAAGCGGGCAGAAAGAGGAGACATTGGCTCCCCTATCCTGCAGAATCTCTCACTGATCTCACCTGCATTTTCATCATGTTTTAGACATCAGTGGTTCCTGCATGGTTCCCATTCAACTCTGCTTACACAGTTGAGCTCCTGTGAGTAAGATGGACCCCATCTCCACTACTGCTTACCCCACAACTTAACTCTGACAGTCTGTTACTGGTTTGTGTTCAGTATGCGGTAGGTTATTCTACTTAAAGTGCAGGTATGAGCGAACACTCAGCTCCCAATGTCTCACCTAAAACAGTACACATTAGACTTTGGTTCACTGCATCTGCAAACTGCCGGTTTACCTGCAGGTTTTCTTTAATGTGTTTTTGGGTGAAACTCTTGGCCAGAACCACAATGCCACGCTGCAACTGGTAGCGCAAGGCAATGAGCGCTGGGCTTCGGTTGTGCTTCTTAGCAAGGTCAACCAGTACTGGTTCCTCACGCAGAACTGGCGTGCTTGTGTCCATCCTGCAAGAGGAAAGCAACCTCAGGTGTCATTAAATAGCAATATTGTGACATATTCAAGTCAACATTTGAGCATATCTAAACACTGTAGTAAAAAGCTGTTTTAGACCAGATCATCTGGTATGGAGGAACCCAACCAATGAACCCTGCAAACAGGTGTTCTGTGCAGAGGGCAGGGACAGCGGAACAAAAGCACAATCCTATGCATATTGACTGGTCAGTCTTACTGGCCATATTCATATACTGATAAACCATGGTTTGTTGAGATGGGACTGAGCCTAGCCTCCCTCTGAACTCATATGCTCCTTTCCTCCTTTGGTGCAGCTGCAAGGAGTTTAGAAGCGAATCCCAGAGGGATTTAGTCCACACTGCTTAAAATGGTTGGGTCTGGCAGACAGCATTGCAAACAGAAATGTGTGCATTAGCAGAAATGCACACAAAAATGCTGTCAAATTTTCATAAGAAATTTTTCTTAAAAAAAAAAAAGTTTGCAAACTTTAAATCTGATTCGGAAACCAGAACTTAAGAAAAAGGAGAAACCCAAACTATCAGATTCATCTACCCCTGTTAAGCACACATTCCTCCTCCCTAGTTTCTTTATGGCTTTGACTACCTTTGTGCCCCTTCCCTTGATCCCATATTTGCTATCTTGGATCAGATATTCTTCCTGGTTTTGATGGTGCACTTTTCTCCTTCCTAACTGATCTTTGATTGCTGCTCTAGAACAAGCATGGGGAACTTTGGCTGAGCTGCTACTGGCATAATACTTGGCCGTTGGGCATGCTTGCTGCAGCTGGCGGGAGTTGTAACTCAACCACATCTTCAGGGCCAAAGGTTCCCTACAGTTGTTGGTTAATTATTGGCTAATCATTGAAATAAATGATCAAAGTTCAGTGTTTTCTCCTACCACGCCTCGTCTCTCTGTGATCCTAAAGCAGAGAAAGCTTCCAGGACAATATCCTTTGATTTGCAGAAAGACAGCAGTTTGGCTTGCTTGAGATAAGGGTGGCATTCGACCTGGTAGAGAATTTGTACACAAGCCAAGAGTAAGAAGCACAGTCTGGAGGAGCAGTCTTTACAGTCTTGTTACAAAACAACAAAAATAAACTGGTTCTTGAAGACAGAGCATTATGAATGGAGCTGAACATCTGGAACGGGGAAGTGGGATTTTGCCTGCTGGATCCATTCTCAAGTTCCCTGCGCTTCGTGCATTTAGCAGAATTTTTGAACAGAGCTCCATGTGGATACAACTGTGGCCAGGATTCCTGCACAGTCAGGGCCCTCAGTTATTGTGAATTCAGAACCCACATCCACACTTTCCACTGATGCAATCTCACTCCCCATGTTCAGTGATTTATTTATTTTTAAAGAATTATACCTGGTTGAGAACAGGCTTGTACTTGAGGCCAGGTTTGTTCAGGATCTTTTCCAGAAGCCTCTGGTTGAAGTTGGAGACACCAATAGACTTCACCAAACCTGCATCTTTACATAATTCCATGGCCTGCAGAAGATTATGAAAGTATATAAACAAAGCAGGCTATATAAATTATGCTGCTGAAATAAGTGTACAGTTTTGATTTGTGGGACTGTCCTGCTGTTGCTACACAACTGTGATGATACACACCTCCCAGGTTTGACACAAGTCAACGTCATCGAAGACCAGCTTTCCATTTTCATCTTTTGGTAGCGGATTGGCTCCTGGCTTTAAAATAATCAAAATAAAAATAAAAATTTACTCAACATAGGAACAACAGCACCAAAAACCTATTTAAAGTATTTTACTTCCCATCTTTCCCCTATAAAGGTTGACTCTAAGCATGACTAAGCATGACTAAGCAGGCTATCACATACACAGTTACCTGAGTGATACTTATTTCTGAGTAGACATCTGCTGGTTTGTGATGTCAGTCTGGAAACAACCCGTCATCAAGAAACAATTGTAAAAGCAGATTAAACAAAATGAAAGCATTGACTTTTTTACACTTAGTGGATTATGATTATTGCTGTACATTTGCAAACAAGGTTAAGATACGTTTCCAGATGTAGATTATTTTATATGTCCTCCCCCCTTGTGGTCCAAATGGGGCTTTTCCTGACTTTCTAATTGGTGAGGGAATGCAACTTATCACATATTTAAAGACACTCCTCTGTTATTACGGTTACACTTTAGTGCACACTTATGACTTAATTGATCAGAGTTGGAGAACCAAATTAACTCTATTGCAATTGTCGTTACTTTTACAGTTACTAGCTCTAACTAGAGTACTGTGAGGGGTAACCTTTTCCTGCCTGCACTGCAGTCTCAATGAAAACCCTACTCTAGGTTGCTATTACTCAGAGTGATCTTGCTCCCATTGGTACCAGTGGGAGTTCCCCCCATCCCTTCAGTTCAATTCCCATATATCCAGCTAAAAAGGTTTTGGTAACAGGACTTAAAGAAAGTTTTTTTTTTTAAATAATAAAAAAGCCTCTGAGATTTTGGAGAACTGCTGCCCATCACAGGAGACAACATTAGCCACAGTTGTCATATGAGCCAACATCATCTCTACACTAAAACTTTTCCTTTTAAAGACAGCAGTCATGGGTAGGTAAATATCCTACTTATTTTTCCTTGATTTTGAGAACATCTAAAGTGTGAAGGATAGTTACATATGATCCGAAACTTTGCTCCCAGCATTTGAAACAGTATTGGCATCATTTCTCTCTCTCTCTCTCTCTCTCTCTCTCTCTCTCTCTCTCTCTCTCTCCCTCTCTCCCTCTCTCCCTCTCTCCCTCTCTGTCACCTTCTGAAACCAACATGGGTATGTTTCTGATCAAAACAATTAATGTGTACGCTTAACAGTAAATCCATCTTAATATACACTTCTTCTTTTTCAGATGAGAATTTTACAAGCAAGCAAGGAAGGAAAGTTTGATTTTGGTTCATCAACTAGTGATGGGGGGGGGTTACCTTGAGAGGAAATGGCATGTGAATAAGAAAGAGATCCATATAATCAAGTTTAAGTTTCTTTAGAGATTCTTCCACACTTGTCCGGACAAGTTCTGGGCGATGAAAGGTGCCCCAAAGCTGTAAAGGGTTTCAAACAGTAGAATATGGATACAGGTCACCTTCAGAATCAATGGTTCTTACTGAAGCATATAGACACACTCCAATTCATTTCAATGGCCATTGTGTCAGATAAATTTCTGCTAATCCGTATGCCTGTTGTCATAGCTCCTTTTCACAAAGGTTGTATCTTCCCAGGTAGAGTTAAAACTAAATGAACATACATAATGTGCTATTGGTTTATTGCCTCAAAGGAAAGGACCCTGGGTGTTTTATTTTCCAATTGTAAAATTATATGTGACTAAATTATTAAGAGAACGCACTGGGGTTTTTTTTTCATATAGATAAGAGGCCAGTCAGTTGCAATTTCCATAGTCTAACTTTCATTTAAGAGAGCATTCTTAAAACAATGGCTTTCAAACTGGGTTCTGAGACACCTTGGCTTCACTGGAAACTTAACAGGTGCACTTCCAGACTGCCAGTGTATTGTGGGTGGGAATCAAACACATGCCAGAACTCTAATTAAAGCAGAAGAAAGCACTCTATCACACTGGTGCAACAAATCTACAGTGGTACCTTGGTTCTTGAACTTAATCCGATCTGGGAGTCCGTTTGACTCCTGAAACCGTTCAAAAGCCGAGGTGTGGCTTCTGATTGGCTGCAGGAGCTTCCTGCACTCAAATGGAAGCTGCATCGGACGTTTGGCTTCCGAAAAACGTTCGCAAACCGGAACACTTACTTGCAGGTTTGCAGCATTTGGGAACTGATTTGTTTGAAAACCAAGCCGTTTGAGAAGGCACCACTGTACTTTTTTCTTTCTTTCAATAGACTTTTTGTAGTTAGGAAAGCAATGAGAAAATGCACGGATGAACAAACACTTGACAGAAAGACTTGTAAATACCACAAATCAGGATAAGTGCTCATTCCCTTATAACAGGCATAGGCAAAATCGGCCCTCCAGCAGTTTTGGGACTACAACTCCCATGATCCCTAGCTAACAGGACCAGTGGTCAGGGATGATGGGAATTGTAGTCCCAAAACAGCTGGAGGTCCGAGTTTGCCTATGCCTGCCTTATAACCTCATCAGAAAGACATCAGAATGAACACTCGGTAAAGACCAGATAATAGTCTAACCTAAGTTTTTTGTACAGCAAAACAGGATGAATATTCGTAAAATAGGTCAGGAGGAGCCCTAGGAGTTTAGCAAGAAGATAACCAGTGATAGACAACCTTCCCTAACAGGCTGCTTGCCCATCAAGAGGATTCCATTTCAGTGGGTGGACACAGTGTAATGTTGGGTATATCTCTAAGGGCATCTTCAGAGTTTTGCAATTGGGATTCAATGGCAAACTGCAAAATTCAGCTTGCACAATTCAAGTAGATCTGCTGCTCTGGTGCAAATCTGCTTCTAAGAAAAACAAATTGAACTTTTTGCAGCAAGGAAAGTGCACTAGAAAGTGTGGGATATCAATTGCTTGCCCTTGATCTTGTATAACCTCCCTGCAAACAAATCCAAATGAATGCTCAGTAAACAGGTTGTCTGGAAATGACCTGAGTTATGTTCTCTGCGTAATGTTGGGCGGCCAAGTAAAAACAAAACGAAGCAGGCTCTTGCAGCTTCGTTAGTTGTATAGAGAAGGGATTTCAGCAGTTGTTGCATGTACGACAAGCAACACATTCTGAAATTCCTCTGTTGCACAACTGCCAAAGGTGCAGGACCCTTGTCTTCTTTCCTGGCAATGGTGAGGATGTCTACAATACACAGGGATTCCTCAGGAGTCAAGTCGATTTGGAAAGGAAAGAAGTAAAATTTGGAAACCACTGACTTGACTAAATGAACTTCCATGGCCTTAGCTGTTAGGAAAGGATGGTAGAAGCAAAGCCTGTCTACCAATCAACCAACTGCTACATGAACTAATATTTACTGACCTTTCCAGTGTAAAACAATTCATCCCTTTTCACAGTTCCATCTGCAATCTTCGCATTCATCCCTCGTCCAATTTCCTCTTCATTCCCATAGATGAAGGCTCCATCGATAAGGCGGAAGCCAAGCTCAATGGCTACCTTTATAGCCTCCTCACACTTGCTTTTTTGAACCTGGTGGTTAAAACAACAAATAGAGTCAGCAAGTTTCACTGGCTTTGGCAGGAGGGTTACTTGGTTGTGTTTCCTCATGTGCCACTTTCGCATTGAAAAACAGCTGCACATGGAACACCATGGGGCTGTACCCTAATATGGGGCTGTACCATAACATGGGAAAAGTTCTACCGCACAAGCACAAATCCTTGCATTAATAGAATGAGTGCATTGGATGCCAACCATAGTCATTTTAAGGCACTGTGGACAATAATCTACATATTGAGAATTGAGAAAATTGGGTTCTCTCCCAGCGCATGTTCTCTAAGGGTAGTGATGCAGCAAGCTCCCATCTTGCTTAGCTTCAACAAGTCAGAATCTTTTCGGTGTCTGCATGGGAAATATATTCATGCCACCTTGAGTCCCATGATGGAAGAAAGGTTCAGGATATAAATGTAAATCACTATTGCTATACAGCATTAAAAAATATTGGTTTTGGAATTCAAACAATATCTCTTTTCTCTGCTAGACCAGGATTTGTTGCAGCCATATAAACAATATTTTCACTGAATTGAAAAGCATTCTGGCCACAGAATGGTTAATATCAGTGTTAATAGGAAGGGAGTTCCAAAATGTGGGTGCTGCCACACTAAAATATTGGTTTTTTTACAAATGTAGAATGAGGCACCTGTAACAGTGCCTGTTCTGCAAAATATAGGGCAAACAAATGTGAAATAAAGATATCAGTGCATTTAATGCAACTGGTTTTTCAAATACAAATACCTGTCAACTTCAGGTTATATTTTAGTGAGTAAGATCTAATTTATATATTTTAATTGCTGCTATATCTGTACTGTCCCTGGTATACCAAACTGCAAATTTAAATGTATCCATTTGTGTTTCATGACTTCCCTGATTTTGTATGTGAGCTGGAACTGGTCTGTGACCGAAATAATAAATTCATTCGTACAAATACCTGCAGACTGGGACAATAGTGGACAGGCAGGAGAAATTCACACACACATACACCCTTGTCAGCCACAGACGTGACAAAAATCATTCCTCTCCACACACAATGAAATAGCAACTTGGGATGGGTAAGCTGCCAGGGTCCATGAAGTAGGGATAAGGATTAAACTCTCATTTTCCGCCCAGCCCACTGTGGCTCTGATGCTGATCAGGCTCTCTCCAACAGCAGCTATTTGTGTTGTAAAACTCAAACATCTTCATGGAATGACATGCAGTTTGACCCTTGGGAGAGGCCCTGCAAAACCATCACAAAGGGTGGCCTATTTAGACTGCAGTTGGCTTTCCATTTGAGAAAGCAAATTTCATATATACACATAAAGGCGACAGAAAAAGAAAACCTTAAGAAAGTTGACTTACTTCATCAGGGCAATAGGTACCAAGCCCAATCAAAGGGATTTTGTTTCCATCGCTCATCTTAAGGTAGGAATTTTTGTCCAGAGCCATCTTTTTACAGCTTTGGTCTGATGTGCAAGCAAATGTACTCTGCCAGAGTTTTGGAGAAGAGAAGTGGAGTTGGCTACAACTCTCTTTTTCTCTTATAGAGTTACTTCCTCAGGGGCAAGGAGAAGTGATGCTGATGTAAGGTAGATGAAAAACAATCCTCAGAACCTCAACATAATAATAGATCCCTGAGGTGTCAAATACTTGGCATTGTCACACTATCAACTCAGAGGTTACATGCTGTTTTCATTCAGTCTCCACCAGTTCGCTGGGCGACCAGTTAGAAGACAATGGAAAAATGCAGCTTACTTGACTACGAACCCCCAAACTTGGAACCCCCCTCCAAACTGGTGCAGTTGTTGACAGGGGTTTGCAGGACAAATCCCATATTTTGCAACGCCACCATCCCAAACTGAGTAAATAATACATCAAATTAGGGTTCATAGTCAACACCCAAAAACCCATCTCAGCAGACAAATGACCAGATATTTATGCTGAAGTTTTTCACCCTGAGCCCTGAAGTAGGGGTGTTCCCAGATAGTTGCTATGTTCAGCTCTGATTCAGAGGTCTTGTGCAACAAACCTATTAACCCAAATGTTGCAGTATGGAAAGTGATGCAAAAACAGGCTGTAAAATGTCAGGAATACTTGCTTAATGCAGCAGTGCCACACTCATGTCTTACATTTATGCCACTTTAACAGTCATGTCTCACCCCAGAGAATCCTAGGAACTTCAGCTTGTTAAGGATGCTGGGGTTGTTAGGAGACCCCTATTCCCCTCAGAGAGCTACAATTCCCAGAGTTCCTTGGGAAGACGAATTGATGGTTAAACCACTTGGAACTGTAACTGTGAGGGGAATAGGGGTCTCCTAACGTCTCTCAGCACACTGAACAAACCACACTTCCCATAATTCTTCGTGGGGAAGTCATAATTGTAGGCCTGCCAGCTTGCCAGCTTGCATCAAATTAACAGTTCTTAGACAGCATTATTTTTCTAGAAAAAGAGGTGTCAGAACTCACTGTGACCACCTCCCTTGTTCTCTTATAGTGACAATGGTGGCCACCTGAGAGGTGCTGGAGCTGAAAACAAGTCCTGTTCTTAGGGCAAAAGATAAATAAGGGTTAAAAATAAAAGTGTGGCATAAAATTCACTTGAAGAATCCTGCTGAATCATAACAGCTGTGCGAGGGCCAAGCCAGGCTGTTGAGAAGTTAAACTCCAGTTCAACTCCCACTGAAAAATGCACAGGCTGCTCTAATGATCCCTGAGACCAATTAGAATTGCCCCTGCATGTTCCAATGCAAGAGGGTTGAAAAGGTCACTCCTGCTTATGGCTCCATACAGCAGCTGGGTGTCACAGCGAGGGTGAGGCATAGAGCAGTGTGTGTATCTAGGTGAGAGTGGTGTCACGGCGAAGTTCCCACAATGGCACACAGCTCCTGCTTAAGAACAACTTCTCACCCTGCTGGGCCAACCTTTCCACTTGGACCCACCCATCTGCCAAAAACGTCGATGCAGATGTCCACATACTAACAGCTCGGCAGTTCTGCACACCTCCGAGTGCTTCAGAGACGAGAACGGGCTCCAGAAGGGTGTCTGTGTATTTACAGTGGTACCTCCAGTTAAGTACTTAATTGGTTCAGGAGGTCTGTTCTTAACCTGAAACTGTTCTTAACCTGAAGCACCACTTTAGCTAATGGGGCTTCCCGCTGCAGCCATGCTGCCGGAGCACGATTTCTGTTCTCAACCTGAAGCAAAGATCTTAACCCGAGGTACTATTTCTGGGTTAACGGAGTCTGTAACCTGAAGCGTATGTAACCTGAAGCGTATGTAACCTGAAGCGTATGTAACCCGAGGTACCACTGTATTTACAGGATTTATTCCCCTGCCATTTAGCCAAAAAGATTCTCAGCATAGCTTACAAAAACCAGTTCTCAGGTTCACATTCTAAAAAGACATGACACATACACAAGGGAAAAGGAATAGGAGGGAGGAAGGAAAAGCAAGCTCAAACACAGATGCTTAAAGTCACAGTTTGTAAAGTCACTGTTGATGCCAGTGCTAGTTCTGACTGCCTTCCCTTCCCTGGAGTCACTCCCAGATCAGATCCAGGAGCACAGCTGGTGACAAAGAGGGATGCAAGAAGGCAGCATTTTCCTTTCTGATCTGCATTCATCATAACCAGTGCTGTTTCCATTATGCTACAATGTCGTTTCCAGGAACTACTGTGTTAGTCTTCCTGTCTGCTACTGAATGTAATCTATGCAAATTATATAACTTACGTAAATAAGTTGTGCACACACACACGCTCTCTCTCTCTCTCACACACACACGCACAGTGGAGGCTGCCATTTAAAACTGTATTATGTTGCCCATTTATGTATTATATTTGTTGCTTGCTACAAAAAAAAAAAAAAAAATGGCTCCTAGTGAATGACAGTTACCTAGAATGCTGTAGCAGTAGCTCTGGGATATTGTGGGAAATTTTAAATGGCTGCCAGGGCAGCTGTCAGCTTGCCAAGATGCCAAGGCCCCAGCAGTTGCCAAGCGTACCAAGTGCTGGTGGCAAGCCTCCACTACACATTGGCTATCCTGTACAACGGGCTTGCACCTCCCACCATTAAATGCAGCCCTAGGCACTCCTGAACAAGTGCAAACAAAACAGCGGCAGTTTAAGTAATGTTCCAAAGTGTGACTGTGCCTCATGCCGTGACTAGCCTACGCATGTTCAGGAATGCCTACTTGCCCGTCAATTTTTGCTCTCCACCTGCAGTAGGGCACCCTGTTGGGGGGGGGGGAGTATGGGAGGCTGTCTGTGGCTTGTAGGTCACAAGCTGGCTACCAATATTCTACAAAAGGCCATGCCACTAATCTTTTAGAAGAGACCCTTTTCATTTGTTTTGTTATGTCCCAGTTGGCTGAGCACCTTACAGCAGCACCTGGAAAACAAATTTGGGCTTCGTTTTGTCCGCAGCAGCCAGAGACACACTGGAGACCGGTGTTGGAATGCAGCAGTGTTTATTTGGCCTTCTTTTAAACACTTTCCCCAAAAAGCAAGATTTGACAACTAAAAGTCATGCGTTGTTCCTTAGGGGCAGCGACAGCAGGGTTCCCAACTATACCAGTTTTGACCATTATTTAATTACCACCACTTCAATGTTAGCAGCTTTGCTCTACAACATTTTGAAATATTAAATAAATAAAGTGACTGTTTTGGATATTTACAATTCTGAGAGTTCAGCCAGCACAAAGATGCTCATCTTCTACACTGTACAGGGCTCACCTGCCACGAAGTTATCGAAATACAGTGCTGACATCTAGAGCAAAAAGAGTGCATAGCAGGCTTGTTGCAAGAGGTCTTGCCTTAATCTGCTGGTTCTGAAACTTCAGCAGGCAGCTTGCCAGAGAGCACGAAAGGCCCCACCAGCCAGGAGAGAGGGGTGTTGTGAGTGACATATTCCAGCAGCTCATCCACGTATTCTTGCGCTTTCTGCACTGTCTGGCGGCTCTGGGCCAGGAGGGTGCTGGGGAGGTCCTGGAAAGATCTGACCGTGGAAGCGGCAGCATGAAGTTCTCCAGTGCTTTGGCCGACTTTCTGCACCTTATCCTCCAGGCTAGAAGGGAATCCTTGGATGCTGGACACCAGGGTTTGGCTAACGGTCTGCAGACGATGGATCAGGTACTGAAACATTGTCAGGGTTTGGCTTTCTACCTGTTGAGACAAGCAAGCCATTACTGACAAGCCGTATTTCCTAACGGGGACAGGCAAAACCATTGCAAAGACATACCTCTAGCTGCACCATATCTTTGTTATCCTTTGCTTCTGGGTTTGCCTTGTTCCATTCGATCAACATCTGGCTAAGCTTCTTTTCACCCTCATGAAAGGTCTGTCCCACACCTTGTTTCATGTATTCAATCTGGAGGGGAGCAACACACACTAGTTTAACTTTCAACAGGAACTAAGTAGTCAACATGGCCAAATTCAAATAAGCTGGGTAAAGTGTGCCCCCCCCCCCCGGACAAATCTCTCTGTGTGTGGTGTCAGGAATGGCTTCCTTGGGCCTCCGATTCAAAAAGCTACATAGCACTTTTAAAAAGCCAATTATGTTACTATAGGGGTTTTTTTTTGCTCAAGCCAAAATAGGAAAAATAGAGCTTGTGTGATTTGTGGTTTTTTCGCCTCCCTTTTTGCTAATAGAAACAAATGGCAAGTGGCTGAAATTTGGAGATATTGGTTCCTACTATGCTGGTGACAATATGCTAGATTATGTAACAAGTCTACTTTCCCCAGGATACGTTTACCCAAGTGTGTTGGAACAAGGTTGAAGCAATACCATCTATGGAACTCCCTCTATGATGGATGGGGAAACTGTGGCTCTCCTGGTGTTGCTGGAACACATCTCAACTTGCCCTTGACTGTTGGCCATGCTGGCTGGGGCTGAAGAGAGCTGAACATCTGGAGGACCAGAAGTTCCCCATCCTTGTTCTGCCTTGCAATTTGTCACCCATCTTTTCTGGATAAGTTATCCAAGTCAGAAGAATATCAAAAGGAATCAGATGGAAACATCAGTGTAAGCTTCATTCCTTCAAGGGCCCTTAGAGATTTCTAGAGAGATACGTGTGTGTGTGTGTGTGTGTGTGTGTGTGTGTGTGTGTACGTATACACACACACACACACACACAAAGCTAATGGAGCATTCCTCAGCTCAGGGATGGGAAACCCATGAATTATGAGCTTAGCCTAGTCAGGAATGATGGGAGGTGTAGTCTAAGAAACCACTGGAGGGGCTACAGGTTCCCCACACTCACACCTTAAGCCCCATATAAGTGCTTGCCACAAATTTGCATTTGGGAAACTCCCCAAGGGTCCAGTATCACATAACCTGGACTATGCATCCCTTGCATATACCGTAAGTGCCAAAGTTCATATAGTGCAGGTGTGGAAAACCTCTAGCTTCCCAGATGCTTGCTGAACTACAATTCCCATCAGCCCCACCAAGTCATGGCCAATAGCCATGACAGGAGTTGTGGTTCAGCAACGTCTAGAGGGCCAAATGTCCCCCCACCCAAATACCATAAACTAAGCAAGGTTCCCCTTGGGAGTCAGATCATGGTCAAATTCCATTCCATTTAAAGAAAACATGGACTCTGAAATTGCAGCTTTAAAATATTTGATTGCTCAGGTGCTTTTCTATAATTAAAAGGGCGATTTGCAGTGGCACAGGACAGTCTTAAAAGGGGAGACCAAGCTCATACCATGTGAATTATCTGCTGGAGCTGGGAGAGAGACTCGTGGATCCTTTGCCTGGCTCGCCTGATCTTCGCCACAGCGTGCAAGTAGGCCCTTTGGCGGAGTCTGCTTGAAAGGGAGCCCAAGCGCACCAGATATTCCTGCTGCACCGGAACCACATTGCCATCCTTTGCAGCTGCTGTAATCTCAGCTAAGGAAGAGAAGACCACAGTGGATTCAGCAGCCTTGATGTCTCATACTCCTTTAGTAGAATCATGTGTAGGGAAGGAAAGTTTCACTGCCCATTTGAAGGGGCACAACGGCAGGGAATCTAGGAATTGATTGCTAAATTCACATTTGAAGGCAAGGGCTGGTGCACAAAGTGTGTTTTCCAATCGCTCCCGCATACAATACCGTATTTCAGTGCCTAGTGGAAAGCTACATCTTTCATAGCACAGTTCCTATTGTTCAGTGCAAGGCATGCAGCTGTAGATTTGGAGGAGGGGAGTACAATGATGAAGATATGAACAACACAGTAATCCCCAGATAACTGCACAATGTCTTGTGGGCTTTTACATTTGAGGTTTCCTGTCCAAACTGAAGTCAGATGGGGAGAGATTGAAAAGCAACCCTGCTGCTCTCCTTCCCTCGCCCCAAACACCAGCCGTTGCACCAATGCCCTGCTGCTTGAAAGAGTCAAGGGGATTCCATCCCATTACAATTACACACTGAAACAGATTTCCTACCAGTTTATAGAATCAAAAAGCTGTAGAGTTGGAAGGGATTCCCCCCCCCCCAGGGTTATGTAGTCCAACCCCCTGCAATGCAACAATCCTGTCTACGGGTGTCCCTGGGTGGGCTCAAACCACCAACCTTATGGTGAATAGCCAGACACACTGACCCATTGAACAGATATCTGAAAGACTGTTTCCTTCTGTATATACCTGCCTGCAGGTTGAGATCTTCAGAGGCCTTGTTAGATGCTCTGCCAACTAAAGTAGTTTGGTTGATGGGAACATGAAACAGGGCCTTATCTGTGGTAACACCCCCCCCCCCCCAAGGAGGCAAGACTAGTCCCTTCTCTAGCATTTTAGGCAGGTAATGAAAACATTTCTGTTTGGAATGGCTTTTTAAAACCTCTGGCAATATATTTACATAACTGGCATTGAACTCTGCTTCTCCTTGACTTTAAAATGTTTTAGGAAAGAGGTCATTGATTTTTAAGTTACATACCCAGTTCTTCATCTGTTATGGGGAGATATTCATCTATCAGGTCTTCAGATCTGCCAAGCATTGCCTCAGCACCACTGACAGCTATCTGGCCCATTCTGGATTCCATAACGGTGGTCAGACTCTGGCCAATAGCAGACTTGGTTGCTTCCATGCCATCCTGCACAGCTTCTTTCGTCATGCCTACAACTCCAGACAGCTTGCCGGCAATGGCGTCCTTAGCGCTTGCCACTTTGGACGACACCATCTCCTTGGTGTCAGAAGCAACCTGCGAGGCAGCAAGAAACCACACGCCGTTTCCATACAGATACTCGCCGGCAGTGTAACAGAACCATGCCATTATCTTGTACGGAAGGATAATATTTATTGAAAGTGAAAATAATAAAGTAGAAGCAGAAGAGAGTACAAAGGATAAAAATACTTGACAAAATAGAAAAAAAAGAAAAACCTACCCCTTCCCACCATATAAGAAAAAGTTCCAAATTTATTTTTTTTCTTGTTTGTAATATTTTGAAAATCTCAATAAATATTTTAAAAAAGAAGAAAGAAAGTGAAAATAATAAGAGCAAGCACATGTAATCATGTGCATACTTGGGCTGACACGTTACTTGACTAGAAAATGTTCTTGAAATAAGAGGATGCCCCGGTGCTAATAAGGGCCATGGCAAACAGGCCTGACATTATCTCTGCCTCCCTGGACTTTGGCTCCTAAGGTCCCAACCTAGCTGCACCACAGCTTACCTTATCAGCTGACATCTGAAGAATTGGCAGCTTCTCCTCCAGGGCATCCAAGCCCCGGGAAGCATACTCATTTGCTGCTGCAACTACGAAGACAGAAAATTGTTATCTTATTGCTTTCTACTGCGCCAATATGAAAAACCCAATGTATTTCCAAGTCTTCGTTTTCACAAGCTTTAGCTTTCCCATCTACAAACACACCTTTTGCAGTTTTTAGAGGGTTGCAGCTTTAAGAGGCTGGCCTTATTATTCTAGAACCTTTCTAGATTTTGCAAGTTGAAAGCCTTGCCCCAGGGATGGGGAACTGCGTGAATGCAGCTGGGATAAGTAGAGAAGGCGGGCGCAGAAACCAGGGCAACGTCACCAGTTTTCAAGCACAGCTAAGAGCTCTCCATGATGCTACACATTCATACATGTCCCACAGTGACAGAGTTACCAGTCCACTAGCACAGAAGGATGTATCAAGGACACAGACTACCTGAATTTCACCATTACTCAGTTGCTAGAAATGGTAGCCCGGTTCTCAATTTTATTTTATTTTAAAGCATTTCCTTTTCTCCCATGGAAAAATTCCTGTGGACACCCATGCATGAAATATATCTCACGATATAATCTGAACATGCAAACCACCTCCACTTATTAAGCAGGAAGTTACTCCATGGACATTGAATCAATAGGTATTTTTGTCCCTGGTATTTCGCCTACTGTTGGACAAGCTTGCTTAGAAGTCTGCCCTTGACTTACTCTGGGGTTCAAGTTTAGTCAGGATAGGCTGAGCAGTGCTGACCGCCACTTCTTTCAGGGTCTTCATGCCCTTCTCGGCAGCATCACAGACGGACTTCACATAGGGGTGGCTGCCCTTGGTAGAGTTGTAGGCGTTCGCAGCCATGTCATAGGCAGAGCTAACCAATGGCATGCTGACTACTCTTCTCAAGACATTCTACACAGGGAGGAAATATTTAGTCAGAGTATGGTATGTACAACCTGTGTAGCCCTGCAAAACCAATTTGAGCTAGGACTAACCCACACTCGTCATTTAAAACACTTTGTACAAAACATGCAAGAATGCATTTTGGAGGCTGATCATTGCATAGACTTGTTCACAGCCCATTTTTCCGAACTCACCTCCTCCTGTGCAGATGCCTCTGGCACCTTGTCATGGGAAGACATATTTCCTTGACTGTTGGAAGACATAACTTGGCACTGCAACTAGCAAGAGCTGGAAAAGGAGGTCAACAGTTAATTTGCCACAGAAGAGTTGCATTGGCCTAACAAGTACTGAACAAGGAATTAGGAAGGCTGTCCTGTTTTGGCTCTTGTCTCTTTAAGAACTTAAGCGAAACTCCTAAAACAGAAATGTTTGTAGCTAGCAGCTCACTAAACCCATCACCACAATGCTGAAAAAGATGACACCCCAGTTCTCTCTTAAGTGGAGAGGATTATTCCCCAAATGGGAATAGGTTTGTGCAACTTGGAACACTGGTCCATCTCAATAGTGTCTACACCAGGAGTCACCAACCTTTCTAGGCCATTGGGCACAGCTGGAACTTTGAGAACGTGCCATGCTGCCCTCCCATCACAAAATGGCTACTATAGGGCATAGAACAAAATGGCTGCTGCAAAGGTGTGGCATAACACAAAATGGCTGCTGCAAAGGTGTGGCACAACAAAAAAATGGCCGCTGCATCTAAAACAGAAGAGACAGGATCACAAAATGATCTGTATCGGCCAATTCTAGCACCAAATGAAAAGTGGGCATGTTTATGAGGACGTATTTGATGTCAAAGAGACTGATCCAATGCAAAGAGGAACCACGTAGAAGTAACAAACAGCTTTACACTGAATATCTTTTGAGGGGATTTTTACTGACATCTTTCATTTGTGCCTTGCAGGAACAGGCGCACTGATTCACACAGGTGCTGCATCAGGAAGCCCTGTGATACACTGCTCTTTGTGCCTGGAACTTCCGGGTGCTAAGTGACCATACTAAGATATTGTTACCAAGCTCCAATTAACTCAGCAAGATCTATTTTTAAATAAAGGACCACATTAGCACAAGGAAGTGTTGCAACATAACCACTTAAGACATTTATAATTTCCTACATTTCTTTTTAAGTTCTCATTGCAAAAGACTGCCACTATATAGCAGTAGGAAAGAAGGCTTGGCTCTCTTGCTTTGCATCTGCAGAGCGGAAGCTGCTGCTCTCAGCTTACTTATATTTCCTTTCTTTCCCCCAGAAATAAGCCAAAAAGATCAACAGCCATACAGAGCCTGGCAACAAACACCTTCACAGACAGAAAGCAAATGGGACACACTTTCAAAACAATGCACCATGGCACACCTATCACAATCCCCAACCCTTTTTACTAACCCTCTTACCTGTAGGGGAAAACCACCAAAAGAACACACTAGTCACCCATACAGTTCCCCTTTTAAATAACTGTGATGATGTCCTGGAATCAGGGTAAGGTCAAGAGAACCAATGAAAATAGTAGCATTCTTTCCCCAATCAGTTAGGAATAGAAGACAGGTGGAATATGTCAAATAAGGAACCCTGATAGAGGGTGAGAATGACATTGCTTCTCACCTGTGCTCTGTTTGCTACTGCTCTATTAGTAGCAAAGCTCTAACTCAAATTTAATTCTCTCACTCGCTTTCTTTTTAAAGTAAGATTTTATTAAGACATTTCATAATACAGTATAATAAAAACAAGCTAACTACTCTAAACAAAACAAAGAAAGAAGAAAGAGAGAGAGCGCGCGCACTTTTCACAGGTAGATTTAATTCTCCATAGTGGGTTATTAAGGTGCTAGTCCCTGCTGTTCCTAGTTTGTGTTATTGCTTTCCTAACCTATCCTGAAGAATCACTGAAAGTCACTGTATATATTTGGCCCAGTTTATGATCACAACAGCCTTCTTAGATGGAAAGGGAGCCATATGCCTTTTCAAAACAGAAATTATATAAAATGGGAATAAAGCTTTAATAACTAGGATTGCCTTTTAAAATATTTTTTGGACAGGACTCCTCTGCTTTTGACAGCTTCAGCACAAACAGCATTTCAATGAATGAAACTTTGAGCATGAAATGCAATGTTAGCTTTACCTGATGAATTCCCGCCTGCCATGCTTTAGTTAAAGAAATAAGCACCCTGCCAGAAGAAAATCAAAGCACAGCTTGACTTCAGTAGGGCTTACTTCTGAGTAAACATGTTTTGGATCACAGTGTGAGAGTACTTGCACATCTTGTCTGGATGGAAGATTTTCATATTGCCACACTACATTTTGTTTTTCTATTTAACATGTTTGTATGCAATATGTTTCGTATTTTCTTTTCTTTTCATATTTTCTGTCTATAGTTGACTTGCAACTCTGTGGCTTCCAATGCCACATGGTAGACGGTGAACTGTGTCTCATATGGTACTTTCAGCCACATGATGAGCCAACTTCCATACTGCTGAGAAACAGATGGAACTAGGGCCACAGGAATGCTCATCTTTTCACATGCTCAGAGACCACACATGACCAATTCTTCATGTGACGAGAGCTACCAAGCTGCTACCAAGCAGTCACAACGTGACCAGTGCTTGTCACAAACCACTGCTTGTGGATGCTTCCCACTCACCAACTTTTGTGCTGAAATTATCTATGATGTCCAACAGGGCACAGCCCTACTTGGGAGGCGATGTTCAGAATTCCTCTCCATCTAGGCTTCAAGTTGTATATATGCGTAAATAAACCATATATCCTAAACGCACCACAGATCCCACTGTGCCTTATTGTCCCACAGGAAACACAAACGCTGGGATTTCACATAGCGCACAGATAGAGGTTAACAATATATTCGCATTTTAACTCTTTGCAGAACCCTCTGCTGTTAGCATTCTGAACTTCCCCAATTAGCATAGCTTCCACCCTTATTTGATGGGGATCCCAGAAGAATCAATAATAATAATTGTTACAGATTGCTCATCCCTTCCATACATCATCTTTGCACACTGAATAATTCCTCCCTAGAAGTGGACAGCACACCATCTCGCTGCAGAGTGGAAAATTTCAATTGCGAAGGGTAAACTTCCAGAAAGCTGAGGGCAAGCAAGGACAGCGGTTGAATAAAGAGCTGCTTACTGTACTGCTTTTGGCTGTACACAAGGCTGGCCTAACTTCTTGCTGAAGCAGAGACATCAAGTCAAGCAGAATACTTTTAAAATAGGTGAGAATTGAAAGGCTCTTTCTCTCTCCATTTTTGATACCTGTCTCTAGCAGGCTGTGTTTAGTCTGAGGCTCAGAGCATTTGTGGTTTGGGATTCCTTTTTTAAAAAAACAACAACAAACCAACAACATACACACCTCAACCTCAGTTTTGCTGCCCGTTGTAGCCATGTAATGAACTTTAAAAGGGGGTGTGTGTGTGATATGAATTGAAGCAAGCAAGGGCTAAAGAACCAGCCACAGGATCTGCCCTTAATTCTGCCCTCCTCTCGCAGAGTTAGGACTAGAAAAATCTACCTCACAGGGATGTTGTGAGGAAGAAAAGCGGGAGAACCATGTACACCATTTTGAGCTTCTTTGAGGAAAGGAGGGATGGTAACTGTAACTAATAATTAGTATACAAGCAAATACCTAAATATTCTTAGTATGTACCTCAGCTAATCAATCATGGGTGTTCACATCACATGAACAACCGGTGTTTATTGATCTGTACACATGCACAGTTTTTCAGAATGTGCACAATCTATGTAAAGTGTACAGTTTAAGGCAGGCACCTTGGTTATACTGTTTTCGATGCCTGGTAAAACATTTATTTTTGTTAGCCTACATGTAATTTTATTGTATACATTTCTTTTCAAAACTGTATCTATATGAGGACAAGAGGTTGGTGAAAGCTGACCTAGAGTGTAATCTTGTCCCTGGGAGAGCAAGTGGACTGCGGGTGGAGATCTGACCTTACAGACCTGGAGCTGAGGTACTTATTTTTTCTCCCACTGTGAGAAAAAGACTGAAAAACTGATAAACACTTTTCAAAATGAGGAACAATGAAATGAAATGTACAAATGAACCCCAGATGCACGAAGGAAAGGAAGTTTCAGACAGGGCCCCACAGCTGTTTACATTGCTGAGAACTGTGAATAAGAAAGCCGCTGGGGTGACGGAAGTCCTCTTTGAAGGGCTGTGTGCCTTAAATATAAAGAATCATGATATGGGAGATCAGGCAGCACCTTGGAGTTGCCCATTAACACTTAGCCCCTAGAGAGCAGACTGATCGCGAGTCTTCTCCACAGCGAGAAGGTATTTATATTTAAATTTTAGTAACTATTTCCAAATTTGCTCCTGTACATATACTTTGTACAAATCAATATCCTCTTTTGTGATTTGTTAATTGGCCGCCCTTGAAATTAGAGCCAGTTGCAGGCCAGGCGGCAATACATTTCTGTTGTCCATGGTAAGTGGCTATATGGCCCAGGGCTGTGTATGTTCTCTCATTTACTCTGCATCATCTGGTGCACTCTCACTTCTAATTTAGGGAGCAGTGTGCACATGATGGTAGACACCATCCATACCTATCCTGTTGTTTCTTATGAAATGCTACATTTTGATGAGTTTCCCCCTAAACCAGCTGCAACCCAAACCGAGAAAAGGAACGACCTAGCTGCGTTTTAAGCTAGTAACGTCTACTTCCAGCTGCAAACGCAGATTCCCCAAAAGCGATCAACTTTAATGCAAGTCACGTGCACAGAGTCACTTCAGATTAAGCCCATGGTTGTCTTTTGCCTCCTTGTAGATAAAGAAAACAACAAAACTTTGGCTACTTGGACGGAACCTAAACCTGGATTTAAAACCTGAATGCCTGTATTCCTTTGTTCTCATTTTCTTAGCTGAGTAGGTTTGGCAGGTTCACGTTATTCAGCAAGGGGAAGATGGCTATCACCAATTAATTTCACTATGAATGAATGGGCACCTTTAGTGCTTATCTTGTATTCACTGGAGCTTCGCATAGAACCGTCACAAATTGTCCCATGGCCATTTGGCCCTACTATGTACAAAGGTAGGTTTCCCCTCCATCCAATACCCAAGTGTGTATGCCTATTGGCCAAGTGATACACAGTTGGGGATAAGACTTCAGATGCTTGATGAAGTGGCTTCTAGTCCATTACAGCCGGCAATATACCGTATTTTTCGCCCTATAGGACACACTTTTCCCCCTCCAAAAATGAAGGGGAAATCTGGGTGCGTCCTATGGGGCGAATGCAGCCTTTTGCTGAAGCTTGGAGAGCGAGAGGGGTCGGTGCGCACCTACCCCTCTCGCTCTCCAGGCTTCAGGAACACATCCGCAGCCTAGGCAGCCCTACGGGAGGTCCGGCAGGGATGTCTAGGCTGCAGATAGCAGCCTGCTGCCCGGCGCGAGAGGCGCCCTGAAGCAGAGCGCCCCCCGCGCCAGGCAGACGTCCGCAGCATGGGGAGCCTTGCAGGAGTTCCCCGCAAGGCTCCCCACGCTGCGGATAGCAGCCTGCCGCCCCGATGCAGAGCGCCACTCGCGCGGGGCAGACATCGGCCAGCCCCACAAGCTCAGGGGACAGCAGGGAGGCGCAGCGCCGCCATCCCGCTGTTCCTCGACCTGGTTCTGTTTCCCCGACCTGCTTTTGGGGGGGAAATAAAGGGAATTTCCCCCCCCTTTATTCCCCCCCCAAAAAACTAGGGCCGCCTATGGGATGAAAAATACGGTATCTGTTAGTTGCCAAGATGCAGCAAGACACTCTCTCTCTCTCTCTCTCTCTCTCTCTCTGTGTGTGTGTGTGTGTGTGAAACATGTAGTGACAGAAAGGCATTCTGATAGAGATCAAGAAAGTATTTTGATGGCGGAAGGGTGAGGTCCAATATTAAATTAAAAATTGAATCCAAAAGTGATCCAAATTGTACTGAAAATAATTAGAAGCTTGTGGCTAACACAATACAGCTAACACAATATAGTCTCTTGTGGCTAACACAATACAGTTACTGCATATCTAAAGCACATGAACAGCCCCCCCCCCCCATTGCAAGAATCCTGGGAACTCTAGTTTGTTAAGTGTACTGAGAATCACCCTTTTGGATTCTACTTGCCTCAGTCTGCCTCATGGATGTGCTGGCCCTGGTAGGCTCTATGGTGAACTTGCTTGATGGGTCTTTCATCCAGGAGGGAAACACTTATCAGCTGGAATGCTGATAGAAAGGAAACTTGTTGAGTTATAGTTTCCATAGCAATGTAACTCTCACTCCTTTACAATAAGTCCTTTCAAGATACCGTCAAAGCACTGGGGAATGTGACCTCCCTGCTTGATAAGCAGAGGCTAATGGAAAGCAAACAGGCTTGGTACCACTGCCCTTTTCTGATGCTGTGTTCAAAGGCATATCGTGAATTGTTATGGTTTTCTTGTTGTCCTTAGTGGGGTTAGAAATCCATCAAGACTGATCCGTGGCCTTAGACAATCCACTCCTTTTTCAGCCTGAAGCAATATCTATAGTATGGTTATAGCTATAATGGGAGTGCTGTAACAATTGCTAAATTAAATGTCCCCCAAACCAATTCACCTAGTTTGTTGGCCATCCTACTATATTTTAATCAATGGTGCTTGGTTTCATTCATATATATATATATATATATATATATATATATATATATATATATACCATAGCTGTCAAGGTTTCCCTTTTTTAAAGGGAAATTCCCTTATTCTGAATAGGATTCCTCACAAGAAAGGGAAAAGTTGACAGCTATGATATATACATGAATGAAGCAATGCATATTTGGGTATATATGATTCCTTCTAACAGCAAACTCAATTGGAGGGTGATAACAGGCCTGTTACCCAAAATGGGCCACTGAGAACAAAAGGGAAATATGCTTGGGTGAACCCCAAGGTTTGCAAGAGTTACGTTTTTATGATTTGTTTCACAAGATTTATCTACTGCTTGATCAAACCTCAAAGCAGTTTACAAAAAGAGTAAGACAAATATTTAAAACATCCAAGAATAAGTAAAACACTAAGCTAAAACCCAGATTAAAGCACATGTTGACATTCTATGTCTGGATAGGCTTCCCTAAACAAAAATGTTTTCAGAAGACACCAAAAACAGTACAGTGAAAGCACTTGTATGATGTCAATAGGAAGGGAGTTCCAAAGTTTGAGTGCTACCACAGTAAAAAAAAAATATATTTCTTACAAATGCAGAATGTACATTATGTGGTACCTATTACAGAGGCAGCTCTGCAAATTGAAGTGTTTGAGGTATTTGAAAAACCCACACCAAAGAACACCCAGGACTGAGCATGCTCTGAATTTTTGAGTGACGATTTTGAGTGACAATTAAAAAGGAAAAACAGAGCAAGAATTTCTTTAGCTCCTTGCAACTTTTACTGCCATAAGGACCCTTCTTTCCTTTTGAGAGAGCTTAGACTCAAAGGCTCTTAATGCAGCAGAAAAGCTTTCGTAGGCTGGTGACAAGGTTACATCCACTGATAATTATGTAGAGAAATGTTGTGTATATGACTCCCTATTTATCTTTCGTCCTTGGGGAGCTTTTTCTGTGACCTCTTTTTGATGAAGCCAGAGTGTGACTCTCAAGGTTTTGAGACCTTGGCAGTTGCTACTATGCTTTGAGCTCGTTGAGCAGTTGCTTCATAAAGCGTGTTCTCCATAATAGAGAGCACGTGTTGCGGTGGGGGCCAAAAAGGCCACCCCACTGTTGTTGGGGAAATTGGCCACATGCTGTGATTGGGCAAGGAGTGTTGCTGGGGAGAACGTTCTGTTGCTAAAGTGTGGGAGGGGTCAGAGGTCTTAAATACAGGGCTCGCAGCCTGGGGCCTTCTCTTGGGCTGTGTGCACCGGCTCACCTGCCCACCCTACCTGAAAAAGGGGGGGGGTTCGTTGTCCTCTGACCTTGCTATGCCTGTCATGGGGTTGTCTGCCTTGGGGCAGGGGCCTGCTAGGAATTTTGTCCATTTGGCTGTTGGCTGTTGCCATTTGGTTTTTGCCTACTGCATAGCAAATCGTCACAACTTGTAAGGTTGGCGGTTAGGCATTGGTTAAAATTGGTTGGTGGAGGGGTAAGTGCCTACCCCTCCAATGGTGGTGCTGAAAGGGAATTCTGTTAAAGGAATCCAGGGGCTTGCCATCCCTATCGTCCTAGTCCCTGGCATCGGACTTGCGCTGTGCAAGCCCCAGGGGGCATGAGGGTGAGAGATGAGGGACTGATGACCAGCTTCATTTCTCCCCAATATGGCTCTCCCTGTCAGTTCTGTCCCCTGGGCAAGGACAGATAGTCGTAACCAATGCCTAAGCAACCACTCACGTGTGTGTATTTAAATAAAGTTGTGGCCAAATTCATGCCAAAAACCTTAAACAAAAATTGATGTGTGAAGTGTGAGTTATTGGGGTGGCCTGGGGGACCTTGACGCGCAACAGGTTCTGAAAGCGGGGAAAGAGAGAAAGATTGTGTTTAATATTTATAGATCAGGTAAATTTATTTTGATTGGTCTGGAAAATCCCTTCGGGAGGTTAAAAAAATAATAATCAATATGGGAAATTGGTTGCTGACAGATGTGTGAGACAAACACCGGAGAAAGTTGATGTGAAGTTGGATAGCTGAGGTCTGAATATTAAGCTATTCTCCTCTGGTGTGATAACTATTATTTGCTGGTGAAGAGTAGGAGGACGCAGAGGCCATCCTGTGTAAAGATCTTACTGGAATAAATAGCTTATTTTTTTAGCAGCTCTATTATTTTTAGCTGCTCTATTATTAATGTTGCTAATATTGTTTGAGTACTGATTGCCGTATGGATTTGTTAACCATACGACTTTTGCTGTAATTCTGATGTTCAGCTTATTTTTCAGCTGCTGCTTTGTTAATAAAATAAAAAAAATCCTTCCAGTAGTACCTTACAAACCAACTAAGTTTGTTATTGGTATGAGCTTTCATGTGCATGCACACTTCTTCAGATACAGTCATACCTCTTATTATGTTTGCTTCATGATACGTTTTTTCAGGTTGAGTCCCACGGCGACCTGGAAGTACCAGAAAGGGTTACTTCCGGGTTTCACCGCTCTTTGCGGAAGTGTCAAATCGCAGACGCGCATGCGCAGATGTGCTGCTGCGGGTTGCATTCTGCTCATGTTGCAAACGGGGCTCCAGAACGGATCCTGTTCGCAACCAGAGGTACCACTGTACACTGAAACAGAAGTCACCAGACCCTTATATATAGTGAGAGGGTGGGGAGGGGTATTACTCAGAAGGGTGGTGGGAATGGGTGATTGGCTGATAGATGTGGTAAACCTGTTGACGACTGTTAACGACTGCAATTGGTCTTACAGGAAAAAGCAAGGGGTGAGATGGCTAAAAATAGCTTTATCATGTATAATGAAATAAGAATCCAATGTCACTATTCAGACCCGGTCTCTCCATGGTTTTAAGTTTGGTAATAAGTTGCAATTCAGCAACTTCTCTTTCCAGTCTTTGCTAATAGTGTTTTATAGATTGTTGCAGCAGGAGGGGGAGACACCTTGGCTTCTTCAGCAGCCTGACTCATTTCTGCCTCAGCTGCCCTTGTCTCTTGCTTCCGCTTCTGGACTTCTTTCTGGCACAGACTCTCCCTGCTCACTAAACCCTGTTACCTCTTCAGCTTCCAAACACTTCCTCCTCCCATGCTTCTCCCTCTGACCACTCATTGCCATCCCACCACCAATCCCCAGCCTCTGAGCCTTTTGTCCCGTGGGGTTTCCCCAGCTAGTGCCTCCCCACCATTCTTCTGGGTCCATTCCAGATGACTTGGCCACAAGAAGAGACAGTGGTGGTGCATGGGAACCATCTAACAAGAAGTATAAAGGCATCTTATACACCAGCTGGACCTGTTAACTCAAGGAAATAACAATAACCTTCCTGGATCAGACCAAAAGCCTATCTAGTCCAATATTCTGTTGCCACAGAAGCAAAGCAGATGCTTATAGGAAGCCCACAAGATGAGAGCAATGCTTGTGTTCCGCAGCAGCTGATATTCAGAGTCCTATTGATACAGGGAAGTAGTAAAACAATCATGATTAGTAGCCATTTCTAGTCTTAACTTCTATATGGATGTTTCTATATAGATGTTTCAGGGAAGTGAGAAACAGTAGCAATGGGAAACTTCAACTGCCCTGAGAAGTCAGCGATAAAATTCAAAACGACATTGATGGAATGGGAAACAAGAGCCAAAACTAACATAATGAAATTTGCGAGATGCAGATGTCATAATTTGCCATGGTTATAAGATGGAAGATCCGGAACTTGGCCGCAGTACATGAGAGAAGCATCTTGGAAATCTAGCCGATCACAAGCTGAACATGAGACAAGAGTGTGATGCAGCTGAATTAATGTGATTTTAGGCTGTTCTAATGAAACCATCATTGACAAGTCATGGGAATTGATAGTTCCATTTTATGTTTGCCCTGTTGCAAACCTAAGGCCTTTTGTGTCCAATTATGGGGCGCCACACTTTAAGAAAGAGGAGGGTAATATAAAGATGGTAGTGGTGTGGAAAACAAGTCTGATGAGGAAAGGTTGGAGAAACTTTGTGGGTTTAGCCTGGAGACAACAAATCAAAACCACAAAAAGGGCGTTAACGCTGGCTAGTACTTGTCAAATACCTGAAAGTCTGTCATGGATAAGAGGGCAGACTTGTTATTTGCTGCCTCAGTGGGCCAGACTAGATATAATGGTCTTGAGGGCAGATTTTGGTTGAACACTAGTAGAAATTTCTTGACAGTAAGGGAGTTTGACAGTGGAACCATCTGCCTGGAGTGGGAGTTACTGGAAGTTTTCCAAGAGGCTCAAGTCATATAGCTCTATAGTTCCTGCATTGAGGAGCGTTCGACTAGATGACCTACCAGCCTCCCTCCAACAGGGGCAGAATTTAGTAATCTTTTGTAATATGGCGTCCTGTGTGAGGCAAAAAATGTGGCACCCCCTGAATGGATATTCTCAATTTAGTGCCCACTTTGCGGAGGAACTGCCTGCACCACCCTGAATCCAGAGATGCACTCCCAACTCTGTTTCTATTAAAATAATTTGCATTTTCAGCAGAAAATTTGTTGTGTTTATTGGATGCCCATAGAGGCCCCAGCACAAATTCTCTTTTTCAAAGGTGTTGGTGTGTGGCAAATATCAGGACCCTTACCACACAAAGTGGAACTGCACAAACTGCTCCTTTTGGGGTGAAACCTCATTACATTTCAAAGATATGCCTCGCTTTGATGAATTATATCCCTACTTGAAAGTTATAATGGAGCAATGGGGCCGTGTGTACCAGTTGAATACGTGGTGCTTCAACATTACACATTGTCAGCCTCCATACAAAGATGGATTTAAACTCCCTCCACTTATCTGATGTGTGACCGCAAAGATGATAAATATGAGAACAAGTCCCGAGAGCTATGCTTCGTGGTTGGCAATTTAGCATACTTGTCTTTCCCATTTACAGCAAAAACCCCTAATCTTAATGCTTCTGGGAAACCACCAAATAAGTCCTGTTGCTCCCCAGAAATAGGCATTCAGTGACATTCTGCCTCAGCACATAGAGGGTCTGATAAAGACATAATAGCTAACCGATTTTGATTTTATTTATTTAATAGCATTCATATGCCTCCTCATAACTAAGTTCTCTGGGCAGACTGCTTTAGTTAGCAATGGTTTTGCAATTGCAGATCAAGCAAGCATATTGGTCTGGTCTCTCTCTCCTGGGACAGCAGTGATTTATGCATTTGAATATGTTCTGAAAGTGATATATCTTTGGGAGAGGTCTAAGTTTTTGAACTACTGTACTGATGCATTTTATTAACAGGAAACGACGACTCACACCATTATAGTAACCAGGCAATTTTATTAGAAGGAATACTGTAAGAAGAAAACACTTCAAATCCTTTAGAGAGAGCTACCCATGGAGCAACGAACAGACTGCACACACACCTATAACTTAGAAGCTACCAGTGTGGTGCCAAAGCAAAGGTGTATCCAGAGAAAAAACACAGTTTTAAAACCAAAATGCATTAGAACTTGTGTCTCCCATAAAAAGTGTCAACATATTCTGTCTTTTCAGATGAGGGGAGAAACCAGGGGGAGAAGTTGGATGTTACTATTCACCTCTCTATAATTCCAACAGCTCATATCGGAAAGGATGATTCTGCCAAATAAAGATGACACACCACTTTGTTCTTAAAAATACCTCTGCACAGAACATATTGCATATAGGCTGGAAAAGGTTTATAGAAGATGTGTGGAGAGGACAGATTTTTTTTAAAAAAAATTTTTAATGCCAGGAAGTCTACACAAAAAGTCCACATTTTCTGTTTTGAAAAGTTTCAGGACCAGACTTAATATTCGGTTTTGAACGGATAATCCTTGTGGTTTGCACACCTATGAAAAGAAAGAGTTAAATCAGAAGTTTGGTTTTACTTATGCCAATGTCTATTTTAGGGGAACCAGGGCAAACTGGAAGCGTGGAGCACCCTAAACTCTCAAAAAGTGCAGTGGTACCTCGGGTTACATACGCTTCAGGTTACAGACGCTTCAGGTTACTGACTCCTCTAACCCATAAATAGTACATCGGGTTAAGAACTTTGCTTCAGGATGAGAACAGAAATCGTGCTCAAGCAGCATGGCAGCAGCAGGAGGCCCCATTAGCTAAAGTGGTGCTTCAGGTTAAGAACAGTTTCAGGTTGAGAACGGACCTCCAGAACGAATTAAGTACTTAACCCGAGGTACCACTGTATCTTTTTAGGCCAGTACACTTTGTGTACCAACAAGTAAAATGCTGCCTACTAGTCATACACCTAAGGGAAGATACCCCCCCCCCCAGTTTCCCCTGCCCCCCTAAAAGTGCAAAAAAAGGGGACTTGTTGAGCATCTGGAAAAACACAAATTAGGTGGTGGGTCACAAGTTGTTAAGGCCTTATCCAGCATCACCCCCAGCAGACAGCATGAAAATACTTAGTGCTATAATGGGTGTACGAGGAAGAATGTCCACAGTTGTTTCTTTAACATGATTTTACAGCAGTGTCCAGAAATTGAACTTGAAATTTGAGTGCAAAATGCTGAACCTTCAAAGTACGATAAGACAATTCCACAAAGTTTACCTTTGCTGGACATTTTTGAAATTTGCAGCAAGATCATCCATTTAAAAAACCTTAAGAAACCTTAAGGACCATACTGTAGTCAGCAAACTAAACCTCAAACCAGAATGCTGAATGTTCACAATTGTGGAAGAAGCCACATGAAGAAAGTATGAAGAGAGAAACCATCTACACTTTAAATGAAGAAATATGGGGAAACAGCTGGGGAAACTTTTTCAACCCTTCTCTGCCTCTGGAACTGAGAAGCGATTCTTCGGCTACATTCAAACAGCTATCTCAAACAGCGGTGCTGTCATGGCAGGACTTTGGCACAAGACATCCAGGACTCCACTCAGCAGAATGAGAAGGAAGTCCCCCCAGAGGCTGCAGGGATGGCTTCCTTTAACTTCTAAGCGAAGTTAAACATTACCATCTAAAGCAGAAGATCCCCGAGACACTCTAAGAGGTCCGGACTGCACCACTGATCTAGGAATTAAAGCAGGCCTTGAGATTGCCCTGAGGGAAAGCTAATCAATAATGCTCCCAAAAGCGGCAGATACATCAACAGAAAGTGGTGGTGGGGATTCTGCGGTAAAGCTTACAGAAGGACATCTTAATGAGAAAATGGCAAGAGCCTGTTTTAAAGGGGTGGTTAAACGCTCAGAGCTTCCAAACTATAGCAGAGTGTGACCAAGTCAGTAGTCATGCCTACCAATGGTAAGGATAACGAACCTGTTTCACAGGTCAGGCAATTTTTAACTTTATGCTAATCATAACTGCCAGTTGCCAGAAATAATTAAAAGATAACCTAACCAGCTTTTTTAGCCACTGGGTGAAAACTGATTTAATGTCCTCTAATCAAGGGCCAGCATTAGCCATAATCACTATTGGCAGATTTCTGGGTTATTTGTAGTAGATCAGCAAGAGATTGCAACTCCCAGTCCTCTATAGTGGTGGCAACAACTGAAAACATTCTGCCCCCCCAGACTGCCCCACTTGCAAATTCAGATTCTGGAAAAGAACTCAGTGGGGGAGGAAACAGGAGCAGATTTTAGTGTCAAAGGGCCTGAAGACTTGGTTCTGGTACTGATCACGAATTCATGGGCTGAGGAAATGTTTAGAATAATCTTGTACCGGCAATCTTAATGCGTGTCTGTATTATATCACATCTCACAAGCTTGATGTCTGCCCACCCCAGATTAGAACAGGCTGGTCTTCATCCCTGACTGCCCCAAATGAACTGTGTAAAAGAAGTATCTGAAGAAGTGTGCATGCACACGAAAGCTCATACCAAGAACTAACTTAGTTGGTCTTTAAGGTGCTACTGGAAGGAATTTTTTATTTTGTGTAAAAGAAGGTTGGCACAAATGCCTTTAAAAAAATGTAATTACTTTTATCATTTCCCCCCAAGAAGGTTGTTTCCCCAATCACCTTTTAACGATTGTGATTAAAAGCTCTTTTGATCTATTCAACCAATTGTCTAACTAAGCACTGCAGAACTGTTCTCCACTGATCCTGGACATGAGAGTCCGACAATGCTGTTTATCAACCCTTTTCGATTTTTTAGACCCTGCTACTTACTGGCTAAATGCACATGCTCTCCAGTTCCTGTTGAAACTGAGAATGGTTTCCAACTCCTGCTTAGTCAAGTCAAAGTCAAACACCTGGCAAGGAGAAAGAAAAAGCAGAATTTCCAAATCATGGCAGGGTCACAAGAATTGTGGAGGTTTACATCCCTTGTTTTATGCATTATTTGCATTTGTAGCCTGCCTCTTCTTCCCAAGTGTTCAATGGAGTAAATAAGCAAAAGCAAGAGTCTTCCCATTTTACCTTCACTGAAATCTTAGCCCATCAAACCCAGCAGTGGCCAATCAGATGCCTGTGGGAAACCTAGAAGCTAGAGAGCACTCTTCTCCTGAGTGGAATTCAGAAGCATCGCTGCCTCCGAAAGTGACGTTGGTCGGGTTGAGAGATGCCCAAAGCAGCCTAGTAGAGTTGGCCTCTCTTACTGGTTTTGGGGTTGGCTCCAATGAGTTGGGGAGGGCATTTGGGGCCAACCCTGAAATGGGGTGAAAGGAGGCAGTGAAGTGGTTCATACAGAATGTGGCAGCTAGACTGGTGACTGGGAATGGCCGCCGGGACCACATAACACCGGTCCTGAGAGATCTGCATTGGCTCCCAGTACGTTTCCGAGCACAATTCAAAGTGTTGGTGCTGACCTTTAAAGCCCTAAATGGCCTGGGTCCAGTATACCTGAAGGAGCATCTCCACCCCCATTGTTCAGCCCAGACACTGAGATCCAGCACCGAGGGCCTTCTGGCGGTTCCCTCAGAGGAAGTGAGGTTACAGGGAACCAGGCAGAGGGCCTTCTTGGTAGTGGCGCCCGCCCTGTGGAACGCCCTCCCTTCAGATGTGAAGGAAATAAGCAGCTATCTTCTCTTTAAAAGACATCTGAAGGCAGCCCTGTTTAGGGAAGTTTTTTTAATATTTAATGCTGTATTGTTTTTAACACTTGATTGGAAGCCGCCCATAATAATAATAATAATAATAATAATAATAACAACAACAACAACAACAACAACAACCCTTTCTGGGGAAAGGAGCCTACAGCGGTGGCAGCAAGGACTCAGACAGATGACATTCCCAGCTCTACCTGGAGAGACCAGGGATTGAACTTTGGGCCTTGAGTAGAGGACATGGGGTGTGTGTGTTCGCACACACAGAGAGAGATTTCCCAAGCACAATTACCACCTCTCCCTCTCAGTTTCTAGACTCTCCTCAACCTGAAACAACAGTTTCAGAAGAAGGAAACAGAATGACAGCCTTTGAGCTGTTGGTCTTTATCGCTCATTGCTGTCTTCTTTTGGTCGGCACGGACTCTCTAGGCTGTTTCTCAAACTTGGGTCTCCAGCTGTTGTTGAACTACAACTCCCATCATCCCTGACCACGGCTCCTGCTAGCTAGGAATGATGTGAGTTGTAGTCTTTTGCAGCTGTTTTGCCTGGATCTCAAAACTGGAGAAGTCATGAACTGAACCTAAGCCCTAATGTGTTCTCCTGCTGAGCCATCTGCCGGCAGATATACAGACCAAAAATAGATTATTTCCCTTAATGGTAGCTGTAATTCATATGTTAAGAAGACAAATAATCCTTTATTTGCACCAGTCTTCCCCAACATGATGCCCTCCAGATGTTGTTGGGCCTATGTCCATAGATGTCAACTTTTCCCTTTTCTTGCAAGGAATCCTATTCGGAATAAAGGAATTTCCCTTAAAAAAAGGGAAACGTTGACAGCTATGCCTACGGCTGCCAAATCTCTAGTGCCAAATTCACTAGGTAACTGGAGGGCACTTGTTTGGGGTGACATATGCCATGTAGGACCCAAACCAATCCTGGTGGGAGCTGATCTTACTTTCAATCTTACCTTGAAGTTTTCTTCAATACGTGCAGGAGTAACAGATTTGGGAATCACAATTGTATTTCTTTGGATATGAAAGCGAATCAGGACCTAATGATCAAGACAAAGACAAACCAAGTAAGTCTTCCTGTCCCAAGTCACAAATACATTAAAAATTAGATTTGCCAGGGAAAACACACACCACACGTTCTTTAGCAAAATGGCACCCCTTTCTGCAAAGCCTGGCTTCAAGTCTCAAATTCCAGAATGGAGTTTAACTGCTGAGGGATCCAAGGGTTGTGGGTCGCCCTCAGTTTTCCTAGTACACATCTGTTGCCAGAAAGTTTGCATCCTTGAAATCCCCATGGCAAACGCTGGCTCCCTTGGCCTGAAAGTGAGATTAGCACCGCACCCCATAGTCACCTTTGACTGGACTTAACTGTCCAGGGGTCCTTTTTTTATTTTTTACCTAATGGCAAGGAGTGACCTCCCCCTTAGCCTAGTATCTACAACTGCTAACATTTTAATTCCCCATTTCAAGTAGGAGCACTGAAGAAATGAGTTTTTGATCACCACAATTTAACCTTGTTAAATAGGAGGGGATCTAGACATTGCTGAACACAGGAAGCCATCATGATTTGTGCATCTGATCTAATCACGTCTTCCTGCCAAGTTATCAGGCAGGTATTTCTCAGGTCTGCTTTCTGCTCACTGTCTTCTGAAAACCTCCTCTTTTTGCCAGTCCACCAGGTTCTTTGCTTATGTACTCAATTCAACACATAAATCAAACACACCTGAGCTGCAGTTTTATTGTGCTTAGCAGCTATCTCTTTGATCTTGGGGTCGTCCAGGAGAGAGGGATCCTCTGGCTTGGCCCTAGGAAAAGCAACAAAAGCCAAAGGGTAATGAATGCTACTAAGATAACTCATGTTTAAAAAAAACAGAAAGGCTGGTCAGATGCAGAGGAATAACAACAACAACAACAACAACAACAATTTATTACAGAACAACAACTACCAGACTTTTAGAAGACATCTGAAGGCAGCCCTGTTTAGGGAAGCTTTTAATGTTTGATGTATTACAGTATTAAAAAAAAATTTGGGAAGCCGCCCAAAGTGGCTGGGGAAGCCCAGCCAGATGGGTGGGGTATAAATAATAATTATTATTATTATTATTATTATTATTATTATTATTATTATTGTTATTATTATTATTATTATTACCCCACTCATCTGGTTGGGTTTCCCCAGAGCTTCTGCACCTTTTAACAGGGAATTTCATTTAGGACTTTTATTCTCTACACTATTAAAAGTCCCATCTGCAATACAGGAATAAAGGTACAAGCTTTATACAAGGCTGTTACAAGCACATAATGCATGTGAATAGCACCATCTTTGAGTAGATGAAGGTGCTAAGCAAATGCTAAGTATAATTATGAAGCACAATTATGCATGCGTTAGTCATACAAATAAATTAATAGGCAGATTTGCTGCATTTACTTCCATCAGTGGGTCTGGCAGCCAAGAAGGCAGTTTCTGCACAGATGCAACACATATACCTGGGAAGGTAGCCCATCTAAGAGAAGGAAAACTCTGGTCCTAAACCTCCACTGCCTTGTGGGATATCTTCAAGAGAAGAAAAGGCTAAGGAGTAAACCCTAAACAAATCCAGAGGGGGGGGTCCCCTAAAACAGTTGGATGGCACCTTGTACCCCTCCTTCCAGCAACTACTGCAGCCCAGCTGGTGCCAAACCTATTGCTCTGCTTTCCTTTGGACCACATCAGCAAGGCAGAGAGGGGGGTCTTGTAGTCTGGGCATCCCAGGACCTCCATACCCACTGCCCAGGCTTGCGCCCCAGGGAGGTCCCTTCAGTGCTGCTAACACAGCGGTTTGGCTTTACCCCTGGAGGCACACCCCATTGTCTCCTGAGACAGACAGATGCCAACAACACAGCTTTCAACATAGTGGATAGCTTCAAATACAAATGCTTAATACACCTGGGGCTGTTGGACCCGGGTTAGTTATCCCTTAGCCCACTTCCATTACCCATTTACTCACTAAGATGTGGAGCTCCAAGCTCATGGCACGTTTAGCTAAGCACTAAAAGACAACCAAACCTTCTCACCATGGTCTGTCAGGGGAGCCGAGGGGGCTATACGCTGTGACAGCGATCCCTTTGGACTGACAGTAACTGATCAGTTTTTCCTGGGTAAGATACGGGTGGCACTCAATCTGTAAACATAGAAGAAAACAATTTGCATTATTTGCATTCAGCATTTATTTATTTATTTCATTAAAAAAATATTCACTGCTTGTTTGTAAAAAAAGAAAAGGGCAGGCTGCAATAAAAACAAAACAATAGAGAAGTTTAAGATTTGCATTCAGGGATCAACTATGCATATAATAGGAAGTTTCCTGGCAGGTTTCCTGAACAGCTACTGGCAGTTGAACAGGCAAGCCATAATTCATCTGCAAAAATAGTTTGGCCTCTTTAGAAAGCCACATGGTAGGTTTTACTTTTTCCCCCAATGCCACAATCTCTGGTTGCTGCACTCCTGATTCTTCCCATATAGGCTTTTCTTGGATTGCAGCACTTATTTCATAGTTGGTGGGATTTTCACAGGGCACTCATAATGTTCCCGTTTAATAGAAGACTACCAGCTTTCCCCAATGATTTCCTCCTCCAGCAGCACTTTCAAATGCCCAATTCAATTTTTCAACCACCCGAGCAAGACAGTTATGCCGGTCAAGGTTGAAGTAGAAGAACAAATTGTACAAAAACAAGGAATAAGAAATGGAATTAAGAAGGAGAAATGCAATTTCAAATAAAGAATTTCAAAATGCGCACATTATTTTCTCCCATTGCCATCTCAGGTCAAGCTGGCTTGCAAGGTTTTTTGCAATGGCACAAACCCTGGAGAAACCATTTATCAAAGGCAGTGGCGGGATGTGCACATATACCAGGAACAAGCGAGTTTTTCTTGCATCTTGTTCAACATTCTGTGGGGTGTGGAGAATTGTGATCACTCCAATCTTTACTTATTGGGGCTTAGTCTTCCTGACCAGCCAAGAAGGGTGCTGAACTATACTGGATAGAGCTGCAAACTTGCTGCCAGTTTTATTTCTGGATTCAACTGCTTTATTAAGGAGGAATAATGGCAACTTCCCCAAAAACTCATGCATGAGTTTTGCATGTATATTTTTTAATCACTTCACAGCCAGGCCCCTGTAGGATTACCATGTTCCGGCAGTGTCCAGAAACTCAGCTGCTTGTTTGAAGGAAGAAGCACACTGGTGAGGCTTCTGTGCAGGCTTATGAATCTAGCAGAACACACAGACTATATTTAGGATGCAACAGGATCCCGAAGCATCCTTGTCTCTGTCACACGATACCTTGGACTCAGTATGCACTGCTCTTTGGGGCTTAATTTCATGCTCACTTAGCATAAATAACATACCCACTCACTCCATTCCAACCATCCTTTTGTCCGCCCACCACAAAGCTAAGAGTTCGGATGCAAAATCTGAAAAGTTACCATTTAAAAAAACACAAACGACTCCACAGGGGGAAGTTCAGACAATTATTTTGACTGAGCAATTTCCAACGGAGGGGAGGACACCATCAGCGGCGTAGCGTGAGTTGTCAGCACCCGGGGCAACGCAAGTAATTTGCGCCCCCTAACCCGGGGCAAGGCACGTAATTTGCGCCCCCCTAACCCCTAACCTGCGAGTTGCCGCTGGCGCTGCCGCCCAAACGACGCCGCTTGCCCGGAGGAGGAGGGGGGCAGAGAGGCGAGGAAAATGCAACGGCCCAGCAGCTGCAGCAGCACCGGCGGAGGCGGGGCTGTGAGGAGGGGCTGCCTGGCGCGTCCTCCGCGGCGAGCGCTGAGAGCCGCTGCCTGCCGGGCGCCTTCAGCCCGGGCGCGCGCACAGCTCGTCGGTTCCGCGAGACATGCGGCTCCGCTACAGCCTGCGCCCGAGGCTCTTCGGCGACTCCGGAGGCAGCGAGCGCACCCTCCCCAGATGTTGCGCCCGGCCCCCCTGGCACCCCCCACGCTACGCCACTGGACACCATAGAAGGTGTTGATTTGTGGTAATTAATTCAGCCAGTTAGTTTTCATTGCCAGCTGAAAACCTCCTGTCTCCAGGCCTTTGAGGCTGATAAGAGCGTAAAGCAAGGGACAAGCTCTTGCATACTTTAAGTCTCCATGATTTCTGATGGGGGAAAGTTTTGTGTGTTCTTAACTCTTTCCTCAACGTCTTCATCTTTTTTGAAAAGTGTTGTGAGGCGCTTTTTATTTTTGTTACAATCAAGTGGCGTATAATTTTCATAAAATAAGTAAATAACTATAATCAACATGCTTCCCCTATCCTGGGTGTGGGCGCTGCAGGGAAACAGACTCAAATCTAAGTTCAGCTATGAAATGACACCTCATAGACATCGGCCAATTTGACAGGGCTGCTGTGAGATCAAAGATTCCAGCGCTGGAAATGACTATGCACAAGATATGATGTGGAATAAGAAAAGCAGAATAGTTCTTCTTGCCGCTGTGAAATGATCAACTCTTCATAATCCCCTAAAAAGCTTCAGTTTACATCGCTGGGCATCCTACCTGATTATTTGCAGGCTTGTACTTCAACCCGGGCTTGTTCAAGATTCTCTCAAGCTGATCGTGGTTGAAATTGGAAACTCCAATAGACTTCACCAATCCAGCATCCACCAGCTCCTCCATTGCCTGGAGGGGGTGGGGTGGGCGACAAATGAAGACCAAATATTACATAAACATGTTGCAAACATAAATCTCCCCACTGTCCTTAGGAATTCCTCCTGGCCTGACTTTGGAAAGCTGTCACACTTTTGGGCCTGCTAAGCTCTCGTCTAATGAGATAACACCTTCAAAACTATCATATATGCACCTCTCTGTGAACAGAAAGGGAATTTGGAAATGGGGAACTCCAGACCAAAAAACCAGTAGAGTTATACCTTGGGTTCAGGTATACGCTTCAGGTTGAGCGTTTTCGGGTCGCGCTCCGTGGCAACCCAGAGGTAACGGAATGCGTTACCTCCGGGTTTCACCGCTTGCGCATGTGCAGACGCTCAAAATGACGTCACGCGCATGTGCAGAAGCGGCAAATTGTGACCCGTGCATGTGCAGACACGGGTTGCTTTCTCTTCAGGATGCAAACGGGGCTCCAGAACGGATCCCGTTCACATCCAGAGGTACCACTGTACCACATAGAAATAACTATTTGGTCAGGGGGATGTGGTGGTGTTTGGGGATGACTACTCCCCACTGGTAGTGGCGGAGGAAGGGGGTCCGGTGGGGGCGGTTTACCCCGGGTGTCATCGGGGGGGGGTGACACTTGGTGTGCCACCCTCCCGTAACTCCCAAGCCTACCCTGAGCCATCGGGGGAAGTCAGGGAGCCGCGTCGCTTTGCCGGCAGCCTTCCCCTTTTGTTTTGTCAGCTCAGGAGTTGGGGGAGTCTTGGGAGTCACAGGCGAATGGTGCACCATTGCCCCGCGCTCCTGGCTGGAGGAGGCAGGCAGGCAGAGGAGAGGATGGGAAGGAGGCAGGCAAGCAAACAATGGAGGGGGTGGGAAGGGGAGAGGAAGGAAGTGGGATCGGTGGGTGCGCCTTTCATTCTGCCTGGTAGATGAGTGCCTACAGCTGGACTATCAAGTGGATTTAAAGGGTCACTTCGGGGGCGGCGGTGCAAACGCAGAAGGGATCTTGCAGTACGTTTATACAGACCTACTGGATTTAATAACGCTCCTAAGTGAAGGCGTGCCTATATCTGACTGAAGCCGCCCAAAGGTTAATATTTTCTATATTCAAGGCAGATTAATTCCCTAAGCACAAGGGACGTGTACTGAAAATGGGAATTTCATACTCCCTTGTAAGAAATTGCGGCACTACAGAACCACGGCTGGCTGCCCCATTGTAACATGTGATCTCTCTCTCTCTCACACACACACACACACACAAACACACACAAGAATGCAGTTTATCGGGCAAGTTGAGACTTGTCTGCTCAAAAGGAAGTCCCATTGTGCTGGGGACCTGGAAGAAGAGAAACAAAAGCTCCCTTGACTGAGGACCCAAACCCTGGAACACATAGGAGGATAGGTGGGGTGTGAGGGGAGTGATGGAAGCAGCCGGCGCTTAAAAAGGGTTGCTGTCTTTCTGAGCTGGCTCCCTGCCTGTTACGTTACATGCGGGGAAACCCACGTGGGGTTCCTCTCTGTGTAAAGTCTTCAAGCTGTGTAGGGCAGCTGAGTGGGAGGAAGCAGGCAGACTCCGGAGGCCCCGCAGTGCGCCCCACTCTAGCCCCTATGGGCAGCCCACCCTGCCCCTGGGCACGCTGCCCCAGGCACCCGAGCGGCTTCCTCTGTTGCTGCGCACTGGTTCTGTTGCACATGGCATCTAGTCTGGCACAGCCACAATGGCGAAACAGAACTCAGCACATATTTTTAAGTAAATTTGCTTTCACACATAAATCTGCAAATATCCTACCAAAGTCAAGAGCAGGGCTGGGGAACCTTTTTCAACCCAAGATCCACGCTCCCTTTTAAGGAACCTTTCAGGGTGCAGGGCCAGAAGCAAAAGTGGCCAGAGAACAATGAATATTAGCTTTGTACAGCAAGCTTCTTTCTACAAAGACCTCTCTCCATCTTCCCTCCAGAGATGCAAAAAGGCACCATCAGAGTTTGACGCATTCAAGTCAGGCAGAACCAGCCAAGGAGAGTGCAGGCCAATAAGATAAGATGTGTGCCTGGCATAAGAAGAGTCCCGGGGGGGGGGCAGACAGAAAAAGGGGCTTAGAGGGCCACATCTGGCTCCCTGGTCTGAGGTTTGCAAACCCTAATCAAGAGGGACCTTTCTATGGTATTTGCAACTATGCACAGCCAATTCCATGTAAAATCTTGAGCTTTACTTAGTGGAGAAGCCCTCCAAGGAACTGATATATAGCACAACTTAAGCCAATAGAAACTGCCATAAATAGCTGCAAGCTATGCAAAATGCAATAAATTGCACACAGAACAAAGAGAAACCTTTAACTGCAGCGGAACCTACTTCCCAGGTGTCCTCAATCTTCGTGTTACTGGGTATTACCATGCCTGTTTCATCAGATGGGAATAGGTCATCGCCAGCCTGTCAAATGCAAAGCAAGAACATAAGAGGGGTTTGCTTTTGAGTAGATGAGGCAGTCTTGTGCAGAGTCTGACAACTGGCTTTCCCCAGTCCCCAATATACTTTAACAGGATGTGCCTGAAATTTAACCTGGGACCTTGTGAACAAAGGAATATGCTTTGTGCCAAGCCAGACCATATTCCTGCCTTACCTGGAGATGCCAGGGACTGACCTTTGCACATTCTGCACACAAACCACATGCTCTGCTACTGAAATACAGCACCAGCGTAAAACGGACGGCGTGGCATTTTCTTTGTACAATGGGGCAAGAAAAGCCAGGATCTCAAGCAACACCACTGCTCAGCCAGACAACCAGATCAGCCACAACCGCTTCAGTTATTTTTCTGAAAAACCATTAATTCTAGAAGGTAACTGGAGGAGTCTCTGTAGATTGTTCCTCTGTCGTAAGCATGCCTGGAGGTGCAAAGTATTCTGCACTAAAATACTCCTGGCAGAATCATCACAGCTCCCTGCTCCAGGATCTCAGAAGCTTGAGTGTCAAGCTCACAGCTTTTTCAGACACAAGCGCAATGAAAGAATACCAACCATATGCTCTTTTTTATACCTTTAGCCAGTGGTGAAGTGGTCCAGGGTCTTGGGTAGGTGGGAGATGTCAAAGACCCCTTACTATTTCTGTAGAGGGCCCCATCTCCAGCGTCCGAGAGTCGCCCAATCAGCAGGAAAGGGGAGCTCTTTTTTTGCCACCGTATTTTCCAAAGCTAAGCATTTAGGAACACTGAAAACAGGAGGTGCTCCAGTTTCAAGACAAAGATGTGCAGGTTCTGTTATGTACAGTGGAACTTCGTGGAAAGCACACTGTTATGCCTATCGGCTTGGTTGCTCGACAGCAAACAGGCAAGATCCCTCACTGGTCTTTTCAACGGCTTTATTCTTGGTGTAAAACATTTACAGTGGTGCCTCACAAGACGAAATTAATTCGTTCCGCGAGTTTTTTTCGTCTAGCGAATTTTTCGTCTTGCGAAGCACGGTGTCGGAAAAGTTTTGGAAAAGCTTCAAAAATCGCCAAAAACCTCAAAAAAGGCTACCACACCGCGTTCTATGAGTTGCTCCTCGAAGTCAAGTCGCAACTGTATTAACGGTGTTAAGAAAAAGGAAACAAACTTGCAAAAAACGCAAGACGTTTTCGTCTTGCAAAGCAAGCCCATAGGGAAATTCGTCTTGCGAAGCAGCTCAAAAACCGCAAAACCCTTTCGTCTAGCGAGTTTTTCGTCTTGCGGGGCACCTCTGTACAGTGCAGAGCGCCTCAATTCCACGTCTTGCTCAGTCACTAGCAGAATCTGAGAGTGGGTGGTCCTTAACCTTTCCCCAGCAGAGTAGTCTCTTGACCCCCAGCCGACGCCTCCCCTCTCTGGGCGAAAACCTACTGCGCAGGGAAGGCGTGGGTAAAGGGGGACCTCCCTCCCCCCCCCGCTTTGCTCAGGCACGGTGTCCTGGCTCTTTCTTGCATCCTCTGAGCCCTGCATCTCTTCCCCACTAGAGGCGGGGCTTCCCTCCTCCGCTGAGGAAGTGCTGCTTCCCACGATCTTTGGAGGCTCTCTGTAATCCAGCTGCCCTTCCACCTCTCGCCTCTGAGCTGATGGCAGTTCCCTGACACACACACTCCGAAAGGAGGGATTAGAGAACTCCAAACCATTTGCCCGTGTACATCCACAGAAAACAGTACATCTAACTGAAACACATGGAGATCTGCACTGATTGTTGTAATGCATCCCTAATCACTGTTGTATAATTGTAGGATTATTAGAAGCGTTGTGGCTGTGACCCTGCATTTTTGGATTGGCCCCTATACTTCTGCCTTTAGCATTTCTACACACCTGCCTTTAGCAGAAGTGGCCAGAGGTTTCCAAATGTTGATCTACCACTATAAAGACTTTGTGAGGTGCAGCCAGCAAGGGAAGGAAATGCAATCTGTGTGAGAGCTTCTCCCTTCAGGTTGCAAGGATACGAGATGCCTGACCCACCATAACTTGGGAGCAGGGCCTTTAGTGCAGCTGCCCCAGTTTTGGAGAGCAGCATCCCTGCAACGATACAACTGGTGTCCGCTATCTGGAAACAACTGAAAATGGTTGCGTTCAGACCAGCTTTCTCAGCTGAATGAACAGGTCTCTGCCATGAGTGCCTACTTTTTATTGTTTTGATTTATATGATGTAATTTGCAGTGTTGTTTTCAGCCGTTTTGATTTATTTGTGTGCGTTGCCTAGAGGTAAGGATAGAAACTGAAAGACAGACAGACGGACAAACAAACAAACAAGAATACCTTGAATCCCAGAGGCCAGTGAATAAGGTAGAGGTCTAGGTACTCCAGCTTCAAGGCTTTAAGAGTTGCTTTACAGGCACCCTTCACCAAGGCTTTCTCGTGGAATGTGCACCACAGCTGGGAGGGGGGTGGGAAGAGGAAGGATAGCAAGAACACAGGTTAATTCACCAAATTACATCTATTCCACAATGCTTTTTTCTTTTTAAAATAATATTTTATCAAAGCTTTTTCATAATATAATAGGACAAAAGAAACCAATCTAAATAAAAACAAATGGGGGGGGGGGAGGAAACAAGAGTTCTCTTTCAAAAGCCCTTGTCTCACACAGAAAGTGTGGCCCCTCCCAGCTCTCACCTGGGGACTTTCATAGAATCGTGCAACTGCAGAGTTGGAAAGGACCCTGAGGATCCTTTCTTTCTTCTCCCAGTGTCTCATCCTGGGAGAGGTCTCCTCTTCCCTGCCTCTCACTCAGAGCTCCTTCCACCAGTGTTATCTCTCCCCCCCCCCCCCGGAAGAAAATATGTCTATCACATGAACTGATGGGAATGGCTCCATTAATCCGGCAATCTTGCAGGGCTGGGGAAGCAGTGGCCCTCCAGAGGTTACTAAAATGCGACTCCTACCATCCCTGAGCACTGAGCACAAAACAGTTCCTACACAACACAAAATTCACTCCTGGTTTCCCCAAGTTCCTTTGTTTCAGCAACCTAGTCTTTTTTTGACAGTGGTTGTGGACTTGTTGCTATTGCTGAACAACTAAGAGTCAGAAATCCTCAGTAATGCCCTGCACATCGCTCAGAGATCTATCAACAGAACCTGATCCACCTTCTGCTCACCTCTGCTCTAAGGGATCAGACTTTCAGCTTGGGGTGGGGGGTTATTAAAGGTAAAGGGACCCCTGACCATTAGGTCCAGTCATGGCCGACTCTGGGGTTGCGGCGCTCATCTCGCTTTATTGGCCGAGGGAGCCGGCGTACAGCTTCCGGGTCATGTGACCAGCATGACTAAGCCGCTTCTGGCGAACCAGAGCAGTGCACAGAAAAGCCGTTTACCTTCCCGCAGAGTGGTACCTCTTTATCTACTTGCACTTTGGCGTGCTTTCGAATTGCTAGGTTGGTAGGAGCAGGGACCGAGCAACGGGAGCTCACCCCGTCGCGGGGATTTGAACCGCTGACCTTCTGATTGGCATGTCCTAGGCTCTGTGGTTTAACCCACAGCACCACCCGCGTTCCTTGGGGGGTTATTAGACCTAGCCTTATCTTTGGAAGCCCAACCATCTTTCATCGGCTGGGGATGGTATACTGGCTCTGGTCTCTGCTAGCCTGGCCAGTTACTCACATCTATGATAACATCCCTCACTGCTACATTTTGTTGGATGGCCATCTGTCAGGGGATGCTTTAGTTGAGATTACTGTACTGTGGGGGGTTGACCTAGATGATCCTTGGGGTCTCTTCCAACTCTACAGTCCTATGATTCTTTGAAAACATAGGTTACAACCTGGACTGTGTGTATGGGATAGATCTCACCGCTCCTGAACAAACGGCACTGATTCCTCGTCTATTCCCAAACCAAATGCTAGGTGCTCATCTTAACATTCAAAGCCCTAAATAGCTTATGACCAGGATAACTCAGGAAGCACTTCCTCTCCCTGGAACCTGCCAAGGTAAGAAGCTCCCCTGTGGATACGTCATATATGCATTATCTATTAAATATCTGGAAAGTGGCCCATTGGTAAAATATGATGGGCCCTTCTCTCTGGGGACAGTCAGCATCAAGCAAAAAAGAAAGTTTAGGAGTGCATTACAAATCTTGTTGCAACCCACTTTTCAAAGCCCAGCAGGTGGCAAAGTGGGGTATAAATGTATATACCTTACTGACAATGAAAAGGTCCTCACGCTTTACAACCCCAGCCTTGATTTTCTCCTGGATTCCGCTGCCAACCTCTTCTTCATTTTGGTACACATAGGCACAGTCTATGTGGCGATATCCCACGTCAATGGCTTTCTTCACAGCCTCTGCTACTTTCCCTGGTGGGGACTGAACAACAGAGAAATCCTGTTCAAGCATCCCATTAACTTGCCACACCTTCCTCTTTGCTCCACAATCGAGTATCTATCCATTGTCAATACTCTGGGCCTAGCACAGACATAATACTTAAAACATGAGCAGCCAAGCACCCACCATGGTTGGTCACCATAGACTTGGTAAAGATCCTAAACCAGAGGTGGAAAACATTTTTTCTTTTTTTGCCGCGGTGGCCAGATCTGACTTAGTATCAAGACAGCTCATTGCGTTCTACCTTTGTTCTGCAGGCAAATTAAAAAGCAGCCTTGTCATCCTCGCAGAATCTTATATTCGCATCAAAGGCTAATATTGGGAGCAAGTGGGATAGTTTGAGTGGGTGGCAGGCAAAAGCAAAGGAAGCAGGTAATGTGCATTGGGCAAAGACATCTCTGGCGTGTTCAGCAATGTAAAAAATGGAACTTGAAACACACATGCAAGAAATGACCTTGCTGCCCTTTTAAGCTGCTAACATGTAAATAGTCTTTATCACCATCGGTTTCTTTATATACAGTGGTACCCCGGGTTACATACACTTCAGGTTACATACACTTCAGGTTACAGACTCTGCTAACCCAGAAATAGTACCTCGGGTTAAGAACTTTGCTTCAGGATGAGAACAGAAATTGTGCTCGGGTGGCGCAGTGGCAGCAGGAGGCCCCATTAGCTAAAGTGGTGCTTCAGGTTAAGAACAGTTTCAGGTTAAGAACGGGCCTCCGGAATGAATTAAGTACATAACCAGAGGTACCACTGTAATACAATTTTCTACATATTCAGCTGTGCTCAAAGCGGCTCACATAAAAAGCAGTATGAATAGTACAGTGGCTATATAATAAAAGGTATAATATCACTACAATATAACACTTAAAAAACCCCTGTACCAATGGTTAACAGTTCATTTAACAAACATGAAAAGGCAAGCAAGCATATAGCTTATCAATTTTGTAGTCGCCTTAGTCATGTTCGACTCTCCGTGACCCCATGAACCAGAGCATGCCTTGAAAACGCTCGCTTTCTTCTTAAAGCTTCTCCTTTTTTATGTCCATGGAGTTTTCTTAGCAAAATACTGGAGTGGTTTGCAGCTTATTAATAGGCACAACTAAAAATACTTAGCATCATAAAGTTGGAAGGGACCATGAGGGTCATCCAGTCCCAACCCCCTGCAGTACAGAAATCTTTTGCCCATCATGGGCCTCAAACCCTCAACCCTGAGATTAAGAGTCTCATGCTCTACTGACTGAGCCATCTCAGTTACTAGTGTCATCAGTTTTGGGGCGGCTGTTGGGTGTAACATTACTGGATATGCTTTTATCTGTGCCCCAGGCAATGAACGTAATCAAAATGGCATTTGGCTGCCCAAATTATACTTTCAGGCGTGTGCTTTTCTTTCCTCCCTCAGATGCAAGGCACGTCACAGGAAGACTTGGGAGCCTGTGAGAAGTCCAGACCCTCAAGGGCTTGCTGGGACTAGTAGACCAGGAGATAGATCTGGCTATCCCTCAAAGCATCTAGCAAAATAGCAAATGGCAAATGAATTTGTAGGCCCGTTTCATTAAGGATGTCTAGACGCCACCAATATTAAAGGCCAAAGGCTGCAGTGTTTATTAGATTGAAGAATTAGGAGAAGGGAATCTTGTTTGAGACAGATGGGTCCCTACAGCCAGAGATCCTGCTTGACCGACTCTGTGTCACTGCTAATCATCGGCAGAGTGAATTGCCCAACATTTATTGGATTGCACCGAGACCTCTAGCTTACTGAAATGAACAAACTGCCAACAAAAGGTTGTGTATTGGGGTGGTGGGGAATAATTTTCAGGCTGAAACATTGACATATTGTCTATGTGGTGAACATAGGAAACTGGCAGTCTTCCAGTGAGCTGCAAGGCCAGTCCAAGGTAGTAGCAGTAGTGTACAAGGTCCTGAATGACTGGCGATCAAAGTACCTAGAAGAGCACCTCTCTCAAAATAATATCTGGCCCAATCATTGGCAGGAAAGAGCCAGTCCATGCCACCGAGTGCTGCCAGGCTGGGGCAGCCCTCTGACAGGGCCTTCCAGGTGGTGGCTCTCCGCTTGTGGAACAAAATTCCTGGCGAGGTGTGTCCGTCCCGCTCTTTATTAATATTCAGGAGGAATTTAAATACCCGGTACATTCTTGTTCACCCATACATTTGATGGATGATAGTTTATGGCAACCTTGAAATTATTAATTATGAGGGTATGTGGCTATATTTGAACACTTTTAGATGTTCTTATCTTTACTGTTTTTACTACTTTGTTGGCTCCTTTTCGAAGGAATGGCAGGAAATATATTTTAATAATCATCATGCAGCCACAGGGTGGGCCGCACACGGAATTCACGTGTGACAAGTGCACAGCCCCAGAATCTCTCTGGTTCTGATAAGCTTTCTTCTATTTATTTTTGTTGGCACTGACTGTTCCACACTAAACACAAGTTATTGTATATATTATTAGCAAACTTTGCTCCTTCTGCAGCTGAAGTGGCATTATTTACACACAAGAGGAAGGCAGCAACAGGCTACAAAATCTGCTGAAGTACAAAAGATCTACAGGCAGTCCAAAAAGACATAGTTCTTTCCACGGTTTTATTTAATTCCACATGCTTTTGAGAATTATCTGTAAGTTTTACCCATCTGCTCACTTAGGAAAGCATTTCTGGCTTTGCGTTTTCACACTATGCCCTCAGAATATTTAGAGGGATACCACATGAAAATTTGGTAGTACCAAAATTTTTGGTAACCAAGCAGCAGAAGATCTATACATTGTGCACTATATTGCTCTCTGTATTCTGAACCAAGAACTACGTTTATCCTTGATTTGCTAAGCAAGAGACCTGATGCGGCTGATCAAGTGATCACCTATTTGTTGTCTGGTTTTGGCAAATTTGCGGAGGACAAATTTGTGAGGTTTGCAGTTGCAGCCCCAAAATTGAGGATAACATGGTGGAGTGTAAAGATTTAATTGGGAATGGAATATACAGTGTATATATATATATATATGTTTTCGTAGATTTTCACGGGTATAGGAATGCAGGTTTTGGTGTCCTCGGGTGTCTTCCCGTGTAAAAGTTGGGGTGTCTAGGCGACGTTTCGACGAGGTCCCACTCGTCATCTTCAGGCTGGTGCTTTCGGCTTCTTGTTACTGGAACAGAGCGGGATCTCAGTGTTTGAGTTCCTATAAATACTGTAGAGGGGTGTGGTGTATTGCCTCAAAAGTTCTGGGCAGAGGGGAAGTTCCCAGGCTAGTGTTCTTTTCTTCTTTTGTTCCTTAATTACTTGAGGGATATCTTGAGTGATTTCTTGAGTGATATTCTGAGTACCACTTAGGTGGGTCATTAGGTGTGGATTAGTTGCTAAAGCCTTCGTGTCTTGACCTCTTGAATTTGTGAAGAGTTTTTCTGGGAAGATGGCTGTACTGCACTTAGTTGTGCTTTGGCTTGGCTTCGTGTATAGGGGCGAGCTGTGGTTTTGTGCCCTGTGCCAGCCAGATCTGTGTAGGGATTGCAGGGGGGTGCAGCATCCGGAGGTGCCACTATGGTTTGGTTACTGGATGGTGTCTGTAATTTATCTGTGGAGAGGGTCTGGGTTTGGGTCTGGTGTGGTTGATTGGTGGTGGCGTTCTGTGTGCCTCTGGATCTGGTGTCGGTTTTTGTGGGGAGGGCTAATTTCCAGATGTCTGGCAGGCGGGACGTGTCGTCACGCTTGTTCATGTTGTGAGGGTGTTTCTCTATCTCGATGGCTTCCATGATTATTCTCTTGTGGTGATGTTCCATGTTAAAGAGCAATTTGGAATCTGCAAAATTAATTTCGTGTCCTGTTTCTTTCATGTGTTGGAAAAGAGAGGAAGATTTTTCTTCTTTTTTGACGGCATTCTTGTGTTCTGCGATACGTGCATTTATTCGTCTGTTTGTTTGTCCAATGTACGTGGCTGGGCAGACTTTGCAGGGTATTTCATAGACCCCTTGGTTTTCCAACTGGATTTTATCTTTGGGGTTTCTGAGGATATTGGCTATTTTTTGGTTGGTGCAAAAGGCTGTTTTGATATTGTGTTTATGGAGGATTTTGCTAATTTTATCTGTAGTGCCCTTGATATAAGGAAGGAGGGCCATGCCATTGTTTTCTTCTGTGTCTTGGTTTTTGGGGGGTGTTTCTTTTTGGATTAGCTTCGTAACCCTGTTTTGCTGGTATCCATTGGCGATTAACACATTTGAGAGATTCTGTAACTCAGTTGTCAAGTGGTCTTTGTCAGCCAGGCGTTTGGTTCTGGAGATGAGGGTCTTGGCTACGGAGTTTATTTGTGCAGGGTGGTGGTGTGATTGAGCATGTAAGTAGCGGTTGGTGTGTGTTTTTTTCCGGTAGATAGTGTGTCCTAGGGAGCCATCAGAACACAAACCCAAACTTTGGCTCAGATATGTTGACGACACCTTTGTAATTTGGCCACACGGGAAAGAAAAACTAGATAGCTTCCTCACACATCTCAACAGCCTACACCCCAAAATACAATTCACTATGGAAATAGAAGCCAACAACCAGCTTCCCTTCCTTGACGTCCTAGTCTACAAAAAACCTGATGGCTCCCTAGGACACACTATCTACCGGAAAAAAACACACACCAACCGCTACTTACATGCTCAATCACACCACCACCCTGCACAAATAAACTCCGTAGCCAAGACCCTCATCTCCAGAACCAAACGCCTGGCTGACAAAGACCACTTGACAACTGAGTTACAGAATCTCTCAAATGTGTTAATCGCCAATGGATACCAGCAAAACAGGGTTACGAAGCTAATCCAAAAAGAAACACCCCCCAAAAACCAAGACACAGAAGAAAACAATGGCATGGCCCTCCTTCCTTATATCAAGGGCACTACAGATAAAATTAGCAAAATCCTCCATAAACACAATATCAAAACAGCCTTTTGCACCAACCAAAAAATAGCCAATATCCTCAGAAACCCCAAAGATAAAATCCAGTTGGAAAACCAAGGGGTCTATGAAATACCCTGCAAAGTCTGCCCAGCCACGTACATTGGACAAACAAACAGACGAATAAATGCACGTATCGCAGAACACAAGAATGCCGTCAAAAAAGAAGAAAAATCTTCCTCTCTTTTCCAACACATGAAAGAAACAGGACACGAAATTAATTTTGCAGATTCCAAATTGCTCTTTAACATGGAACATCACCACAAGAGAATAATCATGGAAGCCATCGAGATAGAGAAACACCCTCACAACATGAACAAGCGTGACGACACGTCCCGCCTGCCAGACATCTGGAAATTAGCCCTCCCCACAAAAACCGACACCAGATCCAGAGGCACACAGAACGCCACCACCAATCAACCACACCAGACCCAAACCCAGACCCTCTCCACAGATAAATTACAGACACCATCCAGTAACCAAACCATAGTGGCACCTCCGGATGCTGCACCCCCCTGCAATCCCTACACAGATCTGGCTGGCACAGGGCACAAAACCACAGCTCGCCCCTATACACGAAGCCAAGCCAAAGCACAACTAAGTGCAGTACAGCCATCTTCCCAGAAAAACTCTTCACAAATTCAAGAGGTCAAGACACGAAGGCTTTAGCAACTAATCCACACCTAATGACCCACCTAAGTGGTACTCAGAATATCACTCAAGAAATCACTCAAGATATCCCTCAAGTAATTAAGGAACAAAAGAAGAAAAGAACACTAGCCTGGGAACTTCCCCTCTGCCCAGAACTTTTGAGGCAATACACCACACCCCTCTACAGTATTTATAGGAACTCAAACACTGAGATCCCGCTCTGTTCCAGTAACAAGAAGCCGAAAGCACCAGCCTGAAGATGACGAGTGGGACCTCGTCGAAACGTCGCCTAGACACCCCAACTTTTACACGGGAAGACACCCGAGGACACCAAAACCTGCATATATATATATATATATATATATATATATATACACACACACACACACACACACACACACACACACACATATATATACATACCATTAGTATCATGTTCGTGTGAGTGTATGTGATTGTATGTGATTGTGTTTTAATGCTATATTTATGTATATACTGTAAAGGACGTATACTCTTTTTTCTGGTGGTTGATATGACCATGATGGTCGAAACAACAACAAACAATAAATACACTTCAGAAACAAAAATCCTTTCGGAGGTGGGGTGGGGTGGAGCAAAAACAGGTTCAGTCTGAGGAAGAGGTTGAAGAGAGAAAGCTTGTCCATCAAGTTCTCAATAGAGGGTGTGTGGCTTGCTGCAGAGTCAAATGGCAGCTTCATTTAAAGTCTCCAGCACCCTTGGGAATGAAATCGCTCTTTGTTACCTTTCTAAGCACACCTCCTGAAAGGTAATGCTGCAGGGCTTGCGGGGGCCAAGAAGCAAATTAGCAAGGCCTGACTGGCAGGAAGCTATAGCTCCTGACTGCTCAGAGATCTCAGAAGAAGCTTGTGAGGCAAAAATGGTTCCTGGGGCCTGAAAGGTGGGAAACCTCCAAGCAGTTCAGATAATAAAAAGTACTCAGTAGAGGTGAGGTGGCCCAGTGCAAAGCTCATCCTCTTGGCCATTACGCCAGCTTCCTTCAACCTGGGTCCTTCCAGATGTTTTGTGCCCAGGGCTGATGGGAGCTGCCACCCAAAATATCTGGAGGAAACCAGGATGGAGAAAGCTGAACTATGCTAAGCCTCTGATTAGCCAAAACAGACTGAACTGCAAGGCTGGCTGCCAGAAATTCACCAGCACGTTATGTCTTTTTGTCCCATGAGAACATCATCCTTTTAAGTCGACCCTTAGGATTATCTTCAAACTACTGGAAAAGAAAAACAAGCAAACCAACAATGCCGTTTTCTACTTTTTCCTCATTAAAATAAAATGGCCCTCTACAAAACAGAAGTTGCTGCTGCTCCTTGTAAGAAACGGAATTTATTTCCTCCTTTTTCCTTTGAGGCCCAGGCAACATGTTTGGCCAGGCAGAACCCCACCTGCCTCACAAAAATCTACAACACAGATCTGGAATAAGATTAAAGATGCCCAAAGAGTACAACATGTAAGCACACACAGTTTCCTTGTTGCATTTTCTCTACAAACTTTGCCAGCTGCTTCTTCAGATCCCCCGCCACCGCTGTTTATCTTACTCGCTTCAGATTTAAGTGGAGCCTGCAGCTACACTTAGTGGTTGGGTTTTGCAGTTAAGAGTGTTGGACTAGGTTCAAATCCCCAATCTGCCATGAAACTCACTGGGTGAACTTGGTGGTCCATTCACATTCTCTCAGCCTAACCTTACGAGGATTAAATGGGGAGGAGAAGCAGAACCACATATACTACCTTGAGCTCAGTGGAGAAGCAAAATGTGTACGTTATAATAAATAGATAACTGCTTTTGTGAAGTGTTCCGATAGCCCATACCTTCCAGCATACTCCATTTCTACCCAGTTTTCTGTCCCCAACTCAGCATTTCATGGACACTGAGGACACTCTGTCCTCATTAAAAATCAATGATCATTATATTCACCTTCCCAGGCAGTTCCCCACCCCTCTGTCCCCTTAGGGATTTGTTCTTAAGCATTTTCTTTTTTAATTTCTGCAAATCTCTGGGTTCTCCAATGTCTTTTGATACCTCCGGCTCCCTGAGCATGGGTAGGGCTGTTTTGGCTACATGAGCCAAGGCACTCGCCTCGGGACATCGAAATCCGAGGAAGCATCTCTCTTTCAAGCTGCAAAAACGCCTTCCCCTTTTAAAAAACCCCAATGTTTGTTTTCTTTTCTTTTTTTAAGAAATAAAAATAAATGTTTTCTTACACAGCTTAAACCCTAAAAATGGCATTAGCAAAGCTTGGGAGACCAAAAGAAACTTCACTGTTTTTACAAGTAGTCTCCTTCAGGCAGCCAATAAAATCTAGCAGGATGAGAACGTTCTCTGCCACTCCTTGAAAGAGACTCATTGAACTGAATAGAACTTCCAACTAAGCGTGCATAAAATAATTCTGCTTTACTGCCAAAAAATTCCCCAGTGAAGCTTCTTTACCTTCAACGGCTGCACAATCTGCAAAAATTCGGAAGGCAAATATTTTCCCCCAGCAGCCAGTGAAGACAAAAGCAATCTTCCTGCAGAATTCTTATAGCACATATAAAACACTTAAGGGCCCAACAGGGAAAAAAAAGAAGTTGGTCACTTCACCCCTATTAGTTCCATAAAGGTTTTTTTTTTGGGGGGGGGCTTATTGCCAAATTATAGAGTTTAAGAGCAGCAGCCGTGGGCATGGAGGTACATCAGAATTATTGGCATTAGAATTTTTTAATATATTTTTTAATGTTACGGTGGTAATGGAGGAAAACTGTGTTAGAAAGCAGTTTTAAACAAAGTTGAAATCAATTATATAAAATAGGCCAAACCATTTCCAGATATCCATTTTATAAACCAGTTTCACACTAACTCTGACCCATATTTTTTATTCCAGTAATGTCTCTGCCCCTCTCCGCACAAAAAAATATCCAAGCAGCACAGCACAAGGAATTTTATTCATGCAATTTACTAATCTTAACAATGGACTTTCAAGGAAAGAGGAAGGAATGTTATATAACAGCTGCTTGCATTTCACAGAATAAGGAATTGCTCCGCTCTGTATACCACCAAAAAGACAAATTAAGCAAAATCTGCAAAATATATTAAAGGGGGTACGGAGACCAGAGTGTCCCGAGAGGCAGATCTGATCAAAGACAAACCGGAAAAAGCAGAAATAAAGTAAAAACTGCAAAAGCAGCAAACGTGCACCCTATTTTGGGGCATGCAAAACGAAGCTTTTAATTACTTTGGATGCTGCCAGACGCAGTGGAAAGCTTTGTCCGAGGGGAGGAAAAAGATCGCCCAGAAAGCATGAACTGGGAGGTGGCGGCAGCTGCAGCAGCAGCAGGGTGGGCAGATGGAAGATGCCATCGGCCTCAAGAGACCCGCTTACCATCCCTCTTTCTTGACACGACAAACACCCACCTTCAAGTCCCCAGGCCCAGAATGGGCATCTTCGCTTTGGTGCAGAGCTCCACATATTTGGCCATGATTTCCCGGGCGCCGAGGGGGGAGCGAAATGCCACGTTAGGCCGAGAAGCGAGTTGGAAGCGCAGCGCAGCCGCCTCCAAAGCAGGCGCATTTAATGGGCTCTAGCCACGCCCCGGCAGGCGCTCGTCGCCCAGAGGGGGCTGGAGGAAAAACGTCGAGACATTTCATGTTTGGGGGCTGCTCCCTCCCGCCAACAGGCCCGCGTCTCCTCCTTGTGCGCTGCGCAGCCCAGCGCCTTTTGATTCGGAAGGGAGCGCCGCTGATCCCCGTGAAAACAAGCGCGCGTAAAATTGCAAAGAAAAAAGTTGGAGAGGGGGGTGGTAAATGTGGCTTGCGGTTTATTAGACCCTCTTTGAGTGTTAGATCTGGACTTTTTCGCGGCGATCGCAGAGAGGAGCAGCTTTGCGCCTCCCCATCCAGCCGCAGCGCATCATCCTTGCCCCAGATAGTCGGGCCGGCTGCCTATGAAAGGGACCCGACGCCGGCCCAAGCGGGGTCAGGAAAGCGCAGCTGCTTTGCGAAGAGGGAGGGAGTTGGGGGGGGGGCGGGAGCTAGGCTCGATCCGGGCGAAGGAGTCGCGGCCTCAGCAGCAGCAGCCGGTTGGAAAGGATAAGGCGGAGCAGGCGCTTGCCCCGGGGCGCGCAAAAAGGGAGGCTTAGGTGGCCCACAAAGGTCCGAATAGTTAAAGCTATGGTTTTCCCAGTAGTGATGTATGGAAGGGAGAGCTGGACCATAAAGAAGGCTGATCGCCGAAGAATTGATGCTTTTGAATTATGGTGCTGGAGGAGACTCTTGAGAGTCCCATGGACTGCAAGAAGATCAAACTTATCCATTCTGAAGGAAATCAGCCCTGAGTGCTCACTGGAATGACAGATCCTGAAGCTGAGGCTCCAGTACTTTGGCCACCTCCGGAGAAGAGATACTCCCTGGAAAAGACCCTGATGTTGGGAAAGATGGAGGGCACAAGGAGAAGGGGACGACTGGGGACGAGATGGTTGGACAGTGTTCTCGAAGCTACCAGCATGAGTTTGTGGGAGGCATGGGAAGACAGGAGTGTCTGGCGTGCTCTGGTCCATGGGGTCAGTGGCGTAGCGTGGGTTGTCAGCACCCGGGGCAAGGCAAGTAATTTGTGCCCCCTAACCCGTGGATTTGCGCCCCCTAACCCTAACCCCCAGATGTTGCGCCCGGTGCGGCCGGCCCCCCCTGCACCCCCCACGCTACGCCACTGCATGGGGTCACAAAGAGTTGGACACAACTAAAGTACTAAACAATAACAACAATAGGTGGTGAGGACGTGCTCTTTGCGAAGGGAGCCGAAACAGAGTCAGGCCTGCCTGGGGACGTGGGGGACACGGCCCGGCTCTCGCTGGTCCCGAGGGAAGCGCCAGGCGAAGCAAGCCAGCTTCTTACAGCGGGATGGGTCCAGGAAGGAAAGCGGGGTCAGGGCCGCACCAAGGCATTTTGGCACCTGAGGCGAAGTACAACCAGGGGACAATGAGGGAGGGAAGATCTGCATCAGGAACAAGAAGAGAATAAAGATCTACATCGGGAATGGGGCGTGGGGGAGGCGAAATCAAATCAACCTTGCCGGATGGTTGGAGTGGGGATCAAGAGCCATGCAAGGAGGGAAAGGGCTTGTTTTGAATTACACTAGGCAGGTGCAGAGCCCAGGAGACCCCAGAGTGGTCCCTAGGGGTGAGAGGAGACTTAAACAGCAGAAATCCAAAGAGGCAACGCCTATCTGCAAGCCTCAACTATTTCCTGTTTTTGTTCGTTACAGCCAGGATCTCTAGCCTTGGGGGTGGGTGGGGGTGTACACTCCATTCTCCGTAGGTATGAATGTAGGGTTAGTCTGCTAGGTAGGGAAGTATCTTCACTCCAACTGCTATTTTCCTCTTTTCCATTCCAGGTTTTAAATATTTTTAGGCAATAAAGCTTTGAACCTTCATTTTTGGCCTGGTTATTTGTCCTTATATTCCCTCTCAAAGGAAAACCCAGTGTGTGGGGTGGGTGGCCTTTCATCCTGGTACCCTTTCATTCCCTGTGCAAAGAAAGGGGTCAGCAAACTTTTTCAGCAGGTGGCCGGTCCACTGTCCCTCAGACCTTGCGGGGGGCTGGACTATATACTGGGGGGGGGGGGAATGAACAAATTCCTATGCCCCACAAATAACCCAGAGATGTATTTTAAATAAAAGGGCACATTCTGCTCATGTAAAAACATGCTGATTCCCAGACCGTCCGCAGGCCGGATTTAGAAGGCGATTGGGCCAGATCCGGCCCCTGAGCCTTAGTTTGCCTACCCATGTGAGCTGTCTGTGTCCATGGCGCATCATCACCTTGACACACAACAAGGCTGTTTTTTTTAAAGTTCACTATCTAGTTCCACCCCAAATCTGTTGGCCATGACAAACTGGCTTTGGAGGGCATGCATTTAAACTGCAAGCCCCACCCTCCATTTTTAAACCATGAAATGTATTCCTACTTGTTCGTAAATAATCCCAAGGTCCTTCCATTATCTAGCCAAGGCAGTTAAAGAACAAGCTCAAAATTGATTTTAACCTCAAGGGGAAATTCTGCTCTGCTCAATGGCCTCATGGGAGATCACAAGCTTTCTTTTTGATCTTCACCAGCTAAATCCTATGTACCAAATCTTATTCAGAATTTTATTTATGATACCTCATGATTTTTCCTGGCTCACACTGCAGCCAGGAAAATCATGAGGCTGTATGGGTTCTTAGTGGAGGGGTAGTACCTCTGATGAGGGGACACATCCTGCTCCTTCTGGGGTTGTTTGTCCACCTTTGGTTTTTTTTTAAATGATATTTATTAAATTTTACAGACCATATAAAATTACAAAATTAAAAATAGGAAATAGAAAAAAGTAACAATAATAAAAGAAAAAAAATACAAAAATACAAAGACAAAATAGATAAAAAGTAAAAAAAGAGAAAAGTTAGAAAAAGTGCATGTTTTCATATCTTATATTTCATTTACTTGTTTCCTGACCTCCTCACACACCCCTTTTTTGTATTCCAGTTCACATAATTAATTCAGCAATTCCTTACCCTCTATCATTTATCTTCACTTAATATCTTAACCTATTATAACTATATATTTCCAATCATTGTCAATCCATATTTACATATTCTTGTTAATCTTTTTACCAATACCGTTTATTTTCAATCCAACATCCCTTTAACATTCATTAATTTTACAGTATTTCTGCAAGTAGTCTTTAAATTTCTTCCAGTCTTCTTCCACCACCTCTTCTCCCTGATCTCGGATTCTGCCGGTCATTTCTGCCAGTTCCATGTAATCCATCACCTTCATCTGCCATTCTTCCAGTGTGGGTAAATCTTGTGTCTTCTGTTTGTCCATCTTTGGTCCCCACTCTGCACTCAGCTTTCACTTGTGGCTCCTAGAAATTGTCAGCACACAACAGCAGCCACACCCAGGGAACGGTTTTGGCGGGCTAAACCAGGTGAAGGTAGCCGATGGGTCTCAAACCCTCGGTGAGTTAGGGACTTCCCTTGCATGCCAAGACAGGCTCCGGCAGATTGAGCAGACGAGACCAATAGTGGGTCCAGTGGTCAAGAAGGTGGTTTCTGCACGTACTGTAGAGGGAGGTGAGGGGCAGACGGGGCTTGCCAACCTGGGAAGGTAGCCTATCTAGGAGAAGGAAAGCTCTGATCCTAAACCTCTGCTGCCTTATGGGAGAAGATAAGGCTAAGGAGTAAACCCTGCACAAATCCGGAGTGCAGTTCCTAAGACAATTGGACGGCGCCTTTTATGATTCCTTCTGGCAGCTCCTGAAACCAAGCTGGTGCCAAAACGTATTGCTCTGCTTTCCTTTGGACCACTTCAACAAGGCTTGTTGTCTAGGCAGCCCAGCACCTCCATACACAGTGCCCAGGCTTTCACCCTGGGGAGGTCACTTCAGCACTGCTAATGCAGCAGTTTTACTTCACCCCCAGAGGAGCACTCCATTGTCTCTCAAGATGGACGGATAATGACAACTGCAGCCCCATTTTGTTCATAACAAGCAGGAAACCTGAGGCATGAACTTACTATGGCTTAAAAGAAGCCATTATTTTCTTCTCCTCAGCTCTGCATCTGCACTCTGGAAACATAATACTAAGCTTGCAGGCCTGATTATTAATTTCTGTATAGCTCTCTGAACACTCAGAAGCACCAAACTTCTTTCTCTTCCCCAAGCATCATGGAGCAGAATACAAGCAGTTCCAGACAACGGTCAGTTCCTGGGAAGAAGAGACCAAATGGCAGTTTTGCAAGCAAACAAAACTTTTCACAGTGTCCCAATATTGCCAGAGTGCCATTAAGGAAACAAAAGGTGGGAGGAATTTCATCATATGCAGTTTTTCACCCTCACAGCAGCATAGGAAGCTGCCAGCCAGACCAATGGTCCATCTAGCTCATTATTGATTACACTGATTGGCAGCTGCTTTCTAGGATTTGACAGGAGACTGTCCCAGGCCTACTTGCAGAGGCCAGAGATAGAACATGAGACCTTCTGTATGCACTGAGCTATACAGTGGTGCCTCGCAAGACGAAAAGAATCCGTTCTGTGATTCTCTTCGTCTAGCGTTTTTTTCGTCTTGCGAAGCAAGCCCATTGACGGATTAGCAGATTAGCGCTATTAGCGGCTTTTAGCGGCTTATCTGCTGATCGGATCAGCTGATAAGCGGCTTAGCGGATTAGAAAAAGGGGGGGAAAGGAAAAAAAACCCTCAGGAACTCGCAAGGCATTGTCGTCTTGCGAAGCAAGCCCATAGGAAATTCGTTTTGCGAAGCACCTCCAAAACGGAAAACTCTTTCGTCTAGCGAGTTTTCCGTCTTGCGAGGCATTCGTCTTGCGGGGCACCACTGTATAGCCCTGTCTCTCATGCAGGGTCAGGTTATGTTGACAAAAGTTTTCAGAACTCTCACTAAGTCGTCGTCGTCGTCCGCCGATATAGTTTAAATATGAATATACTTGCCATCATTTCGCAGGTGCAAACAGGGACACATTTCTGCAACATTCCTATTCTCTACCACAGATCTCTACCTGCACTCCATTGCACATTGCTGGAGGTTATTATTTGCCTGTGGCGTTCATTTACCCTGGAATAGCCTATCCTGCTCTGGTTTAAAAGCAAGTGGGGATTTGTTTTTGTTTTATAATGAAAGATCTACATACATATATATAATTGAACCATATATAATTGACCCATAATATATTAACATAATTTTTTTAAAAAAATGAAGTGGCATGCTCAAAATTGCATGTCGTTGTGCCTGATATTAATATTCATGCCTATGCATTTACATATGTGTGTGCAAGAAAGCTGAACCCTCCCCAGCAATGTATTCAATAAATGTGTAAGGGGAGGTGGAGGTACAGCAGCCTAATTCTACAGCCACCCCACCCCAGCATCCACACATTTGCTATGAGTGAGAAGGGAGTTGTTCTATGCATGTCCTGATTTGGTCAGTTGGAGTGATGCACATGTAACAGGTGGATGGTGAGGGGTCAACAGGTGCATTGGTGCAACCTCCTCCCCTTATCTGAACACTATATGTGTATGTAATCTAGACCTTATTAGATAAAATATCACCAGATGTAACTTCTGGAGATGTGAAGGATGGGCTGTGTCTCATAAGAATTAGTTTCACTAGCACACCTGTGAAAATAATGACAGAAATGTTAAAAGCCACATTCAGAATATCTGCAAAAGGCAGAATAGGTAGAAGCAGGGCCCGTTATTTATCAGGGATAGATAAACACACAAACTCCATAGTAAACAGAGATGATTACAGTAGATAGGGAAATCTTTTGCTTTTGTTTATTACTTCCTTAAATTAATGAAAAACGGACCTCTAGTGGCTGAAATGGGAAACAGTGCATTATATCCTGTAGCAGCATGTTCAGCAGATGTATTGAAGAACCACATCTTACCACAACCGACTTTTTCTTTACCGAGAATGAATAACGGTAATAAAATATAGAGGAAAAGTTGTGCATTTCCCCCCTACATGAAGTTGTTCGGGTTTAAACTGCCCCAGGATTCATTGTTGTTTTTGTCAAAAAGTAGTTGAGACTGCTTCGACAGCCTTGAGCACGTGTACGTGCTTATGTACATAACGTGATCGCACATATTTGAACTACTCTGAAAGAAAAGAATGACATTTGAAGTGGCAAAAATATTCATTTGTGATGGCTCTTTGTATTCACCTGAATTTGCAGTTATCAAAGACAACCCGGCTGGGGCAACCCAGTCTGATGGGCGGGGTACAAATAATAAAATTATTATTAGCATTGAGATCCAAAATTGTGAACTCTGGTTTCCGATTTCCATCCCGATGGCTCTGCTATGAGCAGGCCTGACTACAGAAGAGCTGGAACACTGACCCCGCCCTCCATAGTGTCCATCCAAACGCTCAGTATCTTCTTTGCTTACGGGCCTCAATTATAAAGCCATCTAACAGAGAAAGAAAGTTCCAATGAACCCAGCAGGGTTTACAGTACGCATGCGCAGAGGCGCGCTTGCACGTGCAGAACTGCAACAAAGGAACCTACACTAGCGTCCCAACTATGCCACCAACGCAACGCTCCAAAGACGGCCCACAACCGGCGAACCAGCTGCTTATTGGCTTGGAACCACGTCGATCATCGCTCTGCCCAATCCAGCCCCTCTTTCCTCCCGTGGCGGCACCTGGGAGTTGATGCCGCGCGAGTCGTTCCCGGTCACGTAGTCCACGGCCTCCCTCTCCGCTGTCGTCATCGCGGAGCTCTTCCTGACAGGCGGCCGCTCCGCTTCCTATCTGTGAGCGGCAACCCAAAGCTCCAATCGGATGGAGAGGATCCGAGGGGGCTGGTGAAGTTCTCGCCCCTCCCACCAGCAGGACCCAGCCTGGAGCTGTTAGCAACTGTCTGCGGCCGCAGCTGCATCAGCAGCATTTGCACGGGGGCTGCCTTTGCTTTCGGCGCTCTGGCTTTCTCTTGTGCCGAGGTAACGGGTGGTCAGAGCAATTTTCAATATTCGCATGGGGATTTCACCCAATAATATAATGGAGAATATTTTAATGGTGCATGGCGGCAGTTTAGGCTTGTTTTGCTATGCACCCTTTTAATTTTAGTCTTGGGCTTGGATGTTGCTATTCTTGTTGTTGTTAACTATTATTAACTATTATTATTATTATCATTATTGTTGTTGTTGTTGTTGTGGTTAACTATTATTAACTATTGTTGTTAGCCGCCCTGAGCCCGGTCTTGGCTGGGGAGGGCAGGGTATAAATAAATTATTATTATTGTTATTATTATTATTATTCTGTTCGCCTTGCCTCTTCCCCTGAGTATTTCTCAAACTCCCATTATCCCTAGCTAGTGGCACCAGTGGTCGGGGGTTTTTGTGTGTGATGGGAGTTGTAGTCCATCAACAGCTGGGTACCCAAGTTGGAGAAACACAGTCTGAGGCTTAGAAAGGATGGTGTTTGGAGCTAGATTTTGGAGATTTGGTCTTTAGTCCAGTGACCATTGTCATGGATGAGATTCTTGCATTGCGGGGTGGGGGTGGGGTGGGATGGGGTCCGCTAGATGACCCTCAAGGGTCCCTTCCAGCTCCATGATTCTATGACCATAGGAAGCTGCTTTGCACTGAGCCAGGCCATAGGTCTAATCTAGCCCAGGACTATCTGTACAGAATTGCACTGACTTGCAGCCGTACAAGGTGCTGGTGTCAGGGGGATTTATAGGTTGTTTCTGCTTGTGATCTGACTCCGCGTTGGATCTCTGTATCCAGTGATGTATTTTTAAGTGCACATGTTGTGCTGTTTTTGGTTCAGCCGTAGAAACTGGTGTCAATATAGTTGGAAGTTGTGAAGAACATTTTTGTGTGTGCAAAAGCACAAAAATTGGAGAAGGTATTTTAAAATAGATTTTTTTAAAAAGAAAATGTTCAAAGCTATGCTATCTGAGTAATATCAGCCAACACCTTGTAAATACTCCTTTACCAGGCTTTGCTTTTGTGCGTGTTAACAGCAGCTGGATTCACAAACAATTAGAGTATTGCAATTAGGTGATCGTTCTGGCTTCTTCCTGCAGATTGCCTTTGATCAAACTGTTGTTTATGCTTTAAAGGCTCAAGAGTAGGACAGGCATTTGACCCCTTTTGGCTGGTAATCCCACCTGTTATGTAGGTCAGTATGCAGCACGGGGGCTGGACTGAGTGTGGGGCTGCCAGATGGAAGAGGCCTGAACATTTTATAGCTCTGTAGGAGAGATAATTTTGTCATGCAGAGTGCTTAAATTCTCTTTCCTACACCATAAAAGGTGCAGGACCCCTGTCTAAGGCAGGGGCCAATGGTTAGAGTGTTAGACCAGGGCTGGGAAGACCATTAAATTATTGGTCACTCATAACCAGTTATTCCCTTTTTGCCTGGTTTACCACATGGGGTTATTGGAAGGATAAAATGAGGGATTCAGTGTCTGCTACCCTGAGCTATTTGGAGGAAGGGCAGGTTAACACAACTGTTAAAAGTACTGGAGTGCTGTTCTCCTTTGGACCTGGGTTGGGAAAAGGAATAGAGAGCAACATTTGGTTCAAAAATGCCAACAGATGATGACTGCATGTGCATCACCTCCAAGCCCCTTCCAAACCATCCTGCCCATATATTTGTAATAGTGAAGAAGCCTGTCTTGTTTGTACACTGATGTTCTTTGCAGAAACGGTTTATCCTGGATTGCCCCTGTGTTTTGTTCTCCAGGAACCTCATGGGAACACTGGGATGTTCTCTTTTAACCTCTAGGACAGATCAGATGACAGTGGTAACAAAAAGAACATTCTCGCCTGTGTGTGCTGCATTTTAACAGAACCAATTAGTTCATGTTTTCTGCCCTCACTAGACAGTTAGATAACTACAGTAGTACTGGGTTGTTTCTGCAGCACTTTGAAAGCTTCTCTTTAGGATTTCCACCTTCTTTTCCCTTGAACAGCTGCAGAGAAAGTAGGAATTCAATATCAGATTTTTGCTTTATCGATGTAGAGATGTGGTGATTCTTGAAACATCACTCACTGTTTTTATTCTAAAGGCACAAGTTCCATGCTAGAAATATGGTGACAGACCTTATTCTGAGACTGAGCATGTGAGAGGTAGAGTTATCTGTCTGTAGCCCTAACCTTGTGCCCATTTTACAGCAGATAAAGCTTTACAGAAATATATATATATATTGAGAAAAGCTCTTTAACTGCTCAATTTCTGCATAAAGGCACAGAAGCAGGACAACTGTAGCAGAATTAGGAGCCTAAAGAGCTTCTCCAAAGAAATCTGTGTTTACTTGAACTTGAGAGGGGAAATGAAAATGGAAGCTATAGGGACCTGTCATGTTAAAGGTTAACCTTGTAGAGGAACTTGGCAGGTATGACTTCTATTAATATCACTGTGAGGCACTTAGTCAGCTGAAGGCGTTTGGATCCCTCCTCTGGGAGTTCATGGCAGAAAGAGTGATAGCGTACAGGTGACCATTCTGTTGCTTTCTGTATCATTCATCTGAGTGTTTTTCAAACTTGGGTCTCCAGCTGTTGCTGGACTACAGGTCCCATAATCCCTGACCACTGGTCCTGCTACCTAGGGATGATGGGAGTTGTAGTCCAACAACAGCTGGCGACCCAAGTTTGAGAAACACTGACCATTTGACCAAGTTGATATCCAGTGACTGCAAGTAAGCAAGTGGTAGCTTGGCTCACAGAACATAAGCAGAAATCAACAGCAAGATGAGTGTTTGCGTGTTAACATTGCTGGATGCCTCCGTCCACATTGCCATGTAGCTGTGTGTGTTTGTCATCTCTTTCCCCTGCTCCATTTACCAGATTGCAAGTGCAATCCTATTCACGTTTACTAAGAAATAAGAATCACTAAGATTAATGGGGCTTGTTCCCAGCTAAATGGGCATAGCATTGCAGCATAAATGCCCTCACCAAAAGCTGCTATTTGTCCTGCAAATACAAGTAATATCATACAGGGACCCTGTGGATACTGATAAATATTTTTTGGGAAGGCAAATACAGTGGTACCTCGGGTTACATACGTTTCAGGTTACATACGCTTCAGGTTACACACTCAGCTAACCCAGAAATAATGCTTCAGGTTAAGAACAGAAATCGGGCTTCGGCCGCGCTGCGGCAGCAGGAGGCCCCATTAGCTAAAGTGGTGCTTCAGTTTAAGAACAGTTTCAGGATAAGAACAGACCTCCGGAATTAAGTACGAATTAAGTACTTAACCCGAGGTACCACTGTAGCAGGGAGGGGGGAGGTGATTTAAATTGTGGAAATAGTGTGTGTATGAGGAAGGTTTAAAAACTCTTTCCACTCCAATCCCACACCTAGCTGCCTTGATCTAAAGGGAAGAGTTGGAAGATCCTATTCTCAGATCTCCAAAATCCGTGTCTGAATGTGTAGCTACATCCCAGTGATTCCACCCACTCCCCATTGTGCAGATGGTGGTGGTGGATTAAGTCAGACCAGGAAGAAATACCCCATTTCTGGTTTATAGAAAATATTAGACTGCATGCCTCACCACTTCTGTTAAAACCAACCAGTAGTCTTCAGAGCCCAGAAGTGCTGCTTAATTTGGGAATAAATGGACTGAAACCTTAAGCCAATGACAATATACACGCAAATCTCATTTTGACGCAACTCAGATGGCTCTTAATGGGAAGCCTGTTCAGCAGTGGACAGACTTGGTTTGCTTTGCACTCTGGAGAAATTGTGGCGGCCCTGCAGCTTGGCTTCACTGGGAACCACATGTCACAGAGAGCGCTGTAATTTTTGCAGACAGCTGAAACCTAGCGTTGGCCCAGCAGGAGGAACTGATTATGTAACAGGCCTTTCTCCCATCTCCATGCTGTTTGGGTATGAAAACTGGAAATCGAACAGCAAACAGGACTTGGGCTTTAAGCAAAGTTTGAACTTCAGAGTTCAGTTGCCTGAAGTTTCTCAGAAAACAATACAGTTATCTATACTTATTATTTTTATGCAGTAGCAAGTAGATATTTTCTAGCCCCAACTTTATGACTCTAGTCTCATGTTGGGAAAGTTGTGGTTAGAATGCTTCTCCCTAACATGCCAGGTGCCAGAGTTCAAGGATTCCTGTAATTTTGGTTTTGTTGTGTATGGAGGAGTATTCACTCATCTGAACTCATAGCTCAGACATAGTTTTACCACCTCTGGGAATACTAATATTTGATTCTTCCCCCCTGACCCCGACCCTAACTTCAGTAGCTTTCATGGTGTTTTCTTTTTCTCTTTTAATATTGCAGCCTACCTATAAAGTCTTTTGCCTCATATTTGTGTAGGATGAATGCATTTGCAATGGATAAGGTGAGTTCAAATTGTTTTTATCTTTATCTTGTTTTAAAGATGTTGCATGATTTTTTTTATGTGCTCTTGTCTCCTGCCTTTGTAGCTTGGCAGGTGTCTGGGATGGGTTGGATGAGCAAGCCATGATAAAGCAATTTGGTTGGATTTGGGCATAATGTCATACCACACTTAAATAGAGTTATGGTTTGTAAGCCAACAATAAACATAGATTAGCATCATGGGTTATTGGCAGAAAATAAACTAGGTCAGCCCATTGAACTGGGTTCACATATTCAAACGAACCTGTAGTTAGGCTGGACCAGTGATGGTGTAGCGTTATGTGCAAACCAGGTCAGTGTCTAGATCATGCACCAGCTCCATTTTGATTGCTAGCACCAGTGGATGTGGCACCCTGCTTCTTTTGGGTTTGAATTTCCATTAGGTTTGAGCAGTCCTGTTATTCGAATGCTTCTTCAGTGTTACAATTCCAGTGGTGCAGTCAGAAGGTCTATTATGAAGAAACTGTAATCAGTGAAAGCTGAAGCTGAAGAAGTGTGATTTATTAAAACCTGCACTAACCCAATGACTTATTGGTATATGAATTAAGCTGATTTATTGGGAATTAAGCTAGTTTATTTGGAAATGGTGGAGTCCTGCGGAGGTGCTAATGAGTCTCAAAGCAGCAGAAGAACAAGCACAAAAAAATGTCCTTGCTTAATAGCTGTATTTTTGAGATATGGAGAAAGAGGGTCACACCCACTGACCCCTGGACCTTTCCCCAGCAATAGGTAAAGGTAAAGGGACCCCTGACCTTTAGGTCCAGTCGCGGATGACTCTGGGGTTGCGGCGCTCATCTTGCTTTATAGGCTGAGGGAGCCGGCGTACAGCTTCCGGGTCATGTAGCCAGCATGACTAAGCCGCTTCTGGCGAACCAGAGCAGCGCACGGAAACGCCGCTTACCTTCCCACCAGAGCGGTACCTATTTATCTACTTGCACTTTGATGTGCTTTCGAACTGCTAGGTTGGCAGGAGCAGGGACCGAGCAACGGGAGCTCACCCCGTTGCAGGGATTCGAACTGTCGACCTTCTGATCGGCAAGTCCTAGGCTCTGTGGTTTAACCCACAGCGCCACCTGCGTCCCACTTCCCCCAGCAATAAACCAGCTTTGTTAGAAATACCCACTGTATTAGGGATATCCTAATATGGGTATGTTCTAGTCAAAGTATTGAGCCCTCTCCAGGCATTTAAAAAGAAGAGATGAGGTCTCAAACTTAGGAGGGAGATGGGAGCATGGACAGTCCAAACGCACCAGGAGAGGTTGCTCCATAGGGTTGCTTCTTGCAAGATCGCCACCTGTTCAGTTGTATGTGCTTCAGAGCTCCGTTCAGACCTTCCTGCTCAGTGCGGGAGCAGGTGTGCGCACACATACACCACACAAACCTCCTCCACAGGTTGAACCTCAGATGTTCTTTTTGAACACTTGAAAAATGGCTACTGTGAGATGAAAATATGGCACTGCCTCTACATTTTTGAATCTTGGAACTGGCTTTGTTTCCCCATATCACACAGACCTTGTATGTTATCTCACTGTTCCCAGACAACTAGGTGCCACTTCTGCTGTGCTGTTGTATCCCGTGATAGCTTCTGTGCGCCATAATGGCAGAGGCCAGGTCCCTGCTATGTCTGAATTGAATCCAGACATGTCTGCTGCCTTGCGGGATATCTTTGGCAGAAGGAAAGGCTAAGGAGTAAACCCTACGCAAATCTGAAGTGGAGTCCCAAAGATGTTTGGATTGCACTTTGTAAGCCTCCTTCCAGCAACTCCTGCAGCCCAGCTGGTGCCAGACATATTGCTCTGCTTTCCTTTGGACCTCACCAGCCCAGGCTGCCCAGGCTTGCCCCCCAGGCAGGTCACTTTGGTGCTGCAAACACAGTGGTTTGACTTCACCCCCAGAGGCACACTCCATTGCCTCTCAAGACAGATGGGTGCCATCAACAAATGATTAGGCATGTTTAATACTGTAGCCTTTGAGATTTATATAATGTCCTGAATTGAGCTAGAGGCACATGATGGATTTGAGGGCACGGAGGTAGGGATCTTATTCAAAAGCAATATAGATAGCTGTGTTTGCTTGAATACACTTTTTGTGTGTGTGTGGAACCGGAAGAGAATCTAGGTAGGTTGTATAAGGATATAGCAATGGATTACAAAATGTAATTGATATGTTCGTATTAGATTGTGGATTACCAGGGGTAAATAGAAATTACAGGGCGTGGGAGGATTGACTGGAAAGCAGATAAGGTGATCAGAATTTCATATGTGCAGGAGAAGGAATTTGATAGATCAGGAGATGCACATTGCTGGTTTCAATACGCAATCCTGCATTTGCCAATTTGAGGGCCGGGTTTCATTGGGTGTGTGTTGCAGGTATTGTTTGGCCGCAAGGAACTTTAATTGTGTCATCCTGGGTCGTCTTCTGCAACAGGCACATTGAGCATGTTGTCGCTGATTGGGTGGAACAGCCTTCCCCAACCTGGTGCCCTCGGTTTTGGGCTGAGGGGAGTTGTAGACCAAAACATCTGGACAGCACTAAAAAACCAATAAGCCCCTCCCCCAAACACAGCTGAAGTTTCTGAACCATCTTCAGAGGCAGCCCTACATATGACACATTGCAGTAATCAAACCTAGAGGTTACCAAAGCATAGACAACAGTGGTCAGGCTAACCCTGTCCACATAGGGGCACAACTGGGCCACCAGCTGAAGCTGGTGGGAGGCACTCTGCAGAAGCAAAGGACCCAGAAGTACCAACAACAACAACAACAACAACAACAACAACAATATATTATTTATACCCTGCCCATCTGGCTGGGTTTCCCTAGCCACCCTGGGCGGCTTCCAACAAAATATTAAAATACAATAGTCCATCAAACATTAACGGTTCCTACCTAGTGGAATGCTCTGTCCCGCGAGACTATGTCCCTGCAGGACTTGATCTCCTTCCGCAGGGCCTCCCGCCTGGCCTTCAATTTGAATTAGCCTGATCCTCTGTTCCCTTTTCCCTTTCCTTTTCTATGAAGAAACCTTTTCTGGGACCTCACATTTAAATTCTTCCCTGGTCTCCTTGCTGGCCCTAGTAGGACCAACTTGGCCAGTTAGCCTTGTTGGTCATTTGATGTTTACTGATTGGGGGTTCCCCCCCCCAAAAAAAAATGACCCCTGATTTTTTGAATTTTATTGATATTGATGCTGCATTTATGTTGTATTTTATGCTGTTTTTAAGTTGCATCTTTAATCAATGTTTTATATTTGCTGTTAGCCGCCCTGAGCCCGGTTTTTAAACCGGGAAGGGCGGGGTATAAATAAAAAAAAATATTATTATTATTTGTTATTATTAAAAGCTTCCCTAAATAGGGCTGCCTTCAGATGTCTTCTAAGTCTGGTAGTTGTTGTTCTCTTTGCATACCCTCTCCTTCAGAGGGAGTGTAACCCCATCAAGAGCAGGCAACATCCCAGCTACCCGGTCTAGCAAACCACCCACTAATCGTGCTTTTAGCACTAGTCTTCAGTTTACATGTAGCACTGGCTGAACGTATCAGTAATCGCCATTGCTGTGCTTGAACTGAGAGTGCAGTGGAGGGAACGCCCAACGTCCTTCTACATGTTACAGAATGTTGGATGAGCTGCCTTCATCTCTCATTGCTGAAAATCTAATCGGGCAACTCCTGACAAGATTCTGTGGGTCTCCAGAGTTCACCACAACACAGTGACCCAAAGCGTTTGACCTATGTGTTCCTTCTCTTTATTAGATGGTCTATCATTAGATGCTACTCCTGTCGCAAACCCAAGGAAGTTGCAGCCAAAATGGCCAAGTACAAACTGATTCTCTTGAGGCACGGCGAAGGGGCCTGGAACAAAGAGAACCGCTTCTGCAGCTGGGTGGACCAGAAGCTGAGCAGCGACGGGATTAAAGAAGCTCAGAACTGTGGCAGGCACCTCAAAGCTCTTGGCATTGAGTTTGACCTTGTGTTTACATCCCTCCTCAGCCGGTCTATTCAGACTGCCTGGCTTGTGCTGGAGCAGATGGGGCAGGAGTGGGTCACCACCGAATCCTCCTGGAGGCTGAACGAGCGGCACTACGGTGCCCTGATAGGCCTGAACAGGGCAGAGATGGCGCTGAACCACGGCGAGGAGCAGGTGAAAAGGTGGAGGAGGAGCTATGACGTCACCCCGCCTCCCATCACCGAGTCCCACCTTTACTACCACGAAATCTACAACGACCGCAGGTATAAGCACTGCGACGTGCCGTTGGAGAAACTCCCGAGGGCAGAAAGCTTGAAAGAAGTGCTTGATAGACTCCTTCCCTATTGGAACGAGAGGATAGCTCCGGAGGTGAAGAGGGGCAAGACGGTTTTAATTTCTGCTCACGGGAACAGCACGCGCGCTTTGCTGAAACATTTGGAAGGTAATGTAGTGCCACTAATTTGTTCTAAATGTGGTATAAACATTGGGGACCATCCTGTCTTCTTTGGCTATTCGTTCAGGAATAAATTCTAACTCTCTGTCTCTCAAATTAAAAAGGGCACAGTTATACTATTAGTTTTATAGCAGTTTTAACTGTTGTGGCTTCTCTCGAAAAATCTTGAGACTCCTAGGTCAGCAAGCGTCCTGAGAATTCTCTGTTGGAGACCTCTCGTCTTCCTTGGAGGACTCCCTTCCCTGGTTCCATAAAGGGAAGGACTGCCTATTGCGTCTCTTTGTCCGTAGTGTGCATAAGTTCGTAGATCAGGGATGGGGAAATTTGTGGCCTTCAGAACTTCCATTGGCTTTCGTCTGCATGGCCAACAATCAAGGGTTATTGGTTGTGGGAGTCCAACAGCCTTTGGAGTGCCACCGGTTCCTCATCCCTGCTTTAGAAAACAAAATACTGTATATGCTTCTTTAGCCTTGTGAGCTGGCTAGCCAGATGGCCGTTGCTGACAATCTCTAGAGCATTCTCGAGTTTGCAGAGTTATTTGCAGTGATTCTTGCCCTTGCCATCTTCCCAGGAAATCTATGGACCTAGGTTATGCGGCGGGAGGTTGTGTTGTGTGTGTCTTTTGTGATGTTCTGACAGCGAAGCATTTTCCCTCTGCCCCACTCTCATGGCCTGTTCAGAGAGGAAGCGCCCATAGCCCTGGTTATGACACAGATATGTTCACCCCTGCTTACCTTACCAGCCTTGTGCTGTTGCCTACTCTCCAGCGCAGTAGATGAATGGCGAAAACAACCGCTGGAGCTGATGCCATGTTTTCCTTTTGCGTGCGATATTTCCCCGTGACCGACTGACGAAAACGAAACGTTCGTATTTAGAAATGGCTTATTCAAACAGACCTCACAGGAACAAGGTTTCCCAATATCAAGCCTTTCCCAATATCAAACCTACCCATTGATTGCCAACAAAACACGCAGGGCTCATTCCTGCAGGTGTCAGCCAGTTCCTCAGAAGGCTGAGGGGGTGGACGTTGGTTGTTAATGCATCTAGGCCATTGCCAGACTTGGACGAGGCCTTTTCAGCAGAGGTGGCTCCAAGTCTGGAGGCCTCTATAAATCAAAGCGACATGTCCTCATGTACTCCTTCGGTCCCTGCCCAAGCTATAGGCTGTAATACCTGATCTGACATTAGGTAATGCTGCAGAAATAGGAGGTTGTTGTAAAAGTTGCACAGTTCACTTTGCTTGCTTGCTTCTGAGGCAGCCTACACTACTCTCAAACATGACCTGTTGTCAGGAAGTTCACCCCGATGCTTCGCCGGCACCCCCATTCTTCTAATTTGAATCTACTCGCAGAGCGGGAAAGGACCTCATGGCTCACCTAGTCCAACCCCCTGCAATGCAGGAATCTCGTCAAAGTCATCTTTATCATCCTATGCTTGTCAGAAAATATGGTATAAAGCAGAGGCCTTTCTGGACCAGTTGTGGGAGCAATTTTTGATAGGCCAGAGTCTATAGGAGGAGATTTCAGTGCAAGAATTGGTAGAGAAAGAGAAGAGCAATCCAAGTGAGAAGGAAGTTAGACTTGCAGAGATTAACCAGTTAAAGTTTGTTGCTTAATTTTTGAGCTAGTAACTTCTGTGAACTTGCTTGCAAAGCTGATGCCTCCCCTTATTTTTGTGCTTTCCTTCCAAGAACCTTTTTCATTTGGAGCAGGTGGGGTGGGAAAGGCAGAATGTTCCAAAAAGACCAAACCCAGGGCCAGTAAATGGTGCATAGTGTAGATGTGCCATTACATAGACATATGCTTCTCAGGTAGCTCAGTCGGTAGAGCACAAGACTCTTAATCTCAGGGTCGTGCGTTTGAGCCCCACATTGGGCAAAAGATCATTGCATTGCAGGGGGTTGGACCAGATGTGGTCTCTTCCAACTCTACAGTTCCATGATTCTATGATTTCCTGTTGCATCCAAGCAGGCAATGTGGACTTAATTGCTTCTGCTCAGCTTGGTGTGCTGAAATTTGCGGGGGCCGCAACCCAAAGAGAAATGGATGCACAAGTCACACAAAAGGTCAACCATCTTGTGTTACAAGTTGTGTAAAGTAACCAGACCCTGGCCTTAGTTGACTTTCATGTTGTCCCTCCAGCGTGTCATCATAGAAGTTGCCCAGTACAGTCGCTTCAGGTTACAGACTCCGCTAACCCAGAAATAGTACCTCGGGTTAAGAACTTTGCTTCAGGATGAGAACAGAAATCGCACGGCGGCGGCAGTGGGAGGCCCCACTAGCTAAAGTGGTACCTCAGGTTAAGAACAGTTTCAGGTTAAGAACGGACCTCCAGAACGAATTAAGTTCTTAACCTGAGGTACCACTGTACTGACTTTCAATGTTTGGCTTACGCTTTTGAGGAGGCAAGGCAAGGCAGGAAAGAGTCCTAGGTTATCCAAGGCCCTTCAGTTTATTTATTTACATATTTCATTAAGAAAGAAAACATAGCAAGGCAGTGTGCACCATAAAATAAAATACTGCAGTAACTTCCACAAAGGCTGGGTGTTAAAAAAGAGAGCACGTTGAAAAGGTCTGTCAGAGCTGTCCAGGTTTCAAAAGATGTCTGAAGGAAGACAGGGAAGACTCCTGTCAGGCTTACTGTCGGGCAACATTCCCGCAGGACCTGCCATGCTAAACCTTTGGCCCCTGGTAAAGACCGACAGACCCTCAGGGACTGCCAAAGTGCCCCATCCTCGTCCCCCATCTCTTGAAACAAATCTGAAGTTGTTATCCTAGCAAGAGAAACCTTTGGAAGTGCCTCGCTCAGTGATGTAATACTCTACCGAAGGAAAGGAGTGTTGTATTGGAAAGATGGGGATGCTTGTGTTTGAAAGGGCACGATGACTACTCCCTATTCTAATTCCTGTCTGGAATGCTCTCCTCAGAAAGGCTCGCCTGGCGCCATCCTTACATGTCTTTTAGGCATCAGGCAAAAACATTTCCCTTTACCCAGGGCCTATGGGATAAATATTCTATGGCCTGTGAAAGTGTGGGGAAGTGAGCTGTTAGTTTTGATGATTATTTTACTATTAGGCTGTCCACCATTATTTTTAATATGTTTTTATTATGATGTTTTTAATGGGATCTTCTGAAAAAGCGTGGTATATAAATTGAAATAATGATGATGATGATGATAATAATAATAACCTACTTTTTTTTAAAGAAAGCTCTGAATCTGGGGATTATGGTTCATCTGGAGGCAGGGACTGCCTCTCCCACCCCAGATGCCCATGATAGCTGCCTATTGTTCTGGGGAACAATCAAGGGCAACCTATTACTCATCTTTCTGCATGAAATGAAGTATTCTTCCAGGTTATCTGATCTTCACCAGATTTGGTAAGTTTGGTAAATAGGATGACACGTCATGGCAGCTTAGGCCCAAGAGCGTCCCATGAACCGAGCGCAAGAGGCACATATAAACATTCCATTGTTTCCTCCTCTGCAGGCATCTCTGATGAGGACATAGTCAATGTGACTCTGCCCACTGGCGTCCCAGTTCTCCTGGAGCTTGACGAGGATCTACGCTCGCTTGGCCCGCACCAGTTCCTTGGTGACCAAGAGGCAATCCAAGCTGCCATCAAGAAAGTGGAAGATCAAGGCAAAGCCAAGCCCACTCTTGAGAAATGAAAGACTGCTTATGCAAAATGCTCTCCCTTTTACCTCTTACCGTGTGCAGGAAAAGGATAGCGCTTTGTGCTTGCCCTGTGAGGACTTGCTTAAGTTCCCAGTAAGTGGTAGATTTTTAGCATTTTAGCACACCATTTTGGGTCATTCCTTATTTCCTTCTAGAGGCTGTGTTGGATCCTGGTACAAGTAACAGTGAATTTTGTTACTTGTACAGAAAGCTGTTGTTATAAACTTTCCATAGCCTTTGTATAAGTCTTACACTATCGGAGAAGGCCAGAGCAAGAACCGGTACGCTGAATATATATATTCATCATTGTGATCAATGGAGAAAACGCTTTCTGATTTTAACCTAGGCCTCAAGTGATAGTTACAAGTTCTCAGGTTCACAGATGCTAAACAGTCACATAATTATTTAATTTAGAATACCCGCGCTCCCCCCCCCCGAATTTTTCTCCCCACTGTTTGCAATTCGATAACTTCTGGTATAGCGTTTATCTCCGTTAAACGGATTGGTGTGATTTTTGTTGCATGGCTGACTGTGTTGTTTTGAATAAAGCCCGTATATTTTTACAGGCATCAAAATGCTCACATTGGCTGAATTTTCCCAAGTTTTACTTTTCATGTTGGAGAGGACCATTTTAAAAACAAATCCCAGTTAGACTTGACCCATATGCAGTAATGAAGGATGAATATTGATGGTACCACTTCAAAATCTCATTATTATTTTTAAAAGATTTATATTCTAAATTTTGCTTTGGATGTCAGGATATAAGTTGTGCTCTAGGGAGAAGAGGCGGTTTCCAACGAAGCAATGCACAAGGTTCATTCATAAAGGAGCTTTCTCTTCCTGCACACTCCCCGTGCCATCCTCAAATCTGCTCCTGAGGGTTAAGGAAACTTGGATAATATTTTTTGGGGGGGAGCATTCAAGCAGGAAGAGGAGATAGAGGGAAAATTCCATTGCACAGTCAGAAGTTCTTTCTTTCCCGGGCCAGCAGCTCCTATACATTGTACCCTGTAGGAACAGTTGTTGGGTTGATGGCATGTTAGTCCAAAAGACCTGAAGACTTACCAGCTTTGTGAAAACTGAACTACTGGAACATATAAATGTAAACTCTTCACCCAGTAGAATGTTCTTGGGACAGCCAGGGCTGTCTTGAGTATTTAGTTTTTAAATAGTTCTGTATCACTTTTCCAGGTTCAAACAGAACATGGAATACTAATTGTTTTATTTTTTACTATTTTTCAATTTTTGTATTCATTTTATAACACAAATAGAATACTAATCTGTTTTAAGTACAGAACTATGTAAAACAATCACAGTCAATGAACAAATAGAAGGAAGCTCAGAAAGGGGGAGGATCTACAGTCCCATTGATCAGCGCAACCAGTTGTTTAATTCCAGTATTTTCCTCTCTTCCGGGGTCATGACCTTCCAACAGGAAGGAGTGATAAAATAGCCATCAATGTCCTACAACTTCCTCTCCAGAATCTAATAGACCCTTGCACTACACGAGACCCTCTGTCAGCATTTCTAAGCACAAATGCATTTATTTATATATTTTAGAAACTTTGAAGACATTGCAAAGTTGTATCCTTGACAGGGTAGGGTTTCAGGGGAGAACTGGGGGGGGGGGGGAGAGATCTAAAATAATGTGCACTACTTGTTTGCTTATCCAAACTAAACTGCTTTTTTTGCACCTGTACAAGTGATAAATATAATTCAGTTTGCACATACAAAATGCTATCTCTGTGTGTACGTGTCTTTGTGAAACAAGCAAGCAGCTGTTACTACGGTAACTTCTTTCATTTGTTCCTTCCATCTTGGAATCTGAAGCGGAGTTTACAAGGTACCTCAGCCCTGTCTCCTATCCAAGCACTGATCAGACCCAGTCCTGGTTGGTTTTAGCAAGATTGTTGTATGATGTGCCTTCAGGTCAAATCCTGGTATTGACAAATATATGTAAGGGATGAAGTGAGGAGCAACATTTTGTTAACAGGCCCCACTTGTGGTGGTATTTTATTTATCGCCAGAGTTTATTGCCCACTTTACTAAGGTAGCTTCGAAATTAAACCTACAAAAGACGAATCACATCAGGCCTGGGAAAATGTAGTTTTCACCTAGCACCAAAAAGAAAGAGCACACCAGGAGAGCTTCTCTGGTAAGAGAGTTCCAACATGTGGTGCCACCACTGAGAAGGCCTTGTCTGTGATCACGACTCATCTTAACAGGGGGTGGGACCTCTGAGGCTGATCTCAGTAAGTGGGCATATTATATTGGAGCAGGCAGTTCTTTAGGTAACTCCTGAAACATAAACTTTGGTCATTCTTGTGGAATTGCTGGGCCTAATCACACATGCTTACATGACATACTGGCTTTAATTCAGGAGTGGGTAACTGATGGCTTTCCAGCTGTTGATGGACTATGGCCCTGGTCAGCCCCAGCTAGCTTGGCCACAATGGTCAGGAATGATGGGACCTATGCTCTGGCAATATCTGGGCAGGGCATAGGTTCCCTACTCCTACTTTAATTGCAAACACCCACACAAAATATTGCAATGGGAACTGTGGCCTGAGCATTGTTGAAACAGTGATTAGGTACAAATCTAGTGTGTGGCAGAGAATGCAGATTTGCTGGAAGGAGCACAAGAAGTCATAAAGCAGCCAGAGCCCTTGCTCTGAAAGAGTGCTGTCCTATTTACAGCCATCACAATCTCTTAGTGAATTACAAAAATATAAAGGAACAGCAGAGGGAGCTGGAGTGTTGGGATTGCTCTTTCATCCCACCAGCGAAAGGGAAAATGTTGCAACAGCAACAGAAGGGAGTGCATGGATGAAAACCGACAATTGCAAGTTTGCGCTTTTATTTATCATCCTACCCCTCACATCCTATTTTCTCTCCTCTTTAGGAAGTGCGGGTGAGCTTACATAGAGATCTCGGGTAGTCTATCATCCAGGCACTAATAAGGCCTGTTTAGCTGTAACAGTATGGTAGCACCAGAAGCCAGCAGACCACTGCCTGGGGTTATGTTTAAGAATATGAGAAGAGCCCTCGCGAATTAAAACAAAGACTCTGCCTTCTGGCATCCTATCCTCAAGCTGGCTTGGCAGATGCACTCTGCTCCTGCTTACGGATTTCCCATAGGCAGCAGCACCCTCCCCACTTGGCAATTTCCAACAACTGCCCTGTGCTGCCTATGACAGGGTCGGGAGAACTCAGCCATCAAGCTAGTGGCCACAGACTGCCTCATCCACCACCAAATTGTCTAATCCTCTTAAAGCCATCCAAGTTTCTAGCCATCATTACATATTGTAGGAATCATATTGCTGGTTATTTGTATTTGCCTGGAAACCTAACCAAATATTTGTAATCTTTTCCACCCAAAGTTACCAAAATAAACCAATGATGCAAACCAGGGATGATTTTTAAAATTTCACTTAAATATTCACTAGATTTTTATCCCTGTCTTCCTCCGAGGAATACAGGGGTGTGGGTGTGAGGGTGTGCCTGCGTGCATGTGTGTGTGCCTATTCTCACAATAACCCTATAAGCCAGGTTAGGCAGAGAGTGCAGGCTAGCCAAAGGGCCTGCAGAAAACTTTGGAACTGTGGGGGTCTCCCGGACCCCACGCTATCCAATGTACCACACAACCATTGGCTTTGCAGGACTAGATGAATGGGTCAGAACAAGTACTTCAGGAACTCGTCGTTTTGAATGGCTGGGTTAAAATTGACATGGACCGATGTCCTTGGAGGAACTTTGGTAGCTGCTCTCCCAACTCTGCAAGTTCCCCAAAGCCCAAATAAAAGTGCACCCCAAAAGGCAGAGCAAGACATTTATTCAAGCAAAGGTTTCACTGCCAGGGATGAGCAGAGGGTTGTTCAGTAGCACATTGAGGCTGTTGTTATATTAAGAATTCCCTTAAAGAAACTGAGCACAGGAGAGAAAAGTTGCCAATACATACTGAACTGTAGCTATTGCTCTCCCATCCCACCTCTGATTTGAGCAATATATTTGGATGTTTTTATTTATTACCAGCCCAATCCTATGCACGTCCACTTAGAAGCCAGTCCCACTGTGGTCGGTGGGGCTTACTCACTGGAAAGTGCGCAGTATTGCAGCCTACATTTATATCCCGCCTGGTTGACCATCACTGACTAGAATCCCACTGCAGTGAGTATGTCATGTGGGTCTGTGTACATCCTCCAGGAGGTCTTCCTGTATATAAGTCCCACCACACAGAGAGGATGGATATTTTGCTGGTCTGTTATGTGGGGAGCTTTCATTATACCTTAAAAAACAAAAACAAGACTTCAGTGTGGCTGGTTGGCTTAATGCTCCAGTTGAAGATCTGCAGTCCCATTCCAGATTTCTATTTATGCTTCTCTGGTATTTATTGAGCATATTCTGTTTGTACAGTTGGCTTCCTTGTAAATTTCCATTTGTCTGGCAGAGGTATGGGCAAAGAAAAAGGAAAACATCCAAGGGATATCCTAGTGGTGTGCTGCTGCTGCTTCATGGAAATGTACAACTAGGGTGTAACAACCAGGTATGAGCAGGGCCTAATGTTATTGCAACCCACCCACTTAATTTATTCCACTATTCTTGAGGATCCATCAATCGCAATGAGACTTGTGCAGTTTACCTTCCTGAAAGACTGCTCCAACACTATATTTTTCAAAAGCCCTACAATACTTTTTTAATATTAAAAAAATAGTGCTGGTTTTCAGCTATTAGGCAGGAAAGATATCTGAGTAGTTGCTGCATTGATTTTAATGTGGACCAGAGCTCTTGAGATTGGCTGGGCCAATCCAAGGAACAAACAAAGAAGTATTTGTGATGCCTACTGATAGTTTGGCTTATTTTGTTCTTCTCTGCCTCCTCCAAACTCCACTTAATTCCTAAAAACAAAATAAACACAAACTGAGAATAGAAGCACTGTAAAAGAAATATAAGGTACATACAGGATATAACCCTATGCTTCTGTATTTGGAAGTAAGTCCAATTCCGTTAAATGCAGCTTACTCCCAGGTAAGAGTGCTTTGGCTTGCAGCCTTTGAAGAAAACCTAAGGGTCAGGGGTGCTGGGAGTTACAGTCTAAGGAATACCGTATTTTTCGCCCTATAGGACGCACTTTTCCCCCTCCAAAAATGAAGGGGAAATCTGGGTGCGTCTTATGGGGCGAATGCAGGCTTTTGCTGAAGCTTGGAGAGCGAGAGGGGTCGGTGCGCATCGACCCCTCTCGCCCTCCAGGCTTCAGGAAGACATCTGCAGCCTAGGCAGCCCTGTGGGAGGTCCTGCAGGGATGTCTAGGCTGCGGATAGCAGCCTGCCGCCTGGCGCGAGAGGCGCCCTGAAGCAGAGCGCCCCCCGTGCCGGGCAGACATCCACAGCGTGGGGAGCCTTGCAGGAGTTCTCCGCAGGGCTCCCCACGCTGTGGATAGCAGCTTGCCGCCCGGCGGGCGGGGCGCCCTGAAGCAGAGCGCCCCCCGCGCCGGGCAGACATCCGCAGCGTGGGGAGCCTTGCAGGAGTTCCCGGCAGGGCTCCCCACGCTGCAGATAGCAGCCTGCCGCCCGGCGGGCGGGGCGCCCTGAAGCAGCGCGCCCCTCGCGCCGGGCAGACATCGGCCAGCCCCACAATCTCGGGGGACAGCAGGGAGGCGCAGCGCCGCCATCCCGCTGTTCCTCAACCTGGTTCGGTTTCCCCGACCTGCTTTTGGGGGGGAAATAAAGGAAATTTTTTTCCCTTTATTCCCCCCCCCCCAAAAAAAAAAAAACTAGATGCGTCCTATGGGACGGAGCGTCCTATGGGACGAAAAATACGGTACCTAACAGGTTTCCCTCCCCTGCATTAGACCTTTGCCTTTTCCACAGCCTCTGGGTCTTAATGGCCAAAAGAACAGCAAACCTATCCGGTCTGAGGGCTGATGTCAACAGGCATCTGAATAAAATGACTAACACCCATTAAGTATACAGTGGTACCTCAGGATACATACGCTTCAGGCTACAGACTCTGCTAACCCAGAAATATTACCTTGGGTTAAGAACTTTGCTTCAGGATGAGAACAGAAATTGTGCAGTGGTGGTGCAGCAGCAGCAGAAGGCCCCATTAGCTAAAGTGGTGCTTCAGGTTAAGAACAGTTTCAGGTTAAGAACAGACCTCCAGAACGAATTAAGTTCTTAACCCGAGGTACCACTGTATATTTTTTTAAGCCAGAGATGGAGAACCTGTGGGTCCTCTAGATGTTGATGAACTCCATCTCCCATCATTCTCTGACTACTTGCCATAGTGGATGGGGATGACAGAAGTTGGAGTCCAACTACTCCTGGAGGGCCACAGGGCCCCCCAGAACCTGCTCTAAGCTTTGATAGTGAGGGGTCCATCCATGATTGTGTGCAGGCACTTGCCTTGCCCAACAACTCCAGCAAGGAAGGTTTCCCGGGGGCTGCTGCTCGCTTGAGCTTCGCCATATCCTTTCCCCCTGTCCTCTCTGGCAGCAGCTGTTTCTCCCCGAGTGACTCAGCCGATTCCTTTCATCTGACAGCCAGTGGGAAACTGGCAGGAGAAGCATCTTGCATGTTGGTGGGAAGAGGGAGAGCAAAGGAATGGGGCCCGGTGCTGAGTCGGCATCAGCAGGAGCAGCTGGGAAGCCTATAACCAGAAAAGGGGTGCTGAATGGGCCCAGAAAGCAAGGGGAAACCAGCATAGAATAGCCAAGAGCCCTCCCTCTTGTTTCTCCTCCACATCCAACACCACCCCAGATCAGATCCTGCTCAGCCTGGTCTCTCTGTCCCTGATCCTGAAAATATTGCTCACTTACAGCAAGCCTACATGTTTATCTATGACCAGGCAGCCTCGTATTTATTGGCATCGCCTACCAGACTTGACCCTGCAAGCAGGACCTGGCTGGAACAGTACTCTTGTGATTCACGGCACAAGATTCCCAAGTAGTGTTCAGATGCACAGTGGAGGAAGAACATAGGCATTGTGTCTTGTAGCTGTTAACAGACATTTCATCCATGAATTTGTCTCTCAGTAACACAACAGATCTGGCACCAGCACCCAGCATGGTCCGCCATTTTGAATGGTGCTCCCCCATTTTGAATGGCGCTCCAATCAGAACCAGGGAGCCACCATTTACGTTTCCCACACTGCCCCTGAACTAGTATTGGTTTGAGTAATTGTGGATAATTTACAGGCCTCTGAGCACTTGGCTCAGCCAGGAAAGAGCCTCAGGACCTAGTGACAGAGGAGTTGGGGGTTAGAGGGGATTTTGCTCCTTGCATGTTCAGTTGCAAGTAAGTCACATGGAGTGAAATGGGACTTATTACTTCCTTGGCGGGAGAGGTTGCATGTCATGGGCTAGCTGGATGCAGAGGAATGGTGGGAGACAGCAGCCGGGCAATCCCCCTAGGGGAACCCCCAGGGGAAGAAGTCTCTGAGCCATGGAACTGAGGGTGAGATGACTAGTGGTCAGAGGGGGAAGGAGGAGGGGTCAGCAGCAGAAGAGGTGACGGGGTTTAGTGAACCAGAAGAAGCTGTGGCAGAGAGCAGTTCAGACTCTGAGGCTGAAGCAGGGGCTGGAGGGGAGGGAGCCCAAAAGGCAGAATGGAGACGGGCTGCCGAAGAATCCAGGGAGTCTCTCCCTCCTGCTGCAACCAGCTCCTCTCCTCCCTGGTCCCCTAGAACTTGCAGAGAAATGAAACAGGCACAGCATAGGGAGGTTGTACACAGACACAGCCTGAGAAAGACCCAGGAGAGGAGGAGTCCTAGTGGGCACTGGGAAGGCGGGGACCTTCAGTCCTTGCAACTGCTTCATCGGGGCAAGACCTCCTGGAAAGTGTTGCTGAGACCCCTAGGCAGGAGCTGTGCTTGTTTTCCTTGAAGAATTCACTTCATTGACCTCGGGTGAGTCATTGCTTTGTTGATGACCTGCACCTAGCTCCAGCCCTGACACTGAAGCTCACGGGGAGAACATGTACCATTTATGCTGAATGCCACAGGTTCAGTCCTCGGCAACATCTCTTGGTAAGGCTGAGAATGTTCCCGGCCGAAACCTTGTAAGTCAATGTGAATGAGCTGCAGGGTCAGTGATCTGAGTAGGTACAAGGCAGGCTCCTAGGCTCCTAATGGAATAAGACTGGACAGGTCTCCCAGCTCTTTCTCTTTAAGTCTTCTAAATTTCCAGTTACATGTGTTTTAATTATAGATGTGCATGCTTCAGGCAAACAGCAGGTATGTTTTCTTAGAAATCTTAGTAATAATATGGTATTAATTCAGAACTGTGGCCTGCGCCATGGAAACATCCAGGGCAATCGCAATCGCACATTCAAATGTGCAAGAAATCTCTCCCCCTGCCCCAGGAAATTAAAACAGAATGGTTAGATCTATGACTGATATCCGTGAAGAATCCTTTTGACTAGTGTCTAGATTTCAGCTGCATCATCCAGCCTCAGCTAACCACCAAAAATGTTTGTCCTTCTTCCTCTTCCTGCTTACCCCTCTTAACCCCAGAGCACTTTTTAGTAAATCAAAGAGGGCTGGGAGGGGGGAACCCCTGCCCCATGGCTTTTACTGTCACTGCAAATATTTATTTTAAACCTATAAGGATATCTCACCTCTCTGCTAAACTGCACTCGAGGCAACCAAGTAAAAGTGATAAGCTTCCCCACCCCAAGATAAACACATTCCTTTCCCCCATTTTGAAATCAAACTCATTCCGCACATCTGATTTTTACAAACCTCAAAAGGACCACCTAGCTATCTTTGCAGGAGCAGCCAATTATAATAGCAAAAATAACCTCTTTTATTCCACAGAGAGTGAGATGTGATTTGCCGAATACCTCCAGCTTGAGCTGAATAATTGTAAAAAAAAGAAGAAGCAACAAGGCTTTATGAACAGGAGTTTGAAGGGATTGCAAGGGCAGGGAAACCAAACAGGTAAAGTACCTCAGGTAAAGACATTCCTGCCGCCACTCTGGTGTGTGTGCTACTTGAAGTACAGTGGCGGGAAGTGACCTTGCTGTGTTTTAAGCCACTAATGTGCAATTGTGCATGTAGCCTAACTCAGATAATGGAAATGTTGGAGACTTCCAGGGGGAGGAACATGGCAGGCTGAATGAAAAGCATGCTCTAATTTAGGCATAGGCAAACTCTAGCCCTCCAGATGTTTGGGACTACAATTCCCATCATCCCTGACCACTGGTCCTGTTAGCTAGGGATGATGGGAATTGTAGTCCCAAACATCTGGTGGGCTGGAGTTTGCCTATGCCTGCTCTAATTGTTTGAACAAAGAAATTTTTAAATGATCAAGGGATTCTGAGTACTAAGAATTCTTATTTTTTAATATAATTCTCTGTTTTTCTGGTGAAATTGAAATTGAAAGCAATTTTGCTACTTCATATTGCCTCTTTGGGAAAGGAATGTGTTCTGATAAGGGATAACGCTGTGAAGATCTTATGGCGGAGACTTAATTGTTAATAAGACCAAGAACATTCAGTATCACAAATACATTTTTGGACATTCCATTCACCGTTGGCAGCATCCAGCAATTGTTTGATGAGCAAATAAAAGTGATTAGAACTGAGATGGATGAAATGGAAAGTGGAATTAAAGAGGACACAGAAACTTGGAGGAGTGGAATGAAGCCAAGGATGGCAGGATGAATAATTATGAATCGTAGAATCATAGAATCTTTCCTTTTCTCTCTCGTGTTTTTGTTTTTATTTAGAATAGTTTCTTTTACCTTACTGTATTATGAAAAAAGCTTTAATAAAATCTTATTTAAATACCAGAGAACATGGAGGTGATGGTTAGTGTATGACCCCTTTTTAAAAACTTATTTGGAAACTTATTTCATTCCATGTTGACATGCCAACCCTCTCTTTTTCCTTTTTATAGATAATCTCCAGCCTGTCTCCTTTAGTAAATTATCTCTTCATCTTTACTTGGTCTTGGCATTGATGCAGATGTAGATTTGCATCTACAAATGGGAATTGGAATTTCGCTGAATGCTTAATGGACTGATATGCACAAAGTACTTGAGACAAAGTTCCTAGCAGATTGCCTATGGAAGCTTCCAGCCTCGAGGGTTCAGGGGTTCAGACTTGGGAGCCTCCCCGTTCCCTCTCACAATATTTGTCTGTAGTTCATATTTTGGAAATCTCTAAGTAAGAAAGAGGGCACTTGTCCATATTTCCCAAGAAGGCCAAAATGCTTGCCTGAACAAACCTCAATTAGGGCTGCCTTCATTTATCTTTTTTTCCCAAATGTGTTTGGCGGAGGGGGAAGGGCAGGAGGACTCTTGAAGGAAGCCAAAAGCAACAGCAAATCTGCTTCATTTTGTGTGTGTGTAAGGAACTAATAAGTTGTTTTTGTGGAAATATGCTTAGTATTGCTATTTAGTTTGCCATCATCACAATGAAAACTGAATTCGCTGAGACAGAGGCTTTAATGATAATTAGGCATAATAAACAGACTTCAGGGCGTGCCTGCTCCCATATGGCACACATGCCTATCCATATGTGCTTAGGAAACCCTATTTCAAATGCCACGACTCTCTGAAGGGAAGCTACTGACTGCAAGGAGCAAGGGCTTCTTAGTAATGCAGCAGGTACCCTGGAGTTAGAGGAGTGGTCCCAGACAGCCGCGATGCCATGTTGCTCTTGCCAGTGGGCCTTCTTCTGGGGAGTGAGTTCTCAGCAGATTCCTAACCATGCCAACTCTTGGTGCTGTCACTGATATCGGTCAAGCCTGCTTCAGATTCTTGCCCAGCCCTAGGGCTAAGGTGGTAGAATGGACTGTATCACTTCAGGTGATGTGCAGCAATCACATTTTTGAAGGCCCTCCGACACTGAAAAATTCACTGCAGCAAGAAAACTCACTGCACAGCTGGCAAAGGGTGGATTAGACAGGGTGGATTAGACATGCTAGCTTCAATTCTAGGTGCAGGCTGTTTTCTTTACTAGTTTCTGGGAACTACAGGAAGCGGGGGGGGGGGTATTCAGGTCCTGTTTGTGGGCTTCTCACAAGCATCTGGTTGAGAAAAGGCTGCTGGTGTACGGTGGGCCTTCTTATGTTCTTACGATGCACATTTTTGGACAGCCCATGAAAATGGACCATCATGACCTCATTCATGATGAGTTCTATCTCTCTCTTCATAACACTGGTGATTCTGTTCTGATGCAGGCAAATTTTGTCCCTTGCTGACAAACAGTGTTGACCTCAGTTCAAGTGTTCTGTCTTAACTGGCTTGCAGGCTGTGTTTTTAAAAGTCCCATTTGATTTTTGATTTTTTTTTTTGGCAAGCTTGTGGAGATGGAGATGTTTGGGTCTGATTCTTTTCTGCGATTGCTCTCCCCCCCCCCTTAATTCCTGCAGGAGTCTTTCTCTCTAATGAACATTCCTAAGGAAATCTACTTCTGTTGATATTCAGTGGGTGGATTTATTCATTATGTGAAGTGGAACCAGGGGATTAAAAGAAGAAGAAAGAAACCCTAGACTGGATTTGAATGTTTGAAGCATATATGTTACCACCCATCTTTTTCTGTTACTGTTCAGAAGCCAAAAATACATTCTTTCTTTAGAAAATAAGGAACACAAGGGCACTAGATCACAGCTCTTTAAACGCAATTAATCTTCACAGAGGCCTTCATCAAGGGCTAGACCTATGAGTCTTTTGGCTCTAGGCAGACAGACTGCTGGGACAGAAGCCATTCAGGAGAAAAGAAACTTCTGCTTTGGATGCTTGTCTTAGTTAAACAAGGAGTTCAAAATGAAATCTGGTCATCAGGCAGAAGCCAAATCCTTGAGGACTTCAAGAATTTTCGCCCATTCAAAGGCATTTCTGTACTGCCTTCCTGCCGATGCACATGTGGTGACCCAGAATTTAAAAGAAGGCTGTGCAGTTTTTTAACAAACCCAAGAGAGGGGACAGGAGGGATGGTGAAAACAAGCCAGCTTGGTCCATGGCCACTGCAGGAGGCAGAACTGGGAGGGCAGGAGCAATGTGGCAGTTAACATAAGAAGAGCCTGCTGGATCAGGCCATTGGCCCATCTAATCCAGTATCCTGTTCTCACAGAGGCCTACCAGATGCCTGACCACAGGAGGGCCCTCTCCACTCCTGTAGTTTCCAGTAGCTGCCAAAGAAGACAGCTCAGCGTATCATCTCTTTCTCTGATGCAGCCAGGTGGAATGGCTGCTAATGGCTGCTGCGCCATTTTGGAAGGGGAGTTGGGATGCTGTGGGGCAAAGGCCCCTGACACAGATTCGCACAGCATCTGCACATCCTAATTTTCATGTATATTTTCCTCTAGGAAATTAAGATGATGGGTAGCTGGCCATTTCCCCCGCACTCAACCCAGCTGCCTTATAAGCAAAGAAGAACAACAGCAACCAGGAAGTAAGGGGCAAGAGACCCCTCCACCCAAAAAACTGGAGTTTGCCTCCCCCGCTAACATCACCCCCAGTGGGCAGGATCCCAATGGCTGTTGGTCCCAACCAGGCTGATGGAAATGGCTTCTCTAGATCACCTCTCCCTCCTCTGCTGGTAGGTGGAATGCAAGTTCTTCTCACTTCGGAGGATGTGCTACCATTTAGTGCTGCTCCACGGCCGTACCTCATATGGAAAGAGCTACAAAACTCAATCTGGAGTATGTGCAGAGGGGAGAGTCGCTATCACCCCAGACAGTGTAGCCTGTCTGGCCTAAAGAGTCTTTGCTGTATATGGATTCAACGGCGCCACTATTAACTACCATATAGTCCTAGACCAACACCCCAGTCACTGTGTCATATAAGAACACCAGAAGAGCGGTGCTTGATCAGACCAAGCATTCTGTTACCATGGTGGCCAACCAGATGCCTATGGCAGGGGTGATTAGGCTGTGGTCCTCTAGATGCTATTGGACTGCAGCTCCTGGCATCCCTGACCACCAACCCTTCTGAATAGTCCACCAATGTCTGGAGGGCTGCAGGCTAGCCATCTCTGGCCTATGAGAAGCACACAAGCACAACATGAGCACAGTGGGATTCAATCCATACCACCCAACCTTTCTCCAATAAAACTAGGGATGTCCTAAGGAAAAGTGGGACATTCCAGGATCAAATCAGAAACTGGGATGGTTTCTGTACATCAGGGACTGTCCCAGGAAAACAGGGACACTTGGAGGGTCTGGCTAGTTTTCCTACTTCTGAACTCCAGGAACTGGTTTTCAGAGACTGGCTCTATTGCCCCTTGGGAACCTCATTAGTGGTGTAGTTATAGCTTGCCGAGACATTTGAATCAGATACTGCAAACCACAATTAGTCTCCAAACCAGCATTGGAAACCCATTTAAAATGATGGCTTGCAGTTCTGGTCTGGAGGCAAGCTGTAGTTACTGAGAACTAGGGAAAGAATTGGGAGTGTATGAGGAGAGACTGAGCTCCAAGCCTTTTCGTGCTGGGCAGACCACAACCTCTACATTGTGATGTCCGAACTGGGCTTACAGCTTTCGACAGCTTGCATTAAAATATCCCTGTGCGTGGGAAGGGCTTTCTTTCATCTGAAGATGTTCTAGGCTTTGCTTCCTGCTGCCTCCTGACCAACAGCTGTAGCCATACATGAATAATCTTGGTGCAGCCCAGCAGAGGTGTTAATGCCGTCTGGCTATGCATGTGGTTTATGGCAGAGTGTCAAGGTGGTGAGCATATTTAAGCCAGATGTGTGATGGCTGTGAAATGCGATAGCTACAGTGTCCCTCCATTGCATCGGAGGAAAGTCGGTTCCATATTTTGTTCTTTGAGGGTGGGAGGGAGGCGTGATTCCGAATTTCATTTTGAAAGCTTTCGAGGCCAGACGGGCTAATTTTCCAACGCATTATTTGGACATTTGGAGAAATGTTATTTCAGCCTAGCACGTGTTTGCATGACTAAGGCCAATGTTAATGCTTTATTTTATAGCAGGGCTGTCAGACTCAGATGGGTTGGAGGCCCAGACTCCCCAACCAGCGGAGAAGGCCCAACATTTCCCACCAAAACACCCCCACTGGTTTTTATTAGGAAAGATAAGTGGTTGTCTTCTAGGAGAGGGCCCTTAGATCAGTGGGAGAGCAGGTGCTTCGCATGCAGAAGGTTGTGTGTTAAATTCTTGGCATCTCCAGTTGGAAGCAGCAGATGAGATAGGACCGCTCTTTGAGACTGTCGGGGCATTCAAGAATAGCATACCCTCCAACATTTCTCCGATGAAAATAGGGACATCCTAGTCGTCTTTTCTTCTTCTTCTTCTTCTTCTTCTTCTTCTTCTTCTTCTTCTTCTTCTTCTTCTTCTTCTCCACCCATCTGATTGGATTGCCCCAACCACTCTGGGTGGCTTCCAACATATATAAAAACATAACAAAACATTAAACATTTTTTTAAAAACCTTCCCTATACAGGGCTGCCTTCAGATGTCTTCTAAAGCTTGTACAGTGGTACCTTGGGTTAAGTACTTAATTCATTCCGGAGGTCCGTACTTAACCTGAAACTGTTCTTAACCTAAAGCACCACTTTAGCTAATGGGGCCTCCTGCTGCCGCCGCGCCGCCAGAGCACGATTTCTGTTCTCATCCAGAAGCAAAATTCTTAACCTGAAGCACTATTTCTGGGTTAGCAGAGTCTGTAACCTGAAGCGTATGTAACCTGAAGCATATGTAACCCGAGGTACCACTGTATAGTTATTTATCTCCTTGACTTGGGGGATCACATAATTCTATAGCCTCCCAACATTTCTCCAGTGAGAATAGGGACATCCTAAGGAAAAGCGGGACATTCCAGGATCAAATCAGAAACCAGGATGGTTTCTGTAAATCCGGGTCTGTCCCTGGAAAATAAGGACACTTGGAGGGTCTGGAATAGACAATATTGGATTACTAACAGTCTGATTTGGCTTCCTATGTTATCAAAAAATGAATGAAGCAAACAGCCCCTTCCTCACTGCAGTAGTTTTAAGGTGAGAGTGGCTCAAAATGGTCGAATTTTAAACTTGAACTTAATTCAAAAGGGATCCCAGCTTTATTCAATCCTTTTATAGTAAAGCTGTAGGAAAAAAAGGAGACACTCTACCTAGGGGTGAATGCAGAAAATACCAAGAAAATGTAGACACTGAACCTGGCCGTGGATGCTACCTCAAGGGTCACAAACAAATCTAGAAGCTCACTGTCATGGCTTCTAGTTCTCAGTCAACTTTCCCTCTCCTCCCACCTCTCTTCCCCGACACCCGTGAAGCTTGACTATGTCTGTATTAAGGGAAAGTCTCTTAATCTCCACTTCTTTGAGGTAGTTGGGCTGCTAACTTATCAATACAACAAGCCAGGTATTTTGATCTTGATAAACTATATTCCTTCTTCCCCCTGAGATCTAAAATGGGTAAGAGGAACCAGCCAAGATCCAGAATACTGAGGTGTTAAACCTGTGAGGGAGGGGAGTTGTACTATTTCAGAGTGGAGACCAGTCATTCCTATACATGTTGTTGTTGTTTAGTCGTTTGGTCGTGTCTGACTCTTCGTGACCCCATGGACCAGAGCACGCCAGGCACTCCTGTCTTCCATTGCCTCCTGCAGTTTGGTCAAACTCATGTTAGTAGCTTCGAGAACACTGTCCAACCATCCCGTCTTCTGTCATCCCCTTCTCCTTCTGCCCTCACTTCCATATATCACTACTGGGAAAACCATAGCTTTAACTATACGGGCCTTTGTTGGCAAGGTGATGTCTCTGCTTTTTAAGATGCTGTCTAGGTTTGTCATTGCTTTCCTCTTTTAATTTTGTGGCTGCTGTCACCATTTGCAGTGATCATGGAGCCCAAGAAAGTAAAATCTCTCACTGCCTCCATTTCTTCCTCTTCTGTTTGCCAGGAGGTGATGGGCCCAGTGGCCACGATCTTTGTTTTTTTGATGTTGAGCTTCAGACCATATTTTGCGCTCTCCTCTTTCACCCTCATTAAAAGGTTCTTTAATTCCTCCTCACTTTCTGCTATCAAGGTTGTGTCATCTGCTTATATGCCTACTCATTAATAAGCCCCAGGGACTTCATTGGGGCTTACTTTCAGGTAAGTGAGCTAAGCACTCCATCCTTAATGCTCCCCTGAATGCACAAAACAGCACCCCAAATGCGGAACACAGAAGACTAGCATTTTAGGGAGAAGTGTTCCAGCCTAGACTCCCACACCATACTAGACTCCCATAATTTGCTAGTTTGTTGAGTGCAGGGAAAGGTTTTGAGTTTTGTTTGTTTTGCATGCAGGGGTGTTCGGTTGTGTGGCCTCTCTTCTGAAGTCTAAAATGGCACTGCCCACCCCACCCCCCCAGACACAGGTTTATTACTTCAGCGAGAATATGCTAACAGACCTCGTACACATTTAAGTTGCTGGCAATCAAATCATATAGTTGAGGAGAGAGGGTGGGGGGAGCAGGATGAATTAATGATCGCAAATGCCGTAGAAAATACAGCAAAGCAGAGTCCAAACGCCCTGATACATGAGCCTGCTGTTTAATCCAAAGGGCTGGTGGGAACTTCTGCGAACAATGGCTTCATTATTTATGGCTGTTTTTGTGTGGTTGGAGCTTTAATCCTTGCTTTGGGGCACAGACAGGGGTCATGGATGTCATAATTTTATTAAAATAAATGGGGGACGGAGGGTGGGGGAACAATAGGTCTGGAGTGGTAAATTGCTCCTGAGCAGCTAAAAACTGTCTGAAAAACCTTTGGCATGGGGTCCACCTACTTGCCCAGTAAAGATAACCAGGCATTTCCTGTCCAGGCAGAACACAACCAAGCCCTTACAGAAACACTCGGGAAAGGCTGGGCCAACTGAAGAAACTCAAGAAACTGATGGGCAGTAGTTGGAAGGAGATAATTTGCAAGGAGGGCGTGGAGGAAAACAACATTACACACACACACACACACACACACACACACACACACACACACACTATATGCAGAGTTAGAGGGGGGGGAGTGTGAATTGCTTTTGAGTTAAAACTATTGAAGGGCAATAAAAAGGACCATTAGGTCCAGTTGTGACTGACTCTGGGGTTGCGGCGCTCATCTCGCTTTACTGGCCGAGGGAACCAGCGTACAGCTTCCGGGTCACGTGGCCAGCATGACTAAGCCGCTTCTGGCAAACCAGAGCAGCGCACGGAAACGCCGTTTACCTTCCCGCTGGAGTGGTACCTATTTATCTACTTGCACTTTGACGTGCTTTTGAACTGCTAGGTTGGCAGGAGCAGGGACCGAGCAACAGGAGCTCACCCCGTCGGGGGGATTCGAACCGCCGGCCTTCTGATCGGCAAGCCCTAGGCTCTGTGATTTAACCCATAGCGCCACCCGCATCCCATTGAAGGGCAATAGGCCTTCCCAAAAGCCAAACCAACACTTACGCAGTCATTTTTTAAATGTGCTATAATTTAGCGAGCTTAAACTTAAGTGTTTTTTCTTTTCAAAAAACAAAAATAAATGGCATGATTGATACCACTTATGGTCCATTTATTTTAGTCACTCCTCCTTATGAGGCTTCCTGTTTAGGCAGAACTTGTTTCATTTTAAAACCCTGATAGTTAATTTGGTTGCTTCCCATTTGTTTCTGATTCTGCTCTGCCCTGTCTTTATTTTTATCTTTTAAACATTGTTTTAATTGAACTACGTTGCTTTCATGTAATGTGAAAGTTCTCCAGGGTGGAAAGGCCAGGATAAAAATATTCTCATAAATAGCAAAAGAAATAATCTGCGCAAAAGTCTTCGGAAGAGCTGAAACTTCTCTCTATTAATTGCTTCCTGCCATTTCACTAAATAGCTTGGTGTAGCTCAAACTGGGTTATTACACTTTATTTTTATAACTGTCCTGTGAAGCAACATTGCTGAAAGGTACAAATCTGTCTAAGAATGCCCAGTGAGTTATATGGTTGAGTGGACATTTGAACCCACATCCAAGTTTCAGCCTGTATCAGGCACATTAAAGGTGACCAACAAAGGAAGAATGGCAAGCTAAGCTTATGGACTACGCGGAACTGGCTAAGCTGACAGAGAGGATACATGAGAGAGACAACATTGATTTCAAAAAAGAGTGGGAACCATTTATAAACGGCATAGAAAGACAGTATAAAGATTTGGACTCATTGGCAGGTTTTGACTAAACTTTCACAACTATGTAAGAGGCAAAATCAGCAGGACATAGAATTTGTTTAATAGACCAATACGGAAATACGGGGGAAGCCAAAGGGGGGGGGAGGGGAGAAATATGGATATATAAATTATTCAATTAAGATTTGTAGAAAAATTGTTGTTATAATTTGAAAATTCAATAATTTTTATTTTTTTATTTTTTAAAAACCTTGGAAGTTGTGTGCTGTATCAGTAGGCACAGTTGCCTCAGGGCGGACTGAGCACAATTCCAGTTCTGCAAACAAATTCCTGAGGTACAAATGGGCTGAGTGCCACCCTGTACCTTCATTATAAGTGTCTGTGTACCCCACTGTTTTGCACCTGGCACAGGATGTTGGGCTTTGGGGTTGTTGCGAAAAAACAGAGCAGATCCTTCAAGTCTCAAGTCTGCTCACCTCAGGTATAGAAGAGGGAATTGCAGGAGATGTCTCTGGCAGGCCAGGCCATCCATCCCCTCTCCTTTTTCCTTTCTTTCTTTTCCCTTTCCAGCTAACACTTAATTTTGCACAGCGACTCAACATGCTCAGTTTTCATCAGAGTTTTGTCCATTAGGGTTTTATCCGTATGTGCGTTTTTGATTTATTGTACTTTAACAAACCTTGGGGTTCCTCATAATATGCTGGCATGTCTTCTTATTTCTCATTGACCACATTTTGGCTCCATTTCCATTGGCACTTATCAACCTCCCCATCCCAGTTTGCTATTACTGTACAGTAGAATGAATCAAACCATAGCTTATATGAAGTATGCCTGGGTTCCCAGCAGGTGGCGCTGGTTCTTCCTTCTTCTTTCTTAACCATAGGCACGTTACAGAGTTCGAATATTGCAAACCTTTCTCAGAGCCTCATGAACCAAGCTGTTCATTTTCAGCAGTGTACGTGATCACTTCCAACTTCTGCTCCAAAATGTTGCCCCTTCTTTTCAGCCTTGGATAGGAACTTTTTCTTGCATAGTTTAAAATAGACAGTGGGGGAACAGAGAGAAACAGCTGGCAGCTTGGGGGATAGATCTGTTCTTCAGAACTTCCCATCTAGGGTCCCTAGAAAGTGGACACACTTTCATTTTTTAGATAAAGCTATAAAAAGCTGCTGTCCCTTGGCTATGCTCAGAGGACGTAATGCTTCTGAATATCAGTTGTTGGAAACCATGGGAAGGGAGATGGCTCCAGCTTGTGAGATACTAGACTAGATGAGCCTTTGACCTGATTCTTCAGGCTATTCTTAGGCGCTTACATTACCTGTGTGACTTTGTGAAACGCTGCACATATGCATTGTGTAGCATAGCAATAAAATTTGAAAGCTGAAACGAAAAAAGTACTCCTGTTCGAAGGGAAACCAGAGTAAAATACAGCGGTACCTTGGGTTGCCCCTTCTTTTCAGCCTTGGATAGCAACATTTTCTTGCATAGTTACAGGTTACATTCTCCGCTAACCCAAAAATAGTACCTCAGGTTAAGAACTTTGCTTCAGGATGAGAACAGAAATCGCGCGGCAGCAGCGGGAGGCCCCATTAGCTAAAGTGGTACCTCAGGTTAAGAACAGTTTCAGGTTAAGAACGGACCTCCAGAATGAATTAAGTTCTTAACCTGAGGTACCAATGTACAAACATGGTTCTGAGCAATGCTTCAGATATATTGTGCTGATGCAAGATGACAAAGCAACTTCTTGGTTTCCCCGCTTCATTTCATGACTTGGAACAAACTTTGTGACGGGCACTCGGATCCTGCATCTCCCATGTAGAAGATGTCCAGTGTGACAAGGGTTCCAAGACCATTAGAGACAGTTTTGCTGGTCCCAGCTGGATTTTAATTATCCTCTGTGGTTGCCAGAGTAAGAGACGCCAAAGGCAGAAAAATGCATTTTTGTTTCTTCTCTCTGTCATGTAGATATACAGATAAGATATATATTACACATGCATAAGTGGTGTAACTGTTGGAACTAGTAGGGTGGAAGGCAGGGAGCTGAACAGTAGGTGGCGCCAGAGCCAGTGACAGGAATAGCCCACTAATTCTAGTTTTATCCCCATCCTCCTTCCTGCTAAGTTCTACAAGGGCAACAAACACTGTAAGTAAGGAGGAAGAAGCAAATATAGCACTGCCCCCTGGACTGGTTGCAAGTAAGAAGGCAGGCAGGTGGTGGGTGGGGCCAAGAACAAACCGAGGTTGGTAGCCCAATGGACCAGCCTCCATCGAATAAAAATACTCTGTAGCACATGGATATGCATTATGGTACCTATGTGACCCCACTTTGAGTTGAGAGTGCATACTGTGGCTGCATACATACCATGAATCTAAAAAACATGACTTTCCACAAAGAATCCTGGGAATTGTCATTTACCCCTCACAGAGCTTCAGTTCCCAGCACCCTTTGCAAACTGCAGTTCCCAGCCATGTTTTTTAGATTTATGGTGTGTACACAGCCTGTGACACAGGGTACACACCAGTGCTTGCCATGTGGCAACTGCCTTTAATAAGGTATACACCGGTATCAATTCTCACTGGGCAGTCTCTGTACATGTTGTGTTCTCTGAAGCCAAGCTGAAGCCAAGCCAGCCAGGCCTCCAGAGCATCAAGACCGTCTGTAATTGTTCCAGTAAAGCCAGTGCAATGCCTGCTTATTTCCTTCTTGGGTATTGTTCTTAAGGTATTGGAGCACTGTGTTGGCTAATGACCCGAGACCTCAAGAGGGCCTATTGCCAGCCCTGGGTTGTTTTGACCCAGCATTCCTCTTAAAGGTAAAGGGACCCCTGACAGTTAAGTCCAGTCGCAGACGACTCTGGGGTTGCGGCGCTCATCTTGCTTTACAGGCGGAGGGAGCCGGCGTTTGTCTGCAGACAGTTTTTCCGGATCATGTGTCCAGCATGACTAAGCTGCTTCTGGTGCAACAGAACACTGAAACCAGAGCAGTGCAGGGAAATGCCGTTTCCCTTCCCACTGGAGCAGTACCTATTTATCTACTTGCACTTTTTGGGGGGCGTGCTTTCGAACTGCGAGGTTGGCAGGAGCTGGAACTGAGCAACGGGAGCAAACCCTGTCGCAGGGATTTGAACCGCTGACCTTCTGATCGGCAAGCCCAAGAGGCTCAGTGGTTTAGACCACAGCGCCACCGGCGTCCCTTAGCATTCCTCTTAGGACTGGGCTAAGTTGCCATTTTCATTTCCCCCACAATGCCTCTGGCAGGGATTTAAGATGGCAGGTAACAAGGCTTGCCAGCTAGGCTGCATGTCATGAACTGACAGGACAGCAGAGAGGAGGAAGAGGATCCTGGCAAGGGGGGTAGCCAGGATTGAGACACACTGGGGTGAGCTGGAGATGGGGAAGGAGATGTTGGCGTAGGAAGTATTCCTGGGGTGAGACAGAATGATGAGGGGATGGGGGTCAGTATACAGAGCAGCAGGATCCATCACCATGAACATGGTGGGCTCTGAGGTGTAGGGAGCTCCAGGAACCAGAGGCAGGCAACAACCCACAGCCCTAGCTGTCCAGGTGGGGCTCGCTAGCTCTGGGAGGAGAGGTGTGATTCCTCAGCTGGAGTTGGCTCAGAACAGGTGAGGGTCACGTGCTTCATCAAGCCCAGATGCTGCAATCAGCATGCAAAAGGCAGCAGAGCTGAGGTGCTGTGTCTGCTCAATTTCCCATGTTGGTGGACCTCAGCTTGGAGGCCCCAAGATCTCTGCTGGATTGTGCTTTGTTTTGGGCTTTGGACATGTGGATTGACCCTGGACTGGGGACTTGACATACTGACTTGCTGCCAGGTAGGCCAGGGGTTCAGGGCACCATATTTGTTGTTGTTGCTGTTGGGTCTTCTTGCTGTTGCCCAAGGTAAGGGGACAAGGAAGGGTCCCACCAAGCCAAGGGAAGGAAGGGGTCTTTCCTAGAAGGAGGTGTCACTGACCCTGCCAAACCTGACACGGGTCCTGTGGAGTAGGGCGAAAAGCAAGGAAGTGTCAGACGCTGCAGGGGTCAAACTGGGTGTCTGGTTCCCTTTGCCACCAGAGTTTATGGTGATAGCAGGTCCTGCTTAGAGGCAATTCCTGTCAGGAATGGAGCTGCCAGTACTCAATTCTTGTTAAAAGTCTTGAGTTTGTTTTAAAAAGAAGTATTGTTAAAAGTCATGAGCTGGTTTTGAGATGGTTCTGTTTTATAGCACTGATTTTTTGTAGTCAATATCAGTTAAGGTAACGGTGAAATATCAGGAACATCGGTATTATTGATGCTGCTGATATTTCACTGTTACTTTAAATTGTGTTCTGTGATTTGTAATGATGTGATTTATTTACATTTTTATGTAAACTGCTCGGAGGTGACTTGCGCAAAAAGTGGGATATAAGCACATTAAATAGTACCACTCCTAGTACACTGTGGGTGCGAGCACAAAATGGCTGCCTTGCCCCACCGCAAAGCACTGTGTCTGTCTGTTTGAAGGCCAGAATCTGCCAACTTCCAGGAATCATGTGACACCTGATCTGAGGACCAAGCTGGTGCCACTGTGTGCAATAAACTGTTGCAGCAAGATTCAAACCGCCAGGTTCTTCCTCTGTACTTGTGAACTACTATCTCCCACTCCAGGTACTTCTCTGACCTCAACATCTGACGTAACCTAGCAACTGTTTCCAAATAGGAAATCTGGATGAGGAGGTGACTGGAAATGGAAAAGGAGAATCATTATTTTTTGCAGTAGGGCTGTGGTGTAGTAGGACTTCATTTCTCAACAGCCCTTGAACCTTGCTAAGGGCTCAGACTTGGAGAAGATGATGCATGTTTGGCTTGGGGACAGGGGTGCCAAATTGAATAAAATATTGGAGGGGGGAGCACACAGGCAAGCTCCACCTTGCATAATCGATCACAAGACATTTCACACACCATTTGAATGGTGATGCCCATCAACTTTGGGGACCCTGGCACCCTCAGATATTTTATTGGTGGTGCCAAAGGGACCTCAGCCACTAGGAGTTGGCTCCTATGTTAGTCCTGGGCTTGTTGCTAGACAAAGAGACCCTGTGGGGAAAGCCCTTGTTTTTATGCAGCATTTTTCATGATGAGGAAGTAGTTTCAGTTTGTGGTTGGTCTCATCTGTTGTTAGAAATCCCTACCATTTATGAATTTTCTAGCCCTGTACCAACTCCTGTTTAGGCTGTAGGCTGAACTAATAAACATTAGAAACACGGAACTCTCAGGAATCAAAAGAAATTCTCTGTCTGGATCTAGAATTTAACAGTTGCCACCACCACTGAAGAATATCTTTATTAGCCCGTGAAAATGAAGAACGTACTTTGGGAAAGCTGTGTAGTTGCCCGACAGCTAGAACAGTCTGTTTTTCAGTAAGCGCATCGGTGAGCAATGTTTAAATATTACCAAAAAGAAAAGGAAAAGGCGGGGTGGGGGTGGGGGAAAAAGTACTGGCAACAAAGACACAGCTTATCATTTGCAACTCTGAAAAGAAGCCTGCAGCTATACAAATCTGGAAATAATATAAACGTAACCCACAGGACTGTTGCTTTGGTTTTCGAGAAGCTTACTTTAAAGCTGGTATGTAGGCTTGCTGAGAGACTGAGCGGTTGGCAAAGATGCTAGCAATTCATGGAATGTGTCTTTGGAGAGGATTAAAGGCAAAACATGCTCCTTTTTCTTAAAAAAAAAGAGAGAGAAAAGAAGTTAGTTTTGAGGTAGGAATATAGCTTTAACGGGTGAACATGAAGCCTGAAAACATTCAGAACTTAAAGCTTTTAAAGCAATACGATTTATTTAAAGCCCTCCTCCTCCCCGACTTCCAGCCCTTTTGGATAGGATTGAATTCCATCCTGACTTGGCGAAGTTTGCTCCAACGCAAAGTCCAGGGAAAGGGCAGAAGAGTTAAAGGTGTGTTGGCTAATTGCGAATCAGTTCTAAATCTGTACTCATCTTTTCGGTGGCTTGTCCACAATTGCACAAGCAGCACTTTCAATATGAAAAATCCCCAAAGAGGCTGAACATTCATCCTGTGCCCTTTTCTCCCTCTATGGAACCTGGCAGCCTTCCCCATCAAGTCCAGGTGAAGAATGACCTAAGGCGGAGATGGAGATCGATGGGGATCTTCCCTTCGACCTTCCAGGGAAATCTGGACTTTGCCCACTTCATTTTGTGTCTGTGACTGTATTAATTCAGTCTGTCTATGGTGACCTCATAGGCTAATCAGACAGCATTTTCCTACAACCTTAATCAGAAACAACATTTACAATCCATCATTCTAATTTCCCAGCTTGCAAGGAAATTAATTTAATTGACTACAGAGGTGGGAGGGGGGAATGTTTGTTTGGGTGCTAGTGGTTTTGTTGAGTCTACGTATTTATTTAAGGCTGAGAATTGATTAAAGGCTTTTCTACCACCTCCTCTAGTTGATTACTTTGATTTAGCTGATAGGGTACAGTTTTGTGCTGACTACCTGAGAGTAGGCGCCACTGAAATCAGTGGGGCTTATTGCATGGCAAACATGCATAGGACTGTGCAGAAAACCATTTTTTAAGGATTCAAATAGAAAAAACCCTCAATTTGCCATCCTACAGAGTTCTTTAAAGAGCTTCAAATACAGGACAGCACTTACCTGTATACAGGGAAGGGTTGAAGCTCAGTGGTAACTAACACGATGGGCATGCAAAAGACTCTCACTTCAATCCCTGGTGGTTGAAAAAAGGACTAGAAATTATTTCTGCCTGAAATCCTAAAGAGCTGTTGTCAGTAGATAGTAGGGATGTCAGAGAATTCTGTCAGAAACAGAAATGGGAGCAGAAATTGCTGCAGTTCCAGAATTCAGGAATGGAACTTATGCAAGTGATGTTCATTATTATTATTTTGTCTGCAGAACTTACGTAAATTGCAGTATTTTCTGCATTGTTTTTGCTGTTTCCCAAAACATCAAACATTCAAAGCTTCCCAATACAGGGCTGCCTTCAGATGTCTTCTAAAAGTTGTGTGATTCTTTATCTCCTTGACATCTGATGGGAGGGCATTCCAGAAAGTCCTCAGAGCTGGACCTCAGTGTCTGGGCTGGATGATGGGAGTGGAAACGCTCCTTTAGGCTGAGGCCGTTTAGGGTTTTAAAGGTCAGCACCAACACTTTGAAACTCAGAAACATACTGGGAGCCAGTGAAGATCATTTGGGCCTCCTGGACAGGAAATAGTATAAAAGGCTTCCAGCTAAGCTTTGCTCAAGCATCAAAATCTTCCTGAGCTCTGGAACATTTTCCTCTATCCTTGGTTATTATCAGAGTTCAGGAACTAGGAAAAAACACTCTGGGTATGAAGTAGCACCAATGAGGAGGGAAGGGATTGTGGCTTGGGGAGAGTTCAAGAGTCAGATGGAGATGGCCTGAGGTTCCCCACTCCTGGCTTACCACTTAATTTTCTTTAAATGTAGATTAGGTGTCATTGGAAGGCCAGACTAATGGTGTTTGCACCTTCCTGAATGGACACAGAGCATGAGAGCTATTTAATCCACTTATTCCTCTTGGTCCTCAAGAAATGCTCCCATGGAATGTGGTTTGAGAGCTACTGCTGTATTGCTGGGATGACATATGCAGAAGGGATCTGTGTCGGGTCCAGAGCATATTTTATCACTAGCCATCTGCTGCGAGTGGGAAAAGCCAGGCATGTACAAATCCAAAGGCAACAACACGAGGGCCAGAGAGGTATCTTCCATACAGGAAGTGTGGCTGGGTTGGGAGGAAGTGTGAAGCAGACTGGTTGATTCAGGTGGGGCACCTATCCTGAGGAAGTGGAATGCCCATCCATATATCTGTTTGGGTGGGGAGCAGGAAAGAGATATTTTCAATTCAGGACAGCTGTTTTATTTTGGGATGGCAATCTTGATGAGACGAGTTGACACAGCTGTAGCTGTTGGAAGAGGCTTGTGTTTTAAGAGTCAAGAGGGCCCTCAAAATAGTCCTGCCATTTTGTTTCATGCCTTCTACAAGCCAGGAGAGAAGTGGGGAGGACCCCATTAAAAAAGGGTGGATCCTGAATACAAGTGACCTGTTAAATGCAAAAGAGAAAAAAATCATATCTAACCTGATTAGAAGGGAAAGAGGTGTCGAAAGCAAACAATACCTGCCTATGTTTCCATTGTTTCAACCAACACGCCCTCTAAGAAATGTTCTGGAGCCACACTTGGAAATCGCAGCAGGGTTGAGTAAGTGTGTCTTTCTGGGAACTTGCTGCTCACGTGTGACTTCGTAACCCAGGGCCAGATTGCAAAACCTGCGCATGGTCGTGTATACGTGTGGCAGTGGGAAATAAATAGATTCAAACCAGGAAATGGCAGGAGGAGAGAAGAAGAAGAAGAGGAGTTTGGATTTGATATCCTGCTTTATCACTACCTGAAGGAGTCTCAAAGCGGCTAACATTCTCCTTTCCCTTCCTCCCCCACAACAAACACTCTGTGAGGTGAGTGGGGCTGAGAGACTTCAGAGAAGTGTGACTGGCCCAAGGTCACCCAGCAGCTGCATGTGGAGGAGTGGAGACGCGAACCCGGTTTCCCAGATTACAAGTCCACTGCTCTTAACCACTACACCACACTGGCTCTTGTGGCTCACGAGGAGACCCTCCTTGGAGCCCAAAGAGGACTTCACTGGGGGCAGAGGAAGCCCCAAAGAGACCAGAGGTGCAGCAGGGCTTTGTTTAGGCTGCTCATCCTCTGCGCCTAGCCTGGTGCAGCAACTGCTTCTTCGTGGGTCCTCCAGCCAGCTACAGAACTCTAGTTGAAGAGAGAGTTGTGTGAAGAGAGAGAGAGAGAGAGAGAGAGAGAGAGAGAGAGAGAGCTGGCGAGGAGGAAAAAGAGGCTTTTTAGAGGGAGCTCTCCACTTATGCAATGCTCGCTTAAGCGCACAGGGGTCCGGAACGTAACCCCCATGTAGGTGGGAGGGATGGATGCCTGTGTAGGGCAAAATTGCAAACCAAAATGTGAATATATATATTTTATAATGCTAGCAGATTTTCATTAGGAGAACTTTGAAAAAGTGGCCAGCTAATGTGGAAATGTGGATAACTGAATTTAGGATTGGAAAAATGAGAACTGAGAGAAACTGAAACTGATGTATTTGCCCATCTCTATTGAGTGCCATACGCGTGAGATGGGGACCAGTATGTTCTGAAGCTGCAAAATGCTTGAACTACAGAGAGCTGAACTGGTTACTTGACCCCTCCCAAGCTGACATGCACATGTACCCTTAGTAGTCATTATTTCAGCCTCCTAATGGCTAATACTCTCTATTAACCAAAACCCTGTCCATTCTGTAGCATGGAGAATAAAACAATGCAACATGCCTGGAAACTAAATCAATATTTGACTTTTTAAAAAAATGACTCTAAGACCCTCGGGCATATGTAAGTCTTCAAAAGAAGGTTCGGTGATAACATCCGTTCATATATTTTCAATTAAGCCAACAAGAAAACTTTACTAAAACGACCAGCCGCCAGTTGTTATCTGATGGAACCCTCTCGTTTATTATCCTTAATGACATCAATATGTTGTCAGCATTTTTGAGACTTTGATGGCAACTGAAGTGGTTACTGCACAGATGTCAGAAAGCATGAAGTTTGTAAAGTGCTGCTGCTTCAACAGCTGATGGTTTCGCCGGGAAGGATTTGGGAGGCAGAGAACAGGATTAAAGGCCTCTCTTCTCGGGATGGGAAGTGTGAGCGGTTGCTAGGGAAGCACAAACTCATTCCTGATCCCTACCATGTTTCTGCCAGGAAAAGGCCCTTCTTGCTGAGAAACAACATTTCCATCCAGCTTCCTCACTGATAGTTGGAATCTGCAACCATTGGCCATATGGAATCACCAGTTACAAGGGGAAGAATGCAGAGTTTCAGAGACCTGAACTGGCCGCCAATTTATTGCAGGGCCAAATTCAAGGCATATTGCCATGAATATTTAAAGGGGAAAGAGGGCATAAAACCAAAAATAATCATGAAAATGACATACACAAATGCATGCCTTTAGGTGTCCTGAACCCCTGGCCTACTTAGTAGCAAGTCCAGGAGTGCCAACTTGGCACCACGACTGTGGGGTGTCTGGGGCCATGGGTGCCATGCAGTTTGTGGGTGCCCGGCCCCTTCATGGGGAATTTTATGGGTGCTCAGGCACCCAGGGCCCCAGGGAGTTGGCATCTATGAGTGAATCAGTATGTCAAGTCTTAAAGTCCATCAATTTCTGGAGCACCATAGATTCCCCATCCTTGCAGTAGAAACAGCTGGACTTAAATGAGAAAAAGAAGTGAGGAAACACCAGTAAAAAATGTGGTCTTCTTAACACCCTTGCATTCCCAACAGTTTCTTAAACTTCTTAAACTGATAGCAACTAAAAATCTTTTCAGGGATCTGTCTCAAACAATGATGAATACGATTACAGTGACCATAGCAAAATGTAGCATACCTCCAGTCAGAGTTGTCTTCAGTGTAAATAATTTTGATTTTTGAACGATGGCAAAGAATTTGCAAAGACGCATAAAAGAAGTCTTTATGCTAATCCATAAATCATTGAAAATTAAAACCTAACAGGAGTGCGTCATGGCATGCTTTAAAGTGGAACTACTGAATCATATTTTGATTTTAATTGTACAGAAGAACTCCTTAGATCCCCAATTAAGATATTTGGAGCAAGGGGTGACTTCATGTCAATGGAAGGCGCAAATGCTCATGTTGGAGTCAAGGTGCTATTGTGCATTGCAATCTTATACTGACCTATCAGGGAGTAATAGCCCTAGGGCTGAATGTGGGTTACTCCTGAGTAAACCAGTTTAAGATCAGTGGGCTATTTCCTGTGGTAAGTCACAAGCTGTGCCTCCTAACCTACTACAGTTGTATCTTGGAAGTCGAATGGAATCTGTTCCGGAAGTCTGTTCGACTTCCAAAACATTCAGAAACCAAAGCACCGCTTTTGATTGGCTGCAGGAAACTCCTGCAGCCAATCGGAAGCCCCATCAAATGTTTGGGTTCCAAAGAACGCTTGCAAACCAGAACACTCACTTCTGGGTTTGCTGCATCCGGGAGCCAAAACGTCCAATTACCAAGGCGTTTGGGATTCAAGGTGTGACTGTATTGAAAGCCTGCAGCTCTGCTACTGAAAATTGTGTTGTGTGGACAAGGATGGGGAGAGTCAGGAAAGGGAAATGCCTTATAACCATGATGTCATTCGGGTTTTCGGTGAAACGCGGCTGAGTGCAATTTGCCTCTCTCCCTTCCCCTCTCTCAATAAGATCACCTCAAGAGCCTGAAATGCATGCTGATTAGAGACGAAGTTAAGAGTTTCACATTGCTCGGATCAGTAGTCTGTGCATTGGTGAGGGTGTCCATTGGTTCCCCTCCCAACAAAATAAACACAGGAGTGTCCAGCATGTTGGGTGGGTGGGTGGGGGGAGCGCTGAGAACAAGAGTTCGTATTATAGACGGCCATGATGATAAACGTCTCCAGTGGCATAATCTCTAACTCTTACCATCTGTGATTCCCCTGTTACCATGGCAATATCAAGCAAATATTAAAAAATAGTCCAAAACCAGGAAAAGCACAGCTGGGAGCATCTATACTGAAGGAAAACAAGCCCTCCATGGGACAACCCACAGCAAAGGACAGATACATTCTGGAGGACTTATGCTGAAGCTGCGTACACATGATCTTAATCACTTGTAGGTTCCACACCCCTCCTGGAGGTTTTCGTTTTACTTGGAGCTGCCACCCAGGCTGCAGTTTTCCAGTGGGAGGCTGACACAGGAGAGGGAAGAAGCTTTTGCTCTCCACCCATTTCCCACCTCCAGGTTTCTCCTTCCGCCCCTGCAACCTGCTCTTAGCTCCGTGGGAAGAACAAGTAAGTTTGAGGAGGGCGGTTTGGAGGTGGAGAATGGCAGAGAGGAAAGGCTTAAGCATGCTCCTCATCTTGCTCCCACACTAATCTCCCACTGGAGATTGCAGCCTGGGTGGCTAAAATTTTGTTTGGAGGGGGGGAATTCCCTGTGATTCTGATGTGGACCGAGTTCCCTACTGCTTTGGAAGCAGCAACAACTAAGCCTAAAATAAATGGTACCATCTAGTCTGGGTCGAAAACTCCTGATGTGCCACATAGCAGGCAGGAGAGGAGAGCCAGGAGACCTGACTAGGGGAGGAACAGCTGGCACTGGCAAATACCCCAACTATTTTCTCTTTCACTGCACCAGGGTGTTAATCTTAGCCAGGGTGAAAGCTGGATGGGGCTGATGGGACCCACAGTCCAAAACATCTGGAGGGCATGAGGTTGGTGATGGCTATACTGGAAGTAATGGAGAGGGAAGATGCAGCTAAATTTTGATGTCTGCATTGGTCATGATACTGACTTGCAGCCTCCTGTGGTTTGAATACAGCTCACTTGGCGGTTCTTGACTACAGGGAATAACATTTGCATTTCAGTGTAGGACATATTGGGGTTTAGAATAAGGCTTTTAGGCTTAACATTTCCAAGAGTGATTTATAGGGTGTTAAAATGTTCTTAAGAATGTGTTGCTTTTTGGATGCTTGCAACACACTGCACTAATATTTGGGTTAAACATTTACACAAAGTGTCATAAAAAGTTTCCATCTCTTCTCGCTTTTTTTTTTTTAAAAAGAAGCCCTCACCTGAATATAATCTTTGTATTAGCATCGTTTATAATAATAGTTAACAGAGAATAAATGTGCAGATTAAGCAGTTAAAACAGTTAAGCAAGCAAACAAACAAAGCTAGCTAAGAAGCTGACAATATAGTATGAAGGCAATATATATATTCTGAGTTACAGGTGTTAGACCTATGCATCAACTTTAGAAAAGATACATATAAGAAGAATGTTTCTATAATGTCTGCAGATTTTCCTTCATGGAAAACTTGACAGCCTATTAAGGATTTGCAGGGCTATTAAAAAAAAGCCAAATCACCTGGCTTTCCAGCCATGAGTATATTCACATGCATAATCTAGCATAGTTTTGAGCACAGTTAAGGATACATTTACAATACTAATATGGGTTTTAAGCTAGTTTAGCTGTCATAGCTTTCCCTAACACAGGTGTGTGAAACTTTGGCACTCCAGACATTGTTGGACTACAGCGCCCGTCATCCCTGACCATTGGTTGTCTGGCTGCGGCTGATGAAAGTTGGAGTCCAACAACAGATTCCCCAAATATAATCCCGGGAATTGTAGCTTAATTGTAGCATTGAGAATTCTCTGTTGTGGCCCTTGATTACCTGGGGAGAAGGAATCCTGTGTTTTGCTTACTCAGATGAAAGGCCTACCATGTTTGATGGATCTTTCTTCTGCATGTGCGTGCATATGACTGCAGCCGTAAACAATACTAGCTGGCACTTGACAGTATATGTATGTGCAAGTCTTAGGCCTACCTTGCATTTGCAGACAGGGGCGGCCCTTTCATTAGGCAGAGTGAGGTGGTGGCCCCTAGGAGATGTGAGGCAGTGGCAGCAGTCCCCGCTGCCCAGGCAGTCACCCTGACCTCCAGCCACTCTAGTTAGACTGTGACACTCGGGTCCAGTGGAGAATGCAGACCCATCGCCAGCGTTGAAGGGCGACTGAACTGCTGATCTGTTGGCTTCTGTACATAGACTGGGTTGGGAGATGTTATCTTGCCCTTTACTTCAGGCAGCAAAATGTCTTGATCTGGCCCTGTTTGCAGAGCAGCCTGGCATTGGGTCACAACAACAGTCTTATCTCCAAGTGAGAAAAAGACAGCCGTCTGGAGAGCCTTAAGCATTTTTGGGGGGGACACAGATTGCAAGGTGTTTTGCATGGTGGAGGTCATGAATTAAAGAGCTGTTGGATATGTACCAGTAAAATGGGGAAGGGAAGCCCCAACACCAACCAAACCCAAAGCCCCATCTTACTTTGCAAGTAATTCGCAGCAATAAATGTAAAATGCAGTCTGCATTAGATCATCTGAGCCACCTATTGCAGGGCACTGTGGTTACAAAGAAAAACATTTGGTCCATTCCCCTGCTGTATATATTCCTGGAAAAAAATGTTATTTATTTAATACATTTACAGGCATTTTGATGGTGCTTCCCACCAGCACATCCTAGAACGCTGCCATCAGGGAACTCATACCTTTAAAAGGAAAGAGGGAGGGAGAGAAGGAGGGATGGTTTGTGGTTTCCTGGGTTGAAGTTTGCAATTGAAGGCATGCAATGAAGCACAGCAATGCTTCACTTGGTTATTTCACTTAAATGAATTAAAAGAAATTAGGGTAGGGGCAGAGACCTATATTTACAGCATAGTAACTGTTGCCTGAAGCTAAGATAATAAAGCCTAGATTCTGCACCAAGACAAATCCAATTCTGCACCCTCAAAAGCAGAATTCTGCAACCTGTATTACTTTGTGCGATTAAAACATGTTTTCCCATTTCCCCCCTCATTTTGCATCATTTGCCATGGTGAAATTGCTACAGACTAAAGGTACCACCTCTGACTGCTTGAAAACTTGCTCAGCGACCACTTTGGGAAGAAGTTGCCTATACATACGTCTACGAATCTAGGAATTTGTGTTTATTAAAAAATAAATGAAAAGAGAGATTCTCAGGAGATTCAGTTCTTTATCTGATTCCATAGTTTTGTTTTTCTGTGTAGAACTGTGGAATTATTCACATGGCTGTGCCTAAAATGTCTCATCTCAGGTAATGCTTTTAGTAGCATTTCTTGAATGTTTGATTTTTCCATTGTGAACTGCGCTGCTGTCTCAGTTGACCCCAGTGCTCTGACTTCTTTGAGATGGGCATGGAAGCGCAGACTGCTATTGCCTCTCCATCATCAGGGTAATCACTCTGGGTGCTTCCACGTGGCAGTGTATTGCAGACGCAGTGATGGCCATGCATTGAAGTTTTGTACAGCATCTATGCGACTTTGCCTCAAAAGTAAAAATGCTGTCTCATATTATTTCCCCATTTATTTTGGAGTTACCCACCGCCGGCAAATCTGTATCTGCAGAGGGTAAAGTTTGTCAAAGCATGGAGATAAGAATGACATAGGACAGGCTTCCTCAACCTCGGCCCTCCAGATGTTTTGAGACTACAATTCCCAGCATCCCTGACTACTGGTCCAGCTAGCTAGGGATCATGGGAGTTGTAGGCCAAAAACATCTGGAGGCCGAGGTTGAGGAAGCCTGACATAGGAAGGTCAGAAGTTGGCTTATACCGAGTCAGAACACTGGCCTATCTAGCTCAGTAAAAGGTAAAGCTAAAGGTAAAGGACCCCTGGACGGTTAAGTCTAGTCAAAGGTGACTATGGGGGTGCTGCGCTCATCTTGTTTTCAGGCTGAGGGAGCCGGCGTTTGTCCACAGACAGCTTTCCAGGTCATGTGGCCAGCATGGCTAAACCGCTTCTGGAGCAATGGAACACAGTGATGGAAACCAGAGAGCACAGAAACACCGTTTACCTTCCTGCCACAGCGTACCTATTTATCTACTTGCACTGGTGTGCTTTCGAACTGCTAGGTTGGCAGGAGTTGGGGCACAGCAAAGAGAGCTCACTTCATTGCGGTGATTCAAACCGCCAACCTTCTGATTGGCAAGCCCACGAAGCTCAGAGGTTTAGACCACAGCGCCACTCTCTAATAGTGACTCTCCAGCATTTCAGGTGGGACTTTCTTCCCACCTGGAGATGCCAGCGGGAATTGAATTTGGGACCTCTTGCACACAAAGCAGTTCCTTTACCCCTGAGCTATGACCCTTCCCTTAATGGTAATGCAGATCAAGCTACAACTGTTGACAGGCATAGGAGCAGGGACTGGTAAAAAAGTTGGCAACTCTATGGACCATACCAGCACATGGCGTTTTCAAAATTAGCCACGCTGCCCCTAGAAATTCCACTGAGAGAAATGTCAGCTTTTGCCAGCTGTAATCATCATACCCACCTCCTGGGTCCATGAGATTTTTCTGCTAAATAACACAATTTGAGTGGCATTTTCTTGGGCATGATCACCACTTGGGGTCGTCCCCCCGCCCACTTGCCTGCAAAGATTTCAAGCCTGACACTTATGGCAGAGGTGACCTCACTGCTCAAGGAAGTCATATCATCAAAAAATATGGAGGTGAAAAGCTGTGTGTGTGTGTGTGTGTGTGTGTGTGTGTGTGTGTGTGTAATGGACAATTCTAGTAGCTTATAAAACATATTGCTGGGAATTTGACATACCGTCTGGAAAAATATGTCTGGAAAACCCTGGGTTTCCTATTTAATTCTGCCTTCGTATGCATTCAAATGGATGTGCTTTAGTGCCTTGCCAGCACGTAATTTAAACCATTTGTAGAAGACACTTGTGATCCCCACCCATTAGACCAGCTTTTCTCTCTGTTATAATATTTACTGTCAGTGGCAATTTAATTTTTAATGTGACAAAAATTTGCTCTCCAGCAAATATTATCCTCTGGAACTTCAGTCTGTATTAGAATAGTACTTTACCAATGGACTTATAATTGCTTCTGCTTCATGATGTGATTTGCCATTAATACTTATAATAGTGAAGCGCCTGAGCCTGTGTGGAGTGGGTGGGGGACGGGGACGGAGGGACCTTTGTAATATGCCTCTGGGACAGTGTCAGAATGTATCCCCCCCCCCCTTATGCTCCACACTTGCAGAAAAAAATAATCAGTAAAGAGTGTGCAGTCTTTACCAAAGGTGTAATGGGCTTTGAAGATACTCGAACTCAGGACACAAGGGAGGGACGTGCTAAGAGGAAGGCACATTTGGCAAACCCTCACTGTGACTAACTCCCGCCTGGAAACCTATGTCCCCATTGTGGAAGGGTGTGTGGGTCCAGAACTGGTCTCCACAGTCACTTATGGACTCATTGTTAAAACCATGTTTATGGAAGACAGTCTTTCTTGGCTACAAGTGATCGCCAAAGAAGAAGAAGAAGAAAATGGGACTTACAGCCCACTGAACTGTCACGGTGTCTTTCAAAGGATTCTGGGAACTGTAGTTTAGTGAGTACACAAAGGTTTATGTCACTAGAGAGAAAGAGCGAGCGAGCGAGCGAGAGAGTGCTTCTCCTCACAGAGCTAATATTTTAAATTTCCCTTTTGCCTCCTTGTTTTCCAAAGCTTCAGGTCATGGGATCATAGAATTGTATGATTCATTGAAAGCACATGGCTCCCCCCCCCCCATAACACTGGGAATTATAGCTTACCTTACAGAGCTACAGTGCCCAGCGCCTTTAGCAAACTGTGGTTCCCAGGATACTTTGGGTGATGTCTTGTCCTTGAGATGTGCTTTAAATGTGCAGTGTGGAGGTGAACTCACTAACTTGCCTCTTTGGGACCCCTCCAGTTTGGTGTTTTCCTGTGGATGCATTTGGCAACATTTTCTTGACCCAATAATAGTGCATTAAGGTAAAGGTAAAGGGACCCCTGACCATTAGGTCCAGTTGTGACCAACTCTGGGGTTGCGGCGCTCATCTCGCTTTACTGGCTGAGGGAGCCGGCGTACAGCTTCCGGGTCATGTGGCCAGCATGACTAAGCCGCTTCTGGCGAACCAGAGCAGCGCACGGAAACGCCGTTCACCTTTCCGCCAGAGCAGTACCTATTTATCTACTTGCACTTTGATGTGCTTTCGAACTGCTAGGTTGGCAGGAACAGGGACCGAGCAACAGGAGCTCACCCCGTCACAGGGATTCAAACCGCCGACCTTCTGATCGGCAAGTCCTAGGCTCTGTGGTTTAACCCACAGTGCCACCCATGTCCCAATAGTGCATTAGTGATGGGTTTATTCTGACTTACTAGTTGTTCCGTGATGCTCCCCCAACTGCTACTGCATTATTTTTGAGCTACAGAACAACAAAAGCAGAGCAAAAATAAACCCAGAATGTTTGTGGTGTGAAATGCTATGAGATTTCAGCAGGAAGTTACAGGAAATGCACAGATCAGAAAGGAAGCAGTATGTCCACCCTGAAAATTTTGTAGGTTCAAACAGTATTGAAAACGGCACTGCCCATAACCCCCTCAATACCATATCAGACAGTGGGTGATGCCACGTGTGGGTTCTAGCTATAAATTCTGAATTTCTCCATCCGCAAATATGAGCACAGCACGGTGCAAAAATACACAACGGAACATAGAAGATAATCAGTTTCTTACAGATTCATTTAGGCTCTCAGATGAAGCAGAGGACATCAAAGCTCTTAAGCTTTTAAGAAATCTCACATATATAAATATATATATATATAATATTAATGCAGTCCAGATGAGCTAAACAAGTTTGCCAAATGCTGATGTTTTGGTACTTAGCTGTGCCTGCTGATCAGACATTCTTTCTTTGTTCTGACTTACAACTATTACTCATGCTTTCTGTGCAAATAAGGAAGCCTGTATGTGTGCACGTCTTCTGTGGAAGCACTGAACACCCATAATCAAATATCAGAACCTCTCCACTCTGTGTGGCAGCAGGGCAATACAAATCAGAGCAACAACTCCCTCCTTTCTTTTGCATGACAGCCAAACAGTGTTATGGAGGACCAGATGCTCAAACTCTTCAACAGATTAAATCATCATCATCATCATTTTATTTGTACTCTGCCCATCTGACTAGGTTGCACCAGCCACTCTGGGCGGCTTCCAGCAAATATAAAGCCATAACAAAATATTAAGCATTAAAAACTTCCCTGCACAGGGCTGCCTTCAGAGGTCTTCTAAAGGTTATTTAGCTACTTATCTCCTTGGCATCTGATGGGACCGAATGTTTGATGGGACATTCTGGACTGAGAAGTCCCAGCTTTTGGAACTGATTGCCTAGGCTTGCCTGTCTAGCTCCTTCTCTTATGACTTTCCGCCAGCAGGTAAGGACATTTGTATGTAAACAGACCTTTATTCTCATCACAGGATCTGTTACAGCCATGGTAAATATGCTTCGATTGGTTTAATTGGTTGTTATTCTTATCTGTCTTATTGAGTTTGCTAAGTCAAAACAACAACCCAAAAATCCTGTTGCCAGTGACCTATTTGCAGACCAAGCTCCCATCTGAAAGCATCCTTGGTCAGGCTTTATCTGAGCATCAGAATAGGGCCCATATGTGTTTGTTCAACCCTCTAATGCTGCTCTGGAAACCTTTCTCCAACAACCAGGAGTCTCTGCCTCTAGACACATGCTTTCCGTTCAACCAGTAGCTAATCTCATACCTGGGGCTAGATTACAATATGTGCTCTGAGTTCAGAGTGCCTTTTGACTGCTGCCAAATCATGAGCAGCCGCCTTTGTTGTTCAAACTAAACAGAAAAGGCAGGGGGCGCGCGGGAGAGAAACCAAGAGAATCTCTTTTAAGAAACAAAAGCAGCATTAATACATTGTTCATGCCCGTATGGTTCACTCTTTTCCTCCTTTTTTGTTCAAAGTAAGTCAGGAAATGTGAAAGCTAAGATCCTTGCAGCTATGCTTGAAGAGGCCAGGCCCAATTTATTCCATATTTCTGTGCTTACGCTTCCAGTGAGACATGTATAGTCTGGGACAGGACCCTGACTCCACTTGAATTAGTGGCAAAAATGTAATTAAAAGAAATGAGAGGGGTGGGAGTGTCGAACACTTCAGTGTTTGCATACGGGGATCTCTGGAGAGTCCCCACAAAAATCATATATCAGATCTTTCGGGGCTTCCCAGTCAATATAACTACATTTCAAGGTTATAGGTCAGCTCTCACTCAGCTACTGCGTATAGACTCTATATGGGTGAGGAGTGTTAGAGGAACCCACCCTCCCTCTGCTTAGAATATATATAGTGTGAATTGAGGACAATGTGGTTACTATTGGAACATTGTGAACCATCCTGAGATATACAGATGAGGGGCGGTATACAAATGTACTAAATAAATGATAATAAATACTGTTGGGTCCAAGAAGGCCCCACCCGTGTGATGCACAACCAGAACTGAACACAATACTTCCAAGTGCAGCTGTCCCTTAGATTTTCATAAGGGCATAATTTTCACAGTTTTATTTTCAGTTCAGTCCAAGCGATTCCTAGCGTAACCCCTCATATTAACTTGCCCAGGTGTTTGAGATCTGCTGGCGAGGTCCTGCTGTCTGCTTCAGTCCTATGTGAAGTTTGGTATGCATAAGAGACCTTTTCTGTGGTGGCCCCCGGATTGTAGAACATCCTCCTTCCCTCTGAGATGCATCTGGCCTTGCCACTGTATACATTTCAATATCAAGTCAAGACCCATGTTTTTGCACAGGCTTTGTGGGGTGGAAGATGCTACATGGTCGATTGCATTGAGCAGCATGAAACCTACCCTAGGACATCATGGTGAAGGGCAGGTTATAAATGCCTATAAATAAATTAATAAAAACTTTTAATAAAAAAGACTTTTGAGATACTATAACATTTTCTGGGACAGTTCATAGGTTTCAGATAGCAGCCTTTCCCAGCAATACCAGGAACTGAACCAGGGACCTATTGAATACAAAGTATTCAAAAGAGATATGAAAAGACCACTGGTAATACCTTGGAATTTCCTCACTCTACACTGCAATAAATACAGTCCTCTAAAGATGTAATGATTTTCGAAAGCTGGTAAAGGAAGGCAAGAGTTTACGTGATGTCCAGCGAAGTGAGCAAAGGATTCCATGTTAGTTTCCTTGTATTCAGATTCTATTCCAGGTTTTATGGTTTTGGTTAACTCATAAATTAAGATTCCAGATTAGTTGTCCAAGAAGTAAAGAATTCTTTTCTCTTTTTTTGTAAAAAAAGAAAAAGATATTTGGAATGAATCCCTGTCTCCTGGGAAAGGAAAAAATAAAGAATTGGAAGGGAAAAGCTGTTGAACTTGCTAACCAGCTACTGGATAATGGCAAATATTGCAAGCCTGTGCCATGGCCAATGGTGATGTAAGTGCCTACAGAGGCCAACAGGTCTGGATTATAAACAGGCGAGCCTCCAGGGCAGCAAAGAACAGTGACTTGCCTTTGGATTGGGACAGAGAATAAATGCAGTGACTGCAGGACCTCCTAATTACAAAATATTGGAAGCCAAAATGCATCTAAGAGAACTGTGGTTAGGGGCTATAATGCTGGTGAAATGATAACAAATGGTTGTTCTCATTTCCAAGTAAGGTTGAAAATGCATCTGGGTTACTTTTAGCTCATCAGCCGCTTTGTTTGCATCCATTGAATTATTGTAATCAACCAACTTAAAATAAACAGGACATTAGTATGAGAGAGAGAGAGTGACCAAGAACAAAGGAAAATAGGATTCCTAGACTTTTAACAGTTGGGTAAGACAAGGTATTTTAGAAGAATGCATTCTTCCCATCTCTGCATAAATACAGTAGTTGGCCAAATTTCTCTTTCTGCAACAAAGGAATAGAGAAGCCTGATCACTTAATGCTGAAGTTCATGTGAGGGGAGCGAAAGCGTTACTTCTGCTTGTGCAGGCTGCAAGTGTCTAAGGAAAAGGAGGGAACTTTGCTCAACAATCATCTGTTGTTGAAAACTACTTCAGAGCTACACAGCTACCACTGTAATTTATACCACTGCTTACAGCCTGAACCACTGCATATTTACCAGGAAAATGGAGATTCGATACTCTTCCAGAGGTTGTGTGGCTACAGCTTCCATAATTCCCATACTGGGGGGGGGGGTTGTGGGGGTTGGAGTCCCACAACAGATGGAAAACCACAGGCTCCCTCATCCTGCCTTGAGCACAACTCAAGCTCTGGGCTCCTCCTTCCGTACCTCCTTCAGCTGCTCCTTTTTCCCTAGTAGGGAGAGAGCCAGCCGCAGGCTTGTATTAAGTGCCCTGCTAGGGAGCAGTAAAATAAACTAGTTAACAACACAGCTGTGAGGAGTCTGAAATCTGATGGACAATACAGCCACCATCAACTTAAGTCTCCCTGCTTCTCTTCCACACTCTTAGCCATGGAGAGGTGGCTTAGAGAATCTTCACAGCACTGCAGGAAGACATTCCACGTGGTAAAATTGTAGGTGTAAGAGCTTGCAATGGGAATGGATTTTATTTTTTTAACCAGCGTCTCCACGGCAAGTAAAAATATGTATGCCCAGGGAATTCGTGGCTAAGCCCAAGATATGAATCAAAGCTTTCCAAGACGTATGTAGAACCCTATAGAGCTTCTTTTCCATACTGACGTTTTAGCTGAATTTCGTAGAGCTCATAAAATGCCCGAAACTCCACTAATTAGGGAACAAAGGGTGGTTGCTGCAGGGAGGGGGAAATGCCTAAAGATATTGAGCAATGTGGTGACCCAAGCTGTGCAGCAATAACTTCTGCCGAAAACAAAACCCAAACAGCTATTTTGAAATACAAAAGGGTGGGTGGTGAGGAAGATTTACGAGCCCTTTTCTCACAGCGGTCCATGTTGCCAGCATACAAAGGCCAAAGCATCTGGAAGAGAGAAGTTAGCATGGAGCGAAGGGGAAGATAAACAGTGCAATCCTATGCCCGACTGCTCAGAAATAGGTCTGCCTTGTGCTCAGTTGGGTTTTCTCCTAGGTTTCCCTCCCCATGCATGCAGGGGGACTCGCAAAGGACTGGTGGATGTAGTGGGAGGTTGTTCTTGGCTCCCCAAATATGGGGAGACTAGCCACGCTAATTCCCTTGTTGTGGAGAATCGGGAAAGGGAAGTGGTGAGGAAACCATGACACCGTTGAGCCAATGCATTTACAATTCACGGGGTTTAAGATGCAAGCTTTGCTTTTGATCAAGAGTTTCCCCAGAAATTCTAGGCCCTGCTGCACAGCTGAGTTTATTGTGCAGTGAATGGACATGTTTTCCTCAATGCTTGTGCAGGCCTTTCCTCCCTCTTAAGCCTCACTGGAAAGCACCCAATTATTGGGGCATATTCAGGGCAGACTGAAGAGTACTTTCCCCAAACATCGCATCATATGGAATTCATTGCCACAACATATGGTGACGGCTACTAGCTTAGAAGGCTTTAGGAAGGGATTACGCAAATTCAAGGAGGACCACGTCAATCAGTGGTTGCTGCGACAAGCCACATGTTTAGAAGCAGCTATATAGCTAAACAAGGACCCTCCACAATAATTTCTTCAAACAAAGAGCTATCAGTCTAAACCCACCTAGCTACCACACTGGTAGGTGGGCTTCTTCTGCACCAAAATACCATTCAATGCCTACAAAATTATATACAAATTGTGTTTTTTTTAATAAATATTTTCACTCAATCTTCAATCCAAGTTGTTTGTATAGAGGAGGGACGATGTTAATTTTTCTTGGTTTCTCATTTTTCAAGCTTTCAGTTCAGTTCAGCTTGCCCCATAGCTGCATCAGTGTGAATCCTCACGAAATCTGTCAGTATTCCAGTGCACATTTCCCCAAATGAGCACATTTTTGCAAGAAGTTTTTGCATTGTCATTTTCATGAATGAATATTTTAGAGAACTGCATCGCAAAATTCCGAGGAGCGTGAACATTTGTCTCCCATTTTGAAACGAATTGGTTCTGTGACCAGTACAATCATAGTGAAAATAACTGGCCTTCTAAATTACAAGAATCTGGGGATTACTAGAAGTGTAAGATCATTTGCGGCACTATTTGCGGGAAAAGAAGAGTCCAATGAAGGGATGTGATTAAATGAATCTTATTAGTGGAAACTGTCATACGTTAGGTTTGAGCATTATGCAACTGTCCTTTTCATGTCTGGTCCCACACACATACTTTTATACAAGTACAGAAAATGAGAAGCAAGTGCTCTTTCTTTCTTTCTTTCTTTCTTTCTTTCTTTCTTTCTTAGTGCATCATTTGACTTGGGAAAAGCCAACTCTGTGTGGTAGCAACCGACTTGTGCTTGAGATGTCGCCAATGCTCTTCGTGTTTTACAGCCATTTTGTACCTGTGGGGATGAGTATAGTATAAGACAAAGAACATACCAAAATGGATGAATATTTTCAGTGGAATTTTTTTTTTTAATTCATAAAAATATTTATACGCTGCTATGTCATAGAAATACATCACAGCGGTTTGCAACAATATAAAGCCATGCAGTAAAATCGCAAGAAGTTAAAAGCAACAGAATTAAGAGCAAACGTCAGTAGACCGTGTGTGTGTGTGTGTGTGTGTGTGTGTGTGTGTGTGTGTGTACTCTTAATTGCCTGCAGAACAGAAAAGCTGAAAAACAGAAAAGGCAGCTCATCTGAAGCCTTCCTTGTTGTAGTATGGATATGTGCAGGCCAAGTTATGAAGTTGGGTGTAGAATCTGCTGTGGTTATTACATGCAGAGCTGGTCCTAGAGCTGGTCTGGGCTATAACCTTTTCAAGAGTCTAGATGAAAGTTTTATGTACTTCAAGGGGGTTTGCAGTGATGACAGCAGGAATGACGACAAGCAATAAAATGTCATACTAAAATTATTTATGTGCATGGATTAAGTTCACATTCATCAAGGGAAGGCTGGAGGTTGAAAAAATGTAGTTATACTTCTCAAGAGCATTTTTTAAAATAAAATAAAAATAAAAATAAATGTTGGATATGTGCTATGATGGCTAGTGTGATCTTTACCGGTAAATTCCACTGGCATGTTTCAAGGCTAACAAGACTTTGCTTATGCCTTGGATTAGGTGATTTGCTGATAGATGTCATTCAGCTGGGCTTTCTGTCTGTGCATGTGACATGGAACTACAGTCATACCTTGGATCTTGAACGCCTTAGTACTCGGACATTTTGGCTCCTGAATGCTGCAAACCCAGAAGTGAGTGTTCCGGTTTGCGAACCTTCTTTGAAACCTGAACGTCTGACGGGGCTTCTGTGATTTCTGATTGGCTGCAGGAGCTTCCTGCAGCCAATCAGAAGCTGCACCTTGGTTTCCAAACGTTTTGAAAGTCAAACGGACTTCCGGAACGGACTCTGTTCGACTTCCAAGGTACGACTGTATAGTTAGGCCGGAAGTCAGAATTGGGGTGGGGGGTGGAGTGGGATAGGGATAGGGATGGATGGATCTTTTAATTTCAGCTCCCTCTGTTTCCCATTTCCCCCCATTTTAAATTCACATTTCTGCAGCAGTTTGCATTTTTAAAAACCCTCATGAAAACCCACCCACGTTTTAGTGCAAATTTCTCTGAATAAACACATTTTTGTATGTCATTATGAATAATGCACACATTCTTGGAAGCAGTACACACCAATATAGTGCATTTTTGTATTATTTTCATTAATTTATGCATTTTATACACATTTTCCGGCAATAGATGCGCTTTTGTATACATTATTTGGTTGGAGAACTGTATCACAAAATTCCTAAAAGTGCAAATTTTGAAAGATAGCTGTGTTTCAGTTCATGAGAAGTGCAAATTTGGTAGTTTCTTATTAAAATGAAAACCAAATTGAATTTCTCTAACATCCCTAGTTGGGGAGTGGAGGGAGAAGCACAGTGGTTGAGGGAGATATGCCACTGTCATCCTAAAATGTCTCCACAATCTTTTTTATGGCACAAGCTTTCATGGATTAGAGTCCACAGTGAAGTATTGTCTGATCGCTCCCCCACTTCCTGAGGAAAAAAACATAGATTGGCTGCAGTTTGGTGTTAAGTCACTTAGGAAATACCTCACAGCAATCAAGTGATTCACTCCACTCTTACTTTATCCCGTGTCTGTCAACACAATGTTGATCTGTGCCCTATGTGTCTCTGATGGCACCATGGTCTTTGCTGCTGTTGCATGAAGAGGGACCCTCCCTCATGTCCTGCAGGGGTGATAATGACTGCTCCCCGCTTAAAATGGGGGGCGCCCTTTGCGTGGACGCGTGCAGCCCCTAGATCTGGAGCGGCCCCAACAGCATAGGCTTGGCTTTGCCTTCCCTCAGGTGGGATACCTGGAGGTCTCCGCCTACCTCAGTCAGTTGTCCAATCCCACCTGGGGGAAGCGTTGCCAAGGAGACCAGGCCAGGTAGGGGAGGGATTACCTGCCCACACAATAGAGGGAGGATCTTACCTAGGAATCCTCACTTGGTTCCAGAGCTTCTCCCACCCTACCCACCCTCAGTTAAGGTCTTATTTTGCAGGTTAACTTTTCTTCACAGGTTTTGCAGGTTAACTTTTCTTCACAGGTATGCGGGCGCTGCTACGTTAAGGTCGCTGTTAAAGGGCCGGAAAGGAATTTCCCTGCATTGGCAGGTTTCGCCTTTCCCGTAGCAAAACGTCACAACTTTGGCGGTATCAGGCCTTGGGCGGAATCCTTTTGTCCATCTTCCTCTTGCGGTGGCGATACCAGGGTTCCCCGTTAAAGGGGTTTTCTGAAGGGAGGCTTTGGCCGTACACCGAAAGGTCGTCATTGCTCTCTCCTGCGGTGGCGGCGTTACGGGGGCGGCCATCTCTGCTTGAACATATGTTCTCCAGAGCCGGCCCATCCCCCCCCCACACACTGGATAACCCTGATGCTCCCTAGGTCCCTGGCTGGGGACCGGGGAGGGAGAACGCCCAATGCCTGAGCCAAGGTCTACCCACATTTGAAATTTAATAAAGTTGTGGCCAATTTAAGCCCATAGCACGTTGTCTTGAGTTGTTATTCCACATGACGGGGGGACCGTGCAGGATCTGGGGACTCCGCCTGTCCACGCAATGCTGAGAGAGTTGCTCTAGATATGAGACACATTGCCTGGAGCAGGGGTGAATAACCTGCGAACCTTTCCTAGAATCCTTCAGGGGTGCTCCCGACTCAGGTACTGACCTTCCCAGACCACTGGATCACTTCCTGAGACAATCCAGCAGCCACACCTCTCCTCTGTCCTGGCCTGGCCAGCCAACCTGGATGGGGCAGAGAAACTATGCTAGCGTCCAGGCAGGCAGGTCATTTTTGCTTACTGGGTGGGAAGGCTGGCGTGGTGCAAACACATTGGCAGAGCCAATGTGACAACCTTGCTGGTGCATTTGCAGTGTCGACCTCCTTGTCCCTCCCTCTCTCCCACCCACCCAGTAAGCCACTGATGAGGAGACATTTCCTGTGAGGACAGTTCACCTTACCTGCTGGGAAGTGGTGTAGCAGCTCTGCTCCACCCACCAAGCCACTCCTGAGGAGGCATTTGAGGATAGCTCAGGTTTGAGGTCTGGCCAGGGCTGAACTGAAAGAGAGAGATTGATTTACTGTCTCACATGATTGCCTACTGGGTGTTTTCTAGATTGTTTTAGTTCCCCTTCTTCCCCTAGACAGCAGTTCCGTTTCTTTGAAGAAACACCTTTGGGTTGGGTGGAAGGGGCTCATTTGCGTACAACTGTGCCGGTTCCAAGTGAAACAAAATTACACATCAAGGTTGTTCTTTTTGCAGCCAAACATGAAGTATCTGGCCATTTTTTAAACACTCGGCTATTCACAGCCAAATGCTCGTGAGTGTCTGTGAACTGTGATCACGCCAGGGGCTGTTCAAACACTGTTTGAACTGTGGGCACCTCTTAGGAAAGCTTTCAACCACAATAAACCTTTGCTTGAGTGGCTAAGGAGTGACGAGCTCTGGGAAGGGTCAGCAGCATCCGATACTGGCATTTCTCTTAAAAAAGGAAAACAACAGACTACACCACAAGGCTCTAAGGCATCGTGGCACTCTCAAACCACTCCATTTGATGTATATCAGCAAAGAGTACAGTAGCAAAGAAAGACTCACAGTTGCCTCCCTTCCCTGTGAGAATTTGAATGGGACCCTATATCCCAAAATCTTTGTCATTGTCATAATTAATCTCAAGCTTTCCAGGCTTGGTGTTAAAGCACTCCAGCCCAGTTATATTTCCTCCATCCCTTTGTGCTTCTCCTTGATCTCACCATTCCACACAGTTCCTCTGGGATCCTAGGGCCTCCCACCATTCAGCCCAGGGGTGCTTGTGGCATTCTAGACATTACTGGACTACAGTTCCCATCACCACTGACCATTGGCCATGCTGCCTGGGGCTGATGGGAGCTGTTGTCCCACAACATCTGGAGGGCCACAGGTTCCCCATCCGAGATGTAGCCCCCTTTCCTGGAGCAAGCCCATTTGCCAAGCCAATTCCTTTTCTGCTTTCAAGGCTCACCTCTCATTTCTCTAGTACGGTGGGTCTCAAAAGGCATGGCAGGAGACAATGGCTGGTAGGAAGATTCAAAGAGACATTTAAACATTCCAGTGTAGCATACAAGTGGTGACCATTTTGCGTGTGAACTGATGGATGCACAACTGCTGATGTGGATGCTGCTTTCGGCCCTGGAAGGGGGAAGAACAGGGTGGAAAGGGGCAGGGAGGGGGCGAATTGGGCTTATGCATGACCACTGACACATGCAGCGACCTGGAATGCAACCCTTGAGCAAATGGGGAATTGCTTATAGTATGAAAATATTTTTTAATTCACATAATATGGATAGATATTGCTTCAAAATGAGAGCGAGGACAAGTTGGCCAGACTGACTTGCAGAATCCGAGACCAGGACGAGCAGAAATTCCAGAAGGAATGGAGTAAATTTATTGTATATATAAATGACAATTGTAAAAATTTAAAGACACTAGCAGGACCGAAGTAATTCCTACAATGTAGACAAGTTGTAAAGAGTTAGAATGTGCGATTGGAATTGATAAGGGATACCAGTTGAAGGGATGGAGGGAAGCAGTAAGCTCAACAGAGCAAAGGGGTTATATGTTGTTTAATGTATGGTTTGAAAAAGTGTGTAAGAAAAACAATAAAAATTATTGGAAAAAACCACAAAAAACAAAACAAAATGAGAGCGAGGACATCAAGTGATACTGAAGACAATCATAGCTGTGATCAGAATCGCATTTTGAACAGAATGCTGGAGAATAGTGTGGCTAATCATCTTCAGTTCTCCACAACATATTGTTCTAAACAGATTTTCAGCTCTGACAAATAGAAGGCTTCTTTGTGTTGATGAAGAGATGAGAATTCGTTTGTCTCTAATGAATATTAGGCCTAATATAAATCAGATTACTCAGCAAAAGCAAGCTCACACCTCTCATTGAGTTTATATACCTTCTGAAGGTACAATACAGTATGTAAGTATATAATGGTATTTTGGGTAGGATTCATGTTCTTATGTAGCTGCATTGTTTTATAATTTCTGGTTGCCCCGTGATCATATTATAAAGCAGTTGTGTTCTATGTTGTCTATCAAGCACTGCTCTAGGAGTTTTCTTTCTGTTCACCCATGTGTTGTTGTTTAGTTGTTTAGTCATGTCCAACTCTTCGTGACCCCATGGACCAGAGCGTGCCAGGCACTCCTGTCTTCCACTGCCTCCTGAAGTTTGGTCAAACTCATGTTAGTAGCTTCAAGAACACTGTCCAACCATCTTGTCCTCTGTCATCCCCTTCTCCTTGTGCCCTTAATCCTTCCCAACATCAGGGTCTTCTCCAGGGAGTATCTCTTCTCTTGAGGTGGCCAAAGTCTTGGAGCCTCAGCTTCAGGATCTGTCCTTCCAGTGAGCACTCAGGGCTGATTTCCTTAAGAATGGATAGGTTTGCTCTTCTTGCAGTCCATGGGACTCTCAAGAGTCTCCTCTAGCACCATAATTCAAAAGCATCAATTCTTCAGCGATCAGCCTTCTTGATGGTCCAGCTCTCACTTCCATACATCACTACTGGGAAAACCATAGCTTTTACTATATGGACCTTTGTTGGCAAGGTGATGTCTCTACTTTTTAAGATGCTGTCTAGGTTTGTCATTACTTTTCTCCCAAGAAGCAGGTGTCTTTTAATTTCATGGCTGCTGTCACCATCTGCAGTGATCATGGAGCCCAAGAAAGTAAAATCTCTGCCTCCATTTCTTCCCCTTCTATTTGCCAGGAGGTGATGGGACCAGTGGCCATGATCTTCGTTTTTTGGATGTTGAACTTCAGACCATATTTTGCGCTCTCCTCTTTCACCCTCATTAAAAGATTCTTTAATTCCTCCTCACTTTCTGCCATCAAGGTTGTGTCATCTGCATATCAATAAAAAAAATTGGTGTGGCTGAAAGTGTGGCCCAGAGAAAAACGTTTGAGAACCACAGCTCCAGTATATTGTTTCTGAATCTAACTACCGTAGTTCTATTGACTTAAATACCATATTTGGGTGGGAAGAAAATTCTGCAAACTAAGGATAGATTGATAGTAGGCCTAGAACAGGGGTCTGCAACCTTTAAGACAAAAGGAGCCACTTGGACCCGTTTCCGAAGAAAAAACAACAACTGGGAGCCGCAAAACCATTGCGACATTTAAAGCATGCGCGCCGCTGCCCTCCGATCTGACAGCGGGTGGGAAGGTGACGTTGGGACGGTGCGTGACTAACGCACGCACCGCCCCCATGCGACGTCACAGCCAGTACAGTGCCTGCCACAGTGGGGAGTGTCGAGGCGCACAATGCGCCTCCTCCCCTCGCTAGTATCCGCCCCGGAGCTGTGGCAAAGGTGTAAAAGAGCCACATGCGGCTCCGGAGCCGCGGGTTGCAGACCCCTGGCCTAGAAGGAAAGTGTTGTTGACAGGTGACCAGCAGTCCCGTGGGGCCAGATGACTACGCCTTGCTCTGATTTTGGGGGAATTATTTATGGGAGGGCTGATTTGGGGGAAATGAAGCTGCAGGCAGTTTAGGGAAGTTTTTAATGTTTGATGTTTTATTCTGTTTAATATTCTGTTGGGAGCTGCCCAGAGTGTCTGGGGAAACCCAGCCAGATGGGCTGGGTATAAATAAATAAATTATTATTATTATTATTATTATTATTATTATTATTATTATTACTGAACAACTCAGTTTTTAAAAAGCTTGGAACTCTTAAGTCTAAGAATCTGGATGTATGCTAAGCTTAACAGATGTGGAGTTCAGTCTCCTGGTTCCTTTCTGGCATGTGGCCACAAGTAGACTCCTATGTCTTCAAGTTTTGAAATGACCCCATTCATATGTGACTAACCCAGGGCATTCTGAAACACTGGTCTGGATTAAGGAATGGATCTGCCACACTACAACTAGCATTACAGACCACAAAGTCTCCTGGCCCTGAATAATCAGGTGACCCCAGAGAGCCAGTCCACATGCAAGTGCCTGCTATAAACTCCAAAATATGCTGAGAACTAGCTGGTCTAGGGCCTGAGTGCCTGACAATTGCATTCTCCTTCACCATCTTGGCTCACTGACGCCAATCGGATCAAGCAATACACACCCTTTTTGGCCTGGATTGATCTGTATGTGCGTGTGTTGGGGGAAGGCAACTACGAATGTATTGTTCTATCTTTCAGCAGAGAGTTAGGCGAGAGGAGCCTTTGATTCCCTCCAAGTATATGAATCTGTGGATACCTTTGTAAGTGGTGGGGTCATTATGAACGCATGGATAGTCTGATTCCCTGTGTTGGCCAATTCAGTTGGCTGGGTAACCTGAGGAGGAGGTGGGCCCATCTCAGATCTTTTCTAGAGGCTTTCATTATAGGCGTTAGTTATTCATTTGGCACCATCTGTATAAATATATTGTGTTTAGAGCCTAAGCAAAATATAATTCCTGTGCAGAGGAGTCCAAATTTAGACAACAGAAGCGGAGCACAGAGGGGAAAAGAGAGTAGAGACAGAGGAAAATAAGGGAGCAGCGGAGGTAAGAAAATTGTGCAGAGTAAAGGGAGGAATTGAAAAGGAAAGGATAACAAGGGCTGTTAGTGAGCAAATGCTTCATGCATTCTCTCACTAACATGCTAAGTGAGAGAATATTATTATCTCAGAAAGGAACATGATTCCTGGTTCTTCATTGGGGGTGAGGAGAGAGCACTGTAAATAGTTATTGATTTAAGATACTAATTCCTACTTTATCACAAAATTCGAGGTGGCTATACATAGCCCCTCCCCTAACCCGTTAACCTGAAGTTGCCTACGGAAGGGGGGAAATGGTCATTGCACCCAACTCTCCCACTGTGTCCTTCTAACTGGCAGCTGTTGGTGGCCCCTTCCACCATTAGGGGTAATGGCGAGTTGCCCTGAAATGCAACATTTTATCCCCACCCTCTCACCTTGTAGTTATGGAGCAGCCATTTGCTTATGATGGATTGTGGCTGAATCAATATATTTTGCTGCCAGGGGCAGAATAGAAAATGGCACCCTTCTCCTCAAGTCAAGCACTATGGTACACAAGGCTGACCAAGTAAAGATGGCACCTGAGGCAGAAAACCCCACAAGTGACTCTCACACTTATTGGGAAAATAGCCAACAATTTGTTGCTGTTCTATGACACCCAAAGTCAGCTACAAATTTTTTCCTGATAAATTTTTATATCTTGACTAACAGACAAATATTTTTACAAGCAATTTCCCCTAATATTACACATTCTGTAGGTTATTTTCACTAGTGCCTTCATTTGTTTAGCTCCACTCCCCCAATGTGTGAATTTTTGTAAACATTTGTTGGCGAACTGCATGGTAAAATTCAGATGAGTGCGAATTTCGGAGGACTCCTTTGTTTTGGTTTTGCATATTGTTTAATAAAGTGTCAATTTGATAGATTCAGCTTTAAATGTGAACTGAATTGAGTTTCTCCTGCATCCATATGTGTTATATCAACCTTTTAACTGGAGATGCCAAGAACTGAAGGGGAGAACCTTCTCCATGAAAAAGCATGAAAAAACTTGTCACTGAGCTGTGGCTTTTCCTTTTGGAGAGAGGGACAAATAGCTGGAATAGCTAGCCAGATATTTAGAAAGATGCAATTCAACAGATCAGAGTTGTTGTTGTTGTTGTCTTAAAAAAACCCCCCAACAACAATGCCATGAGAGATATGCAAGGACTATAGAGTTATTTTTTTAAAAAGAGAAACCAGCGTATTTTAATAGTATTTTAATAGTTGTACATGCAAATGAAAATGCTTCCTTCTCTGTGCAAAATGCTTCCAAAGCCCGCTAACTCATCTTTTTCACTCTCCCTTCCACTTTCCTTTCCCAGCAGATTCGAAATGATAAAGGAAATACTTCTGAAACATCTGGTATTCATTCCCAAAATACGGTGTCGCTGTATTTTGTTTGCATCGAATGCCTTGCTTTTAATTTTATCCCACCTCCTCCTCTCCAAAATGAATGCATCAGTAAATATGCAGAGACCGATTCTCTCCCCCCCACCCCCGTTTCCAATATATTTCATTTAAAATATATATATACACAAAAAAACCACCCTCCATTTGTGTTCAACAAGAGAGCCTCTTTCTCCAAGATTAACATTTCTTATGATTGTTCCTGACAGAGGATTTACTTTCAGAGGCCCTGCGAAGGATAACCAAAAAAGGGCATGGAGCAAGACAGTTTTGGCAGCTTGTGCGAATTTTCGGAGGTTTTTAGGTCTTGGTTTTCTTATGAGTGGCTTCCTGAGCGTGCCTAGGGAATGACAGGCATCCCTTCAGGCTGGCTGACCCCACCTTTGGCTGAAGCCTAGCCATTGGCTGCTTATTAGAATAAATTGAGGACAATGCATACCACTGGCTGCCAATTTTAAACATAAGGGATATGTATTCACTTAGCACTGACTTTTGGGAGGGGCCAAGGAGAGAGTTTAGTTCCATGGACTAGGGCTTGCGGGGCTTAGACTGCCTGGGTGCTTCTTATGCTCTGCTGCTGCCGCCAGGAAACAGCCAGAGCCTCACTGCCTAGACCGGTCTGAGAACAGTTTCTGCTGCTGAGGTAAGGGCTCAACGAACGATAAATAAATCAAGAGGGCTTTTCCCTTTTTGCACTTGCACTGTGGATAATTTGCAGGAGCATTCCCATTAAAACAAACGCAAAGCAAGCGTTAGAGGTCTTGCAAAGAGCGCCTCGCAGCTTTGCAATGATGCTCAGTGTTGAATTAATGGAGGAGGGATGCCAGAGTCTGATGTTTCCCGGAGATACGTTTTTTTATTGTATATGTGTAAGTACGATGGGTATGTTTGCACAGAACGAAGACTCAGTGCAGCAGGATTTCTTACCTGTCTGTCATTGGGAGACGGATAACAACTACCCTCTTAGATGGGGTGTTTTATCTCCTGTTGTAACAGGGCTGTTAATCTCCTTTTTAAAGCGTGGGCTTTTTGTTTCAAAACTTGAGGAAGAAAAGCTGCACAACTGGAAACTAGTCTCTCTGCTCCCCAGCCCGCCCCGCCTTTTTAAGAGTCCAAAACCTGGGCTCTGAAAAGCTTAGCAGCAGAGAGAGAACGCAACTAGCACAGACCTGGCAAAGCTCTGGTTAATGTTATGGATTTGATATGTTGCTGAAACAGATGTCTTGCTCCGACTGTCTTTCATAAAAGAGGAGCTTTGTTGAAAGTAGTCTCCATCCGTTTTTAGTTTTTAGCCTTCCACATGTAATGTTGCCTATTGCCAGGATGTTTCTTATGAGGGAGCCTTTCCGGTTAACAGAAGAAATGTTCATGGGTGGAACTGGCTGATAATAAAGTGAGTGTGGGAGGGTGAGCCAGACTGTCGCTCTGCAAAGACTGGAAGCAGACGTTTAAAGCACTCCTGACATGCTCTGATGACTTTGTGAGTAGAAGGCGATGATATTCTGGAAAGCACAGAATTTCTCTTAATGCTAGTAATAATGGGAGCAAAGGGGTGGAAATGTTTAAAGGAGACAATATCCTTCACCCAGAACCAAAGATGGGCATATAGTGTTTGTTTGCTTTTGCTGAACAAAATGGCTTTCTTTTCTTTCTTTTTGGTAGCCCAAGCTTCCTTTTCTTGGTATGTGGCTGTGCCTATATTTTGTTTTCGTTCATTGTGGATCTTTTTTGCCCTGGAAAAGGGGCTATGTAGGGGAAAGCTCTCTTAAAAACATCAAGGACAAGCTACCAGGAACCTCCGCTGAGCAAACGCCTTTAAATTAATTTGAGATGAGGAGAGGTGTGCTCTCCCAGGATGCGCTTTTTTCATAAGATCATTGCACACATTCACATTCTTTTGGTAGACACCCAAAAATGTAATGTGTGAATCAGACATGTGTTGGGCAGTCTTTGTATCACTTGGAAACACTTGTCACAGAGGCAGCTCCCTGACCAGGGGATACCCAGTCACAAACCTGGGTTTACTGCCCCATAATGCATGGAAAGGCCCTTAGGTCCACTTCACATGTTACAGTTTAGATATAACTTACAAATGTAATGTGGGAATGCATCAAGCACTTGAATTAGACAATTACACTTGGGAGGGACTTGCAGTTGGCTGGTGATAAGCCTGAACAATGTGTGAAATTGCCCAAGAAACAATGAATGAGATCTAAACCGTCAACACAACGAAATATGCAATAGATAACCCATACATCAGAATCAGGTCTGTTTCATAAGGATTGCCACAGCATGCAGTTCATTAAGCAACGCTGCTTTTAAATTCCAATTCCTTTTAGCGGTGCTTACAACTTATAAGGGAGTACAGTGCCTTGTAAGTGTTGCCTCTATGGTCCAATGTTGCCTTCAACCTACCAATCAGTCTCTTGGTCAAACTAGGCATGATGTATGAGCTCTGGGTGTGGAAATTCCAACCGCATTTCCTTAAGTTGTGATGTGACTACTGATAGTGGATCAGGGCTGCTGCATCAAGGCAGTGGACTTCTTAGCTCTTTGCCCTCCAGCTGATTTCCAAATCAACACCCCCCCCAAGCTCCTATTAATCATGAAGGGGAAAACTTATTTCCTTCCGCATGAGCATCTGGACAAGGAACGGGGCAACTGAGAAGTGGTCCAGTCCAGTCTTCCACTCTTGGCTTCTGGCAGAAAGATGGACTGGATCACTTTAACACTGAGTCATTGTCTGTATGCAGCTTAATCTTCCGCACAGAGAGATGTGTACAGGCCAGGTGCATATGCAAATACAACAGGGGCACTTCGGATGCTGAAGCAGCATAATTTAATATCCTTACTTCAGCTGATTTTGCAGTGGATCTGATTTGCAAGTGAGTGAATGGGGATGGTTGCAGAAAGGGATTGACAAGGTGCTGAATTTGCAAACGGGTCATTGGCAACAAGTGTGCTCCCCCCCCCATTTTCCCCAGAAATTGGATATTTGGATCATAGGATTCAACTCATTGGGGCAGAGGAGTCTTTGGCTCCCCAATAACATTTTTGAGGAAGCTGCATCGCCCCCAAAATTGATGGGCATTGCCATTCAAACGGTGTGTGAACGACTGGGCAGGGCTTACCTGCTCCCACCAATATTTTATGCAAGTGGGCACTCCTGATCTGGATGAAATACGCTGACAATTGCATGCATGTGGAGAACTCTTTTTATGATTCACATCCAGCTGGAAGCACCTTTGTTAATAAAACAATAAAGGCTTTGTTCTGTAATAATTAAGGGCCAAAGCAGCTCTGGAATCAGGAACATTTCTCTCTCCACTTTGGATCAGGGACATAGTGCTGGTGAGGGAAGGGTTAAGCATGATCTCACTTGCAGTCATTGTTCCACATTTAACCCTTCCACAACCTCTTTGCAGGTATGTCCCCCTACCAGCGTGGCAAATAGCAAATTGGGAGGGGTGTATGTGCCAGCACTGCAACACTGTTGGCTCAGTGTATGGTTGCCCCATATGGTTACCTTTAAGAACTTCAGGTTGGAACAGTTGGGCAGTGAAGTGATCTCAGGTTCTGGACTGGCTCCACCCACCCAAGCTGGCGAGGAAGGACTATAAAAAACTTCCTGTTTGGTCTGAAGCCTTGCCTCAGCGACAATGCTTTCCTAGTTCTGGTATGTTTCTGCACAGCTCTTGGCGAGAACCCTTTGTCCCTTGATGAGGGCTTATCTCCTGTTCCCCTCTGAATTGCTGCCTGCAGCTCAGCAATTTTAACTGGGGGGTGTGTGTGAAATTATGGCATATTGGCACATGGAGAGTTAACTCTTCCACATCCTGCACTGTAATCCCAGTCCAAATCACACTTGTTATTAAGTTTAAATAAATCAATGTGAAGATCCTGAGTGTGGGTCCATCGTACCAAGATACCCCTTCAGTGTTGAGCTGTGTGCCCCCTCCTGTTATTTCTGTTTCAAAGCCTTTGGGAGGAAGATGAGGGAAGGGGTCACAAGGCTGTCGCTATAGCACTGGAAGTTAGAATGGTGCATATTCTGGTTTCTCTTCAGATCGTATGCCTTTGGTCAGAATGTGTTGTTCATATTAACTTTGGTTTGCAAAAAATCCTTAGTATTTGCGGACGTTAACATATTTTCAATTATTTTCTTGTGATGTGGGTACTAATGTATCGATGAGGAAAGTGGACCCTGCGGGTTGTTAGAAGAGGTGTGTTTTGGTTTGTGCATTGGGTCGGCATCCCTCTTAATGGACAGTCCAGCAGGTTCTTCTCAGAAATATCTCGCCAAACATCTTTGTCACCTGGTTTGGAATATGAATTTCTCCAGCTCATAATGCTTGGATGTATTTCAAATCGAGCACAGCTTCAATTAGAAGTTATTATCTGGCTCAGAATGTGATAGAAGATTGTTCACATGCACGATCTGCGACCCCATCAAAAACATTGCCTGTTTTTTGTCTGAATCGTAGCTCTGCAAAAGGCCTCCAGAAGCTGTTTTTAGGCTCCAAGAAACTGCAGCTCTTCAGCAATTAGCACCAGGCGTGGCTTGGGAAAGAACCCAAGTCTCCAGAGCTAGAAAAAGAAAGCTCATAAATAACTGTTTTGAGTCAAGCTGAGTGGAGTTCACCTCTGACCAGTTCTTCATTTTCTGGTTGGGTGCCACAGAAATTGCAGCTTAGCTCAGACCTTCTCCGTATCTATAAGGAACTTCATTGGTGTTCCCTCCCTCATTGTTGTTGTTGTTGAATCGTTTAGTCGTGTCCGACTCTTCGTGACCCCATGGACCAGAGCACGCCAGGCACTCCTGTCTTCCACTGCCTCCCACGGTTTGGTCAAACTCATGCTAGTAGCTTTGAGGACACTGTCCAACCATCTCATCCTCTGTCGCCCTCTTCTCCTTGTGCCCTCAATCTTTCCCAGCACCAGGGTCTTTTCCAGGGAGTCTTCTCTTCTCATGAGGTGGCCAAGTATTGGAGCTTCAGGATCTGGCTTTCCAGTGAGTACTCAGGGCTGATTTCCTTAAGAATAGGTTTGATCTTCTTGCCGTCCATGGGACTCTCAAGAGTCTCCTCCAGCACCATAATTCAAAAGCATCCATTCTTCGGCGATCAGCCTTCTTGATGGTCCAGCTCTCACTTCCATACATCACTACTGGCCCTGCCTCATTACTGTGCACCATTTGCATAGATCTGAAGGCCTATAAAGGGCATCCTATATTGTACTTCTAGAGCTTTATGATGCAGAAATATCACATGGTGGGGTACTGTGCACACTTGGGGTTCCTTATCACATGGAGTATCTTTTTTAGGTCTATGTGTCTACATGTGAAGGTCATGGGCAGAGCCAGTGGTGTGGTCCCACTCTTCTTTCCCACCCCCCTCCTCTGCATTCCTTCTACCCAATGAGAATATTTGAACAGGGCTTTTCCTATCATTAAAATAATGAAAGCTGTGTTCAAGGTGCTTAATGCTGTGTTCTGTACAAGCTCCAGCCCTTCTGTGGAACACACACAGTGCTTTTGAAGTCTATTGGTTTCAATGGTTTTTTTTGTTTTAGCAAACTGGACTTCCTCAGGAGTTTACATTTATGGAGTTCTTTCCTTCCAAGTAATATGAATGTGGAGGCGGAAAGTTTACCTAGGGACAATTGAGGGATTTTAGTCCTTGTGAATTCCTATATGAAATGGCCTTATCAGGATCTCTTGGACTAATGTGCAGCTTGGGACTTAGGCATCCAACAGATTTTCCACATTTCCAAATTCTGCAGTTCCTGGACGTTCATCTGTCAAAATACTCACTGAAATATGTATTTTGAAAGGAGTTTTGTTTTTGCATTAGAAATAAAAATAAAAAATCAGATGAATGTGGAAAGAGAGTGGAATGAAATTATGGGTGAAAACATGAGAAATGTATAATGACCAGAAGTTGGCAGATTCAACCATCCCTAACCTGGAGGAAGGATGTGAAATTGGCAGCATTCCCCGAGTAGCAAAGGTAGCCTGCGTTTTTGTGACAGCCTCCGTTCTCAGGGACTTGGTGAATGACAAGCAGCCTGCACAACTGGCAAGGCCAAAGGGGGAGCATCCTTGTGACTGCTCTCACCAGGGTTTCCAAGCAGAGGAGAGCCTAAGGCACAGATGGGAAACACTGAGGTCCAGCGCCGAGGGCCTTCTGGTGGTTCCCTCGCTGCGAGAAGCCAAGTTACAGGGAACCAGGCAGAGGGCCTTCTTGGTAGTGGCACCCACCCTGTGGAACGCCCTCCCACCAGATGTCAAAGAGAAAAATAACTACCAAACTTTTAGAAGACATCTGAAGGCAGCCCTGTTTAGGGAAGCTTTTAATGTTTAATAGGTTATTGTATTTTAGTGTTATGTTGAAGCTGCCCAGAGTGGCTGGGAAACCCAGCCAGATGGGCAGGGTATAAATAAATTGTTATTATTATTATTATTTTCCACTTCAAGAGCCACATCCCCTTCTGGATAACCTTCCAGGGGCCACATGCCACTGGTGGACAGGACCAGGAAGTAAATAATGCACCCCTCTCTATCCAGGAAACCAAAGAGGCATCACCAGAGTTCATGGACAGGCTACACCCTTCTGTAGCCTTCGGCATAATATCATGGAGGTTGCTAGGAGAGGGAAAATGGGGTGGAAGAAGTGGCAAAAAGATGGGGGAAGAAGGGAGAAGATAGAGAAAAGAGGCAAAACAACAACAACAAAACCCTGAAAAAGGAGTGCCCTCTTCACTTTTAACCCATTCCTGCCCACTGCTGGCTTTGCTTTAAATATCAACCCCAACAGAACAAGGCCACATATGCACACGCAAAACTTTGGCATCAACCTTAACTTGGGAAGGCTGATTATTCTTTGGGAATGAAATTTGATGGGCTATTTTTTAAGATGAACCTATTGATGAGACTAGAATTTGTGATCTGAGCAACTGGAACCAGGACAGGCAGCGGTGGGAAAGTACCCTACTTGGAAAAGCTTTGGCTCTGTGGAAACTTCCACTACATATTTCAATGCTCTGCTCATACCGATAATAAATAAGGGTCCTCTGAGAGACGCTGCGCAGGGTGTAAAAACAAGACAATAAGCAACCCGCCCGTTTGCACATTCATTGGTTGGATGTCCTTAAATAGGAAAAAAGGGGGAATAATGGAAATTGGCTCATAGAACTGTGTAGAACACCATGTCTAGTCATAAATACTTTTTAGCTTGGAACTTCCCAGAGGTTGTGGGATACGTCAATATGTATGCATGCCCCCCTCACCCCCGCCACACACACAGATTGACAAGTTACAACGAAACCCAAAACAATGCTGGGAATATTGCCCTTAAGAATCTGGTAACTCAGACTCGTCAGGAACTTTATATTTGTAGTTTTAAAGAACACAAAGGACAGAAACAACAGATTTACGAGGCAAACTTTCTTCACACCAGCTAATCTGTGGGGAGATATGATCAGCATTGCCATAAAACACGTTTGTAAATAAGCAATTCCTCAGTCCTGGGATTTTGGAGGGGGCTTTTGAAACGTGCCCTCTCTCCTTTTTAAGAACACAATTACTGGGTCATATGCATGACCCATCTCATCCACTAGTTTATTTCCAAGCGTGGCTGTTGGTGGATTTGACAGGGAAAGTGTTCAAGAACATGGAGCAGGGAGTTAAGCCAAATGTTCAGGGGTGTTTTGAGGACAGACTTGATGGGAGAGAAACGGAATCACATGGCCGTTCTGAAAGGAGAGGGAATAAAGAATAATAAGCAGGGTCCTTGTGGAAGTATATTGGAGGAGCACAGGTCACAGGAAGGGTATAATGAGAAATAAGGAGGTGAGGGGAGATTGTAGGACAAGTACATTAAGGAGTTTAATGGACAAAAGCTTGAACTGGATGCAAATGGGGTTTGAGGAAGGGGTTCCTATGGTTTGATCAACCATTGATATGCATGTCTTTTATTTTTTTAAAGGGTAAACAGATAGTATATGTTGAAAATACTCACACTACTCAGGTTTTTTTTTTTTAATTGCAAAATTAGCTCAGTAACCCCAGTGATCTTGAGCCTCTCTAGGATTTTGAGCAGTACACCAGTTCTGGAATTGAGATTTTGTTTTTTATTTTTAGTATTTTATTTTCAATTTTTCTAATAACAACAATTTTCTTACACATAGATATCCAATCCAAATTTGCATTGATTGACTGGGAAAGGTTATGGACCACCGGTATGAAATTTACGGCATGTAATGCCTTGAAAGAAAACATTATGAAAATGATATACAGGTGGTACATGACCCCAGTCAAGCTTGCTAAGATATACCATTTGTCTGATAACAAATGTTGGAAGTGCAAGGAGGCTGAAGGAACATTTTTTCACCTTTGGTGGACCTGTCCAAGAGTGAAGGCCTTCTGGGAAATGATTTATAACGAGTTAAAAAAGGTGTTCAAGTACACCTTTCCTAAGAAACCGGAGGCCTTCCTCTTGGGCATTATGGGCCAAAAGGTGTTAAAGAAGGATAGAACGTTTTTCATGTATGCTACCACAGCAGCAAGAATACTTATCGCCAAATATTGGAAGACTCAAGATTTGCCCACACTGGAAGAGTGGCAAACGCAACTGATTGACTACATGGAGTTGGCCGAGATGACTGCCAGAATCCGAGATTTGGGAGAAGAAGCAATGGAGGAGGATTGGAAGAAATTCAAGGACTATTTGCAAAAATTTCATAAGTTATATGAACTTTAAAATGCCGCATGACTTGAAATGTTAGCTCCAGCAATGAGAGTGGCATATATATGAAATTGGATAATATTATTGAAAGAATCAAAGTTTAAATGGTTAAAAATGATAATATGTTTTGCTTTTAGAGTAAATGGATAATAAGGGATTTAAACTTAAAATTGCAATGGAAAGTACAAAAGAAACACATGAAACAAGGTTATAATTTGCTGATAAATTTATTGTTAAGAACGCATTGTGCGGGAGATGTGGGGAAGTTCGATAGAAAGTTGAAACAAGTTGTTGAAAGGTTATGGTTTTCTTCTTTTTCTTTTTTTGTCTTTTCTTTTTCTTTTTCTTACTTTGTCTGTGATTGGAAAAAATGCAATAAAAACTTTTTTTAAAAAACAAAAAACAAATTTGCATTGATTGACTCCCCCCGCCCCCGGTTTCCATTTTTTTCTTTTATATTTTTCATTGCATCTAATTATTTTCCCCAATTAATTTCCAATTATTTTTCACATCATAATTCGGCCTTCAGCTCCTAAATGCTGCAGCAACCCTGCTAATGTTTCCACGTTCTTGCAGTGTTCTTTAAAATAATCCACAAAGTTTTTCCAATCTTGATTAAATTAAACGGCATTGAGATTTTAAATCTGAACCATCTTCCAGTTCCACATAAGCAGCGCCTAAGCATGAGATCCTAGCCCTCAGCCACGAATAATCTGTCCTGGCAATGATCCGGTGAAGCTGGAGACACTTCCCTACTCTGTTGTAGCCTTCCTCAACCTGTGTGCTGGCTGATGCTGATGGAAGTTGCCATCTGGAGAGGCCACCAGGCTAGGAAAGCTTGCCCCCTTGCTTGAAATATTCTTCTGAGGCAACAGTTGGCATTGCTCACTTTTCCAGCTTGAAAATAATCACAATAACCTTTCCGTTCAGCTTGCTCACGTTGACAGCTGCCTCCCGAAGCTTCGGTTATCAAAGTGGCTCCAAACCTTTCCGGCTTTCAAGCGCCTCAGAGCTCCTGCCTGGCTCGCTGTCTCCTTTGCTCCTGCGTGGCCCTGGGGGAGACAAGGAGGTCTCCAATTGCCTATGAAGGAACCAGGAAAATCCCGCAGTGGGGTGTGGCGATCTCACAGGGTCCCCGGACATTTCACCGTCTATTGATCCCTGTGCCACCACTTTATTTCTCGCTGCCACCACCCAGGCCCTACCAGGTACAATACTGAGTCCAGTCAGGGTTAAATTGAAACATAAACTTTTGTTTATTAATTGCATTTTAACAAGCGTGTGGTATCATAAACAGTATCGGTTCATTACAATCATGGGGTGCCTATCTGGACCTATAACTTCCGCTACCTGCTCTCACTCACTAAACCACCTCTCAAATGTCTTCCTAGTTCCTAACTGTTCCTGACTCAGCTTATTTCGCTACACTAACTCACAGACCTACCCACAGACTCTATCCCAATTCACTCCCACTCCAACCAACCACTCAACTCCCAACAAACTCCCCCCTTTGCCCCTCCCAGAGCTGGTTTTATAGTCCCTCTGACTCCACCCCCCTGGGTTCTGATTGGGTAACCTGTTTAACTATTTCACCTCCAGCACTTTCTCATATGTTAACGTCACACGGGGATGCCTGCATCTAAATCACTTTTTGGGGTTGCTGGTGGCGCAGAGGTTTCTGGGTTGTGGTGGTGTAGATAGCTAGCTAGAAAGGGGCAAGATTTTAGATATGGGCACATGGAACAATTTTTAAATTAAAATAAAATCAAGACTCCTTGTGCTCTGCTGCCCCTTTCTTCCCACCCAGGGCAGCCCAGCTCTCTGGCTGCACCTCAGAGCTGGCACGTCACACCAGGCAGGGCCTCAACAGGGGCAGCTTCTCCTCCTCTTTGCCCACTCTTCAGTAACCACTATCAGCTGCCCAAGGGAGGAGACAACAGAGGGGCCACAGGATGCTCCCCTATATCTTCCACTGCTGCTCAGGACAAGCATGGCTCACCCCAAGCTCGGTGGTGGTGGCAGTGGTGGGGAAAACAGGGACATTCCAGGATCAAATCAGAAGCCAGGATGGTTTTTGTAATTCTGGGTCTGTCCCTGGAAAATAGGGACACTTGGAGGGTGTGGGACAGTCTGCCTCTGAAAACCAGATACAGTGGTACCTCAGGTTACATACGCTTCATGTTACAGACTCCGCTAACCCAGAAATAGTGCTTCAGGTTAAGAACTTTGCTTCAGGATGAGAACAGAAATTGTGCTTTGGTGGTGCAGTGGCAGCAGGAGGCCCCATTAGCTAAAGTGGTGCTTCAGGTTAAGAACAGTTTCAGGTTAAGAACAGACCTCCGGAACAAATTAAGTACTTAACCCGAGGTACCACTGTACTGGGAACAACAAACAGCTTGGGGAATCTACGAAATGCTGAATTAACAATACCACTGATGGTACACAAGCCCTTTGGATTTCATGGGACCTGTAGGTATATTTAGAGCCAGGGTCCTAATGCCCAAAGATGGTTCCATTTTAAATTTTTTTTAGGAGACTTCTGTTTAATTTCCTTGGCAGTTACCACGTTGACCACAGAAAGGCACAAGTATTCGGCAAACAGATTCTTCAATCAGTAAGTAACTTGTGGTTAGGATTTAAGAGCTTTTCGGTCCCGTTTGTAAACACCTGAGCCCATCATTAACAGGTCAAGGATAACTGGAGCTTTGGAGCACTTTTTATGTACCTAGGAAGGCTCGGTGTAAATACAGCAATTCATAAGAGGCAGGCTTGCGAAAGTCATGAGCCATCAGACTGAATAAAGCCTGCCAGCCATGTCTCGTGGGCTGCGAGGTCCCCTAGATTGTGGAATTTGAGGAGGACTGCAAAAACAGAAATCTTAGAGACTTCCTCTTGGGCTGCTTAGGGGCTGGTTTTGGTGTTTTTGGCTCAGTGGCTCATAAGTTGTGGAGGCCTGTGACAGGGAGAGAGAAACAGAGAGACAGAGGACAGAAATGCAGACTGGGCGAAAATGTCTGCCTTTCCAATTTCCCCAGTACTGTATAATTTCAGGGAGGAGTGGGTGGGTGGAAAGGTGACAAAGCAGGCGTAAAATTTACCAAGGACTCAGCTACATTAGCAAAAAAACAACAGCAGCTATTTGAACGTGCTATGAACATGCAACACCAGATGGCGCTGGAGAGCAGGATATTTTAAAACACTATTTTCCATAGGGATTTTTTTCTTGTGTTAAAATGATCTAATTTCTGACTTATTTATAGTGTTCCTCTCTGCCCCCCGAGTTTAGATCCACCCCATCAGTGGTGACAGTCTTCCCAGGAGTCATGGCAATTGCAAGCTGCCATCTTCTCTCTAAGGAGTTCCTAAAGCAGGGGAGGGAAATCTCAGGCCTAGGAGCTGAATGCAGCCTTCCAAGCTTCTCTGGGCCCTGGGACTTTATTCACACCACATATCACCCTGGCTGTCTGCCCTCTACCCAGGGCTTAGCCCTCACTGGTCTTGCTTGAGTGTCATTGCCTGTCAGGACTGTGTCACTGAACTCTGATACTGCCTTTTGCTTGCCTGATGGAGGGTAATGAGGGACAGGTGAGAGTGTGAAGAAGAACTTGCCCGGTGTATAAAAACTTTTATATTTATTGCTACACCAGCTTTGGCCTGTGGCTTTTTGGCCAGCTTTTTGGCATGTGGTCCCTGGAAAATTGCCCAGAAGGGAATGCCCTCCTCAGACTGAAAATGGTTCCTATCCTGACCTAGATTAAGGTTCTAGGCCTAGTTTTGTTCTCACAGTTTAAGACAGAGCATCTCCTTTGTCTCCAAAAATTCACAAATGAGATTCGAGCAGTTTATTTGAGTGAAATGCGAGACCAGTTTCCTGCTTTGAAAAATTATTTATGGGTTGTTGATGGGTTTTCTTTTTGCTCTTCTTCCGGTTATTTGACCCTAAAATAATGGCAAGGCCATCACAGCATATGTTCATCAGACTCCACATTGCAGCAGTTAAAATTCAGCATTCCTGTAAAAAGAAAAGAAAGAAAGAAAAGGTTTTTGAGGTCCCAGAGTGTCAAATACCATCTTGCAATGAACTTAGAATCTTGATTAGACTGATACACAAGGAATTTTTATTCTCCGTGTATGATCCTGTACTTCAATTCCTAGATTCCAGTTCCATATTTTGTGGTATCTGTCATATTTAGGGCTCTGTGTTTTAATTAAGATTAACTTAACTGCTTGGGCTTCTGGAGTATCCTCACTTAGATTCTCTGTTTTTTCCTCTCTGAGTTGAAAGTGCCCTTTCTCTAAATCACAATTCTTAATAACTATTAGCAGCAGTTGGAACAAAAATTCTTAGGAATATAATACACATTTTGCTGTGAAGTCCTTTGAAATCATTTATTGATTTGTGACAATTATGTATACCCCATGTTTCAGGATGCCAGTTCTCCCAAAGTATTTGGAACATGACCAGGCACTCAATGTGTGGTGTAGTGGTTAAGAGCAGTAGTCTCATAATCTGGGGAACCGGGTTCGCTTCTCCGCTCCTCCACATGCAGCTGCTGGGTGACCTTGGGCTAGTCACACTTCTCTGAAGTCTCTCAGCCCCACTCACCTCACAGAGTGTTTGTTGTGGGGGAGGAAGGGAAAGGAGATTGTTAGCTGCTTTGAGACTCCTTTGGGTAGTGATAAAGCAGGATATCAAATCCAAACTCCTCCTCCTCCTCCTCCTCCTCTCTTCTTCTTCTTCTTCTTCTTCTTCTTCTTCTTCTCCTCCTCCTCCTCCTCCTCCTCCTCCTCCTCCTCCTCCTTCTTCTCTTGGGATTCTTGCACCAGTTGCGAGTGTGTGCATTGGGTGGCTGGAGTCTAGTGGTCTGTCTTTTCTGCCTGCCTCTAGTGGACACTTGTACTGCTTCATATTTCAAGACCTTGCTGAGTACTGGGTTTTAATTGACTACACATAGGAGTGGCTAATTCACAGCCTGCATGCCTTATGCAGCCCGTTGCCCAGGAAAAAGTGGCCCACCAGCCCCTGTGGATTTAGTGCCTCGTTTGATAGGGAGGTAGGTGTTTCTCCCTGTTCTTCGGAGAGCCATCTCCAAAGAGCAGGGGGAGCTCTTTATCTCCTGAAAGGGAGATAAAAACCCTTCTGCCTTTTCTTTAGAGATCTTCTCTAAAGGGCAGCCAAAGGTATCTTCTATCTCCGGTCTTTAGGACTAACACCACAGTACAGAGTTTTGAAATGAAGACCTTTCCCCTGCTTTTTAAGATTAAAAGGCAGCATTCCTCTTTTAGTACTAGAGTAGGTGGAAACTCTGCCTTTTTGTATAAGTCCTGAAGCAGATCTGTGTAAAAACTGAAGGGAAGAAGCTGGGAGATGCTGGTTACATGTGCCCTTGCATACATGTGCATGCATGACTATTCATGTGTGTGAGAGGGATGGAGAGGGGAGTATTCTGTGTCGTGTGCTGTGCTTTTTTTCTGGGGGGGGGGGTACGCAGGGGTACGCATACCCCTAAACATTTTTTGAATCTAAGTTTGGCCTCATTGAGGGGCAGTATTTCAATATGAGTAGGAAAATGAGAGTACCCCTAAACATTTTTTAAAAGAAAAAAAGCACTAGTCATATGTGTGATGGATGAATGTGTGGCTTGTAAGTGTGCATGGGCATGGACATACATTGGCCACTCCAGCCACTGACCTGTGGCCCTCAAATTGGTAGCTGACCATCAATAGATATCACAGATGTTTGATTTTTGAGGTGAATAAGATGCTAAAACACTTAATTGTTCCTCCATGATCTCCTTACAGCTCATTTTAATGGTTTAGTCATAAGTTTCATCCTTATTCTAAGGCTGTAGCATTAACATATTGGCTCTATTTGGAGACAATAAAATGCTATAGTTTATTGTTACGGGAATCAGTTTAGGCAAGCGTTGGTTTTGCATGCTCTTCCACTCCTTTCTCTTCCTCTGGTACAGACATGATCAGAATATTTGCTTGCCTTTCTGATTAACCACAGTTTAGTGTTACATCCCAAACTCATCTTTACACAGTCATCTAATCCTAAGCTCTTATTTCTTAGTAGATGATCTAGAACTGTACTAACTACTTAAATAACACCACCGTTAAACATTCATTATCCTCCTCCTCACCATTTTATTAAGAATGTTCCCATGGTGATCCTTTGAAGTCTTAACCAAAGAATATGATTCTGTATAACATTTTGCAAGTTCACTCAGTAGTTGCTTCTCTTTCCACTTTGATTCCTTCTCTTGTTTATATAGGCAAAATCAGTGTTTTCCTCTTAGCTTGTTTTCTTCTCTGTGCCAAAATCTTCCCAAGTTTGTTCCCACACTAAAAAATAGTTCTGCAAAAGCCAAATTTTAACCTTTATACTTATACAAATATGTCAGGGTATCATCTTTGCCTATTTTCTGCGGTGTTTTAAGTGTTGTTAATCTTTTTACATTACTTCTCTTTCCCCGTTAGTTTCCTTCCATTCCTAAAAGCTGCAACAGATGCGAAAAGCCCTCTTGCAAAAACTAAAAATTAAACACGTCTGATGTCATACAGTATTAACTTGCAAGAAGTGGTTGTATTCTTCCTTTACTTGCTTAACTCATCCACACTTCCATTTGACCCTTGATTTATAGTCATGAGTCTGAGAGGTTCCTTTTTTTTTTGTCCCATCTCTTTCCCTGGGAAAAACCTGTGATTTACCTGAAGTAGGGGCCATCCTGCACTTAAAGAACTGTTGATACTGCACTTAAAGAACTATTGCATCCTGCACTTAAAGAACTATTGATATCACATCCTGCACTTAAAGAACTATTGATACTGATTTAACTATCTTCTTCCCCCAGAGGATTCTGGGAGTTGTGGTTTAAGAGTGCTGAGAATTGTTAGGAGACCCCCATTCCCCTCACAGAGCTACAGTTCTCTGAGCAGTTTGACAACCAATTGCTCTTCCCAGCAAAATTTAGGAATTGCAGCTCTGTGAGTAGAATAGTGCGCTGTGGGTTAAACCACAGAGCCTAGGACTTGCCAATCAGAAGTTCGGCGGTTCGAATCCCTGCAACGGGGTGAGCTCCCGTTGCTCGGTCCCTGCTCCTGCCAACCTAGCAGTTCAAAAGCACGTCAAAGTGCAAGTAGATAAATAGGTACCACTCTGGTGGGAAGGTAAATGGTGTTTCCGTGTGCTGCTCTGGTTTGCCAGAAGCAGCTTAGTCATGCTGGCCACATGACCTGGAAGCTGTACGCCGGCTCCCTCGGCCAATAAATCGAGATGAGCGCCACAACCCCAGAGTCAGCCACGACTGGACCTAATGGTCAGGGGTCCCTTTACCTTTAACAACTCTCAGCACCATTAACAAACCACGCTTCCATAGTTATTTGCGGGAATCCATTATTGCTTAATGCAGTGTTTCAAATATACTGTCTGAAGGTGTCTGGAGTGTGTTTTCATGTTCCCTGAGGTCAAATGATAGGGAGCTGAGGCTGCCAGCCACAGGAACAGATATTACCTTTCTTCTGCCCTCTATGCCTGAAGAGGATTCACCAAGCTCAGTCTCCATCTCAAGCCATAAGGTTCCCAGAGTCTCTGAGACTACACTGAGCCGAGGCTCCAGTGCAATGCAACTTGGAAATCATTTGAAACCACCACATGGGAGTTCCTCACATGGTGATACAATGGTTTCATATTGTAAGTTTTTATACATTGAGTTTTATATGCTGTTGAGAGTTTTCTTTAAAAAAAAAGAGTTAAAAATGTTCTTAAAACAATGTCTTCATCAGATACGGAAAAGCAATATGGAATACCTGTTTTGCAAAAGGGTTCTGTTCCCTGTACTGCATAAGAATAAGCAAATTACATCAAATTTCACCCCACAGGAAAGGTGAAATCCCGACAACAGTGTACCCTCCTTGCTTCTGGACTCTGTAGGTGATCTATGGTGCTTCCTCATAAGAACATTTTGAGGTTGGAAAGGCCAACATATGCATAAAAAATAAAAAGGTTATGAGGTAAAGCTTGAAGAACCTGGGCATGCTTAGTGTTGATTCATTTAGACTGCATTTTGGGGTCAAACTCTCCCAGTTGTATAGTGTGGGGGGCACAGGAGTGGTTGCCCAGGGTGGAAATTGTTAGGGGGTACAAAATTTCAACACCCGGTGCTGCCTCAATACTCTTGTGTGCTTCTGTTGCTGGGCTCTGTTGAAAACAGATTCTCCATGCGAACGAGGAAGTCACCTCTCCAGACAGCAGGACAACTCTTCTCTTCTTATCTCTGTGACTGTGATCTCCTGGGTGATGTGGACACCATGAGGCAGTTGTATACACGTGCCTACTCTGTCTGTTTCTTTCCTTCCCACCCACACCCTCCACACGGCCTTGGGCACTGGCAACCCACGCTACGTCACTGAACTCTCCCAAGGCAGCTTCTGACATACAGACTCATACTATATAAGCCACAATTAATTTAGAACCATAAAACAATAGAAGTAATAAATAACAAGAACAGGTACTAACGCTAGACACCAATGAGATCTGGCCCAATGGAAGCAAAATAAGCTACAGAAGTGAAGGATTACCATAAAATCACCATGTTAAAAAAAGGAGGCGCAAAGAGAACACATAAAAGGATATGTGCAAAAAAAGGGAGACTGCTCACCTTTGTCTATAGGGGACATTACAGCAAGGAAGGGTCTAAAATATGGTTGGAGGACTGGAGGAGGAGGGTGGGACTGGCTCCAGGATTACAATACAAAGCCATCTAGGGAAATAGTGGTGTTCTCCCTTGCCTTCCCGCGGCTTCCTTGGAGGTCTGCTGGGAAATAGTTATGTACTTGATGTACTGGTTTGGCCTATCCAAAGGCAGGTGGCTCCAGTCAGGCTCACGCAGTTGTACATTAAGGGCTGTGGAAAGGCCTATTCCTCACGAGGCGAAAAGGGTACCTCTCTCAAGTATGTGATTTATGCGCCAGATGTGACTCTGCTGCGATGCAGGTGTGACCAGCTTGAGCTGAAAGGCAATTCTGGAAGGAGACAGATTGCCTCATTATGTAATCAATGTAAATTATGGCTTGACTTTTACATGTGTAGAGTATAAAGCTAACACGCACCACTTGCGCCGGCCGTTTCCGAGTGTACATGAAAGAGAACCTGTGCTCGTCGGGCTTCCAGGAAAAGCATATGGGTATAATGCACCAATTCAGCATTCATAAAAATATATGAGACCTCTGCTGAGGACAGGGTCCTGAAGGCAATTTCAGAATTCCACCCAGATGAAGTCACGGATTGTTGCAAATAGAATATTAATGCACTTTCCTTCTTTATCCTGTGTAATATTAATTAGAAGGTAAGGCATCAGCTGAATGTGGCATGCCTTGCTTTTCTAACATGCTCTGGGATCTCTCGAATTTATCTTCAGTTCCCATGCTCTCTGACAAGGCACACAAAAAATATGACAGTGCAAATCTAAACAGTGCTAAACAGAAGCTTCTGAAGCAGCGGCAGGGTGCTGCCAAGTTGGTATGAACCTCCTTAGAAGGCAATAGAACACTTTTTTATTTTTATAAAGGCACTATGAACATATAGGGGCTCATTCCACAGGCCTTAATGCACAGCAGCCACCCACCTGTGTGATGCTTGTTTCTGCTAGGCCGGAGACCCAACAGCCGCAACTAAGGGAGCTGCAACTGATTTGGGAAAAGGCACAGCCCTTCATACAAGCTTACTTTATTTCCCTATTGCAGGGGTGGGCAACCTGTGCTCCCCACGGACGTTGTTGGGGCTACGCCTCCCACCATCCCTGACCATTGACCATGCTGCCTGGAGTTGACGGAAGGAAGTTAAGAGTCTACCAGTGTCTGGAGTGTCATGGGTTCCTTATCCTGGCCCCATTCCCTGTGGTCCAACAGGTTTTGACCAAAAGCAAAAGTGAGATGAGGCTACATACCATAAACAGCTATCTTTTCTTAAACCAGCTTTAGCTGTCTGGAAAAACAAAACAAAACAAAACAGAACAAAAAACAAACAAACCACTATTGTCCATCTCTAGTCTCAATGACATTAATAACAGAGTGAGTCTTAGGCTTCAATCCTAAGTATATGTACTTGCCACAAGCCCTTTGAGCTCCATAAGCTTTGCTTTTTCGGATAGACATGTTTGTATAATTGGACTGTTGAGATGCACCCCAAAATGAAATACTCGTTTAACCTTGGAAATATTACGATGCATAATTTGTAGTCTGTGTTTGTTTTCTCTCTGTTGTGACTCTTTTGTTGAGTAGCTTGGTGGATTCTCTTCACAAAACAAACCAGTGTGTGTTGCTAAAACTGCTGCAAAACACTCTGCTCCTGTTACAGATATTGGTGTGAATTTGTAGCCCTTGGGAAAGCTACATTTGGGGAAGGGCTGTAGCTCAGCAGTAGAGCAGATAACTTTGTGTGCAGAAGGTCCTAGGTTCAACCAACATAGAGCATGAGGAGATGTGAGTTGGAAAAACTGGAGAGTCTCGGTCAGTTAGTGTGTGGATTAATGGTCCAGGCAAGCCTGTGTTCCTATGGACATTTCTCCAATGGCCATAGCAGGGATGGCCTGGTCTTCTTGATCATTATTACACAGGCAACTCCCTGTTTGCATGGGATAGGCACATGCGCAACTGCTGACATGTGCGCCGTTCAGTATGCATGGGGGTGGGGCAGGCTTTATGCGCACCCATCGGACACACACGGTGCCTTGGAACGCAACCCCCAAGTAAATGGGGAGTTGCGTGTACCGGGTTTTCACAATTTAATTCTTGTCTTAGTTTAACATAAAGCAATAGAAACAGTTAGAATATCAGCTTTCAGTTTATTCTTTAAAATGGCATTTAAAGAAAAGAAAGCATATATACTCACGCCCACACTGAACTGATCGTTTCTTTGGCTTGCCTCTTGGCCTAGGTGCTCAATGCTGTAGAATAGTCCCTGAGCCAGTTTGACATAAGCCTAGCCTCTTCTTGAGTTAGAATTCCAACCCTGGGTCACTGGGGACTTCCTTCTTGTTGTGCTGAGAGGGGAGGCAGAAATCAGAGCAGGATTGGACAGATCAGGCTCTGGCCATGATCTAGGGGAGTGTGACCGGGATGGTCACACCGGTCACAGATCTTCTGGGGTGCTACAGCAGGCACTGCAACTACAATGTCCAACAGCTATGCATTAAGAAGATGGTGGATTTTGGGGGTGTCACTGAAATTTGAGATGCCAAGGTCCATCACTTCTGGCCGAGGCCCCCAGCAGCTCAAAACAGCTCTTCACTGGCATAACCCAACTTGGCCACTACTGCCGTCTCCACTGGGACCCAAGATGGCTGTTTTAGAAGGGGGTAGGTGACGGCGCTGCTTTTGAACAGGAGTATGATGTGGCCTGTTGTCTGCATCTTAAAAAGCAGAACCATCACCTTGCCAACAAAGGTCCATATAGTTAAAGCTATGGTTTTCCCAGTAGTGATGTATGGAAGTGAGAGCTGGACCATCAAGAAGGCTGATCGCCGAAGAATGGATGCTTTTGAATTATGGTGCTGGAGGAGACTCTTGAGAGTCCCATGGACTGCAAGAAGATCAAACCTATCCATTCTTAAGGAAATCAGCCCTGAGTGCTCACTGGAAGGACAGATCGTGAAGCTGAGGCTCCAATACTTTGGCCACCTCATGATAAGAGAAGACTCCCTGGAAAAGACCCTGATGGTGGGAAAGATGGAGGGCACAAGGAGAAGGGGACGACAGAGGACGAGATGGTTGGACAGTGTTCTCAAAGCTAGCAGCATGAGTTTGACCAAACTGCGGGAGGCAGTGGAAGACAGGAGTCCCTGGCATGCTCTGGTCCATGGGGTCACAAAGAGTCGGACAGAACTAAACAACTAAACAACAACATGATGTGGCACCTGTAAGAGTGTCAGTTCTGCAGGCTGAGACAGCCAAGTGGGCACATATGAAGTAAGGTGATTGTTGATCTATATAACCGTCTCTGCTACCTACCAAGAGTTCAAAACTGGTAGGGGCATTTTCCAAACGATAAAACCAAAATGAGAAGCTCAGTCCCGTGGAGCTGAGGTGGCACACGATGTATCTGATTTTATCTCTGTTAAATGGAGCAAAACCTCTGGCTTTGCTCCATTTAGGGAGCAGAGCCAAAGGCTGCTGCCTGTGCCATCCTAATCTAAACAGCTGCAATTCAGCCAAGCAGCTATTTTCTTTTTGTAAGAGTGGCCCTTAGTTCCAAGGAGTGCTTTTGCCTTGAAATGTGAACTGAATCAAATGTATCCCCCTCCCAACTTTATTCTCTATAAATGGCACTGCAACTTACAACAGCCTACAAGAACAACATCATGCTTCTATGCATGCCTACTCTGGAGTAAGCCCCACTGAGTTCAATAGCACTTGCTCGCTGGTAATTATACATAAGATTGCAGCCTGAATCTCCCTGAGACCCCCCTCCCGATAGCAGCCTATTCCAACCTCTGTGTTTGCCAACTGCAGTGAGAAGAACCAGTTTATAGACTGTTTGCCTTCAGAGCACCTCAGCAGTGGTGATTTGTATTTGGAAACACCCCAAACTTCTCTCACTCCGAAGAAAATATATGATTTTTATCTTGGGTGTTTCTGCGCTGCTCCATTCTGCCTGCTCTGCAGTCTGCATTCCATTTAGCACAAGTGTTGAAATGCAAAGCCACTAAAGAGTTTTATGCAAGTGCCTGTATGAAAATTATATTATTTATTAGCACATATGAAGCTGGAAACCAGAAGCGTGATGAGGGGAGGGGGAGAGTGATGGGGGCGCCTGGCCTGGGCACAGTCTGGTTAGGGGTGCTAGCTAAATGTACTAAAGCTCATGTAATACGTTGACAGTTCTTGCATAAATTAACTTCACTAGCAGATTTTGTATTATTATTTTTTTGTATTGAACATTTAGTGAGGTTTAGTGAGGCCAGCAGGCCGGGGAGAAGAGTGCATATTGCATCTTCTCAGTGGTGTTTGCTGCCTAGCAAACTTCCCATTTTAATACTGCTGCTGGGAGAGAAGAAGATTGGAGACACCAGCTTGGTTCACACATAGCACTAAGTCAAATTGTGGCTTAGTGCAAAGGCAAAAACATGCAGGTTTCAGAGAGGAGACAGTCACTGCTTCATCTGGTCCTGCTTCTGGTGTGATGCTGCGAGCTAAGACACACTTTGCTTATTTTAGCATCCAAACCCTAGGCTCAAGGTTTGTCTGGAAGAGAGAAACCATGGCTTACCTCACAACGGTGCAGCAGCAACAGCAAGACTGGAGGAGAAGCAAGATGGCTGTCATTCCCTCTCTGGAAACCTGCTTTTCTGCCTGCTCATGCTAATCCATGGTTTGGCTTAGTGGGGTGTTTGGACTGAACCACTGAAAACCAGTAGCCAGCAAATATTTTACAGAATAGATGGTGGTGAATGGGAGCAGTATGCTGGGAGAATTTTTTTTAAAATTTAAGCAGAAGGCCATTTCTTTCTATAATTCTGGGATTTAAAGAGCCACAAACATTATTAATTCACTCTGGTGTTTGTTCCTAGGGGTGTTGGGAAATGGAATTTTGAAACTGACCTGGGATAGTTCTGGCGCTGTTGGAAGCAACATGTTTTAAATATAATAATAATAATAATAATAATAATAATAATAATAATACCCTGCCCATCTGCCACTACATATCAGACAAGCCCCATCTCTACTCGCTTTTCAGTGCCCATTGAAAAGCCTCCCTTTTTCATCAAACTTTCCAAGTGGAAATTTTAATCCGAGTCCATCTGCATTAAATTTGATAGTGCTTTCATATCTGCTGATATTTCTGTGATTATTATTTTTTGGTTAATTGCTTCATAGCCCAACCCCCTGCACTGCATGAATCTTTTTTGTCTGACATGGGATTAAGAGTCTCATGCTCTACCAGCTGAGCATTAAAAAAATGTACCTGCAACTCTGCGGTGGGGAATCCTAGGTCCCTAGAGAAAAATCAGGATGCAAATGTGATGGATAAATAGATTAAAACAGCTGGAAACTCACAGTTGAACCCTCTGAATCTGAGAATCTTCAAAGCTGTGGTGACAAAAACTTTTGCCATTTCACTCTTACTTCTAAAGCCCTTGCTGCCCTTGGCGAAATTACAAAAGAAAGCAGTCAGTAAGGTAACTTCTTGACTGGTTTCTCTCTTTCTTTTCTAAATTATTCTTTTCACACCCTTCTGGCAAAACCCCACTATGAATAATTCTTGCTCTCCCAGAGAAATTTGCTCATCTTGTCTTTCAACCGCTACCTACACTGATACATGCCTTTCAGAGCACATTTTATAGCTAAGGGTGAAGACATGGGGGGGGGGGGAGTAGGAAAAACGGGGAGCTGAAATGTAATCGGAAAAATATTTGTGCTTCAAGGCCCACCACAGTTTTCTTGCTAACGCCAGCTTCCCTGAGGATTCCCAGACGCAGCCACGCCTCGAGGATACAGCTCTGATAATCTTAGGAAAACTGACTTAAAAGAGATGTGGGTATTGTGTTTTTGTTTTTTAAGCTATAGCTCTATGGCTACCTCAGTACTAAGCTGTGCTGGGGAAAGAAAAAGAAATAGGTGAGCATGAGCTGCAAATTAGATGTTAGATGCTGTTATCTGTACTAAATGATGGTCAGATGGAAGAGAGGTTTGCTCCCTTTGGATTGCTTCATGGGTTCCAAGCTGTGGACATTGCCCTCTGTTAGAAAGGAGTCGTGAATTTCACTGGCCAAAACGGAAATGCTGGACACTCTCTAGACCAGCATCAAAGTGAAACCTGAACTCACGTCATTTGCCAAAGTGAATGCAGATACTTGACAAATGTATGCCAGCTGTCCAGGTTTCATGCCAACATACCTGTTTGCTAAGAACCAGTTAACAGCAGGCGACAGTATTCTGGAATCAGTGGTGGGAGACGAGAAACAGTGGCAACGTACCAGGTAATTGAAATGCAAGGTTTTGAGGGCCAGTTCCTGCTGGGTGCAGCCCATGGGATTATCACAATAAAAGGCACCTGGACATAACCTGTTTTTGTATGATTTCTCCGTATGTGCATACTGACAAGTGAACCTTGTCAGCATCAGATTTGACATTTGAAACAGCCCTAAGGGGTGTGGAACTGGCAAGGGGACCTTGAAGCTGGTGAGCAACCACTGTCTGTGTGAGCTTGGACCTCACAACCCTCTTCAGGAACAGAAGGACATGTAGCGTCACCCAGTCCAAGTGGCAGGTGGTATGAAGCCCCTTAGTTGTTCCCAGGACTTCACATGGACAGCAGAACAATGACGCCTTCTTGCCACACTTCAGTCTTAGCGTATGTTGTCTCCCACTGGCACCCTGAGCTGGGAAGATTTGTTCAGATGTGGTTAACCACAGTCCTGGTTGGGTCTTGAAACTACCCCACTGCTAGCTTGAAGCAGAGATTTTGCAGGGTTAGGAAATGTACGTGCAGCATCCTATGCCTTTGAATACCAAGTGCCGAGAATCACAAGTGGGGAGAGTGGCTGTTGCGTTTAGGTCCTGCTTGTGGGCTTCCCATAGGCCTCTGGCTGGCCACTGCATGAACAGGATGCAGCACTAGATAGGCCAGTGTTTCCCAACCTTTTTTGGGCAAAGGCACACTTGTTTCATGAAAAAAATCTCGAGGCACACCACCATGCCAGATGGGGAAAGGTCACTTTTTACTTATGTAAAAAAAAAAATAATAAATAAATAGTAACAGCATAGAAGGTAATGGTTAGGCTAGCATCCCTCTTCCAAATATGCTAGGTTTTTATTTGCAGGGACTGTTCTACATGGGAAAGCATTCAGCACTGTCATTCTCCCATCTGCCATCTGAATTGGTACTATTCTGGGTCAACTTACTCTGCTGCATGTGTAGATGAAAATGGCACCAAGTGTGGGGGAGGGGGCAGAACAGGTTTCAGATACAGGATATTAAGCATACACGTACTTCAGATTGAACTGGTTGCTTGCTTTGCAAGTTTTCATTTCCCAAATGACTGCCTTGGCAAGCGCAATACCTACCAGGCTCAACGCCGGTCTCGCGCTGCCGCTTCCCGCGCTCTCAAGGACCTGGGAGGAGGAAGGCGTGAAGGGAATCCCGAAGGCGCGAAAACCTCGTGCATGCGCAGGCCTTCCGCCTGCGACAGCCCAGTAGGCCGGCCGAAGCGAGCGGCGATGGGATGTGGGAGGGAGCTCGCTCGCCGCCCCGCGTGTGCCTATGTGGGGCACGTTACAGCCCCGTGACGTCAGCGCCACGCAGGCAGCCAGGCAGGCAGACGGCGAGAGCCCCGCGCTGGGCGGCCTCTCCTCGCCGCCGCCGCCCTGCCTCTCGCCGCCCGACTCGCCCGCCTCCCTCCCACGGCACACCAGGCAACGTCTCGCGGCACACTAGTGTGCCGCGGAACACCGGTTGGGAAACACTGATATAGGCCATTGACTTGGTCCAGTGTTGTAGTTCTTATGCACTCAGAGGGGGAGTGGCTCAAACAGCATCTCTTTCTGTCTCTTCCCAGCTCTAACCCCTGCATTGCTAATAGACATTTCCCTAGGAGAGGAGTGTTTGGCTTACATCAGGGAATGGGAGGGAAGGTTTCAGTACCTTCTCTCAGATAATTGTTTCTGATCTTCAAACCAGCCCCCAAGGGGCTGCTAATTTGCGAATGAAAAAGCATGGGGAGATCCTAATTTTAGATATCCCAGAGCCTTGTTTGGTGTGGCCTTTCAGCTTCTGCTTTCTGGAAGAAGGTACAGGGTTATAAAGACTACGACTAGCCGCCTGAGAAACAGTTTCTATCCAAATGCGATTTGGGTTTTAAACACAGTGTAAGGTAGTCTCTGTAGGGACGCGGGTGGTGCTGTGGGTTAAACCACAGAGCCTAGGACTTGCCAATCAGAAGGTCGGTGGTTCGAATCCCCACGACGGGGTGAGCTCCTGTTGCTCGGTCCCTGCTCCTGCCAACCTAGCAATTCGAAAGCACGAAGTGCAAGTAGATAAATAGGTACCGCTTCAGCGGGAAGGTAAACGGCATTTCCATGTGCTGCTCTGGTTCTGTCATGCTGGCCACATGACCTGGAAGCTGTATGCCGGCTCCCTCAGCCAATAAAGCGAGATGAGCACCGCAACCCCAGAGTCGGTCATGACTGGACCTAATGGTCAGGGGTCCCTTTACCTTTACCTTAAGGTAGTCTCTTTGGAAGTATATTGTATTTAATTATGGGGTATCAGAGTTTTAAGGGGGCTAACCAGGCTGGGATAGCTGGAATAGCAGGCTTGTTGGTTTTTTGAATGTCTGATGTAGATTTTTTTCAATTTCATTGTTCTGTATGGGACAATAACAATAAAGATTATCGTATCGTATTGTGGTGCTGCCAGCCACTGGGCAAGCATAGAAAACTGTACTTTGCAGATTGTAGGGTGCCTAGAAGGAGAAGCCACTGAAGCAAGACTTGTCAAAAGGCATTAATACCCTCTCCTTTGGCTTCTTGAATGCTGTCTTGCATTCCTGATTTGATTGATAAAGCACATACCAGAAATGCAAAGAACCTCCTGTGCCGTGATGACCTTAACCCCCACCTCCGCAATCACTTCCTGTGGTAGCAGCATGAGGGCTCTGGATGGCCTGACCTGGTTGAGGGCACCTATTCTTCAGATGGGAGTTTGGTTTTGGTCATCTGCTGGGTATAGTTGTCTAGGGATGGGGGAGGAATTATGTTTGCATTTCAGTGCAGACCTACCTAATTCACGGGAACCAAGACACAGATATTCTTCTACACCCACCAATCTCTGAATTGTCTGAAAAAAGTGTACAACAGCACACATATGAGGGGGAAATTTTGTGTAAAAATGAATACATTAGTGAACGTAATTACAGAAATTTATGAAATTGCATACAAAAATGCCAACAAATTTTTATGAGGTCTTTCCCTCCCCCCCCCCCCAACTGCAAGCTGATTAGGTATTTGGACAAGCAGACTTCACGCTGGGAAAATGAAAAGCTGAGAGAGGCTGAAATTGATTCATCCATTCATAGTTTTGTCTCAGAGGCCAATTGTATCTTGTCCTTGTTTTGGCCTTTTTGGGTGCAGAGGGATGCAACTGTTTCCTCTTAAGGTAGACAAAGAGGGGAAGTAAAATACTGGCTTTGGGTTTTCTGTTAAACACTTGCACAAGGAAAGAAAGAATACCCTTCGTTAGTTGAGAGGAAGATCAGAAGAACAAAGACGTGTTCTTTGACATGTGAATTTGTTATCCAGGAATGTTTTGGCTGAGTTGGGGTGGAGAGATTTTGGGAATATGGAAGCCGTTGTCATGTCACCTCTGCCTGCTGTCCAACCATCACACTCAAAACCTGGCAGTACGAAGCATACTACAACTCCACTTTTTATTTTTAATATACTAGATAAACATTGTTCTGTGGTGACCATGGCATCAGTCCAACAGGCCTTATTAAGTCAAAACTCCCCTTGGAGATTTCACTGGGTATATTGAACTCTAAGACTCTTGACAGACTAACATCTTTCCCCCCCCCCCCTGTAATGGAAACAGAAATTTCACACGTTATTCTCACGACAGGATATATGGCAGAAAACTGCACAAAGAACCTCTGCATTCTGTATCCTGTATCAATTCACGGGTAATAATGTTTAGAAGTCTTAAAGCCCTCTCTGGGAGGGAGAAAAAAGTAAAATAATTTTGGCTGCCTCTCAGTAAAGTATAAGTTGATAAAATGCTCCGAAAATATTGTATGTCCGCACATGTATTTTATCTTGACAGGCTCTGTGGAGTGGAGAGTCACACAGCAGAGTCTTGCAGCCAAGTTGGAAGAAAAGAATGTTTTTCTTACAAGATTGTATTTGTGGTGGACTCTGGGGTTCTCCTGGAGAATGCCAGGTTCTGGAATCTTCTTTTCTAGCCCAGACTTTCTGGTGACTTACGTTAGCATAGTATTACAGTGGTCAGTGGAATGAACTTCAGCCTAACCACAATGAAAACTAATTCTTGTTGAAATAGCACTTACGGAGAAATTTATGGTCACAATATCACAATTCTTTAAAAGGACGCTCTTGTTCTATCACCCCTTATGGCTGCTCTGAAGGAAGAGACTGGTCTCCCTTACGCCCTGAAGTGATGGGACATCCCTCATGAGGAGGGACATGTCATTCCTCGCGTCAGACGTCCCCTCACAGGAGAGGACAAAATGTGGTGCCAACGCTGACTGGCTTGGTTTTTGTAGTTTGAGGAAGGATCATTATTATGATCCAGTATTTACCAATAAGACTGATGTAGCCCATCTCAACCACGTGTAGAAACCTTTTCCTATCCTCTTCTGCCCTAACCCCACTGGTGTCTGTAGAGTGAAGACTACTTTAATGATGATAATGAACATAGGTGCATGATGGGAAGATATGCATCATTATGAAGAGTGAGATGGAGAAGAACTGGGAAAAAGCACCATCTATGGCAGGTTCTTGGGAGAGATCAACATGCACCTCTGCATTCTGTGTGATCCATGGAATCCTGTTAACAGAGGCTACCATTGTCCTCCTTTCAGAGACAGGGTCACTTTTGCCCTCCATAATGGTGATCAGACATGTTGTAGTTTGCCGATGGTAGTTGTTTGCTTACATGCAGGAAAGCAAAGTTACGTTAGCAGGGTCACATGATTGGAATGGGGCCAGAATTGCCCCTGATGGCTTCGGTTTCTCCCCCTTTTCTCATCAGTGTTCCTATTTGCCAGCCTACGCCATGGATCAGTGGAACAAACACTGACAACCAAGTTCCACTTCTGTTTGCATAGTCCTCCCCAGGGCCTTGGTAAGATTGTGAGGATATTGGAGATTGGCATATATATTTATATACCACTGTCTCACAAAGCATCCGAGTGGTGTAAAGTAGCATAAAAATCCATGGATGGATGGATAGATAGATGATAGACAGACAGACAGACAGATAAAGATAAAGGGACCCCTGACTGTTAGGTCCAGTCGTGGCCGACTCTGGGGTTGCGGCACTCATCTCGCTTTATTGGCCGAGGGAGCTGGCGTACAGCTTCCAGGTCATGTGGCCAGCATGACTAAGCCGCTTCTGGCGAACCAGAGCAGCGCACAGAAATGCCGTTTACCTTCCCACTGGAGCAGTACCTATTTATCTACTTGCACCTTGATGTGCTTTTGAACTGCTAGGTTGGCAGGAGATAGATAGATCCCCGCAAAACATAAAGTAGATCTGGGTATCCTATGTATTGCTCTCAGATTCATACACTTTTATGATCCGTAATAAGGCATGTTCTTTGCAGATGGGAAGAGTACCTTTCTTCTTTGGTGAGTGTTTTTGGGGTGTGTGTGTAAGAATCTGTCCGGTAGGCCCAGAACCGACATAACTAACGCAATTCTGTTTCTGAGCTGTCAGTATCAACATAGACTGGATCAGATGTTGCGTGTTATTCCCCCTCCCCATTTGTCTTCTTATTTTTTTAAATGTTCAATAAAACCTGACTTTTGAAATCTGCTTTTTAAAAGATGTTGTTTTCGAATAGCGTAACACTGACTCCCTTTCCCTCCGTCCCTCACCCCACCCTGCCTTTGACAGATGGGGGAAGGAGGCAGCCAGAAGGAGTGAGACATACTGGGCCCAGTTCCAGCAGTTGAAAAGATACCCTGGAACAGGATGTATGCGCAAATACCCACTCAGCAAACATGTAACATATTGATATATTTAAGAGGCTGAAGATTAGGACTATCCAGCCACCACTGGGAGTGGCCCTGTTTCCCTTTGTTTACAGTTTCAGCCCTATGAGTTGAAAGCTTTAAGGAAAAGTTTTATCTACTTATCAAATATTAGAATTTATGAGCTCTCTCCCTCTCTCTCTTTGGCTGAAGTACTTTTGGAGGAGTTGACATCTTGAAGTTTGCATGTTTGCTTGTTTGTGTTAGCTTAGCAGTTGTCAAAATTATCAAGTGGTCTTATCTGGTACTTTGTCTACTACTTTTCTTGCTTCCTTAATTTTGCTTCCTAGGAGAATTTATAACAACAAAGGGTCCATCAGGAAATATTGTTTTTGGTTAGTGGCCTCAAGCCCCATCATTGAATGATGTTTCCTGAGGTTTCCTTGCCTGGGAGCCATGGCACAGGCTTGAAATTACCGTAGTTTGAATTTGTAATGCCGATATGGTCAGGTGATGCTTTTGTGTGAATCCCTACCCATGGTGAAATGCTGTGGTGACTTCACAAGCTTTGCCATTTGGTGATTTGCACACTGCACCAGGAACAGTGCTTATATTATGTTTAAACCAGGGGTGGGGAGTCTGTGGCCCTCCAGAATTTGTGGGATTACAACTCCCACCATCCCCAAGCATTCATGATGCTGGCATGGGCTGATGGGCGTGGGAGTCCAACAAGTTCTCCATCATTGATTTAAAGGGGAAGCCCACTCACTTAAATTGTATGATGGTTAGTCAACTGATTTGCCTGTTCCCATGAGTCAAAGAGATATCAGAGACACAACTTTTCAGAAACCAATTGGAATGGCAAGGGGGTACGTAAAACTTGGGGGGTGCTGTAAATGTAATCTTGAACTTTGATGAGAAATGGTGGCCACATCTCATTCTAAGCCCCTTGTAATGGGTTTGAGTTACTCGTGCGTAAATTGTCCCCGTTAGGGGGGGCTTAATTGCCTTGGTTAAACCTTCCTGACTGCACCGCCCATCTCAGCGTGGCTGCCTCAGTCGCTAGCAGAATCTGTCTGTGGGCGTTTCTTAAACCTTTTCCAGCATAAAAGCTGTTTGACTCCCAGTCGCCGCCACCTCTCATTGCGCGGGAGTCTTCTGCGCAGGGAGGGCGTGGGTAGTGGAGGACCAGTGCTTTCCTCACTGATGTCCAGGGAAGAATCCCGGAGCTCTCCCTCCGCTTCCCCCATTTGCCCCCCTTGATCCCTGGTGTTACACCGATTTCCTTCCTCCTCTACCAAGCTCCGTCTCCCCCTGGTGCTGGTACCTTCTGCAGAATCGGGGAGCCTCTCCTTCGCCTTTCGCTCTGATGTCAGTTCCCTGACACCCCTTTCATCGTTAAAGCTTGTAGAACTTTAATTAGAACTTTCTGGATTTTGGAAGCAACATTTCAGCAAGATACTGCAACATAGGTCTCAAAATCCACATAGGTCTCAAAGCAGGCCTCAAAGAAGCACGTGCTACCAAAAAACCCCAAAAGTTTTGTTATGTTTAGAACATTCTTGGGATGTTGGTCTTTCATCACGGAATACAGTTGTAAGGGACATTTTCAAAATGTTGATGCAACACCAGAATATTTAGTATGTTGCTAGTTACTAATCTACTGCTTTTGCCAGAGAACCACATTCATTTTATTCAGATAATTTGTGTAGATTTTATGTTTATTACTGAATATCCAGTCTCTCTCTATTACATCTGTTATTGATAAATTACTTTATGAGTGTCCTGTATATAAAAAACAAACCTGGCCAATTGGCCAAACAGTATAACCGAGGCCTCGTTTTCATAGATAGCAGATTAAATTATAAATCTGTGTCTGGAATGTACTACTTCAGACTTAAAGTGGGAATCACATGACTGAATATCATTTGTACAACATAAAATATATAATATTATATATAATAGACTATATCTGTGGCAAATGGATACATACTTTAAGAACAAAAACAAAGCAAAAACATTCCAAAACAGTCAAAACATTCTAAGAACAGTTAAAATTAAAAACATCTTTAAGCAGTTACAGTTAAAAACATTGTTGCATGCAATGATCTTGGGGTTGTCAGGAACAGTATTCTTAAGCCACCCGATGCCTGGGTAAACAGGAATGTTTCCTAATTCCTCCCAAAATGTAATAATGATGAGGACAGGCACTTCTTCCTTGAGAGGGCACTCCACAACTGGGGAACCATCACTGAAAAGGCCCTGTTTATTTTTGTATTTGTTTGTCCTTTTTTCTTTTTTCTTTTACAAATTCTGAATAAAAATTTACTTGCAAAAAAAGAAAAGAAAAGGCCCTGTCACGGGTCAGTGGCAATTGGGCAGCCCCTGGTGGTTGTGCCACCAACAAGGCCTCATGTGGCTTAGCCTGGAATAGAGGAGACTGAGAGGAGATATGATAGTCATCTTCAAATATCCAAATAGCTGTCCATGGAGGATGGAGCAAGCTTCTTTTTGCCTGCTCTGAAGGGTAGGACCTGAACCAATGGATTCAAGTTACAAGAAAGGAGATTCCGACTAAACACAAGGAAGAACTTTCTGACAGTAAGAGCTGTTTGACAATGGAACTGACTCCCTCAGGAAGTTGTGGACTCTCCTACCTTGGAGGTTTTTAAGCAGAGGTTGGGTGGTCACCTGTCATAGAGGCTTTATTTGATATTCCTGCATTGCAGGGGGTTGAATTGGGGGACACTCGAGGTCCCTTCCAACTCTATGATTGTAGAATTGTAGAATTCTATGACTCTGTATAAGGCAGCTTCCTAGTACAGTGGTACTTTGGGTTAAGTACTTAATTCATTCCGGAGGTCCGTTCTTAACCTGAAACTGTTCTTAACCTGAAGCACCACTTTAGCTAATGGGGCCTCCTGCTGCTGCCGCAGCGCCGGAACACGATTTCTGTTCTCATCCTGAAGCAAAGTTCTTAACCCGAGGTACTATTTCTGGTTTAACGGAGTCTGTAACCTGAAGCATATGTAACCTGAAGCGTATATAACCCAAGGTACCACTGTATGATAAAAAAACAAGTGGGAAATCTCAGCAAACAATGAAAAAGTGAATACAACCATGGCACTATGTTCCTCTCCCATAGTTGTTATAGAGAGCTGACACAGTGGTGTATATTACATTAGATCAGATCTTGTTCATAATGATGTCCATTTTTTGTTGATTATAGCTGTATCTCCGCTTGAGCTGATGTCCTTGGTAGGGTTGCCATATTTTGAAGAGCAAAAAAGAGGACACATTTGTCAACTTCTGCTTTTAACTATGGATCACGATGACGACTCTCATTTTACATACCCACGAAAAAGAGGATGTGTCCTGAAAAAAGAGGACATATGGCAACCCTGTACAGTATAGCCCATGTATTTTATCATCACACTAATGGAGGGAAATAATAGAACCAAGGTATCCAGGCTAGATTCAACTCCAAGTACTCCTGCTAGGTTCTGCTCTAGGGAAAAGTTGTATGCTGCTTTAAGAGACGCCAAGAGTCAAGTTCAAACTGCTATGCAATGTTTTTCAACCCTTTTTAATGCCTTGATGCTGGGTTGATAACACAAAAGGAAAATTCCTGCCAAATACCTGATTTTTCACAGAATGGTATTTCATGGAAGGGAGACCTCTCTGTTGCATTCTGCAAAGTTCACAGACCTCTGCAGTTTATTTTAAGAGATCGGCATTTGTTTGGCCTAGTTTAATGTCAATTATCTAATCAGAAGCAGACACACAACATCTTAGGCTGTGAAAGATACCGAGGAATGTACTAAGAACTTCAAAGGGGAAAGTAAGAGTTCAGTACCCATCTTAACCATGAGACCCCTTACAACCCATCTCCCCCTTCGCTACTTAATTAGGTTTTGGGTTTTTTAAAGATCAGTTTATCAGCAGCTATATTTCTTCTGAGTGAATCACAGCTAACAGAATTGCAGTTAAGTCAGCTTTGCTTATACCAAGAGAATCAACATTAAGATGTATCACCATCCTCTCTGCTTCTGATGTTTAGCAGTCAGTGCTGATGCATACGTAGTGAATAATGTCTGTACACAAGAGGGAGATATCAGCAGGCATGGACAAAACATCTTTAGGAGAAAACCCTAAAGTAGTGGGGAAAAGGGCACTGCAAAGCAATCCAACGAGGACCGAGCACCCTCAGTGGCCATGGGGCAGAGGATCCCAGAATACTGAGTGGGAATGCAATGGAGCATCTGGAAGAGGGTGTGTCTGGCCGATGGAGACAGTGGACAGGTGCATTCTGCATGACAATCTGTTGCTGCAGATCCCACTTTTATTCACCGGCATTGGACAAAGCAGCATTGGTTATGTTGGACAGAAACCAACCACCATTGGTTTTCCCATTGTCTCAGGCTGAGGACAGTGGGGTTTCAGACGCATCATGCACCTGCCATTATGTAAGCCTGCTAGTGCTGTCACTGTAGAGGGCCTTGCCTGCTCAAGGAAGGGGATGGAGGCGCATGTGACATAAGCAGCCTATATATATGATTTTGACCTGAGTCTTCCCAGTCTGACAATCTAACCCAGTGTTTCTCAAACTTAGGTCTCCAGCTGTTTACAGACTACAATTCCCATCATCCCTGACCACTGGTTTTGCTAGGGATGATGGGAGTTGTAGTCCAACAACAACAGCTGGAGACCTAAGTCTAACCTCACTGACCACTGACCTGCTTCAGGTGTATCTGAAGAAGTGTGCATGCACACAAAAGCTTATACCCAGAACAAACTTAGTTGGTCTCTAAGGTGCCACTGGACAATTTTTTTATTTATTTCGACTGCGTCGGACCAACATGGCTGCCCACCTGAATCTAGACTCACTGACCTTATCTATTTAAAAAGCTGGCCCAGGCTGAACATGAAAACTCTGGATCTGGCCAAAGGCTGTCTGTCATCTTGTTCTTGCAGTGCCCTGTGATTCCCAGCAGCAAGTATTTAGAGGTATACTGGCTCTGACCATGGAGATATATCTTGGCTAGCAACGTGCCTTTGAAAAGTGCTCTGCTTTGATGTGCCTTTGGAGTGTATGGGGGAGAGTGCTCTGGATTACACAAAATAAAGTCAGTGAAATCTGCCAAAACGAAACCACACACACCTTGATTTCAGTTTGGATGTCTCAGGTAGAAGGTTGCCCTGTGCTTTCTAAGTTCCACCACATCTGCAGGTCTAGAGTTAGAGAATCCAGATCAGCACCTGTTGAAGTTGCCTTGGGAATTCCAGACATTTCCTGTGCACCTGCCTAGTTCTCTATACATTCATTGTATTATTTTCACTAGAACAGACACATTCACACTGAGCGGAAAGTGCCTGCTGTCCTGGAATTCTCAAGATTCTGGAATTCTGTTTGTTACCCTGCAAGGTAAATTTTACTGAAATAACATGATGTTCTCTTGAGGAGAACACACACACACACACACACACACACACACACACACACACACTTCCTCCCTTAAGAGGCAAAAGGAGCCCTTGTGATCTAGGATTGTATTTCTTTCTTTTGGTGGAATATCTCAGAAATCAGCAGGACAGGACTGTAGTAGTGTTACAAAAGAAGAAAAATAAGACAAAGTCGTCATGGCGCCCTGGAATATGGAAAATTCCGATAATAGTTTGGCTTCCATGTTGACAAAGAGGGTTGCTTTTGGCTTGAAAATGACCCTCTATAAACCAAGGAATTGTCTACATCTCCTCTTTAAAGACATTACGGAGATCAAAATCCTGTCTTTTATTGGACCACATTGTGGGTAACTATTTGATACGATAAGGAAGGTTTCACGTCATGCAGAGTCCTCTGTTGGACTAATGCCGAGACAGATAATTTATTAACTCAGTTTGTAGCCCGGCTGTCTCCTTAGACACTGGATTGGACATGGAGAAGATTTGACAGCCATAAAGAAGGAAATGGGTGGGAAACCAAAGCCTATAGCCTGTAGTGCTGAGATTGTGCTGTGCAAGGTATAGAATTCACTAGCATTTCAAAGGACTGACCCTGGCATGTTGGGAAGGAGAGAATGATAGATCCAGGGCGAGAACGGATGGGGAAAAAACCATGTTTGCCCTGTCACTAGGAATGGACTGAAATATTCAGCTCAGTAATTTGGGGAGGTGCTAAAAAAATAAAAAAGACCCTGAAGACTAGCTCTATTTTCAGGAGGCAGGCAAATTTTAAGGAACTTTGGGTAATGGGGATCTTACCTTAAACAGCGTTTCCATGTGCTCTGGCACCTGTCATGGTGTCCTGTGTGCCAGAGGCGGTTTAGTCATGCTGGCCACATGACCAGGAAAAGCTGTCTGCGGACAAAGACCAGCTCCTTCGGCCTGAAAGTGGAGATGAGTGTTACACCCCATAGTCGAATTCGACTGGACATAACAGTGCAGGGGTCCTTTACCTTACCTTACCTTACCTTACCTTAAAGGTAAAGGGGCCCCTGACCAATAGGTCCAGTCAGTGGCGTAGCGTGGGTTGTCAGCACCCGGGGCAAGGCAAGTAATTTGCGCCCCCTAACCCGTGGATTTGTGGCCCCTAACCCGTGGATTTGCACCCCCTAACCCTAACCCCCAGATGTTGCGCCCGGTGCGGCCGGCCCCCCCTGCACCCCCACGCTACGCCACTGGGTCCAGTTGTGGACGACTCTGGGGTTGCTTTACTGGCCAGGGGAGCCGGCATACAGCTTCAGGGTCATGTGGCCAGGAGGACTAAGCCGCTTCTGGCAAACCAGAGCAGCGCAAGGAAATGCCATTTACCTTCCTGCCAGAGCGGTACCTATTTATCTACTTGCAGTTTGATGTGCTTTCGAACTGCTAGGTTGGCAGGAGCAGGGACCGAGTAATGGGAGCTCACCCCATCGCAGGGATTTGAACCGCCGACCTTCTGATTGGCAAGCCCTAGGCTCTGTGGTTTAACCCACAGCGCCACCCGCGTCCCACCTTACCTTACCTTACCTTAAAAAATGAGGTTCCTATGTTCTCTTGAAGAGAAGAGCACAACTGGATCGAGCTCATCTAGTCCAGCATTGTGTTTGCATGATAGGCACCCAGATTCAAGTGGGAAAGCTGTAAGCAGGAAGCTTGGGGGTGGGTCAACTGCAGTTCTTTTGGGGGACAGTGGTTCTTAAAAGTAGATTATCTTACCACACAAATTCCACACCAGATACCGCCCCCTCCACAAAAAGCTGAACAAAGTGTGCTTTGCTTCTTGCTGATGCTTACAAATGATGATCATGATGATGATAATAATAATATTTGTATCCCACCCATCTGACTGGGTTGCCCCAGCCACTCTGGCAGTTTTTCCATAGGAGTCAGCCATATTTAATATCTGCTATGCAGCAATGATTCATGTAGCAATATGTTTCATTAGCTAGCAGACACAAAAAGGGAGTATTTGAAGGGTGTTTACTATTTAAGGATGTGCTGAAGCTTAACCTGTCCAAAGAGGAAGGTGAAGTAGAGGAGGTTTCAACCCCAAAAGGGAAGTGTTTTCTTGTTTTCTTTCTTTCTTTCTTTCTTTCTTTCTTTCTTTCTTTCTTTCTTTCTTTCTTTCTTTCTTGGAAACTGAATGCATTCTACCCTGATATAATTTGTGTATATGCTGTCCCTTACATTGCCTGCCATTTAAGTGCTTAATAGACGCATATGCCTAATGTGTCTTATTCCTCCTCCACTTTTCAAACTGCACATTATCAGGTTTCCAAATGCAGAGACTTTTTACAGCTCTGTATTTTGTGTCCAACTGCACACAAAAAATAACACCTTGCTTCGGGAAAGGGTTCTCTTTGGGGAAAGGCTGTAGCTCAGTGGTAGAGCATACAAGTTCCATGAAAAAGGGTCCAGGTTGCACTCCCAACATCTCTAAGTTGGGCTGTGAGTATCTCCTGTTTGAAGCCCTAGGCAGCTGCTGCCAGTCAGTGTTGACAGTCCTGAACTGGACAGACCAATGATCTGACTCGGTATAAGGCAGCTCCCTGTTTTCCTAGGTTGTTTCTCTTTTTGCCAAAAACAGAATTCAAAAGCCACATTGCACATGAACAACAGTACATGTGTTCTGGTGGAGAGGGGATATGGGTGTCCCACTGGTAGTTTTTGCAGCAACAAAGAATAGGTTGGATGCAGAGCGTTAAGTTGTGGGTGAACATATCAGATGACACAGCGATTCTTCAACAGCTCTTGTTTATTCACAGGCCAGAAGAGAACTAAACTGAAGGGTTCAGCCAGCCTGCTTATATAGAGCTCCACTAGAACGTAACAGTAACCATTTTCTGTAACTATCCAATCACTGAACGTCACTTTCAATCCCTTATTTGCATATGTGGACCTGAGTGAAAACTATCTACAGTATCCCCCTGCTGGCCCAGGGTGAGAACTTCAGTACATAACACAGAGGAAGTTAGTTATACCTTAGACCCACTGGAATCAATGGGACCATCATAGCTGTGTGACTAACTTACCCCATGGATTTCAGTGGGATTAAAGCAGGGGTCAGCAAACTTTTTCAGCAGGGGGCCGGTCCACTGTCCCTCAGACCTTGAGGGGGTCCGGACTGTATTGGGGGGGGGGGAATGAATGAATTCCTATGCCCCACAAATAACCCAGAGATGCATTTTAAATAAAAGGACACATTCTACTCATGTAAAAACATGCCGATTCCCGGACCGTCTGCGGGCCGGATTGAGAAGGCGATTGGGTCGAATCTGGCCCCCAGGCCTTAGTTTGCCTACCCATGGATTAAAGAATGTCCAATTTACTATGGATTCAATTCAACATGTTTCGTACCACTTCCCCCATCCAACTGAGCACTTGCAATTAGCCTCTAAGGCCCCATCCCTTGGGTTTGGGGTAGGCATTGCCAACCTGGTGCCCTCCAGATGTTTTAGACAATTAATCCCATTGGGCTGAACTCTTGGAGGGCACCAGGTTGAGGAAGGATGGCTTAAGGGGAAGAAGGAATGCCATTTCAGAAGGCACAGGAACCAGACAAGCTTTAACCCTTGGAATTTCTCGTTATGGAACATAAAACACAGCACACCAGGCAAATGCACTCAGAAGTTTGGGTTAGGCTCATTTCTGTAACATTTTCATCTATCAGCAGAAGCACACCTCAGTGGAGCGTAACCCTTTTCTGGCCCGAGATTTATACATTTCATTTTACAGCCTTTGCCAAACTTTTAAAATCTCTTATTCTAAAGTGGAACAACCCCTGCCCCCCTTTTTTATGAAGTACAAGCACATATTTTACATTTATTTTCATAACTTCCACTTAAAAACAATCCTTTGGGGGGCTGTAGTTGGGTTAATAAAGCCGAGCAGTTAAAGAGTGTGGAAGGAGCCTTCAAGGCCTGTTCCGCACAAGGAGACAATGTTGGCTGGGGGACAGAAATTAAAGATGCAAGGACATGGTCTGGCAGCCTTTCTCGAAAGCAGGACTCAGATCCAAGGGCTTCGTCCCAAGTGCACAGAAGTTAAAGGAACGACTTTGACAGTGCTTTCCACAAGATCACTTTAATGCAGATTAGCTGTTCTTTAACACCATTGCTGTTGGATTTCTTGGCAAACACAGGGCGAAAGCCAACGCAGTACTAAGTGAAATTTCTCCCAACATGAGTGATTTTGCTTGCACTACAGAATCTTCTCTCCCTACACCCCATTGAAACTGTGATAAGGGTTCCCTTAACCCTCTAGAGGAACGTGGGAGGCGCTGTGGGTTAAACCACAGAGCCTTGGACTTGCCGATCAGAAGGTCGGTGGTTCGAATCCCTGCGATGGGGTGAGCTCTGTCCCAGCTCCTGCCAACCTAGCAGTTCGAAAGCACGTCAAAGTGCAAGTAGATAAATAGGTACCGCTCCAGTGGGAAGGTAAACGGCTTTTCCGTGTGCTGCTCTGGTTCGCCAGAAGCGGCTTAGTCATGCTGGCCACATGACCCAGAAGTTGTACGCCAGCTCCCTTGGCCAATAAAGCGAGATGAGCGCCGCAACCCCAGAGTCGGCCACGACTGGACCTAATGTTCAGGGGTCCCTTTACCTTTACCCCTCTAGAACAGATTTGGGGAGGGTGGAGGGAGAATCCCATTTCACAAGCAGAAATCCTTGCACAGGTAGGATGTGTAGGTTGAATACTGCCCAGGAATTTCCCACATTCTTCTGGAACATTTTACAGGCTGGAGGATGTTGACATACCCTAACCACTGAGGAAACAACCTTTTTTTTTTAGCTCCTTGGGCACATTTGGGTTTTTGAGTAAGGGCCATGGTATGATGGAAGCAATTGCATGTGCTTCGGTAGGGTAAGCAAGGAAGTTTGCTTCAAGCAGAATTTGAGAGCAAAACTGGAGGTTTCTGCTTGGACAGAGCATCTGAGGAATTTTGATGGAAGTCATGCACTTTGGCGAAATGTGTACATAAGTGACAACTTTTTTAAAAAAAAAATGAACTTGCTACTTTAAAAAATGAAATTAGCACACAGGGTGCATGTGTGTGTGTGTGGTATTAAAGGGTAGGGGGTAACCTCCAGCAGGAAACTGGTATGGGACTCTCACCCAGATCAAGAATGGGTCACCGCAGCTGTTTTTCTTCAAAATAAGAGCGGCAAGTTGAATCACGTGGCTCCCCCTCCCCCACCTCCACAAAGTGTTTGGGCCAAAGTCAGGCTTGAAAAGAACAAAACATCAAGTTTTATATTTGTAGCTTGATAAAAGCCAAGTTCTAATTAGTACTTGTGCAAACAGGACCTGGACAAAGCATTGTAGCTCCTGTCCAAAGGAGTAGCCAGCCAGCTAGCTGTGTCCTCTCCCAGGATACTCCATTGCATCTTCCCTCTCCATCTAGTTTTCCCTCTTTCCCTCAACAGCCAGTCAGCAAATCAGTGGCCACTGAGCATGTGCAGTCTCCCCTGATTTGCTTTCCCCACCCTCCAATAAAGATTTTTTTTTTTTGGGCAGGTTTGCAAACCTCCAGGTTCCCCTATATATGATGATATAGCTCTCTTATGCATGGAGGGTGCTGTTTCAATATCCAGCGGTCCTTCCCACCCCCCCGGACAACAACACACTTTCTGTATCATAAGTAGATTTATAATCTACCCTACTGCCCACTTTCCCCCCTTTTAACTGGATTTTCATTATGAGACGTTAGTGATATAAAACAAAATGTATGGAATGCTGAACACGTCCTTGGGAAGACTGCAGAGCAAATCTGCCTTCTGCGAAAGCCAAAGGCACAGTGGGAACCAATAATGTGGCATCTCCCCTCCGTCTCCCTCCACACAATGATTCATTTCATTTTTCATAATTCCTCTGAAATGTTTCGGCTGGAGATTTGCAAAACAAACATGGCGTGATACCCAGCCCTTTGATATCTTGCCTTCTAGCCAATCTATCACCCTTCCCACCCGCAAGACACGCTCTTTAAAGTCTCCCCCCGATCTTTCCAACTTTCACGTACATCCTACGGGTCTCACTCTGGTTTACTGTAGACTTTTTAGCAATACAACAAGACTTAGTCTTCAATATGCCACATGAAAAAATAAAAATAAACATAAGAAGCTGCCCACCACTTCAGTCAAATTGCCATGGCCCGTGAAAGTGGGGGGGGGGGCTGCTATTATTATGGTTATTTTACTATTAGGCTTCTCTGTCAGTATGCTTTCTACTAGGTTTTTATTATGTTTCCGTCCTTGATGTTTTGTAATGTATTTCTAATGTTGTACACTGCCCTGAGATCTTTTGATAAAGGACAGTACAGTGGTACCTCAGGTTACATACGCTTCAGGTTACATATGCTTCAGGTTACATATGCTTCAGGTTACATACGCTTCAGGTTACAGGCTCCGCTAACCCAGAAATAGTGCTTCAGGTTAAGAACTTTGCTTCAGGATGAGAACAGAAATTGTGCTCCGGCGGCGCAGCGGCAACAGGAGGCCCCATTAGCTAAAGTGGTGCTTCAGATTAAGAACAGTTTCAGGTTAAGAACGGACCCCCGGAACGAATTAAGTACTTAACCTGAGTTATCACTGTATATAAAATGAATTAATAATACTAATACTAAAATACTAATAATACAGCACAGGTGGCCACTGGCACATAGAAAACTGAAGCACCCATTTTTCATGGGGGTTTACTGTGGGGCACTTTTCACTGCAGCTCCTTCTGCCACCCACAGGAGGGGAGTGCGCTCTGGTGCTTGAATTCTGCTGGCGGGTTCCCCCACAGGCATATGCTCAGCCACTGTGAAATCAGGATGCTGGCCTAGACGGATTCTCTTGAAAATGTGGAACCAAATAAAGTCTTATAAGTCTCTGAAAGTCTTTGTAGACCATGCAAGTCTCTGAAAGAAGCAATAGGTCAGATTCTTATCTGGTGAAAACAAGCCGTAAAGCTTTGTTTTATGGCGTCCAACGCTGCCGAAGTGGTCCGCAAACAGACGTAGTGAACAGAACAGTGATTCCGGATATATCCACTGTTTCATAGAATTCTTCTTCAGCACAGCAGAAGGATACAGAAATGCTTCATCAACCCATCTATATGGTGAATGGAATTGTATTACAGCAATAACTATGGAGCAGCGGTCATAAGGTCATGACCTTATATTTTGGAAATGTACAGCCAAGGTTTTTCTTCTTCAATTTTTTGGGGGGGCCCCCAAGAGAGTGGGGCCCTAAGCTATTGCTTGTTTAGCTTATACGTCAATCTGGCACTGGGTCAGTATTGTCTACGGTGCTTGGCAGTCGGAGGTGGATTTTTAGGGGAGCGCGACCGGTTCTGTCACACTGGGTGCGGGGCATCGGGGGCTCTGCAACTATGATGCAAGGCAAGAGGCAAGGAGGGCATCGGATTTTGGCATTTCACAGGGCACAGCTGTAGTTTGAGACCCCAAGGTCTCATGGTTTGTAACAAAGGATCTCCATGCTTTGCGACAAGAGGACATCTGTCAGGAGTCCAGGTTCCCAGCTTGATAGCACAGTAAGTCTACGTAATTTAAAAATAGAGACAGCTCTGACAAAGCCTCGGGCATCATTACTCAAGATGACCCTTCTGAAGACTCCTTCCAGCATCAACAGAAGATACTGAACTTACGACCCTTACATCTTTTGTTTTGCTTCCTGTCTAGTAACCCTCCCATTCACCGACTCTTTGGACTTAGTGGATCATCTCCAACCTCTTCCTGTTCTGAGAGGCTGTCTCTGAGTTTGTTCTCTCCTGTTTGTGCTTCCGGTGAGCTTTGGCTGTGATCTAGCCTGCTCTCAGCTACTACATTATCAGCCTGCCTGTCAAGGTCAGGAAGAGCCGAGGTCTGCAGCTGCCAGCTCTCCCCTGTCTGGCTAACATCTAAGCCTCTCTGTTCCTGGCTGCTTTCTGCAGTTGGCTGCAAACCTTCACTTGGAGCTGGCTCATTCCTGACAACATCCCCAGCCCTAGTTGGAAGTGCTGGGGACTGAACTTTGGGCCTCCTGCATGGAAAGCAGATGCTCTGCCACTAACCTATGGCCCTCTGTGCTCAACTCCCTAAATTATGTGTTGTGCAAAGTACTAATCTGTTTCATTGGGTCATGCTAAGTTCTACTAAGAGAGGGAGACATGCTTCTCTCTGTTCACTTTCTCCATACCAAACACCATTTTATGAACTTTGATCATGCTGCACTTAGCCACACCCCCTGCAAACCTAAAGAGGTCCACACATTTTTGTCTTTTCCCATAGGATCATGCAGACCCGAGACACGTAGATTGATAGCTCCAGTTTGGAATGGCAGTTCAGTGCTGATTCAGTGGTGTAGAAGCAGTGGTTTTTGAACTAAAGAAGGCAGGTGTGAACATAGGTTAACACCAGAGAGAATTACCTGACGGTAAGAGCAATTCTGCTTCCCAACGCCATTGCAGAATATCCTAACCTTGATATGTTTCCAAGGAATAGATGCTTTTGGTATGAAGACACAGCTTTTGGTACTTAGACAAAGGGTCCAGGAAAAATATATATGCAAGTAATGAACAATCCTATAGCATGTAAGTGTCCTAAAGAGGCAGAGACTAAAATTGACGGACCTGCAAGAGTGGAAAGGTGTGACTGAGACTGTTTCCAGGCTATTGGTATTTTGCAGGTGGGGTTCAAACATATACCTGCACAATTAAGATGGATTTGGGGCTCTTGCACAAGCAACCTGCCTCCCACAACCAAATTAGACTTTTTGCAGCAAGGAAAGTGAAAGGAGAATGAACTGAAAAGTACAGGGTAACCATCACTTGATGTGATATCATGTAATCTCTGTACAAAATAAGAATGAATGCCCAATAAACAGCAGATGTCATTTAACTTCAGTGCAAATATTGTGAACACATATCAGGATGAATGCTCAGTAAACAGTCCATATGGAAATCCTCTAAGTCTCAACCTATGCTATAGGCACACCGTTAATAAAAGTTTTCTTCAAAAGATCTGAAAGGGGGGCAGTTTTTGTTGCGATGGAAAGCTTTTGAGAAAAAACACACTCACCCCTTTTGATTCAACCCTATTCTAGATCCATCACTGAGGTAACTTTGCAAGCGATTGGTGTAACTGTCAAAGAGTAACGAAGTAAGCATTGATCCTGAAGCAAGTTAGCAAAGTCAGGGGAAAGCACTTGTATAGCTTGTTTCAGGATTGGTGCTAATGCTTTACACTTCAACGATTATATTGATAGGTCACAAATTTACCTCAGTCTCACCTGATGCCCTTTCACCCTTGGTTCAAGCCTATGACTTGCCTGTCTTTCCCAATCTCTTCATGGATGTCCAGTTCCCTCACTTACAAAAACATGAAGCTTTTGATCTTTCTAACCTTGCTCTCCTGGTCCTATTGAAGCGTGTACACACACACACACACACACACACACACACACCCACACCCCTTCCCCTTCAGTATAGTTAAGCTTTATTATTGTTGTTGTTGTTTTAAAAAGGTTGTGTGAACCTTTCATGAACCTGGGCTGAACTTTTTAAAAGATTGGTTATGCAGCTTGGACCCAGGAGATTTTCACATGTTTTGGATTTTATTCTGAGCATTTGAGCTTTTCTGGGCTGTCCGTCTCCCAAGTGTTAAATGAAGAAAACCCAACACCGATTAAGAACTTGTATTTTCAACTATAATATTTTAATGGGCAGCTGAAATGCAGAGCCAGTCCTGTTGGGACTTGTAAGTATGCATTGAAAAAGGATAGTTATTCAAAACTAGAGTGCCACATGCATCCCTGTGGCACGGGAATTTAAATAGATGATGTTTATGGGAAAGAGTTAGTGAGTTCCACGATGGATATGTATGTTTCTTATAATTTTTTTGGCTGTGGCCTGCACTTCTTCCCGAGTGTGAGCAACAGAAGCATTGGCCCTCCTCTTGAAGGAAACCATATAGTTCTGTGGCGAAAGAACAGCAATACATGGTGGATGGTAGACAAGGGAATGAAAGACCTAAATGGGTGACTTGGCATCTTCTGCATAGGACTAGCCCAAGACATTTTGACACCTGAGGCAGACTCCCTTCCCACAAGGAAAAAGGGATGAGGGAAGATCTACATCAGGACCAAGGGGGGGAAAGAAAGGTCAACATTTGATCTGCTGTCCTGGTGGATCTTGCAGCAGCTTTGCCTTGCCTCATGGGTGAACTTGGCCTGAATAACTATCTACATTGGGATCTGTTGCCCATGAGGATTTTGCCACCTGAGGCAGTCACCTCACCACCTCATGGGTGGGCCAGCCCTGAATTACAACTCTTGTTGGCCATGGTGGAACAACAGCATCTGCAGGGCCACAGGTTCCCCTTTCTTGACCTAGAGCTTGGGTGTGTGGCTTAAGTTCATCCTGGTCGCAGCCTATGAGGAAGAGGCGTGAGAGAAGCCCTTGAGTGGGGGGAAGTCCTCAATGAAACAACCTCAATCTGAATGCCATAGAGCAGCAGTTCTCAACCTGTGGGTCCCCAGATGTTGTTGGACTACAACTCCCATCATCCCTGAGCTCTGGCCTTGCTAGCTAGGGGTGATGGGAGTTGTAGTTCAATAGCATCTGAGGACCCACAGGTTGAGAAAGGCTGCCATAGAGCAAGAGAAAGATTTGTCTGCTCCCTGCAAGGAGTCAGACCAGTTGGTGTGTCTAGTTCAGTATTGCCAGTGCTGACTGGTAACCACTGCAGGATTTCAGACAGGGAGTCTCTCCCAGCCCTGTCTGGAAGTGCCTGGGATTGAACTTGGGATCTTCTGCGTGTAAGGCAAATGCTCTTCCACATAACAATGGTCTTTCCCCCGTGCAAGAAAAGAGAAAATACATGCATTGCCAAAACAGAGGACACAGGTTGGCTTCAGATTTGCATATGCTAATTTGTATGCATAGGCTCAGATTTGGATTTCTGTCACCAGATTCTTCTGTTTTCAAAAGTTATAAATGCACTGTTTATGTTGGCTCGTGGGCTAGATGTTTGCCGCAGGCTGTTGTCCCACAAAAATGTATTGAAAGCCTTGCCAATGAAACTATGTAAAAATAGGCCTAAAGTACTAAAATAACTCCTAAAGAGGTTCTCCCCCCACCCCCCCTGCAAAAAAACAACATGCCAGGTTTTTGATGTCACCCTGGTTAAGACTGCAGTCACACAGGATTATTTGAGAGCAAACTCTACCTAACGCTGTGAGACATATGTGCAAGGGGGCAGCCAGTTGAGAGGTTCGGGGTAGGTTGCTTGGCCTAATCATGTCTAGTTTGGGCCTCCAGATTCCTATCTAACTGTTATGAAACATCTGTAGTTGTAGGAGTTGTAGTTCAGCAACATCTGGAAGGCCACAGTTTCACCGCCGCTAGCATACGCAAGTCCAGTCAGTGTGACAGACCCACCCCCTTCTAAAAGCTGTGCTAAGAAAACGAACCATCTATGCAAGATTTTTGATGTACAGTGGTACCTCGGGTTAAGTACTTAATTCGTTCCGGAGGTCCATTCTTAACCTGAAACTGTTCTTAACCTGAAGCACCACTTTAGCTAATGGGGCCTCCCACTGCCGCCACACCACCGGAGCACGATTTCTGTTCTCATCCTGAAGCAAAGTTCTTAACCTGAGGTACTATTTCTGGGTTAGTGGAGTCTGTAACCTGAAGCGTCTGTAACCTGAAGCGTCTGTAACCCGAGGTACCACTGTAAAAATAAATCAAAGTATTCCCTCCTCCAGTAGTCCTCCTCTGTCTCTTTTTCATTCAGCTGCTGTTTTTCCTCTCTCCTCCAAACTGGCACAGCTGCTTACCTCCAGCAGATATTTCCTGTTCAAAACCTGCTCCAGACAGGATGCATGAAGTATAATGCAACCCAGGAGACAGTATGGTGAGCCCTGCAGAGAATAGCAACAGAAGAGAGTGTGGTTGTCTCAACCACATGAGCTCTCATGTGTAAGCAGACTCTGAGAAGCAATAGCTGATGAAGCAATCCATTTGCTTGGAAGTGTTACAGTTAAGGGTGTTATGACCCGGGAGACTATGGTTTGAATCCCCACTCAGCCATGAAGTTCTCTAGGCGACCTTGGGCCAGTCACCAACCTACCTCACAGGGTTGTTGTGAGGATAAAATGGGGAGGGAAGAACTGTGTACAGCACCTTGAGGGTTGGGTTTTTTGGAAGGAAACGGGAGATTATGAGGGATTGCTGTATTTGGTTGCTTTCTTGCTTGGGGTACAGATTAGGTAGGCTCATATTAAAATGTGAAGGTTACAGATTTCTCCCTATTGCTGACGTCACCCATGATCCTCACTCCTGCTACTCATTGGTGGGTTTGCTGGCCAGCAGTGGCACTGTAGTGGACCGGGAGCCAAGTGACTGCTCCTGGCTCATTGCCCTTCTGGTGCCAGGTAAGCTCTTGAGAAAGTGTGAGTGGTAGGGTAAGCCCGGCCACTGGAGAGTGGTTACTACCAGGGGGCCCAAATGGCACAGGATCTTGGAGGTCATAGAATTGTAGAGTTGGAAGGAACCAAGTCTTGTCCAAACCTCTGCAATGCAGGAATCTCAGCTAAAGCATCCATGACAGATGACCATCCAACCTCTGCTTGAAAACCTCCAAGGAAGGAGAGTAGACAGCCTCAAACAGCTCTTCCTGTCAGAAAAGTTCTTCCTGATGTTTAATCAGAATCTCCTTTCTTGTAACTTGAAGCCGTTGGGTCAAGCCCTGCCCCCCCCCCCCAGAGCAGGAGAAAACAAGCTTGCACCATCTTCCACGTGACAGCACTTGCGATATCTGAAGATGGCTATTATATCTCCTCTCAGTCTCCTTTTATTCAGGTCCTGGTCAGCTCTGGCTTGGTAAGCTGTGGGGAAACAGCCCATGGTCCACCCCTGCCCCAATCTGGAGCCAGGTCTTCCAACAAGAAGCAAAGGCAGTGGGAGTTTCCTGCCATCCTTTCATGACCATAGCCAGCCTCGAATCCTTTGAGACTGGAAGGAGTTCCAGGTCTTACTTCTACGCAGCTCCTTTCATTTAATGTATTTCTGTTGCCTAGTAATCCGTGTCTGCAATCACACAGGAGATTCCTCCTGCTTGGGTCAAATAGGAACTCGGTCACACTGCCCATGTGGGCATGTGGACAGAGATTTTGATGGTGGTGGGGATCACTGGTAACCCCCTGAACATCTTCTAGGCCCTGGCAAATTTCTTGACTTTGCCCACTACTGATGCCAGCCATACCTCAGCTGCCACACTGAGTGGGGCGAAATGTTTCATGTCTTCCACACAAGCCCCAGCTGCTTATACTACTGGGTAAGAGCTCTTGATGGTTTTGACCCCAGGAAGGCACACCCCAGAACATAAGTGAATTGGATTCTCCCTTCACGCATGGGTATATGCATTCATCTTCCAATAAATAATGAGTTTAATTAGGCCCCAATTCCCTTTGGCCCAAGCAACTGGTTCACAACAAAGAACCAAACTTGGACATTTTCTCTCCACTCCTCGCCTTCAGTGTCTTTGTTCCAAGCCTGCTTTTTCTGTACATACAGCAAGGAGCAAAATGACCGTTTTCAGAAAACTATCAAGCCACAATGCATTAGTATGACATTTCTGAGCAATTCCTTGCGTTTCATGTAACTTGACCGCTACGGTACGCATGCCGAGCGCTGTGGGTTATTATTTTGGCACGCAATGGAAAGCTTTGTTGAAATGGGGTGTGTGTGGCCATTGTCTCTCATCTGTGTTGCTTCTTGGCATTAAAGAATGTGGTTGAAAAAATCTGCTTTCTATGACTGGGGGAAAAAATTGGGCACAGATGAGAAACTTGGAGCTAATTTCTGCAATTGTGGAATCCTCTTCCCATAGGCTTTAGAAGATATTGGAAATGCATTGTAAGCAAATGTTGTAAGCAAAGGACGGATTCGGAGGTGTGTGAGCCACATCTCGTTGCCTCATGAGGCTCTTTTAGATGGCAGGCTGCGAGGTTCCGGAATATTTCTGCTTCCATCTGCCCCCCCCTTCAATTTTCTTTCCTTCCTTTCCAAATGCCACACTGGGCTTGAGCAGGAGAAAGTCTCAGGATAAACCCACCTAGCTGCAATTGGCTGAGTTGCTCTGACGTGAGCAGGGAAGTATTTTGTTCAGGACTGCAGCAAGGGAGGAAAGGATTAAATCTCTGCTCTGTGTCTGATTCTGTTCGTCAGGGGTGGCTAACCCTTTGCAGCCCAGGGGCCACATATTCTGGGGCCACATTTCGGGAGTGGGAGGGGCCTGAGGCAAAAGTTGGTAGAGCAGTAAGTGTAAATGTTACCTTCGGACGTTTTTCAAGTTTCTGCACACACTCATACATCCTTCTCTATCCTCCATCCAGGAGGGAAAAAATCCAGCCAGGTGTAAAAAATGGTGGGTGCAATTAGAAAGGAGCTGTCGCCTGGGGAGAGTTCTGGGGGCCAGACAGAACAGCCTGGGGGCCGCAATTCCACTTCCTCATCCTGAGGTTTCTCACTCCTGCTGTAAATGATCAGCCCCACCCCTATTGGTGCAAATTAATTCTTCTTTTCAAGTGCATTAAATCGAAACACATTTTAACATCATGTACCGCTGGGCTTTCATTCCTTTTGAACTCTGTATTTGACCATGTGAGCAGAGGCTGTGTACCCAGGGACAGGGCCATTGGGGCAGGGTAAGTGTTCCAGGGGGCGAGACGCCCATGGAGGCGGAGTGAGCTGCCCATGGCAGGGCGGGGGGGGGGGGGAGGGAGCCACTCCACTATGCCAGCTGCCTTCCTCCCTTCCCTCTTCCTTTTGACAGCTTGGGTGAGGCTTTTGTTGGGATACTGCCCCCAGCTGGCTCCAGCCACCGGCCGGCAGCCGGTCTCCCTTGGAACAGCATCAATTAGCGACATGAGCCTCAGATACGTTCAGAGACCCGTGCACGCTCTATCAGCAGAGTGTGTAAATCTTCTCACAGCAGAAGAGGCGGACAGAGAAATGTGTAAGCATAATGTACAGCATTTCACTCAGCATAGTTCAGGAAGAGAGGAAAACATGTCTGCTTCCCTTTGTCTCGAGCAAAACAGCAGTAACACAAAAGCTATATACAAACGGAAGTTCCCAGCAAGCCTGTGCTGGAAGTAAACAGACATGTGACACACCAGTCATGCCTGCTCCTTTTTAAGGTGGAATCGAACTATATCCTAACAGCTCTCTCCCCCCCCCCCCAGGAAGCAGCCCAGGAGCATTGGGCAGCAGCGTGCCACCCACCCACGACTCCCAAGCCTCCCCAAGCTGTCAAAATGAAGGGGAAAGGGGGGGAGGCTGCCGGTAAGGCGGCACAGCTCCTCCCCTTCCCCCGATGGCTCAGGGTAGGCTTGGGAGTCGCGGACGGGCAGTGCGCCGAATGTCACCCCCCTCAGTGATGACACCTGGAATGACCCATCCCCACTGCCCCCTTCCTCCGCCCCTGCATGTGAGCACCCACATTTGAATTCTTGCACACAGAACTGAGGCTGGGCAGACCTCATTTCTGCTCACCCCACTTCAGTTCTGTTTACAGCCTTATTTTCATCGACTGGCAACCCTCAAAGTGGCGGGGTGGGGGACCACTTCTCCTTTGGGGGCAGGAATGTAGGGACAGTTGATAGCAAGCTCCCTTGAAGGCAGAAGAGACCCTTCCCCAACTTCAGGCTAAGTGCTGGAACCACAGCGATACTTCCAGTGGAAAATGACACAGGGGGAGTGGGGAATCTCAGTGGGTCTCTCCCTTTGTTTCCTCTGCTGACTGCTATCTTGCCCAGTAAATACAAAAAAAGGGAAATCTTTTATCCTCCATAAATTATTATGATGTCTTTATTCCACCTAATAGTGGCTGATGTCTATTGGAACTGGCAGGGGTGTAAGGTAGGAGGCCAACAGTAGGTGGAGCTAAAGGTGACAAGCACATCTTCCTTCTGCATTCTGCAAAGGCAACACTTGAGGCTAAGGAGGAGGAGGTAGCTGATAGCCCGTGCAACCCCGTGGACTGGTTGTAAGCAGGGAGATAGGCAGGTGGAGGCTGCCTGAGGACATACTGGCATTGGTGGAGCAGTTGCCCATCAACCCAAATGGACCAGCCTCTGCTGATTCCATCCTCCAAACGAATTCACACAGTGGTGCACATGGCATTTCTCCCCATGCCCACAACAACTCTGTAAGGTTTGGGCTGAGCGATGTTTATTGGCCCCAAGTCCCTCAACAGGCTTCCTGGATGGGGATGGAGGGGAAGGTTTGAACCCAAGCCTTCCCTGTCCTAGCCCTGCCTTCTCACCACTGCCCCAGGCTGGCTGTCTTTTAAGTCAAGCTGTGTTGACATCTCCCTTTCCTCCGAAACGTGTCTTGGCTCCACTCCTCCTCCTCCTCCCTTGCTCTCCCCTGTCCCTTTTTGACCTCCTCTAGTTACACACAGGCAGGCAGGCAAGCGCAGAGGCAGTAATTAGAGTTCAATAGTCGCCATTGTTTCTCTGCGGAAAGTTATGACTATGGCGGCTGCTGCCACAGACCATTATAATAATGATATTGTTGGGCATGTAGCAAAGCCAGCAATTCTCAGTTTTCTACGCCCTCGGGCTAGCCTGAGTTGGCTGTGGGAAGCAGGAGGAATCCTTTCCAAGGCTTTTTCTCTCAGCTGCCAGGTGGAAGAGTTTGCCACAACAGTGAGTGACTTCCAGCAGGTTGCTGTGTCAGCACTTGATGCAAATCTCCCTCCCTTTCTCTCTCTTAAATAGCTACTAGGATTCCCCCCCCCCGTCACCCCTTTTCATTGCACGATTGCACTTTGGCAGCAACCCTTTAGAATTGAGGAATGTCACGATGACATGTACCTGCTTTGGAGACAGGCGCAGATCAAGCAAATGTGTGGGATTTGCATTACTGCAGGTGTTCAGAAAGGAAGGTAGCAGCTGGGGAGGGGTCAATGATACAGGGTTGAAACTTGCACTCCAGCTATCCCTGTTTAGAAGAAGAAGAAGAGGAGTTTGGATTTGATATCCCACCTTTCACTCCCTTTAAGGAGTCTCAAAGCGGCTAACAATCTCCTTTCCCTTCCTCCCCCACAACAAACACTCTGTGAGGTGAGTGAGGCTGAGAGACTTCAAGGAAGTGTGACTGGCCCAAGGTCACCCAGCAGCTGCATGTGGAGGAGCGGAGACGCGAACCCGGTTCCCCAGATTACGAGTCCACCGCTCTTAACCACTACACCACACTGGCTCTCAGGGATGGTTTACTGGTTTACTAGGGATGGGGCTTATTTCTCTGGACCTTGTTAAATCACTTTCCTATTTCATCCTTGGTTGTTGTTGTTGTTTTATTTGTGGGTTGGGGTGGGGGGGACGCTTTGCCAGGCTTTTTCCAGACAGTTGCTATTTTGTAGGTAGGATTAAACTGCACCCCAGCAAATTTAGGTGGCTCAGTTAAAGTGGTCTTGGTGCTCTTACACAAAAACCTGGACTTCCAAACAAACAGCAAGGAGAGTGTTGGGAAAATGCACTGGAAAGTGTGGTAGCAAATCAGGACGAATGCTTTGTAAACAGGTTGTCTATAAGCAGCTCTACTCTGATCTGCTACAAATGTCAGCCTTCAGATATGAGGCCGCAGTCCTGACTGACTGACTGATTTCATTTTTACCCTGCTGTTCCTCTGAAATCTTTAGAGGTGTGGGCTGATCTGGGAATAAGTCCTGGTTGCTTATCTCCCAGTAGACAGGTGTAGGCTTGCATTGTTCACCTCCTGCCCCAGGCCTATGGAAATCAGGGCGGTTCACACCATGAAAATGAAACGAGAATCAAAACAAGTTAGTAAATGAAAGCACAAAGCAGTGGGTGAAAAGTAGCAAAAGCAACACATTTAACTAACAAAACCTGACTCTGAAAACTGGGTAAAATAGGTGCCAGGCAAGGCTTTCCAGGGAAAGGTGTTCCAGTAACATGGTGCCACCACTGAGAAGGCCCCCTCCTCAGTCACCCTTACCATGCTCTTCATAGTAGGGGCACTCCCTTGATCTCAACACACAGACTGGCTGATGTGGAGGCAAGTTTTCCTCCTGCTATCCTGCTCCCAGGCTGCTTACTCAAATGCAGACACATGTCAACACTCACTCACTCACTCACTCACTCACTCACCAGAGAACCCCATTCTGATAAGATTGCAGGACACTTTCAGCTGTATTCCTCCTTTTGTGGTTCCCATCACAAGAGGGAGAGTGTGTATGCCAGCCAGCCAGCCAGCCAGCCAGCCAGCCTCCTCCCTCCCTCTCTCTCTCACATTTCTGGAGACCTATTGCATGTCATCAGTTGGGGCTGAATATCTGCAGTGCAGAATGAACCCCACACCTGGAGGCTCCCTGCACCAGCATTGGGAATCATGCAAGGATCATCGACGAGTACATCCGCCTTCCCACTGCAGATGTTTGCCCTCCAGGGCAAGGAAGGCAATGGAGTCAGCAAAGGCACTGTGAGATGGGGCAGGGCTAACAAGCATGGTCCTGTTCTTCCCTTCATGCAGCTGGAAGTGCAGTGTGTGTGTGTGTGTGTGTGTGTGTGTGTGTGTGAGAGAGAGAGAGAGAGAGAGAGAGAGAGAGAGAGAGAGAGAGAGAGAATGTATAAAAAGGGCTAATGTTTTTCTGGCATAACTTTTTTTTAAAAAAACCATATTGGCTTTTGAAACAGCACGGAACAGGCAACTGCAAAGGGAATTTAGTGGATGGCTTGGAGCCTTCAGTAGTGCATAATGCAGGAGCTGAAGCTCGGGAGCAGTGATGCTTTGTGTTAGAAGTGTGTCCCTGTTTTCATCTGTGAAATGCTAGTGTTCCACAAGACAGAAGGCATCAGGTCTGCACTGCAGAAAAGAAGGCTGTGTATCAGCCTTCCATCGCCTAATCTTCAGTTCCAAGGAGCTGCCCATTTCCCTGGACTAGGGGTGGACTGGAGGAAGCACACTGTGCTAGCTTAGCAAATGCATGACATGCTTCCTGATGCCGACCCGACCATTAGGCAGATGCAGGCGATTACCCCAGGCAACGGATGGTGGGGCCCAGTGAGTGGCATAGAAATGTTGGAGTTCTCTGTGTGTGCACGCCCTCTAAGCAAGCTTGATACCCTCAGATGTGGTGTTGGATGTTCTCCCAGCTCACCTGCCAGTCTGGTCCGCTTCTGCCCATGGAATGATGGAGGGCACCATCTTTTCCTTTGCCTCAGGTAGCTAAATGTCTTGGGTTGGCCCTGATGCTTCTATGGTCACTGTTTTCATGGCCATCCAAAAGACGCTGGGGAAGGCACATACATCGAGACTGATAGGCCATTGTTGTCAAGTGCTTTCTTCATTACTTCCTGTGAACTGAATCAAAACAGCCCTGGCCCAACAATGTGATGTAATGATAAAAGAAAAGAATGAACCTATGACCACTCTTGATGCTCTCAAGGTGGGAAACATGTGACCCTCCAGATGTTGTTGGACTCCATCAACCCAATGAGCATGCCCATTGACCAGGGATGATGGGAGTTGTGGTCCTGCAACATCTGGGGGGCCATAGGCTCTCCATTCAGATCTACTCTGACAGAGAGCAGCATCATGTTTCCCACGGTGTCTAGCCAGATGCCTCTGAGAAGACCATAAGCTGGACATGAAGGCAATTGTCCCCTCCAATCATTTCTCCCCAGCAGCTGGCACTAGAAGTGACCCACACATAGGGGTGACAAAAATTCTGGTTTCCTAGGCTGGAGGGAATTTTTGACATACCTAAAATTTGCTGGGACTTCTGAGCATTCCAGCCATTTCAGAATGTTATTGCCTAAGCAGATTATTGCAATGCTTCCCATGGAACAGATAAGAGGAGAAACATTCTGAATGTCAAGGTATTTGCATGGTCTGTTGTTTTTATAGGGGGGTGTCAAGAGTCAGCTAGTCTAAAGGGAAATTCCCAGCTATCAGAACCAGTTTTGCACTGTGATCTTCACACTTCATACAGCAGGGATGTTTGGGCATTCAATAGGAACTTCGGAAGCTGCCCTATACTGAGTTAGAGCACCAATCCATCTCACTCAGTATTGTCTACACTGCTTGGCAGCCGCTGTTTGGGATTTCAGGCAAGGGACACTCCCAGCCCTGCCTAGTGTGGGACCAGGGATTGAACCAGGGGAAACTTCTGCATGCAGAGCAGATGCTCTACCAGGGAGTAATAGCCCTTCCTCAGCAAATTACAACGATGTAGGTCATGTGAGACTATTTCCATCTTTTATAACTTGAAAACCATTTCCCCATCCTTCTGCTGAGTAAAGACTGAGCAAAAATGGCCTCTCAGAATTCTTTGGGGAGGAATGAGGAGATCTTGATGAATATTCTCAGGGACAGAGGGCAAAATTCTCCCGTAGTTTCTTAAAAGTGGCAAGAAGCAGCACAGCTTTTTTCTTTCTTCTCCTCTCTGCCCCCCCCCCCCCAAACTGCTGGAAGTAAGACCTACTGAGTTCCTGGGTTGGCATTTGGTCACCATTTCATATTCCTTGCCATCCTGGGGTGTTAGTGGTGGTAATTGGTGGCAAACTGCCTAGAATAACTAGTGAATATTCTGCAGAAGTGTCCGCTTTTTCAGAAGGGTTCCAACCCCCCCCCCAAAAAACCCCAATGATGTCTCAGATAATTCTTTTCGTGATAATTTTTTTGCTTGCCTCAAAGTGAAATAGTTTCTATCTATTCTCCTTTTTGATCAAAGCTGCAGGCAGGCATTTTACTGCATTTTGGTTCAATGTGGCCCCATAAAACTCCTGTGGGGGCTAAATTTGGCCTGAGGGCCACCTGATCTCAGGAGCACCCTAGATGTCCTTCCTTCCTTTATATAGCCCAAGACAGTCGAGCAGCTTTTAACTCTGCACTCCTTCTATGGTAAATGATGTTTACTGTTGCATTTCACTGATGGCAGGGAGAATACCAAACTATCTGCTTTCTGTAACACAGAACCACTGGCGGGCTGCAGTCAAGTTATCTGCTCTGTGCTGCAATTTCCCTGAGCCTAAGCAGAGGGCTCCTTGGCATTCTGCTTAGTTGTTAAAATTTGGCCCTTGCCCGTGCACTCGCTTCCAGTCAAACATTTTGCTAACCATATTAGGCAATATGGACACCAGCCAACGAGCAAAGAGCTGGTTGAGTTGCTTACTTTTCGTGAAGCGCTTCTTAACATTTCCTAACCTCCCTCATTTTCGTTCAGCACATCTGTGGGTTCCTTCTGAGAAATGAAAGGAAAGCCCTGGTTTACTGTGGTTTACCGTGTTACATTGGGCAGGGGCATGAACCGGAGGCTGATATTTTAGATTACAAGTCTCAAGCTTGTTTGGAACCCTTTTGGTCCCTAATTCCGGATCTGGTTGCAGTCGCTCATGGATATGGAAAAGGCATTCTGCACATGGTCAGAAAAACACTTCTGTTTCACATGTTGGCTTTGCATTCCTTAATTCCATGCTACTCATACTGAATTTTTAAACCAAGATATTCTAGATCGGGGGTTCCCAAACTGTGGGCTGCGAGCTTCATTCAGCTGGTCCGTGGCATGTCCATATTAAACGCTCATATTGGTTTTTATTTTTTGCTGCTTGTTATTTCTTATATTATATTTAAATTCTCGATTTTAATTGCTTTTTATGCCTTATATTGATTTTAGATTTGAATTCCATAGGATGCCATTTGTGGTACAATATGAGAAATAAAAGAAGCACTAAGAATACTATTAAAAATCGCACAGCATCTAGCACAGTGCATTGATAATTGCTATTACAGGCAGAAAAATAAATAGGTGGTCTACCAAGACCACCAGCAATTTGCAAGTGGTCCATTGGGGGCAGGGATCTGGAAATAACAAATTGGCCTAGAAGCCCTAGACAAACATCTTTCCCCTAATCAGATACAGGGCTTGGGTGGGTTGTTAATGAATGGTGAACAGAAGGCACGACACTCTGTCATGATGAAAGGCTCATTCTTATGCATAGGAGTAAAACACACATAGTTCTGAGTGTTAATATTGTGTGTCTTAAATGACAAGCATTTCACTGCTTGGTTTTGTAGCTGTGTGCTTAACTTGCAATATTATGCTAATATTAGGCAAATCTGTGTCCTCTTTGTTCTCAGTATTTGGTGATGCATGTCCCACCCACCCACCCACAAAACACTGCACGAGTGGCCATTCTATAAGCAAACTGATTACATTTTGCACCATTTCTCTACAAAATTGTCATTAAACATTGCGTGCATGGCACACCACACAACATCGCATTGTCTGGAGGAGGTTGAGTCCTCTGTCGGAGCCAGTCACTGAATCTGCAGCATGCAAGGCATGTTGTGCGCGTGACGTTACTTGCACGTGATGTGCACCAGGCCCCTCAACATGGAGGGCTCTCAGTCCCCTTCCAACAAATATTGACGGGGCCAAGGTGTCTATGGCCCCCTAGAATTGGCACATCTAGGTAGGGTGGAGCTGTCTATCTCGGGAAGCAGATTTTGGAAGGTTGGGGACGTCATCTGGATTTTCTGCCTCATGCACCAAAAAGTCTTGGGTGCTCTCTGTGCCGCAGGTAAAAAGGGTCCACTCTGGAAAAAGGTCCCCCTTCCTATGAATGGGTTTGCAGAGTAAAAATACCCATGTACATGCACTTGTGAATGAACCTGTGATTTATATTTTTGTTGAACAAGATTCTCTTTGGGAGTGAGAGACTGGAGCTTCTCAAAGATAAGTTTGGTCAAAGAAAGGAATTCCCTTATTAGATATTTCTCATGTTTCCTGCATGCAGTCACTGATAAGGTCTTCTGAGAGATTAGATTACATGGGCATCAGAATGAGAAGGGGATTAATCCTTCGGAGGGGTAGGGGAAGTTTATACAAAGACAGTGCTTAAGATGAATCATTCTGCCATGTGATGGATGCACATTATGAAGAATGCAAGGAAGGAGGGGACTAGATCAGAAGGGATCAAGGAAGATAATTTATGGCCTTCAGCAGTGTGTAGAACCAATCTTAAGTCTCTGGGCAAAATACAAGCCTGCTTTCCCCATGGTTATTGTTTTCTACCTTCTTGTTTTCATGGTCGGTGAAAGGACCAGCTTATATCAAATTGAGCCATTAGTCTGTCTAGCTCACTACTGTTTACTCTGACTGGCAACCTCTTCACAGAGTTTAACTAAAAACGTCAGAGTCAGGGCCACAAAATGGTGCAGGCATGCCTCCCATCAGCTCTCCCATCAAGGGGGAAAGGGCACCTGCAGTAGCCACCACTGCGTTCACTCACAGAGAGAGGTTCTTTTCACATCTCCTCTGTTCAGAGCAGAAGTGTCCAGTCCTGGCATCCAGTGAGCAGCGGGTTTGTTTAAGGGTGCGTCTTCAATGTAGGAGAGGCTGAGGCAGTGCAAACAAGAACTGAGTAGGAAGAGCCAACATTGTTCATTGTGGATTTATAAAGGGATATTTGGTGAGACCTTTTGTGGGCACCTGAGTAGATGCTGATAGACAGGCTGGTCCCATAATATCTATCTACAGTCTCTCCACAAGACAAGCTTTTATTCCAAACAACAGTGCAGCATTGACTCAAATTAAAGTCATCAGTAGGTTCCTTGAAATATGGCAGGTTTGGCTGCTAACCATCCATCCGTGGAGTCTCATTCTCCACCTTATTTGCACAAGACAAGCTTTGGCAATCCCCTTGTGGCTAGGAGAAGCAGAAGCTTACATGAACAGAAGACTGCGCCCAAAACCCTCAGAAGGACCCCTTAAAACACATGCAAACATGTGGAGTGGAAGGTGCATCTTGTCATCATTTCCCCCCTATGCTACCCGTGTGTGTGTGTGTGTGTGTTAAACAACTCTGGTGAAAGATCTGGTAATTCTGGTTTATAGGTTCAGAGGACTTCACTGTACCTTGCAAATGGTTCTACCGTCCAAAGCTGCTACCCGATTCACCCTCGGTGGAGAGCAAAATGTGCTCTTTGTACTGTTGTGCTTTATGCCGTTCCAATCTTTTTAGCAAATCAAATCAAATCAAATCAAATCCTTGGCAAGGCACTAAGATAATTTAGGTATGAAGGAAGATTTGGTTTTACAGCTATTAATTGAGCGTGCAGCTACACATGGGGAGATAACGATAATTGAATGTCATGCTCTAAAGAAAAGGCAGATTTGCTTGTGGCTTAGAATGTCAATCTACTAACTGACCCTGCATTTTGCTGGCCTCAGTCACCTGTGCAAGATAAGGAGCCTGCAGCAAAAAGATAAGGAGCCCACAGCAAAAGCCTGGGTGGTGATGTGGAGACTCAAGTTTGCCCTGCGCCCAAGATCCCCTCTTGACCTTATAGGTTGAATCGAAAGGAAGCCCTAGATTTCAGCACTCTCATCTGCAAAATGCAAATATTAGTGTTTCCCGAGTTTGTTTCAAGGATGAATGGAACACTTACATTAAAGACATCATATTTGAAATTAGTGGTTAAAGGTCAAAGCATGAGATTCATGTGGGACAAAAGGACCGTGTGGGGTGGTGGTGGTGCAAGGGAGCAGCATGCTCAAACAGCATGCATACATTAGAGTAGGTGCAGGGAACCAGTGCTCCTCCAGATGTTGCACATTAACCCTGGTCATTGGCTATGCTTGCTTGTTCTGATGGGTGTTAAAGGTAAAAGGTAAAGGGACCCCTGACCATTAGGTCCAGTCGTGGCCGACTCTGGGGTTGCGGCGCTCATCTCTCTTTATTGGCTGAGGGAGCCGGCGTACAGCTTCCGGGTCACGTGGCCAGCATGACTAAGCCACTTCTGGCAAACCAGAGCAGTCCACGGAAACGCCGTTTACCTTCCCACCGGAGTGGTACCTATTTATCTACTTGCACTTTGACGTGCTTTCGAACTGCTAGGTTGGCAGGAGCAGGGACCGAGCAACAGGAGCTCACCCCGTTGCGGGGATTCGAAATGCCAACCTTCTGACCGGCAAGTCCTAGGCTCTGTGGTTTAACCCACAGCGCCACCCACGTCCCACAGATCATCAACATCTACACGTGCCACAAATTTGTACATATGTGGACTCTGTTGAGATATAATAAACACACTTAGGTTGGGAGGCGAACCTGCCACTGCACTGCTGACCCACCACACCTGACCGGAAAAGAGCTAATGATTTACCCAAAGCAAATCTTATGACTTAGTAGGGACTTGATTTTCTGTCTTCTTCACAATGTTCTTTCAACCACACTGGGTTTTAAACATGAATCGAGTTATGGTCTGAGCAATCCCATTCATTCACAGCTGGAACAAAGTAGGGGCTGATTACTTTCAGACAGCAGTTGCAAGATTATTAGTGAAAGGAAGGAGGAGGATATCCCCTTCCATTCTTGCACTGTGAACAGTTCTGTCTGCTTGCTTTGTACAAGTCTGTTGCAGACAGTTGCTTATATGGCACAAAATTGGCAATCTTCTGCCACAGAATGGTTGCTGTGAAATGGGTAGAACTTCTCTAACTTGGTAAATTATTGGGTGCCTTTGTCAAAGCAAGTGCCCTTGTCTCTATGTTTCCATAGAACTTATTTAGAGTTTTTAAGCATCAAAAGTAGTTTTAAAAGAAAAATTAACAAGGGAAAATGAAGCAACTCCAAAAACAAAACAAAAATTGCCTGATTCTGCTGAGTGAAAGGGCATTAAAATGGTGTTATAGGACTCCTGTTGCAATATGTAGAATTACTATTTGCTTCACTTTGTGTGGGATGGAGGGGGAAGAACTCCCACTTAGATTTTCAGTGAAATCACAATTTGCTAAATAAAAGGGTGTGTGCACAGGAAAGGATTGGAATTAACATAAACATAAAAAACCTTAATATAAAACATAAGTGCATAACAAGAGTACGAAATGCTGGCACATCTTACCCTCATTACCATTCTAGGTCCATGTTGTTAATTGGCTGTGACTCGTGATTCAGCTGATTCTTGAGGATGCGGTGGCGAAGTTAGTGAACAACAGTCTGGATGGCTGTGTGGATGATTGGGGCAACTGTCTATGGTGCCAGCACAGAGAACATGCTCAGCAGAAAGTCTCTGTGTGCAGCCTCCCTTTACCATAGGGGACAAATCATAGCTCAGTGGTAGAGTAAATGCTTTGCAAGTGGAAGGTTCAATCCCTAGTAAAGGTAAAGGGACCCCTGACCATTAGGTCCAGTCATGGCCAACTCTGGGGTTGCGGCGCTCATCTTGCTTTACTGTCCGAGGGAGCCGGCGTACAGCTTCCGGGTCATGTGGCCAGCATGACTAAGCCGCTTCTGGCAAACCAGAGCAGCACATGGAAGCGCCGTATACCTTCCCGCCGAAGCGGTACCTATTTATCTACTTGCACTTTGACGTGCTTTCAAACTGCTAGGTTGGCAGGAGCTGGGACTGAGCAATGGGAGCTCACCCTGTTGTGGGGATTTGAACCACAACTGTCTGATCAGCAAGCTCTAGGCTCTGTGGTTTAACCCACAGCGCCACCCGCGTCCCACCTCGATCGCTGGTATTTCCAGTTTAAAGGGCTAGTAGCAGATGATGGGACCCTCTGCCTGCGTCTTGGAGAGTTACTGTCAGCCAGAGTAGACAATCTTGGGCTAGAAAAGGACAATTTTAGGGCGGCTTCCTGCAGTTCATGATGCAGACACAGAACCAAGCTAAACGCTGGTGAAAATGAGGAAGCTCTGAGTATACATTGGAGCTGCAAGGAGCACTGGATCATAGTATTTTACTGGCTCCAAAGCTGTCATCCTCCTCGCCATATCCATGTTACAAGGACACTGATTATCATATTGCATCAACAAGGACTTGATTAGTTCATGCCTCACACTTGATTTTTGTTGGTCAGATCTGATTCAGTCCTGCCCCCTCTCTGTGGCCTGCCCCAGTGAATCAGGTGAAGGAGGAGCCCGGACCGTTTGCTCTTGTTATGCAGAAAATATGTGGTGTGGTGTGGTGTGGTGTGGTATGCTACTAAAGGGGAGGAATGCTTAGGTTGCAGGGAATGCCCGTCTTCCACAGGGCAGGCCTAAGCAAAGTTTTCAGAAGGGATGGGGAAGAGGCATCTGCCTCAGCTGCCAAAATGACTTGACTGACAATCTAGCACAAGAAGAGCCCTGCTAGATCAGACCAAAGGCCCATCTAGACATCAGTGCAACTGTCCTCTACCCAGTTGTGATTCCCACACAGCCATCATGGCTACTAGTCATTGACAGCCTTTTCTTCCATGCTGAAAGCCTTCCACGTTGGTGGCTATTACTATGTCTTGTGGGAACGAGTTCCAAAACTATGGGCTATGTGGTGTTCAACTATGCACCATGTGAAGACACGCCACAACCACTGCCTCCTCCTAACAGGCTATCTAGATGATGTGTGACACCTGCAACCTTTGCACCATGCAGGCAAATCACCATGTGGTCTGCTTACCCGTCATTAATCCACCTATATATGTTCCTAATGATTGAGGAGTATCGTTGGTGTGAGAAGATACCTCTTCATCTGCCAAAGAATGGGTACCTTTCTTACTAGGAGCCCCAATTTTAAATCCAAAAATGAAAAGAAAAACTATATAAACATCAAAAACTATATAAACATCAAAAACAAAGCTCCACCTTGAAAATCATCACAAAGAGCATGTGTTGTCCCATACTGTGTATTTCCTCATCAGTTTCCTTATTGACGCAGGTGGCGCTGTGGGTTAAACCACTGAGCCTCTTGACGGAGTGAGTTCCTGTTGCTCAGTCCCTCCTCCTACCAACCTAGCAGTTCGAAAGCATGTCAAAGCATGTCTCTGACGGGAAGGTAAACGGCATTTCCATGCACTGCTCTGGTTCGCCAGAAGCGGCTTAGTCATGCTGGCCACATGACCCAGAAGCTGTACGCTGGCTCCCTCAGCCAATAAAGCAAGATGAGCGCCGTAATGGTCAGGGGTCCCTTTACCTTTTACCTTCCTTATTGGAACAAGTGGGGTTGCCGGGCAAAACCTCCCCATCAGCTATAATTGCACTGCCTGAATTTGCAGGTATGTAGTTGAATCCCACCCCCCAAAAGTGTCAGTCTGGAAGCACCCAATAAATGAACCCCGTGGAGGCATATCTCCTCATTTCCTGAGGCATGTGGAATGTGGAATTTCCAGGGTTTGCTTGTGGCTTGCAGAAGTGGGGGTGCTGAATTCATTCCATTCCTCCACTGACCAAATGAAAGCATATCTGCACTCTCTGAGGACCTGGCCACCCTTTAAGGATTCCAAGCTCCGCCTGCCTACAGATGGAACTTGGAAAGCAAAAAACCATAGGCTTACAGAGCGTGTGTAGATACCCTGTGGTTCTTTAGAGTTTACATAACAACAAAAATTTAACTATTCAGGAAAATTCAAAACCCTAGGAAAGAAAAGTCATGTCCAAAACCCCAAGGGCAATCCAGAACGAACCAACCAAGTAGAAACATGTGGAGCACGTCTCGTCTCTATGTGTGCAAAAGCTAGTGACCACAGCAAATCCTGCTATGTCTGTTTCCCCCCCATGGCCATGTTTTCAGTCCACGTGTATTATTTTACAGTGGTACCTCGGGTTACATACTCTTCAGGTTACAGACGCTTCAGATTACAGGGTCCGCTAACCCAGAAAGAGTACCTCAGGTTAAGAACTTTGCTTCAGGATGAAAACAGAAATCGTGCTCCGGTGTGGCGGCGGCCGTGGGAGGCCCCATTAGCTAAAGTGGTGCTTCAGGTTAAGAACAGTTTCAGGTTAAGAATGGACCTCTGGAACCAATTAAGTTCTTAATCCGAGGTACCACTGTACTTATAAATTTAAAGTTTGCTTTATATTTACTCCAGGAATGCAGTGCTCACAGGAATGTAGGAAGTTGCTTTAGGCCAGAAGTAGCCAATGTGGTGCCCTCCAGGCAATGATGGACTACAATTCCCATCAGCACTGACCATCAGCCATGGGGGATGGAGCTGATAGGAGCTGTAGTTCAACATCAGCCCCAAGCAGTATGGCCAAATGTTGGGAAGGGTGCAAGTGGTAGCCCAACAGCATCTACAAGGCACCATGGAAGCTACTCCTACCAAAGTATTGCCCACCCAACCTAGTATTATCTACTCTGGTAGGCAGAAGCTTTCCAGGGTCTCAGGCAGGGATTGTTTCCCCCTTCCCCTCCTACTCAGTCCTTTTTTATGTGGAAACACCAGGGGCTGGACATAGGAGCCTTCATGAAAAGGGTGCATCTAACGACTAAGTCTGGGGTCACCCACCAGCACAATGGTGTCCTTGAGAACTTCCCCTGGTATCTGCAGAGCCTCTACATCCCTGCACACAGCTCCCTTCATTGTGAGGTGGAAAGGGTGCTTTCCTCTCCCGAACCCCAAAATGGCATAGAGCTGAGAGCCAGCGTGGTGTAGTGGTTAAGAGCGGTGGACTCGTAATCTGGTGAACCGGGTTCATGTCCCTGCTCCTCCACATGCAGCTGCTGGGTGACCTTGGGCTAGTCACACTTCTCTGAAGTCTCTCAGCCCCACTCACCTCACAGAGTGTTTGCTGTGGGGGAGGAAGGAAAGGAGAATGGTAGCCACTTTGAGACTCCTTAGGGTAGTGATAAAGCGGGATATCAAATCCAAACTCTTCTTCTTCTGAGGGAGGAGATTGGAAGAGTGGCAGTCTTCCAGCTCGGTGTGATTTTCAAGGTACAGATTGGTACACCTGAGAAGGTGAGGAACACAGGGAGATCAACAGGATGGAGAGGAAAGAGGAGTGAGCCTGAAGATTGAGGGAAGGGAAACAGAAGTTATCAGGGAGAGGTGGGGCGAGGGGAGAAAGTGAGGGTGCTAGAGGTTTCAGAAGGGAAAGAGTTCAAGAGAGTTTGAGAGAGAACATGGAGTGCCAGAGAGAAAAAGAGTGTGTACACACAAGTTGGATCAAAGAAAAGAGAGCCTATTGAAATTGCATTTTAAAAAATTCGTTCCCCCTCAAATCACAGATCACCTGTGTCTCCATTTTCTGAACTCTAAAAATCATGAAACCTGCACTTTTTAACATTGCCATGGCATAAAGACATGGATCCAAGGCACGGACCCTGATGAGGCCTCATAATTTTTGCAAGAATATCCTGAAAACCACCATGAAATTGTAGGTCACCTCTGTGTCTGCAGATGATCTTCTGTTGGTCTTGTTGTCATCTCATGCCTTGGCTCAATGGTTTTATGGTGCTGGCAAGCTCTAGTAATGTGATGGGTGTTTTTTTAAAAAAGTGCAGTCACCAATTAAAGTTTCAGTTTGATTTGGCGAGTGTGGAGGTTGCATGGGAAAATCATGCAAATCCATTTTAATTCTACTGGATTTGAGTCTAACCTTGACCCCCACGGAAAAGCAAAGTGTTGAATCCAACTATAGGCACTACCTAGAGTAGAACCATTGAGATTAATGAAGCAAATTTAGTAATGTCGATTGATTTCAATGAATCTCCTTTGAGCATAGCTAACATGAGACAGAACCGTGTGTGTGTGTGTGTGTGCGCGCACACACACAAGTGCAAATGTTTTCTTTCTGTCTGGAGTAGGTGGGGAGGGTGGAAATGTGCTACAGGGAAGGGAGAAGGAGAAGGAGAAGGAAACCCCTAAGTGCCCATGGGTCCAGAGACTGGCAACCCCTGCACTAAGTCTTGGCCTCTCCCCCAGAAGTACTAGAAGAGTCCAGCAACTTATTGTGAAGTACTGAGCACCTTGTCCAGCCAGGACTCTGGCTTCTAAATATAAACTGCTAAATGTCCATATGTGGTGGGCTGTTCTGGGCAATCTTGATTCATTCTGAAGGTATGTCCCAATGAGGCAATCCTTTGGCTGTTTACTTGGGCACCAACAAAACCCATAACGATCGAAACCCATTTTTATAGACCGTAGCAGAAGCCAGGTAGTTCTCAAGGGAAATTTATGGGTTTGAACGAACAGCAAGATTCATGGGGCAAACTAGCAGCGTTATTTATAGCATAGGATAAAATTTAGGTTTACCACTAATTGCAGTTTTTTATTTTATTTTAAAAAATTTAATACTTGCAAAAAAGAGACATGCGTGATTTATATGGAAATATGTTATGAAGTTTCCATAGTGAAACAGAGTGGGATAGAAAAAGGGTTGTCTGTGTCTTATTATTTTCTAATGGCTGTCACAAGCAATTAATTCATTGGGCTCGTTCATTAATTTGAGTTTGTTGCAAAATAATGTATGGATTTTAATTCGTGTTTTTGCTTGCGTATTTATTTTGAGAACTGAGTTTAAGTGCTCTTCTGAAACTGAAACCTTAATAGGCTCATAACATAACACATTATTTCAGTTTCAGTCCAGTGGTCCAAGGAGAAGCAGAGAAGCCCAAGCCAATAGCTTGAAATGGCAGACTTTACCTACAGTGCAAATATTTATTTGCTCATTTTACACAAAATATTTATAGGCATTTTTAAAATTAACATAACATTGAAAGTGGGCACTTCAAAAAGAGGAAAATGTATGGGAGCTTTATGGTTAGCATGAGAGCTCAGAGATTAATGCAGAAATCTCATTCGTTCAGTTTCCCCCCCTGTTCATGTTAATGGAGGGAGGGCTAGGCCACTACAACCCTGGCAATCCCAATGCCATCAAAGATGAGGATATGCTGGGGATTTATCTGCTGGGCCTTCTTCATATGTTCAAAAGAACATATGGAAGCATAAAGTGGATGTTGAGCCCATCGGTCTCACCCCCAAGTAGGAATGTTTGTTTGTTTCCAGTCTTGAGTTCTGTTTTCCCCATTTCTGTATCAGCTTACAAACTCCCTGCCCCCCAAAACATCATCTTGAAAATTGGTGTTTATTTTTGTGTGTGGTTTACTCCTAACATACACGTTTTTGCACATTGTTTTCACATGCCCTACTTTACAAAGGGCCATCCTCTGCTTGAAATTGCCCTCTATTTGAAGGACAGGACTGCCCCTATCATTCGCTGGCAAGAGGCAGCTGACTTAGATGGCAGGAGCTTTGGGACAAGGGGTGGCAGCCAGGTTTTAGAGGACAGAGATCTATGTGCCATGCAGTCCGCTCCCTCAATGCTAGCCTTCTGCCTTTAGGAGTACCGTCCCATCACCAGTGTTGAAGCGAGACTCAACTTCCAGTCCAGTTGGCTTCTGTAAATGGATTGGGGTGGGAAGCGCCATCTTGCTTTTTGACCCAGGGGCTGAACAGTCTTGAACTGGCCTGGTTGAAGGACTGTCTAGTCCGAATCCATTTTAAAGCGAATCCATTTTAAAGAGGAGAACAGGAAGGACCATGAAGTTGCCCATCAGCAACTTCATCAACCATCAGTTATCATCACCTGGCCAGCAAACTGGGCAGGCACACTGCTCCCCTGATCATAGCATTTATCTTCCCATATGGTGAAAGGTATCGTGTTTCTATTTAATAATGTAATTATTTCTAAATGTGTAATCAAGTTGCAGTGGTTATTTCTAAATCTGTGCATGTAAACGTTAGCATAATAATAATAATAATAATAATAATAATAATAATAATAATAATAATTTATTATTTATACCCCGCCCATCTGGCTGGGCCTCCCCAGCCACTCTGGGCGGCTTCCATAGAACCCCAAAATATAATAAAATATCACACTTTAAAAGCTTCCCTGAACAGGGCTGCCTTAAGATGTCTTCTGAATGTCAGGTAGTTGTTTATCGCTTTGACATCTGCTGGAAGGGCGTTCCACAGGGCGGGCGCCACTACCGAGAAGACCCTCTGCCTGGTTCCCTGTAGCTTTGCTTCTCGCAATGAGGGAACCGCCAGAAGGCCCTTGGCGCTGGACCTCAGCGTCCGGGCAGAATGATGGGGGTGGAGACGCTCCTTCAGGTATACTGGACCGAGGCCGTTTAGGGCTTTAAAGGTCAGCACCAACACTTTGAATTGTGCTCGGAAACGTACTGGGAGCCAATGTAGGTCTTTCAAGACCGGTGTTATATGGTCTCGGCGGCCGCCCCCAGTCACCAGTCTAGCTGCCGCATTCTGGATTAGTTGTAGTTTCCGAGTCACCTTCAAAGGTAGCCCCACGTAGAGTGCATTGCAGTAGTCCAAGCGGGAGATAACCAGAGCATGCACCACTCTGGCGAGACAGTCCGCAGGCAGATAGGGTCTCAGCCTATGTACCAGATGGAGCTGGTAAACAGCTGCCCTGGACACAGATTTGAACTGTGCCTCCATGGACAGCTGTGATTCCAAAATGACTCCCAGGCTGCACACCTGGTCCTTCAGGGGCACAGTTACCCCATTCAGGACCAGGGAATCCTCCACACCTGCCCGCCTCCTGTCCCCCCAAAACAGTACTTCTGTCTTGTCAGGATTCAACCTCAATCTGTTAGCTGCCATCCATCCTCCAACCGCCTCCAGACAGTCACGCAGGACCTTCACCGCCTTCACTGGTTCTGATTTAAAAGAGAGGTAGAGCTGGGTATCATCCGCATACTGATGAACACCCAGCCCAAACCTCCTGATGATCTCTCCCAGTGGCTGCATGTAAATGTTGAAAAGCATGGGGGAGAGGACAGAACCCTGAGGCACCCCACAAGTGAGAGCCCAGGGGTCTGAACACTCATCCCCCCCCACCACTTTCTGAACACAGCCCAGGAGGAAGGAGCGGAACCACTGTATAACAGTGCCCCCAGCTCCCAGCCCCTCAAGACGGTCCAGAAGGATGCTATGGTCGATGGTATCAAACGCCGCTGAGAGATCGGCGTATTTGATGCACATTTGATGCACATTTGATGCAAATCGCTGCCCTCTCTTTTTTTGGTGGTGTATTCCCACTTTTGGGGTGACACGTAAATGGCCACCTTATCAAGCAGCAGAACCAGGAGCCCACAGAAAGCAGCAGTGGGGTCCACAGGTTGTTGGGGGTGCCTAATGTTGCCAACCTCTGACCTTGGCCCTGCATGGGTTCCTTCCTGATGCTCAGTTGTTTAGCAAAAGCAGCAAGAAGTACTGCCATGGTTTTTCCTTGCCCCTCCTCCGTGCTAATGATGAAAGCTTAAAAGACAACCAGCAGTGGATCTTCGTAGGAAGAAAGAGCTATGAGCAGCACCTGGTTCCAGAATTCTAAGCACGTGTCTGTGCTGATGGCATTTGGCACCTGCTCTGGTTAGTGAATCTTGCTGGGTCTGCCCAACCCTAGCTTAGAGAAGTCTGTGCAGGGTCCGTCTCAGAATATGTTGGCCTCTCCCAAATATACTACAGTCTCTCTATCTAGCCTTGTGTTGCTAGCTTCCTCGCTTGGATCAGGGGCTACAGTGAGAGGCAGGCCATATCTGTTGTTTTGCATCTTCCCCATTTGTCCTTGGAATGCGTTTGCTATTCTTGGCGTATTGAGAGATGTTGTTGGGAATTGACTAAGCTGCTTCAAGGTCTCTTGGCTCAGTTGGTGCTTTACTTACTTGACATTCCATTTTGTTAAGGGGTTTTTGTCATCCCCCCCCCCCACGCAAAAAAAGGGCTAGTGATTCAGAGGCCTTCAAGGCTGATTGCAACAGAGGAATAAATTTCTAATGAGGGTTGTTAATGCTCTTGCCTTCTCAGGGCATATTTATATGGCAATGGTTGGAGAGAGGAAGAGACTGCAGATTGCTGAGGGGAGCAGACTGCATAGAGGTTTCACCTGCTCTGTTTGCAGCTGACTGAGGGCCATGAACACGAGATTCTTAATCTGAGAGTTGTAAGTTCAAGCCTCACCTTGGGCACAAGATTTCTGCATTGCAGGGGTTTGGACTAGATGACCCTCGTGGTCCCTTCCAACTCTACAATTCTGTGATTTTGTGAAAACTAGGTTGAGCAATGACAAACACAGACACTTGATCCATACTCCCCATTTCCTGGAGAAGTAGAGAGTTCCAGGAGTAGCTGTTTACAGAAGGGGTAGGGAAACTTTTCTGGTCAGTGGGCCAGATCCTTATTTCCTCACTTCTAGGAGACTAAATTTGACACCAAATGTGTCAATCACCTGATGGCATCACTTGAAGCTGCGGTTTGAAGCCCCAGTGGTTGGAATGTCAAAGCACAGAGTGAGGCTGTTTGAAAGCCCTTTTACAAGCAACCGTATGCTGCTCTTTGAAGCTCTGAAAACCATAGCTTTGAAGAGCAGTGTGGATCTGTTTGCAAAAGGGCTTTTAAACAGCCCCACACTATGCTTTAGCCACATGCAACCAAATGGAGCAGGGTTGAAGCCTCTGCTCAACAGCTGATGAGCAAAAGGGTTCAATTCTGTTGGTAGCAGTGGCCTACTTCGCCAGCACATTCCCCGCCCCACTCACATCACCCAGTGATGTCAGCTGATTGACAGATGTGTGTGGTTTGGGGGAAATGGCCTCAGGGGTTGGAGATTGCTCACCCCAGGTTTACTGGGTAATTTCCTGTACTGTATTGAGACATAGCAAATTAACTATGCCCTGCCTCCTCAAACCCAATCCAGCCTGCAAACTCACTCCTTTTCTTCTGTGAGAAAACCTCTGGTCCCTCTTTGATTAATACATCTGTACCCTGCTGCCTGCACAGGAACTGCACCACCATGAAAGAAATGCAAACTCTTGATTTATTTTTGCTCGTAGTTTCAAGTTGTATTGCTGTAAAAATGATGAATGAATCTCCTTTCAAGGTTCATGGCTATGACCTGTGTCAGATGTGCAAGAATCTCAGTCTTCCCTAACGGCAGTAGAAAGTTTTTTAGTTTTGCTCATCCAAAAATGGAACAAATGCTCTCTATGCCAAAAAAAGGCAGAGATATTGGACTCACTCCAGCCAAAATAGCTTCGTTCCAGTGAAAACAGGAATCAGATGTACAGTCCTTATGATAGACTAATAGCACAGTGCTATTTGCCATATGTTAATTGCAGTGACATTAGACCCATATTTTCTCATATGCAATTGCCTTAATTGTTACCATCAGTGGCCTGCAATGTCAGGCAGGAATGTCATTTGAAGAAATTGCTATTGCAGAAGACATTTTGGTTCACTTGGGCATTCTTGAAAGTCGTTTGAAAGAGGGAAGCCGTGTTTGCATCTGTACAGTCAATCCGGCAGGCAGCGAAAACAGATGGGACTCTATTTGGTGTCTCTATTGGGTGGGGAAACCTGTGACATTCCAGATAGTCAGGTCCAGGTCAGATATAAAAAACATGGTGTCAGTGAAGTCAACTCTTCATACAAAGAAACAAAAACAGCTCAGGCCTCGTGATTCCAGCAACTCTTCCCCGTAGGTCTTGCCCCAGTGAGGCAGTTGTGAGGACTGATGGTCCTCCCTACAGCTGCCTAAGTCCCCTCCTCTCCAGGGTCCCCCCCAAGCAACTGGAGACTGTGCCTTTGTGCAACCAATCTCTCCTCTGCTGTTTTCATTTCTCTGTGTGTTCTCAGAGACCGGAGGTGGAGGGTGGGTAGAGATGGTTGCAACAGGAGGGGGAGACTCCCTGGATTCTCAGACTGCTCAGACTGCAGAGGTAGGCTAAGGTCTGTGGATTTATGCAACACCGCTAGAGGCTTAGGTCACTTGAAAAGTGCCGGCTCACTAAACTGTGGTACCTCCTTCTGGCCATCTGGCTGGGTAGTGCCCAAGAGCAATTATCAGTAGCTCCCTCTTCTGGCAAAACTACTACTGTGATACAGGACTGACTCCTAGAGTTCCTGGTGCTAGATACTTGCCGCTGCCCTACTTGCATGTTGTGGTCAAAGGGGGCTTGTGGAAGTAGTATATAATCTCAATTTATTGTTCCCAAATTAACAAACATACAAATAGAAATGGAGTCAAAGTTGTATTTGTTTTCAGCCTAGAACAGTCATAGGAAACCCGTGGCCCCTCAGATGTTCACAGACAGGGATTATAGATCCAGTTACAGATAGGTAGCCGTGTTGGTCTGCCATAGTCAAAATAAAAAAAATCCTTCCAGTAGCACCTTAAAGACCAACTAAGTTAGTTCTTGGTATGAGCTTTCGTGTGCATGCATTTCGTGTGCATGCGTGTATCTGAAGAAGTGTGCATGCACACGAAAGCTCATACCAAGAACTAACTTAGTTGGTCTTTAAGGTGCTACTGGAAGGAATTTTTTTATTTTGATTATAGGGATTATAGAGGTTGCATTCTAATAACGTCTGGAAGGCCATGGGCTCTCCCGTCTGTGGCCTAGAGCAGGGGTCAGCAAACTTTTTCAGCAGGGGCCCGGTCGTCTATCCCTGAGAGCTTGTGGGGGGCCGGGCTATATTTTTTTTGGGGGGGGGGGGGATGAATGAATTCCTATGCCTCACACATAACCCAGAGATGCATTTTAAATAAAGGACACTTTCTACTCATGTAAAAACACGCCGATTCCCGGACCGTCCGTGGGCCGGATTTAGAAGGCAATTGGGCCTTAGTTTGCCTACCCATGGCATAGAGGGTGCCTGTTCGCATGAACCCCGGCCCAGATTTAAGGAAAGGAAACCTTCAGTGCATGAGGCGAGGGGAGGCGACTGCCTCAAGCGGCAGATCCACCAGGGCAGCAGATTCCGGTGTCAATCTTTCTCTCCCCGCCCCATTCCTGATGTAGATTCTCCCTCACCCCTTCTTCCTTGACAAGGAGAGGGGCAAATATGTCATTTTGGGATCTGCCTCAGGTGCCAAAATGTCATGGGCCAGCTCTGTGGTAGTGTAATAAACAAGCATACATTGCTCTAGCTCTTGTAAATGAACAGAAAGTTTACGTGTTTGATTCAACTCCGGTATTAATTTCAAGCCAAATAAATGTGTAACTGAAGATCCAGTTGACGCCGAGGCACCATTAAAAGCGAGAAAAGAAGGGGAGAAGCGGCCTTTTATCTACGCCATATCCCTTGCCAGGCGAGTGGATGTGACACATTGTCACATACAGACATCATTTCTGCAGTTCAGAGGAAGAATTTGAAGCATTTCGCTGCACTATTGAAGTGGATGGGAAAAAGTCAAAGGGGGACTATTTGGAAACTTTCAGTCAGGCATTCCAAATTCCTGCGAAGGCATCCCAGAGCGATCATCATTCTGGAGTACTTCTGCTGAACAGCACTCGTGAGACAGAGAGAAATATGAGCGAGAGAGAGGATGGCTTGCCTTGAGAAGAATAATGCCATTGTTTGCCTGATAATCACTTTGAGACTTCATTCAGTGGTGTGTGTTGGCATTCAAGAAATAGACGCTGCATAGGTCAGGAGCTTAGAATCCCAGCTCCTGAACTACTTCCTGCTATAGGTTTTTTGAAAGGGCAAAAGGATAGCCAGAGGAGGAGCCATAGCTCAGTGGTATGGCTGAAGGTCCCAGGTTTTAACTCTGCCACCTCCAGGTAGGACTGGGAGAGACCACCTGCCTGATGGTCAGCGTGGACAATACTGAGTTAGATAGCTCAATGGTCTGACTTGGTATAAGGCAGTATCTTTCTATCTTCCTATGCTCCTAATCCATTCCTGTGAGTTTGGGAAGATAGTGTCTGGATTTCAAGGGACATTTTGGTGTGCTGAGCTCAGCCAAAGAACATATAATGGTGGTGTAATATCTGCCAGTGTGAAACTGAGGGGGGTGGGGAATCTAAATTAGGGATGGGGAACGTTGTTGTTGTTTAGTTGTCTCCGACTCTTTGTGACCCCAGGCACTCCTGTCTTCCACTGCCTCCCGCAGTTTGGTCAAACTCATGCTGGTAGCTTCGAGAACACTGTCCAACCATCTTGTCCTCTGTTGTCCCCTTCTCCTTGCACCCTCCATCTTTCCCAACATCAGGGTCTTTTCCAGGGAGTCTTCTCTTCTCCGGAGGTGGCCAAAGTATTGGAGCCTCAGCTTCAGGATCTGTCCTTCCAGTGAGCACTCAGGGCTGATTTCCTTCAGAATGGATAGGTTTGATCTTCTTGCAGTCCATGGGACTCTCAAGAGTCTCCTCCAGCACCATAATTCAAAAGCATCAATTCTTTGGCGATCAGCCTTCTTTATGGTCCAGCTCTCACTTCCATACATCACTACTGGGAAAACCATAGCTTTAACTATACAGACATTTGTTGGCAAGGTGATGTCTCTGCTTTTTAAGATGCTGTCTATGATGGGGAACTTACTGGGACTCAACTCCCACCAGCCCCAGTCAGCATGACCTGTGGTTAGGGATGATGGGAGTTGGAGCTCAATGACCTCTGAAGGGCCTGACCTAGTTGTTTTTGTTTTTGTTTTACATTGCCTAGTGCCTTCATTTAAAGCAAGAACACACCTGTGAGTTTCTAGGAATGCCCACTCCCCCCCCCCAAAGTAATGTTTTATTTATTTGTTTACTTTTTAAAACCACAACAGCAACACATAAAAGAATAGCAGCGGGGAACCTGTGGCCCCCTGGATACTGCTGGGCTGCATCAGCCCCAGGCCCCATACCCAGGAATGCTGGGAATTGTAGTCCAGTAGCACCTCAAAAGCCACAGGTTCTTTGCTCCTCTTGTAAAGGTTCAGGCAAGACTCAACTCTGTGCTAACTGGGGCAGATGGGGCACAGTCCAGCACAAGCTGGCAAGGGGTGTTCTAACCACTATACCACGCTGTCTCCCAGATACTGAAAGGTGTCTGGCATCCTTCCCTTATGAACTTGCGTATGAGCATATCCTGGGAAGCAGAGAAGAGATGTCTAGCTCTGCCCCCGCCCTGTCCACACCCCCACTTCCTTGCAATTTTCTCCCCAAGGAGCAATGGAAAGACATTTTGGTGGATGGCAGCGGGTTGTGTAGTTCATAGACTTGAGTGCAGTCTTGAGAACGTTTAAGAGCTAACACTCAGCAACGAGTAAGTTTCCCATGAGAAGTGCAAAAATAATGGAATGCCATAAATAGCTAATACTATTTGTGTTTCCTGCAGACAAAGAGGGGGAAATTGGCTGGTTTTAAGCATCTGTCACAGTCATATTGAGGCATCTGGCTATGTTTTTGCAGTGCCCGTCTCACACTCTTTTGCCCTACAAGGCAGAGAGACAAAGGCCCCATCTGTGCCATACATCTAAAGCAGTATCATATCACTTTAAATGGTCATGTCTTTCCCCCCAAAGAATCCTGGGAAATGTGGTTTGTTAAGGGGGCTGAGAGCTGCTTGCTAAGAGACCCCTATTCCCATCCCAGGACCATAATTCCTAGAGAGGTTTAACAATCAGTGGCTCTTCCCAGGGAATGCTGGGAACTGTAGCTCTGTGATGGGGAATAAGGGGCTTCCTAGCAACTCACAGCACCCTTAACAAACTAGTGTTCCCAGAACCCTTTGGGGGAAGACACGGCTGTTTAAAGTGGTGCGATACTGATTTAAATGTATAGTGTGGATGGAGCCAAAGAATCCTTTGCCACTTATTCAGTTTGACGAAAAGAGTCTGTTTCCTGATATAATTCCTGATTATTATTTCCTGAGATAATCAATCAAAGGCCGACAAACAGAAGGGAACAACAAGCGAAAATTCACATCATAAGTAAACTATTTGTGGGTATAGAGGAATGCAGTATTGATTGGAAGTATTATGTATGGTCCACAGGAGGGAAATGGACTCCCACGCATGAAAGGAGTCTGTTGTATGTTATATTGCATGCTCACCTAGCTTTATGAGTGCGGGGTGCGCTCTGCACAATTTTCGATAAGAATAATATGAAACAAAAAAACACACACAAGACCCTCACCCTTCCCTTCCCTCCAAGATGGAATGCTAACCAATCCCCTTATGGCAAATGCAGTGTTTATTTTTAATTAAAAAATAACAGAGCTGAGTTGACCTCAGTTTTCCCAGCTGCTATTCTTCCATCATAGCAGCTCATTGGTTGGTTTTCCCTTGCTGATTTCTGTTTTCACCAGCCTGAAGATGACGAGTGAGACCTCGTCGAAACGTCGCCTAGACACCCCAACTTTTACACGGGAAGACACCCGAGGACACCAAAACATACATATATATATATATATATATATATATATATATATATATATTCACATTGCCTCCCATTTATTTAGCAGTACAGCTGACCAATTGTTCACTAAGGGGTAATGCAATATTAAATGTTTTGGGTCATGCAGGCTGGCATCAGCTGTTGCTTCCCCAGGCAGCTCTTGGGGACTCCAGGGCTCACCAATGAATGCTGCCGGCTGATCCATTAGGTGGTGAGGTCTGAGCTGCCCGTTTAGTATGGGGCATTGTGGGGAATTAAAATGGTGGCTCCATAGTTCTTGGCATGGACTGCAGGGCAGCGGCTGCCACTGGGGCACTCTGAGGGGGCCCAAAAACTTGGAGGTAACCCTGAGGCTACCTGTGGTTATATTTTGTCTGTGTCGCAAAGATTTTAGCTTGCATTACCACAGCATTTGTGGCTATATCTCTACCCAGCCCCAGTACAGTGAAACCTTGGTTCCTGAACGGCTTAGTTGCTGAACAAATCCGCTCCTGAACGCCACAAACCTGGAAGTAAGTGTTCCGGTTTGCAGACTTTTTTGGAAGCCGAACGTCCAAAGCTTGAGTGCAGGAAGCTCCTGCAGCCAATTGGAAGCCGTGCCATGGTTTTTTACCAGTTTCAGGAGTCGAACAGACTCCTGGAATGGATTAAGTTTGAGAACCAAGGTACCACTGTACTCAAATTACAATGGCCCAGAGAGATGCTGCTCTGAGGATGGAGCCTACTGGGAAGTTAAAATGGCAGCTGTAAGGCATCCAGTATGAGGGATTCAGGAAAGTAATTGGCACCAAAGAGGGCTACACAGGGTGCTGGAGCCTGGGCAACTTTCCCAAAGATTTCACATACTGATCCTGTGTGTTCGTCCATTCAAAGAGCAGCCTGTTCAACCCGGCTGGGAACATTAAATCTGCCATGTGGCAATCCCTTGCAGACGGCTGCAGCACCTGGAGGCAGATCATGTATCCACAGCAGTGACCAGGGGAGGAATGACTGCCGGGAGGAAGGCAGAAAGCATAAATGCCATAGTACACTTGCATCAGGGGACACGGGTGGCGCTGTGGGTAAAAGCCTCAGCACCTAGGGCTTGCCGATCGAAAGGTCGGCGGTTCGAATCCCCGCGGCGGGGTGCACTCCCGTTGCTCGGTCCCAGCACCTGCCAACCTAGCAGTTCGAAAGCACCCCCGGGTGCAAGTAGATAAATAGGGACCGCTTACTGGCGGGAAGGTAAACAGCGTTTCTGTGTGTGGCTCTGGCTTGCCAGAGCAGTGATGTCACGCTGGCCACGTGACCCGGAAGTGTCTCCGGACAGCGCTGGCCCCCGACCTCTTGAGTGAGATGGGCGCACAACCCTAGAGTCTGTCAAGACTGGCCCGTACGGGCAGGGGTACCTTTACCTTTACTTTACACTTGCATCAGCACAACTGATGCCTTCATCTGCCCCAGCTGTAACGAAACATGTCTCTCTTGTATTGGTCTCTACAGCCACAGCAGGTGCTGTAACTCTCCAAAAGTTTGGTGCACTCTTCCATTTTCTCCTGAGATGGGTGGGTGCCAGCAATTAGTAAGATGAGTGTGTTTTAGGGGTGTTGGAGAATTCCAAGGAAAGCTGAAACGGGAGCAGAAATTGCCGGTGTCTGCTTATTTTCTCCATGACCAAAATGGAAATCAATTCAGCAAATATGATCGGTGTTTTCTGCAGCTGTTGTTTTCAGTCTGAAAATACGCAATTGATTATGTGATCCTCCCTGCTTTTGCATTGTGTTTCTTTGACATTGAAATGAACGGAATGGAATAACGTAATGACAACATGAATCACACAATTTATGTAAAAATAAAAAAATTCCTTCCAGTAGCACCTTAAAGACCAACTAAGTTAGTTCTTGGTATGAGCTTTCGTGTGCATGCACACTTCTTCAGATGTATCTGTGTATCTGAAGAAGTGTGCATGCACACGAAAGCTCATACCAAGAACTAACTTAGTTGGTCTTTAAGGTGCTACTGGAGGGAATTTTTTTATTTTGACTATGGCAGACCAACACGGCTACCTATCTGTAACTGGAACAATTTATGTAATTAATTATGTAATTTATGCAATTTTGCTACAGTAGTGAGTGAAATGAATAATGTAGCTTTGGGGAGTAAGCGAACTGCAGCCGGTTGGAAACAGTGCTGCAACACACTGTGAAATGGAAAGCAGTGCTTCCTTCTATCCCAAGATTTGTAAACACAGAGATATATCACAGCCCATGTTAACACTGCTAACATTTCCTATGTAATACCCAACCAATTCCACACTCCTTTATGGTCAAATATAAGAACAAAAAAACCCCAAAATGTCTTGCAAAAGAGATTCATCTTCATTTTTAGTGACTGCTCTGCCTCTCCATTTTGAAGTAATTCTGGTCTCTGCCAGCTAGGGCAGTGTGAGCGGCTGCCAAGCGATGCTTCGAATGAGTCAGTTTCTATTTGCCTCTTGTCCCAACAGCTATTTCCTGTCTCCTTATGGCACTAATTCTGTGTGCATATTAAAACTTGGATAGGAAAACCCCCGAAAAAGCACTTCTTCAGCTTTTCCAGAAAGGCACAATGAACTCCACATCCTGCTGTCATTAGAGCTCTTGGTAGCAGAGCTTTTGAAGCTAGACGGCAAACGGAATGTCTAGGGAAATGCAGTGAAGTAAGTAATTTTTATTAACAGCAGTAAACGGATTGCTCCGGCAGGGGTATTCTGTTGCAGAAACGCCTCTCTCCAATGGCCTGTGTCATTCCTAGATGTGAAGATTTGCAAAGAGATGCATAGGCTGTTTTGACTAAGGCTCGATTTGGACAATATGCCTTTCATGTGGAGCCCACTGGAAACTGCCTCCACAGGACCAGTGCTCCCTGTGGCAAGGCTTTTTGTTAAAGGCACATAGGGCTGGAATCACACCAAAAAACTTTATGCAGGCATGGGAGGAGTGTGCAAGCCTAAGACCGAGTTCCACAATCTTTTAAAATTAGAAGTGCACCAAAAAAGCTGCTCAGTTTTAACTGTGGTGAGATCCCAAGTCAGTAGCCATAATTCACTTAATTGTTTTTCTTCAAATTACCCATGACCATAAACAGCTCCTAATCTTTCTGGCTGAGAGGAAATAGCAAAATCTTTTAACAAAAGTAAGATGACTTGAATAAGCGACATCCTTGTCAAAGCAGTAGCTGCGCTCCTTTGGCTGTTGGAGCCGATGAGGAGATGAAAGGGATGGGGAAGCTGCTCAGGTTGGTATTGTGCAGAGGTTTGGCAGGAAAGGCGAGCACTTTCTTCCAGAAAGGCTAGCTGCCAATATCAGGTAGTTCAAGACCTCTGAGATATCTTCTTCCTGTTCTCAGAGCTTGCAGGACATGTGGGGGTGATTGGGTTAAGGGGTCACAAGTCTTGCCATCCTTCACAGCCCAGATTTACTGTCAGGAACTGGATCATGGCCAGTCTAGTCACTGGAGGTCAGATTAATTTGACATCAGCAGAAATGAAGATCTTGGTTTGGACCAATGTTGCCACTTACACCATGTAAAAAAAATAAAAATCACAAGAATCAAGAATCACAAAACAGAGAAATCAGTAGGAGAACACTTCAATCTCCCAGGACATTCTATACAAGATCTCAAAGTAGCTGTTTTACTACAAAGGAATTTCAAAAACAGACTGGAAAGAGAAGCTGCTGAATTGCAACTCATTACCAAACTTAAAACCATGGAGAGACCTGGTCTGAACAGAGACATTGGATTCTTCTCTCATTATACATGACTCAGCCATTTTTCACCTTCTCACCCCTTGCCTTTTCCTGTAAGACCTATTGCAGTCGTTAAGAGTCGTCAACAGGCTCATCTCAGCTATCTGCCAATCTCCCATTCCCACCACCCTTCTGAGTAATACCCCTCCCCACCTTCTCACTATATAGAAGGATCTGGCAACTTCTGTTTCAGTGTATCTGAAGAAGTGTGCATGCACACGAAAGCTCATACCAAGAACTAACTTAGTTGGTCTTTAAGGTGCTACTGGGAGCAATTTTTTTATTTTGACTATGGCAGACCAACACGGCTACCTTTCTGTAACTGGAACCATGTAAAAAAGAGAGACATGGCCACCCTATTTTGGAAAAGGGTTTTGGGTGACAGGAAAAGAGAAGGGTGCTTCTCTTGCTATTGTTTCTCACCTGACTTTGGTGGTTTTTGTAGTGGTTTTCACTTTGTCCACGAGTACTAGAAACTGTGTGCAATTTAAATGGTGTGTATAAGCCAAAGTCCTCCTTATTTAAAGCCCTAAACGGTCTCAGTCCAGTATACCTGAAGGAGCGTCTCCATCCCCATCGTTCTGCCCGGACACTGAAGTCCACCTCAGAGGGCCTGGTGGTGGTTCCCTCACTGTGAGAAGCGAAGTTACAGGGAACCAGGCAGCAGAGGGCCTTTTCGGTAGTGGCACCTGCCCTGTGGAACGCCCTCCCACCAGATGTCAAAGGAAAAAACAAGACATCTGAAGGCAGCCCTGTTTAGGGAAGCTTTTAATATCTGAAGGACTATTGTATTTTAATATTGTGTTGGAAGCTGCCCAGAGTGGGTGGGGTATAAATAATAAAGTATTATTATTATGGCTTCTCTTCTGTGAAGAGAAATCTTGCACACCTGGACACTCTTATGTGTGGGGAGCCTGTGTCTATATTGCAGCTGCCGGAGTAAGTCTGTTCTGCAAAAGTTCCTGAATGTAAAACGAGTGTTATGTTGCTTTCGTCCCTCTTCAACGGAGTTGTGCAATAACACAGAAATGCTCTGTGTGGACTGCATCCTTCACCTCTTGAATCCTTTTCTTTCCACAGCGATAGCCTACTCAGGCTACAGAGCCATCTCTGTCATCTAACCTCAAGCCTTCAGTCTTTGACACGCGACTGACCAGCTTTGACGTGCTTGCCCAGCTGAGTCGATGTGAGTATGATGGATGACCTTTTGAAATTTGTGCTACTTTTGCACTGTTGTTTTGACACCTTCTCATTTTTCTTACTTAAAAACACAATACAGCTGCAACAAACCGTTGTAGGAAAACTGACCTTTCATGGGTATTTGTACTCTGCTTAATGAGTACAAGTGGAGCCCACTTTCATCAACCTGGTGCTCTCCAGATACTTTGGACTACAAATCAGGAGAAATTTTTATTTCATTTGCATTTAAAGGTGAACCTACCTAATTTGCTCTTTCTGGAACAATAGATCAACTGGGAACAGTCTTCAAAATCCACACTTCTCTGAGTTTTGCAGTGCTGTTCTCCAGTAATGTGTACCAAATGCACACACTATGCATAAATATACATATATTAGTGAAATTAGCATGTAAAGTTGTATATAATTGTGTATATTAGTGGAAATCTGCACTAAAATGCTGATGAATTTTCATGAGGACTTTTTAATAATTGCAAACTGTTGCAGAAATGTGAAAACCCGAACTTAAGATTGGAAAAGTCAGCATTATAATCAAAGGAGAACAGAGGATTTTCACCGCATTATTAAGATTCCCACTTCATCATTATAAAAGATTCACTTGTTGGGTCTTTTGAAGCTGTTTTCTGGGGATGAGAAAAGCTGTCATGCATCATCCACCATTAAGCTAACCTTGAGAAGTTTGATTCAAAGCAAGACTGACGCTTGAAACAGGCATGATTCAAATGAAATGTGACGTTACGATACCAGCTGCTCCGCTGTCAGGCAAAAGAGGCACATAGCTTAAATAGCACCTTTCGTTGAAGATGGTCTCAGCTTTTTTCAAATATCTGAGCCTTGGGCGAAACATTTTAGCCTTCCTTAGGAGTGTTAAGTGTAGTCAGGTGCAGAATTGTGGGGTCTGGAATATAAGGTTTGATCATAGGACAGGGATGGCCCTCTAGATTTTGTGGGCCTCCAGCTCCAGTCAGCTGCAGCCAACACGGCCAATGGCCAGGAATGCTGGGTGTTGAAATCCAACGATCTTGATTACCCCCGTCACAGAAGATAAGCACCACTATCAGTTTGCAAATGATGGTTGTGTGCTTCACTCTTTCCCCATTGTTTGACTTCCTGCATGCTGGCATCGTGTGCTCGGGATACCTACCTGCATTAATAAGATATATATTATTCTAGTCATTTATGAGCATCTCGTGCATATAGATCCACAATCAGTTTAAATGGTGCTTCGTGTTTTGTGGTGGCACTGAAATTCAGAATGGCCTATGTGTCTCCAAAACACCCCCCCCCCGGCAAGCCCAACACCCCCCCCCGACATTTGAGCCTAGCATAGGAAGTTGAGTTGGAGCCACTGGTCTATCTAGATCAGTGTTACCTTCACTGACTGGCAGTGACTTTCTAGGGTTTCAGACAGCAAGACAATTCCTAGCCTGGCCTGGAGGTGCTGGGGATTGAACCTGGAATCTTCTGTCTGCAAGGCAGAAGCTCTATCTATGAGCTATGTTGCTTCTCTGGTTTGTAATGGGCTTCCCCCCAGCTCCAGCAATGCTGGCTGAAGTCATTCCATCAGTCTTCCTTGCCGCCAAGCCCCTTTCTTTCCCCAGATCTACACTTATGATGAAGAAGGGAATCCAGTGGAACAGAGGACTTCAGCAGCTTCAGAGGCCTAATTTTTAAGGCAGGAGCGCTACTCAAAAGTGTTCCTTGCTTTGGTGAAGCCTGGGAAATGGAGTTCCCAGTGCTCCATCTGGTACATTGACTGAGACCCTCCCTGCCCATGGACTGTCTCGCCTGAGTAGTCCATGCTCTGGTTATCTCCCACTTGGACTACTGCAACACACTCTACATGGGGCTACCTTTGAAGGTGACTCGGAAACTGCAATTAATCCAGAATGCGGCAGCTAGACTGGTGACTGGGAGTGGCCACCGGGACCACATAACACTAGTCCTGAAAGATCTTTATTGGCTCCCAGTACATTTCTGAGCACAATTCAAAGTGTTGGTGCTGACCTTTAAAGCCCTAAACGGCCTCGGTCCAGTATACCTGAAGGAGCGTCTCCACCTCCATTGTTCAGCCCGGACACTGAGGTCCAGTGCTGAGGGCCTTCTGGCGGTTCCCTCACTGCAAGAAGTGAGGTTACAGGGAACCAGGCAGAGGGCCTTCTTGGTAGTGGCGCCCACCCTGCGGAATGCTGTCCCATCAGATGTCAAAGAAATAAACAACTCTCTGACTTTTAGAAGACATCTGAAGGCAACCCTGTTTAGGGAAGTTTTTAATGTTTGGTGTTTTATTGTGTTTTTAATATTTTGTTGGGAACTGCCCAGAGTGGCTGGGGAAACTCAGCCAGATGGGTAGCTTATTTAAGCAGAGGCTTGACAATCATATGTCAGGAGTGCTCTGGTGGTGTTTCCTGCTTGGCAGGGGGTTGGACTCGATGGCCCTTGTGGTCTCTTCCAACTCTATGATTCTATGATTCTTATAAGTAATAAATTATCATCATCATCATTATCATCATCAATGACTTGAATTGGGAGAGGTGCTGAAAACTTCCACTGCCTATGTTTCCTCTCCTCCCCAGAAACCACTTCGTTTCAGCTCCTTTTTATCCCAGTGGGGTACTGAGCCTAGAAGTACCGTATTTTTTGCTCTATAAGATGCACCAGACCATAAGACGCACCTAGTTTTTGGAGAAGGAAAACAAGAAAAAAAATATTCTGAATCCCAGAAGCCAGAACAGCAAGAGGGATCGCTGCTTTTGTTGCACAGAGATCCCTCTTGCTGTTCTGGCTTCTGGGATAGCTGCACAGCCTGCATTCGCTCCATAAGACGCACACACATTACCCCTTACTTTTTAGGAGGGAAAAAGTGCTTCTTATAGAGCAAAAAATACAGTAACCCCCAGTGGGAGATGGCTGGGGGGTGGTGGAGGTTTTTTTGGGGGGGACATCATTTGCAGAGAAAGGTTGATTGCCCCCTCTTTGCTTCCCTTGTGCTGCACCTTAAATTGACCCCACCCTTCCACATTGTGGGAAATTGGGACAACCTGCCTTATGACACATGGGGCCATGCCTCCTTTGCCCCTGACCTCTGCTTCTGAAATTATGTGAGATGCTTATTTAAATGAGTTTTGCCAAGAAATCCAGAATGCCTCAACATCTTGTTTTCATAAATGGTTCAGGGTGGAGAGCGGGGCGGCGTATGTCAACAAACAAAAGATCCATGTACAACATCCAGAGCATGCAAACTGACCACAAATCCACATTTTTAATGGCTTTTAAAAACGTGACGTAAACACTCCAAGCTTGGTTGGTCCTGCCGGTCACAGGAATTCAGAGGCGGAGAGCAGAATGCCCTAGTGGTCAGGATTTGCCCGTCTTCTTTCTCAGCACAGAGCAGGAAGAGTTAGTGGCAGAAATTCTGTTATATGTGTGCTTTTCGAACTCTGCATTTATTAATCTTCTTTAAAATAACATTTATTCTAAATGAATGGTCAAAGGCCTGGAAACGATGCCTTATGAGGAACGGCTAAGGGAGCTGGGCATGTTTAGCCTGGAGAAGAGGAGGTTAAGGGGTGATATGATAGCCATGTTCAAATATATAAAAGGATGTCATATAGAGGAGGGAGAAAGGTTGTTATCTGCTGCTCCAGAGAAGCAGACACGGAGCAATGGATCCAAACTACAAGAAAGAAGATTCCACCTAAACATTAGGAAGAACTTCCTGACAGTAAGAGGTGTTCGACAGTGGAATTTGCTGCCAAGGAGTGTGGTGGAGTCTCCTTCTTTGGAGGTCTTTAAGCAGAGGCTTGACAACCATATGTCAGGAGTGCTCTGATGGTGTTTCCTGCTTGGCAGGGGGTTGGACTCGATGGCCCTTGTGGTCTATTCCAACTCTATGATTCTATGATTCTAAGAGCAACTTCATGGAATGAGAATACAGTGAGATAGTAGACAACATTGCCAGAAAACCTGCCAGGGCCATCTTAAGCATATGCTGTGCTGGGGTACAAAGATCCGCCCGGCACCCCCTAGGTTGCCCAGAATTGTCGACCTTTTTTAAGGGAGGGAACCCCCAAAGTTGTTGACCTTTTGTTTTAGGAAATAGATGTTTACCTTTAGAATGGTTGCAGGACACAGGGACTCACAGCGCCGACCAACGGGGGTGCCAGTGCCCCACACACAGGGGCGTACGAAGGTGGGTGTAGGTTCCATGGTGGGAGGGGCAAAATGTCGGGCAGCACAGTTGCTGCACTGTCCGCCCGCTGCCTCCCCCCCCCCAGCTGCATGGCGGCTAACTGTCTTGGCTGCACGTGCAGCGCCCGGCATGCCGTGTAACATTGTAAGTGCTGCCCGATGCATCCTGTTGTGTGCACCAAGCTGCGGGTTCCTTTGCTGGCTTTTCCACTGTCGGTGCACGCTCCCAGATCCGCCCAATGCGGGTGCCAGCGCAGAACGACGGGGAATGCAAGCGGCAGCGGAGGAAAGTTCTCCGGAGGTGATCCCCGCGCTCCTATTCGTCGGGTTTTGTTGCTGCCATTGGCACTGTTGGTGCATGGGGGATCCCATCCGGAGATGTTTCCTCTGCTGCCACTTGCATTCCCCATCATTCTGCGCTGGCACCCCATGTTGGGCGGCGCTGGGAGCATGCGCTGACAGTGGAAAAGCCAGCAAAGGAACCCGCAGCTTGGCACACACAACAGGATGTGTCGTGCAGCACTCACAATGTTACACGGTGCTCCGGGCATGGCGTGCACAGCCGAAACAGCCACCATGCAGCTGAGGCAAGAGCTGACAGCCGAGCAGAGCGGTGGCTCAGGGGTGAGTGTTGCAGTCCAGGGAGCCCACGACACTCCGACAGGATCTGCGCCACTTGGCTGTTGGCAGCTCTTCCCCGGACTCCAACGCTCGGTCCCGGACTCTCGGCCTGGCACCCCTGAGAGCCGGGTGCCATGCACCCCTAGCGCCAACGGTTAAGACGGCCCTGAGGGCCACTATATACTTATTGATCAAATAGAGGTGGTCTGAGCCAAGTATCAGATAAAGGCAAATAAAGTCCTGTCTTGGACATGGACGCCCAGATGCACTTATCAAGGATCCAATCATTGCCTTGCTGGATTGGATTAAGAGTTTATCTAATCCAGCATTTTGTCTTCAACAGGGATTAAGAATATAACTGTTAGTTTTCTACAAACTTTTGCAGGAACACTTGGACTATTGTGTACAGTTCTGGTTGCCTTACCCCAAATAGGATACTGTAGAGCTGTTCACAGTTCTGGTACCATAGAATTCTAGAATTGGAAGGGACCCTGAGGGCCATCTATTTCAACCCCCTGCAAGGCAGGAATCTCAGCTAAAGCATCCATGGCAGATGGCTATCCATCTTCTCCTTAACAGTCTCCAGGGAAGGAGAGACCACAACCTCCTGACGGAGTCCGTTCCACTATTGAACAGTTCTTACTGTCAGGAAGTTCTTCCTGATTTTTAGTCAGAATCTCCTTTCTTCTAACTTGAAGCCATTGGTTCAAATCCTACCCTCCAGAGCAGGAGAAAACAAGCTTGTTCCCTCCTCCATGTGATAGCCCTTGAGATATTTGAAGATGGCCATCATATCTCCTCTCAGTTTCCTCTTTTCCAGGCTAAACATAACCAGCTCCTTCAACCGCTCCTATTAAGGCTTGGTTTCCAGAATCCTGGATCATCTTGGTCTTCTTCCTTGGCACACATCCTGGCTTGCCAACATCCTTCTTAAATTGTGGTGCCCAGAATTGGACACAGTATTCCAGGTGTGGTCTGACCAAGGCAGAATAGAGTGGCACTATTATTTCCTTTGATCTGGACATTATACTTTTGTCAGGGGCGTAGCATGGGGGGGTGTGCTTTGTTCATGCTGCCCTCCCTGAGCCAGGCAGTAAAATGTCCTGAAGTCAGGTGAAGTTTAACCCAGCATTTAAAGCATTCCATAGCCTTTGATGGCTCAGTTTTGGAATGCCTTAATTATTATTTCAGCTCTGCTTCTTTTGCTACTACAGTAGTACTCAGCTGCAGCCTTGGACAGAGTTACAAAGGAATAAGGCGTGTTGCTTTACAAATAGGGAAACTGAAACTGAGGAGAGTGGAAGACGTACAATGAAATTCTGAGTTCTCGTGTCCCAGAGCCAATATAACTGTGACAGTGACGAAGTTTCCGCCATCCTGTCTAGTTTGGCTCCTAGTCTAATGCTGCAGCCACTAATCCACATCACCCTTTATCTAGGGTTCATCACAGTTTTTGCAGAGTGCATTCCAAGAAGAAACAAAGGCAATGGAGGGGCTGCTTCAAAGCAAATGCCCTGTTTAAGGAGATAAAGGTTGCATTTTTTCTCGACAAAGTTAGTCCTCTCATGATAGGCCTATAATCAGCGGTTCGGCTCATAAGTAATAAGCGTGTGGGAGAGCTGAGCAGACCTTGCCTTGCTTTGCTTTTAAGGCTTTGCTAGAGGGAGTTGAAATCCCTCTACTTAAATGTTTCCAAGCAGGATGAACCATGCAGCACAACGACTGCACAGCCGCTGGGTTGTTGTGTTTGGAATACATATACACATACATGTGTTTGCTCTTCTTTGTTGAGGAAAATGCCACAGGTCAGTTCTGTTCTCTGCAGATATAATTCAGACAGGTTCGTTGTGATATGCAAATAGGATTAGAAGGACCCTAAATGGACCGATTTTGCTCATCCAAGAATGGAGCCTCTTTCTAAATTAAGCCAAAATATTTTAATCCCCCCAGAGTTCCTTTATCCTCTGCATCTGTCTTACACTGGAGATACATTTTTAAGATTTCTTTGTCAAAATTACTTTTCTCTCCCACCCCCCTCTCCCACCCCCACCCACCTCCCGCTTCCTCCAACTGTACTGCGGTGGGGTCAACAGAGTATGGTTTTACTCAGGCTGAGAAACATCTGAGATTAATCACGTACCCGCAAGCCGGAGAAAACCATCACAGAGGGTCTAATGAATCTTGACTGTTAGTCAGGCTGGAGAATCCCCTTACAGACAGTGCGTGCGTTCAAAATTAAAACAAAGCAAAATACCTCTTGCGCACTCTGGCTCTGTGAGGGAGGCAAGCTGTTCCATTTCACGACCGTTCAAAAGATGGCGGGTTAAAAGAGAGCTAGTCCCTGCTGGTGGCCAGGATTTTCAAGGTCCGACCCTTCACAACACTTGCTCTCTGGTGGGCGAAGATGCCATTGGCTCCTTCCATGCTGAGCTCTGCGGCTCTGCAACTTATAAACGCCAAGAGTCTGTGCAGCCACCATGGAGCAAGGAGCCTGTGTCTTCCTGTGTTTCAGGGCCCAGGCTAGACCTGAGGGCAACCAAACCTAGATCAAGGTTATGAGGTCGTTCTCTGCAGCTCAGGCTCCCTGAGGGCTAGGATGGCCAGATTCAAAGCAGGAGAGAACATTTAGTATTTACGTTTTGCACAGTGTGGCAAAAGCCAAGGCTGCAGCAACTTCTCCTGGCAGTTCCTTCCTTGTCCCTGTCTTCTATTCCTCCCCCAATGCTGCTGTGATTGATCAGGGCTCTATGCGTGCCACACAGCAAGCAGGAGTGAGGAAGTGAAGGACAGAGCCAGGGAGAGAATGGGAAGGAGGCTGCCTCAACTCCTGTTATAAAGGTAAAGGTAAAGGGATCCCTGACAATTAAGTCCAGTCGTGAACGACTATGGGGTTGCGACACTCATCTCGCTTTAAAGGCTGAGGGAGCTGCTGTTTGTCTGCTTCCGCAGACAGTTTTTCCAGGTCATGTGGCCAGCATGAGTAAGCCGCTTCTGGTGAAACGAGAGCAGCGCAAGGAAACACCGTTTACCTTCCCGCCAGAGTGGTACCTATTTGTCTACTTGCACACTGACGTGCTTTCGAACTGCTAGGTTGGCAGGAGCAGGGACCGAGCAATGGGAGCTCACCCTGTTGTGGGGATTCGAACTGCCGACCAAGCCCACAGTGGTTTAACACACAGCGCCACCCTGTTATAGCGACTCCTGTTTTAGCGTGAGATTTAAAAGTCTATGTGTGTTCTGTGGTGTTGGGCAACCCCACTGAGGTCAGTTGCTAGAATTGGAAACTCCATTGGTAACTTTATCCTCCATGAATAGGTCTAATCTTCATTCAAAGCCATCCAAGTTGGTAACATCACTGCAACTTGTGGGAGCAGATTCCATTTGCTGCATGAGGAAGTATTTTTTTTCCGTCTGTCCTGAATCATCCATAATTCATCTTCATTTGATGTCCCTGAGTTCTAGGGGGTTTTTTTTGGAGGGGAAGACTTTTTCCTACCCACTTTCTCTATAACATGCATAATTTTATACATGTCTATCATGTCACCTCTTACTTGAATTTTCAAAAAGCCTCAAATGCTGCAACTTTCCCTTATAGGGCAGTTGCTCCATCCCCGTGATTGTTTTGGCTGCCCTGAACCTTTTCCAACTCTACAATATCCCTCCTGAGGGGAGGCGACCAGAATTGTGTACCTAGCGTTCCAACTGAGGTTGCACCATAGACATGGCAATCTCAGAGTTTATAACTTAGAGATATCCAGTCCACTAAGTATTAAGAAGTTGGTAATTTGAGGACTTGCCCTAAGGTCACATGCTGCAGGCAGTTCCAGTGACCTATCCATTGCTGGGGATATCTTGGGGAAGGGCTGTGGCTCAGAGGTAGAGCACACGATTTGCTTGCTGGGTAAATAGTGCTGAGCTACATAGGCCAGTGGCCTGACTCCATATAAGGCAGATTCTTGTGTTCCTAGATCCTGGATGCTCTAGAGTCAAGCTGTTTCAAGCCATTCCTCCTTCGTCTAATCTGCCTGTGAAGCATCACAGACATGGTACAGTTACAGATAGGTAGCCATAGATTGGTCTGCCATAGTCAAAATAAAAAAATTCCTTCCAGTAGCACCTTAAAGACCAAGTAAGTTAGTTCTTGGTATGAGCTTTCGTGTGCATGCACACTTCTTCAGATACACTGAAACACAAGTTGCCAGATCCTTCTATGTAGTGAGAAGGTGGGGAGGGGTATTACTCAGAAGGGTGGTGGGAATGGGACATGGTACAGTCATCCTGAGATTGCACCACCTCAGAAAGGGGAACTGTGTGTGCAAGCAGAACAAAACAGAACCAAAACCCCCAAAACTATTACGACTTGGCTATGCCACGCTAAAAAGCTCTCTCCTTAGCAAGCAAACTTTCCGCAGGCAGTGATGCTGGGATTCCTTTCATTGGCCTTCTGATCTTTAGTCCTTAGTGTACACGCAGGCTATGCTTTTGATCTTTTCTCCAGAAAAAAGAAACCACGAGACTCAGAAACTTCTTATGTGTGTGCATATTTATTTTTTAAACAAAAGTTGGGGTTTCTGACCATGAGTGCTGAAGCTTCAAGCAAACCTCCCAGTACCATGAGGCCTGCAGTAAAAAGGCTCAGGTTGGCAAAACGACTGATGTAATAAACAGAAGCGGGCTTGTTTATTCAGACTGTTGGGCATCAGCTGAGGGTAATTTGCTGTAATGCCTGAAGAGCACAGCCTTTGCTGAAGAGGAACTTGTGGGAAAGGCTGTCGTTTGCTCCTGAAAAGTTTCCTTTAATTCATACTTCAGTTTAGACCATTTTTGGTGGTGCATGTCTCATTGTCAGTCCTCGAGATTTTGCTGTGCAATTCTCCAACCAAAAAATGTGTACAAAAATACATACCGGAGGAAAAAGAGTGTCAAAATGCATATATTAGTGAAAACACCAAACAAAAATGTATTATGTTAGGGGGAATTGTTTGCAAAAATATGTACAGTCGTACCTTGGATCCTGAACGCCCTGGAACTTGGATGTTTTGGCGCCTGAACGCTGCAAACCCAGAAGTGATTGTTCCAGTTTGCAAATGTTCTTTCGGAACCCGAACGTCCGACGGGGCTTCCGTGGCTTCTGATTGGCTGCAGGAGCTTCCTGCAGCCAATCAGAAGCTGCAACTTGGTTTTCAAATGTTTTGGTAGTCGAACGGACTTCCGGAATGGACTCCATTCAACTTCCAAGGTACGACTGTGTGTTAATCAAAATGCCTGGCAAATAGTTTCTTATTAGGAGAAATTTGCACAGAAAGGCTTATGGCTTTTCTTTAAAATTGGGAATTGATGTGGAAATGTGGAGAGCTGAATTTAAGATTGGAAAAACAAGAAAGGGACTGAACTGAACACAACAATATTCTAGGGAAGCAGTTTCCCAGGGGTGTGGCCGCTGTCGTGTGCTGACAGCTTCTAGAAGCCACTGATGCAAGGTTCAGATCAGTGGTGCACAAACGACCCCAGAAGGAGCAGGATATGTCCCTCACCAGAGGTACTACCCTGGCCCTAACACCTGGAGTGGAGTCCCTAAGGCCTTGCACACTCCTAGCAACTCCTGCAGCTAAGCTGCTGCCAAACATATTGCTCTGCTTATCTTTGCACACATCAACAAGGTTGAGAGGGGTGTGTGTGCCTGGTCATCTGGGCAGCCCAGGAGCTCCATTCATCCTGTCCAGGCTTGCGCCTCGGAGAGGTCGCTTTGGTGCTGCTAACGCAGCCGTTTGACTTCACCCCCGAATGCTCAGAAAGACGTATGCCAACAATTCTCGGAGGAATACACCTATATGAAGGAAGTTGTGGCAAAAAATGTGTGAATTCTCAAAATGGGCCTCTCAATAGCCCCTTTCCCACTTGAATTGTGTGAAGGGGACATCACGCTGGTTCTGGGAGAAGGGCATTGTTGGATATCGGGAAGTTCTGGGGTAGTTTCCTTAGGAGGTGGATATTACTATTATTTTATTGGGGAACTATTCATCCTTACCTCCCCATCAGCAATCTGCCATTTGTGTGATCTAGGCTGAAATATACTCAGAGTCGAGTGTGGATTTCATGCTCTTTATTCAGCTCATAGTAGTGAGGAATGAAAGTTCCCCCAAAATATCTGCTTTATATACATTATTTACACAATGGGCTGCACATGATTGGCTGATTCCGGGATTCTCCTGTAGGCCAATCAGGTTGCGGATTCACTTCCACCTGGAGCTGGATTGGGTGGCCCCTGCGGACCAATCATACTGCTGCATTGTTCTAGGACCAATCAGACTGCTGCATTCTGAATCCTATTGTTCTAGGATCAATCAGACTGCTGCATTTTGGATCCTATTGTTCTAGGACCAATCAGACTGCTGCATTTTGGATCCTATTGTTCTAGGACCAATCAGACTGCTGCATTTTGGATGCTATTCAACTCAGTACATAACATAGGCCATGGTCTCCTAATGAAACCATGTGTTTATGCTCAGTCTCCCTTGCTATAAATGAATTATGTTACGTTTGCTGCTTTGGTCTGCCCATATTCTTGAGTTATTTCTAAAGTTGCTATTAAAACTGAAAGAATGCCAAAGCCAAACACAATTTCTTCTAGTATGGGAAGTTATTTTTGAACCATTACTTGTCCTTGGAGCCATGGAAATAAATTCCATTGCCAGTGGGTGACCTACAGTGATGGGAAAAAGGACATTAGACATTGAAGATATTTCTCTTAACCCCTTTCTGTAGTTTCTGTGCGACCAGAAAATAATACCTCTTATTTTAATGCTATAGAGGAGGGGTTCACAAACTTTCCATTCCCATGATCCACTTGAGAGAGATGAAAATTCCTGAGGGCTGCCCATCGCAACATGGGGTGGATGTACACACAGGAAAAACCCCACTATAAATAAGTCATAAATTAAATTGTTATAACAAAAGAAAAAAAACCCTATGTAAAATCTCAAAGATAAGTTTTGTGCTCTACAGCACCATCTGGTGTTGTTTGTTTACAATGCATTTCAAATGCTGTTTTCTGACTAATGTAGCTGAGTCCATGGTGGTGCAAGGGCAGAGCCAATTACAAAAAACATGGCAGGTGGAGGTGGAGATGGGCACAATCAGCTCACAACTACAGATATCATTTTCTATTGATATCTACTCCCTCTTTAGAAAAATGATTTCCTTGTTGCAAAGTGTCCCGCAACTTTAACTTTCCTCAGGCTAAGTACAGATACTGGCTCTGGAGGTTTTGTGACTTATTCTCCCTGTTTTAGGCAGAATTTGCTGATCCAAAGGCTTTTACTTTATTTTTTGCACTCCCTGCTGCTGCTTCTTCTTCTTTTTTTTTTAAAAAAACCCCTAATCTCCTAATGTCTTCTCCCATTCTCTTATCCCCAGTACAGTGGTACCTCGGGTTAAGAACTTAATTCGTTCTGGAGGTCCGTTCTTAACCTGAAACTGTTCTTAACCTGAAGCACCACTTTAGCTAACGGGGCCTTCGCCATGTGATTTCTGTTCTCATCCTGAAGCAAAGTTCTTAACCCGAGGTACTATTTCTGGGTTAGTGGAGTTTGTAACCTGAAGCGTCTGTAACCCGAGGCACCACTGTATATTATTATTTTAAACAAACATCACATTCATCTCTCTTTCTAATTTATTCTCATTATTTCCCTCAACACCTCCTTTGTGCCTTTCCCCTCAGAGGAGGGACACCACCTCCTTTCCACCTGCTTCCTCCCTCAACTACCCTTTCTCCTTTGGCACCTTTACGTAGTGTGTGGGGCATTGCTGGAGCTGTCCTCAGTCCATGCAAAAGGCTAAGGTGCGCCCAGGGGACAGGGCAGGTGAGCAAGGAGGTGCTGGGCAGGATGTGACTCTGGGGCACACCTGAAAGTGGCCTGAGATCACACACACACACACACACACACACACACACACACACAGTGCTTTTTTTCTAGAAAAAGAGGTGCAGGAACTCCCACCTTTTGGAGATGGACAACCCTAAGTTGTTGAGCCTTTTTCTTTTTCTTTTTTTAGAAAGCCAATTGTCGTGATTGGCTTTGGAGTTATTGGAAGCAAAGCTGATCTTAAACTGTAGTTGTTGTTTAGTTGTGTCTGACTCTTCGTGACCCCATGGACCAGAGCACGCCAGGCACTTCTGTCTTCCACTGCCTCCTGCAGTTTAGTCAAACTCATGCTGGTAGCTTCGGGAACACTGTCCAACCATCTCATCCTCTGTCGTCCCCCTTCTCCTTGTGCCCTCCATCTTTCCCAACATCAGGGTCTTTTCCAGGGAGTCTTCTCTTCTCATGAGGTGGCCAAAGTCTTGGAGCCTCAGCTTCAAGATCTGTCCTTCCAGTGAGCACTCAGGGCTGATTTCCTTAAGAATGGAGAGGTTTGATCTTCTTGCAGTCCATGGGACTCTCAAGAGTCTCTTCCAGCACCATAATTCAAAAGCATCAATTCTTCGGCGATCAGCCTTCTTTATGGTCCACTTCCATACATCACTACTGGGAAAACCAAAACTTTAACTATACGGACCTTTGTTGGCAAGGTGATGTCTCTGCTTTTTAAGATGCTGTCTAGGTTTGTCATTGCTTTTCTCCCAAGGAACAGGCGTCTTTTAATTTTGTGGCTGCTCTCACTATCTGCAGTGACCATGGAGCCCAAGAAAGTAAAATCTCTCACTGCCTCCATTTCTTCCCCTTCTATTTGCCAGGAGGTGATGGGCCCAGTGGCCATGATCTTCGGTTTTTTTGATGTTGAGCTTCAGACCATATTTTGCGCTCTCCTCTTTCACCCTCATTAAAAGGTTCTTTAATTCCTCCTCACTTTCTGCCATCAATGTTGTCACCTGAATATCTGAGGTTGTTGATATTTCTTCTGGCAATCTTAATTCCGGCTAGGGATTCATCCAGCCCAGCCTTTCACATGATGAATTCTGCATATAAGTTAAATAAGCAGGGAGACAATATACAGCCTTGTCGTACTCCCTTAAACTGTAGACACTTTTAATAATAACCCTCAGAGTGCTTAGTCGTCTCCAAAATCATTTTTGTCTGCTTTAACATTTTGCAATGTGCAAAGGGGGAATCATATGTTCTCTGAGCAACAAGATGGATTGTATCCCTTCAGACTTCCGGGTAAGTCTGCATTCGATATGTTGGGAAACTGCCAGGGAGATAACGTCCATCTGAGCCCCCAAGCCGGAGTTCTGGACATCCATCGGCCTCCCGTAGTCACACAGATCCAACAGTTAGGGACACGAAGCCTTTGGAAATTCCTAGCCGCATTCCTAGGCTGGTGCACCCTCTTTATCAGCAGAAACACAGCCAAAAGCTTGCATCACAGAAGAGCATAATTTACAGACTTTATTTAGCGTTTAACAGAACAAAAGAAAACACGACCGTTCTGTGTCAGCATCTTCGGCCAACTGACAAAACGAAAGGAAAAACAGCAAGCATAAACATCCTGTGAATAGGACATGCGCAGACTCTGTGACTCCCAAAGCCTGCTCCCTTTAAGGTGGAACGGAAATATCCTAACATCCTCCCCCTTTCCGTGTAACCTGTTGTACCTGTGGTTCACCCAATTGCAACTTTTGTACATAAACCTTTAGTTGTTCTTTGTTAACAACCTTAGACAACAGATCAGCAGGAATTTCATTTCCTGCCATGTAGGACACCTGAATCAGTCCTTTCTGGATACACTCTCTTGCACGATGTAGCTTAATCTGCAAGTACTTGGTTCTCTGCTTGCAACTCTCGGAGTTCAGCAAAGCCAAACACGATCTATTGTCTTGATACACTTGTACAGGACATTTCACAGACACCCTGATGTCCTTAAACAATTGCATCAACCATTCACAATCCATGAGTGAAAATGACAGAGCATTGAGTTCTGCTTCACAGGAACTTAGGCTCACTGTTGTCTGCTTCTTGCACAACCAGTCAAACAGGCAGTGGTTGTACATGTAGCATACTCCAGAAGTGCTTGTACCATCCGTGGTGTCACTTCCAAAACTTGCATCAGCGAAGATTTCAAGACCTCCAGTCTTCTGACTGGTGAATCTCAGCCTGTAGTGCATAGTCCCTTTCAAATAGCGGGCTATGCGCTTCAGAGCTTTCCAATCCTGAACTGTAGGATTGTTGGCATGTCTGCTAAGCAGATTACAGCTTACAGCTATGTCAGGTCTTGAACATCTGGCAATGAAATTCAGCTTGCCTAGAATGCATCTGTATAGCGTTGTGTCAGAAAACGCTTCAGCAGTACTGTCTACCTGGTAACCTGTCACCATCGGTGTGTCTGCTGGGTTTGCATCAACCAAATTCAACCTGGTTAACACATCAGCAATTTTCTGTGTTTGGTGTACCAGAAAATTACCTGCTTGGTCCTTCTCCACCTGCAGAGAAAGATAGTTGGATACCTCACCAAGATCCTTCATGTCAAAGTGCTCCTTCAGCTGAGCTAGGGTGCTTTGATAAAAAGCCTGATTCTTCCAAAACATCAGAAGATCATCAACAAAACATAAACAATACAGTTTGTTTTGCCCCTCCTCCTTGACAAACACACATGGATCAGCTTTGCCCTGGTGAAAACCTAGAGAAAGCAATGTCTCAGTGAGTTTTGTGTTCCAACACCTGGCACTCTGCTTGAGACCATATAAGGATTTCCGCAGTTTACAGACCATACCCTTCTGTATCTCCATCCCATCAGGTGGAAGCATGAACAGCTGTTCATTCAAAATCCCGTACAAAAAAACTGTATTAATGTCATGATGGGAAACATGCAGTTTCTCCTCCGCAGCGACCTTGAGCATCAGCCGAATGCTCTCATATTTGACTGTGGGTGAGTAGGTCTCGTGGTAATCCTGTCCTGGTACCTGTGAAAAACCTCTGGCAACCAATCTGGCTTTGTGTCTGACTACCTTGCCATTCTGAAAATAAAAAATTCCTTCCAGTAGCACCTTAAAGACCAACTAAGTTAGTTCTTGGTATGAGCTTTCGTGTGCATGCACACTTCTTCAGATACACTGAAATAGAAGTACTTCTATTTCAGTGTATCTGAAGAAGTGTGCATGCACACGAAAGCTCATACCAAGAACTAACTTAGTTGGTCTTTAAGGTGCTACTGGAAGGAATTTTTTATTTTCACTATGGCAGACCAACACGGCTACCTATCTACTACTTGCCATTCTGGTCTGTCTTGGCCTTGAAGACCCATTTGCTGCCAACCAGTCTCATTCCTGGGACTACCGGTACCAGTTCCCAAGTTTGGTTCCTGTTCAAGGAATCAACTTCAGCCTTCATGGCATTAAGCCAAGGCTCAGCATCTTTAGAGGTTAACTCCTGAACCTCTTTGAAGCTTGAAGGTTCCCATACCTTCTCTGAGCTACTAAGAACAGCAGTTGCTGTCTTAGCAAACTCATCAGCATACCTCTTTGGAGGTCTGCCCTTGGTCGCCCTTTCAGATCTGCGTACTAGACGCAAGTCTTCTGGACTCATCTCCTCTTTCTTAGGAGAAAAGTGACCAATGGTGAACAGTGGTTCTTCCAGTTCATTGTCAGACGCATCAGATGGTCTGACTGAGGCCTTTGCGCTTTGGTAGTCTGCTGTGTCATCACTTTCACTGACATCAGCAGCAGCGCCGCCCACTGAACTGGAATCCGAACTCTGATCATCATCATCATCCTCATCATCATCCTCATCCTCATCAGCAGCAGCTGTCTCATCTTTAGCTGCTTGCTTGACATCACCTTCATCCTCCTCTGGGTAACTCTGGAAAATTCCCACATTTTCCCCCCACTTAGGATTGTACTCAACACTCCTTGTGAACTTAATGGACTTAGAGTCAGTCATCCATACCCTGTATGCACCTTTTTCGTACCCCATGAACAAACCATGTGCCCCACGCTTCCCAAGCTTGTTGGTTTGTTGTGTGCGTACCCACATGTCTGAACCAAATATTCTCATGTGTTTGGTGTTGGGTTTCTTGCCAAACATCTTCTCATAGGGGGTACAACCAATGGGTGATGACAATCTGCGATTAACGGTATAAACCAAATTCCCCAGAGCCTCCCCCCAAAACTTATCAGGGAGATTGGCATCATGCAACAAGGTTTTGATTCCTTGCAGCAATGTTTGATTTGCTCTCTCCGCAAGACCATTCATCCATGGCGATCTGGGCGTTGACATGTCATGCTGGATTCCCTTCTCAGTCAGGAAAGCTTCAAACTGCTGAGAAGTGAACTCCCCGCCCCGATCAGTAAAAAAACAAGAAATACGTTTACCGTGCACATTCTCCAACCAAGCACAGAATGCCTTAAACTTCGGAAACGCTTGCGATTTCTGTTCGAGCAAATACACATGAATGTACCTGGAAAAAGAATCAATCAGAATCATGAAGTACCTTGCTCCTCCTATAGAGGGCGCAAGTGGACCAACCAGGTCCGCATACACTAGCTGGTAGGGTTTGGAAGCCTGCCTGCTAGACTCCTTGCCTTTTGGAGCAACCTTCACCTTGTTCTCTGCACAAGATACACACTTCATGTGAAATTTACAGGGTTTGATGTTCAAACCCTCAACCACCTCTGGCATCTTGGCCAGTGCCTTCCAAGAGAGGTGACAAAACCTTCGATGCGCATCATGAATGCAACCTGCATGAAGAACTTTGTTAGTTTGTGCAACACAACAAGAATCAGCATTAGATACAACAACAGTGTCATCATAAGTTATATGGAACAAACCATCCATAAACTTTGCATGCAAATAGTCCTCTTTGCCTTTACTGATGACACAGACGCTCCTCTTGAAGGAAATCTGAAAACCACGCCCAGTAAGCTGTGGGACGCTCAACAAGTTGCTTGCAGCGCCTGGAACAAAAAGTACATTACTGATGGTAGTGTGCAGACTTGCAAGTTTCACAGTCCCTTCTCCTGCAATCTGCAACGTCCTTCCATCAGCCAGGTGGATCTCACCTTCCTGAGGCTTGAAGGAGATAAAGAGATGCCTGTCCTTGGAAATATGGCGGCTGGCACCTGAGTCCACAATAAATCTGCCTTTGGCTGTTGGAGCAGTCTTTACAGCAAGCAAACCCTTGTTTTGCACTGGTGTGGGCTTTTGCAGCTTGCCCCCCTGCTGCTCCTGGCCAGCAGACGTGCCTTTAGCCTTTGGTGAAGCTGTGCCAGCAAGCAACGCCTTGCTTTCCACTGGCGTGGGCTTTTGCAGCTTGCCCCCCTGCTTCTGGTCATCTGCAGATGTGCCTTTAGCCTTTGGTGAAGCCATGCCAGCAAACAATGCTTTGTTATCCCCTTGCGCGGGCTCTTCACCCTCCCTCTGCTCCTGGCCATCTGCAGGTGTCTGTTTACCTTTGCCTTTCCGGCCTCTGCAAAGGTGATGGCCTTGGTTCCCATGAGAAACAGAGCTCTCAGCTGCCGACTCCTTGGCTCCCCCTGGAGGCTGGAATGCTGCCTGGGATGACGTGACAGTCAGCTCCCCCTGCAGCTTGCAACCGGTGCCCTCAGCATCCCTGGATTCACTCGCATTCTGGGAAACAGCTAGGACCTCCGATGCAGTCAAACTCTGGGCTGGGATTATTGGTTTGTGAGCTTTCATTAAAGCAGACCACATTCCACGTGCAGTGGTGTTGCCAGCCAGCGTCTTAATTTCCTCAAGAGATACGGATAGGACTATTACGTCCATCGCTCTCGAATCAGCTGATCTCCATTTCTCTGTCAGAGGAACTGGGGGGGCTTCATAAACAACATGCCACACCCCAAACTGACGCAGTAAACTCTCACACCATTTTGCCCAGGGTTCATAATTCTGCCCATCCAACTTAGGGCACTGAGCATCTCCATCAGCTTGGAAAAATTCCATTCCAGCTTTTTACATGAGCCGTGAGCCCTATGCCTTCAAAGACTCGTTATCTTGGCAGCCATTAATCACGAAGCCTTTTTGGCTCAGCTCCCAGGCCAATTAAGCTGCCGGAGATCAAAGAAAAGCGTCCCTTCTTTCTTTCGCTTTTCCCACAACATACCTCAAACGCAGTCTGTTGCAGCTTTACTCTCCTGTAGGTGCCGTGAATCTGGGCCCGAAACCTTGTTGTTGGGAAACTGCCAGGGAGATAACGTCCATCTGAGCCCCCAAGCCGGAGTTCTGGACATCCATCGGCCTCCCGTAGTCACACAGATCCAACAGTTAGGGACACGAAGCCTTTGGAAATTCCTAGCCGCATTCCTAGGCTGGTGCACCCTCTTTATCAGCAGAAACACAGCCAAAAGCTTGCATCACAGAAGAGCATAATTTACAGACTTTATTTAGCGTTTAACAGAACAAAAGAAAACACGACCGTTCTGTGTCAGCATCTTCGGCCAACTGACAAAACGAAAGGAAAAACAGCAAGCATAAACATCCTGTGAATAGGACATGCGCAGACTCTGTGACTCCCAAGGCCTGCTCCCTTTAAGGTGGAACGGAAATATCCTAACATGCATGTGTGTGTGTCTCTATGCTCTGATTAGCAGCACCTGTTTCATCCCCTACCCCCCCCCCCAAAAAAATGGTCTTCCTCGTAAAATAGTTTGCTTTCGGAACAAATCTCCCGAACGCCCCTCAGATGAAAAAGCTATCCATGAGCCGTGAATGATCCGCAAAGCTCCTGAGAGTGGTTTCATTTGAAAGCAGGTAGAATCCCCAATTGTTGAGATGATTTTGTTGTTGCTATTGTTGTTTTTAACGTCTGTCTTGGTGGAGGAGAACACCAGGTTTTCCCGTTGCACAGAAGTCTTTGTGAGGCAGAGGGTAAATCAGTACATCAAGAATCACAAAACAGAGAAACCAGTAGGAGAACACTTCAATCTCCCAGGACATTCTATACAAGATCTCAAAGTAGCTGTTTTACTACAAAGGAATTTCAGAAATAGACTGGAAAGAGAAGCTGCTGAATTGCAACTCATTACCAAACTTAAAACCATGGAGAGACCTGGTCTGAACAGAGACATTGGATTCTTATCTCATTATACATGACTAAGCCATTTCTCACCTTCTCACCCCTTGCCTTTTCCTGTAAGACCTATTACAGTCGTTAAGAGTCGTCAACAGGCTCATCTCAGCTATCTGCCAATCACCCATTCCCACCACCCTTCTGAGTAATACCCCTCCCCACCTTCTCACTATATAGAAGGATCTGGCAACTTCTGTTTCAGTGTATCTGAAGAAGTGTGCATGCACACGAAAGCTCATACCAAGAACTAACTTAGTTGGTCTTTAAGGTGCTACTAGAAGGAATTTTTTTATTTGGAGAATTCTAGAAGAGTAAAAACTATACTTGTGGTTGGGAGTGTCTGAAGTGGTGAGCCTGCTCTCTGCCGGCTCCTTGTACAATTTAGGACCCTGCACAATGCCGTTTCTAAATCATGGGGGAGCCTCTGCGTATAGAGCAGGATCCGTGCTTCAGACCTCGTCCTCAAGCATGCCAGTGGTGGAGATGCTTGGTGATAGGGCAGCTACACACTCCCCCTGAAGGCCCAGATAAGCCTCACACTGCTGTCTTTTCAATTCCACATGAAGGCATTGTTAATTCATTTTACACAAAAGCATTATTAGTCATCCCCCCCCCCCAATAAATATCTGATGAGATCTTAGTACAGTGGTACCTCGGGTTACATATGCTTCAGGTTACATACGCTTCAGGTTACAGACTCTGCTAACCCAGAAATAGTACCTTGGGTTAAGAAAAAGAAAAGGAGTAGTAGTTTGGATTTGATATCCCGCCCTTCACTCCCTTTAAGGAGTCTCAAAGTGGCTAACAATCTCCTTTCCTTCCCTCCCCCACAACAAACACTCTGTGAGGTGAGTGGGGCTGAGAGACTTCAAGGAAGTGTGACTGGCCCAAGGTCACCCAGCAGCTGCATGTGGAGGAGCGGAGACGCGAACCTGGTTCCCCAGATTACGAGACTACCGCTCTTAACCACTACACCACACTGGCTCTCTTAAGAACTTTGCTTCAGGATGAGAACAGAAATCATGCTCCGATGGCGCGGCGGCAGCAGGAGGCCCCATTAGCTAAAGTGGTGCTTCAGGTTAAGAACAGTTTCAGGTTAAGAATGGACCTCCAGAACGAATTAAGTACTTAACCCGAGGTACCACTGTATTGATTTTAGTATCCTGATTTTGATCATGTTCCCCACCCCAGCCATTTTAACATTAAAAAGTATATTTTTAAAAGTGTAAACTGCCCTAATATTTTCTGCAGAAGGGTAGCATATATGTTTAACAAAGCCCTTTCCGCCTCTGCAGCGGAGGTGTGGCGGTTAGGCATTGGCATGTGGCAATGGTTAGACAAATGGTGGGGGGAAGGAAGCGCCATCACCTTCCCCCAATGCGAAGGGGTAGTCCGGTAGAGGACTCCGGGGGGCGTGGCCTTGTCCAAAGCCTTGCGAGGTAGGGCCCCCGGCACGCCCCCAAGCGGTGACACCCGTGGGATCCTAGTTGGCGTACTTCAACAGGACTCCCACGGTTTGTGTTCAACCCTTCCCGGTCACCATGCCGGGTAGTCGATAGGGGCCAATGCCTAAGGCCAATGCCTTCAATTTCGTAATCAATAAAGTTGTGGCCATTTACGCCCATTAACCTTATATCATTGTGTCCGTGTCGTGTCTTCATTTCATTGGGGGAGGTAACTTGCCATGCAACAACTCTGATTTGTATAGCCTCACTTTGGGCCAAACTCTATGACTCTATGTCCCTCATGGTCCCTTCCAATTCTATGAGAGAAAGAGAGAGAGAGAGAGAGAGAGAGAGAGAGAGAGAGAGAGAGAGAGAGAGAACTAACTGAAGCCTTGCTGAACTCAGTGGTACTTACATACAACAAGATTGTACTGGTGAACTCTATAAATGCTAAGTATTATATAGGAATTCTGTCCCTGTTTGTATGTGGCCACCCTAACTCTGAACAATCCCCACACCCGTCCTCAAAGATATTGTAGGCTGCTGACTGCATTGCATGGAATTACTATTTTCCAGAATCCCCCCTCCCTGGGTGAAAGGTTAGCTCAGAGGATCGTTGTTTGTCTTGTAAAATATACTGCTGAAAGCATGCAGCTAGCTGAATTAATTAGTGTTCCTGCTGGAATTTTACCTTTTGCATTTCCTGGCTTCTTGCGACTGTCCTTGCGCATGACCTTAATGTTTTGTTTAGCGCAGAGTTCTGCAAGATGCGAGGGAAAAGAGAGGGAAAGAAGGAGGGAGGGTGTCGGCCGAGTGATAAAAGCATTCATAAAACAAGCTCATTCACAGGTGATTAAGGCTTTTATATAGCATTTTAATTAAAAACCCAGAAGCGGGTTTAGTGCTGCCGTGGGAGAGGGCAATTAAAACAAGCTGTCAAGTGCAGTATACATAGGGTATGTTCAGACATAATACCTATCCATGGATTTTTGTTACATGAATGTGCACTGAAGGGCCTGTGATCTGTGGCTCTTTCTTTTCCCCTGCATGGCAAGATACCTTCTTTCCAATCCTTACTTGTCACAAACCATAGTTTACAGTTTTGTCCAAATGGACAGAAGACGGTCAGTGCTTGCTTATGAACCAGGAGGGAATATTGTTGAACATGGGGAGTGAAATATACTCGGAGTCGAGAGTGGATTTATTCAGCTCTCAGTGGTGAGCAGGAATGGAAGTTTCCCCAGAATGTCTGTTTATATCCATTATTTACACAATGGGCCCCACGTGATTGGCTAATTCACCTGTAGGCGAATCAGGTTGCGGATTCACTTCCACCTGGAGCTGGATTGGGTGGTTCCTGTGGACCAATCAGACTGCTGCATTCTGGATCCTATTGTTCTAGGGCCAATCAGACTGCTGCATTCTGAATCCTATTGTTCTAGGGCCAATCAGACTGCTGCATTTTGGATCCAATTCAACTCAGTACATAACAGGGAGGAAAGTGAGAGGTGTGTGGATGAGCCCAAGGTTCTCAGTGCTTTCTCACAGAATGCCAAACCATGGCTTGGTGTTGCGTGCAAAGATCTCCACAGATATGCACAAATTTATGTCTGTTTCACAGTGAGAAGCCCATTCAGGAAATCATTTGAAAGCCGATTTAAAATTTCAATTAATAAAGCCGGACTGAATTTTCTGAAAACAGTCAGGAAAGAGCGGGGGAGGGGGGCAGATGCAAGGCAGGCCTCCTGCACCTTTAATAGCTGGATAGAAGAAGGATTTCAGCAGGTGTAGCTTGTCACCTATTCTACACAATTACTAAAGGTGCATCTGGCTGCTGTGCAGTATACTGGATTTGCTGCATGGATCTGTTCTCAACAGAGCAGAAAAGGAATCGTTAAGGCCACCAGGGTTGAAAGTGGTTTCTCTCTTATCAGACGTGAAGGTTGGGGGTGAGTATGAGTTTGTAACTTACCAGCTTTGCCCAATGCACAGTGAGTTTGCTCCACAGCCCTGGTTTTCCAGCAAACAGGCCCTTGTAAAACTATATCGAGTTGAATGGCATTTAGGGCTGTTGTTGTTGTTTTGCCTAGGATTGCCATGCCTTGAAAGCCTTTAAAGGCACACACAGAAGAACGAAGGGATGGGCTGAATTCAAACAAAACTTCTATGTTCACATGAGCTAATGTGTTTATTTTAACTGGCGTCCCAAATGAGCTGTTCTGTTTGGGAAGAAGCAAGCTGCTGGATACATATCCTATTTTAAAAAAAATGTGGTGCACAAGTTCAGTATCTTCAATGAACATGGAAACATAGTCAAGTTTACAGTAAGGACTGCATACATGGTTACATGAAAGGAACACAGAGGGAGAAGTCAGTCCAGAACAACTTTAAATGGAGGGGTTTCTTTTTTTATTTTCTTTTTTTTGAGCAGGACGATAGGATGATAGATGCTGCCATTTTGTCTTGATTCCGAATGCCCCTTTTGCAATGCAGTACATTTTGCATTGTGGGTTTTTGACTGATAAACCACCACGTCACACTCAATTTCATTCATGAAAGTGGGTTGTGGTATGACACAACAAGGATTGTCAATGGACCTGTTATCACTCCCCTACCCTTTTCCACTCATGCATGCTTCCGTTCCCCTATGATTCACTGTGAGGTGTGCCAAAATACTGCCGAATATTTCATTACGCGAGCAAAGCACCCACAATATGGGTTTCTAGGGCTGCAAATGGGTTGTGTTTTTTTAATGGGAATTATCAGCACAGAAATGAGCACTAAACTTCTACTACATTCCGCTAGATTTCCAGAAGCACATTTTTGTGTGCGCTATTTTGCCTAATATAGTCACTTTTGCAAGCAATTTCCCCTGTTGGGATGCTTTTTGTGTTATTTTCAGTAATATATGCATTTTTGTTCCCACTTTAGTCTAAAATACACAGTCTGTATGCATTTTCTGATTGGAGGACTGCATCACAAAATGAGGAGGGCTGTGAGTTTTGAAGGACAGCTGCATTTCAGCTTGTGTGTGGGTCTTGAAAGTGTGAGCTGGGTAGGTTTTCATTAACATTTAGACCAAGCTAATTTCTCCCCCTGGTTTACATGTAGCACGCCAAAGGGTTAAACAGGTGCCTCTGAGTGGTTTCAACCACTTCTCAGTTTCTGCAAAACTTGTCCCTGTTTATAGCAGGTCTGAACAATGGCCAATGACCCTCCCTCCCTTGTAGTCTTCTGGAGAATTTTTCACTTCCAAATATTTCTGAACAGGTTTTGATAGAAAACAGATTTATTTGTTTTCCTTCCAGACGGACTAAGAATATCTAATTCTTTTAGATATTGCAGAAGAATGCTTGACATAGCTATAAATTCAGGGTGCCAGTTTAAACAACCTAAGCTCGAGTCAGGATTGCTGCTAGTTTGGTCGACTTTTCGGATGGTGAAGGGGGGTGGGGAAGGGAGAATTGGAACGGCTCGCCTGTCTTCTTCCCTGGGGTCGCTTGCTTGTGGTTCAGCAGATGCCATAGCATACACGCAACTGAAGCAATACATTTTATACCCTCAAAGGCCAGAACGTACGGTGCGCTTGGAATTGGCCATTTCACATCCTAGACGAGGCTATGCATACAAACAGACCCAGTCAGTCTCATGCCTCCACTAATAGCAGCTGCTAAAAGAGTTGGTGACCTTCAGCTGTGGCCACTTTAACCTCCACCATCATCCCTCAATTTTTTCTAAGCTGTTTTTGGGCACTGTGAATTGTTTACAATATGTGTCCACTTCCTCCAGATCCTTTCTGCAGCCTCCTTAAGCTTTGTAGTATTGCAGACCACAACTCTAGCTTGTATCATCTTAACGAAATCTTGCGTGCTCTTACATTACAACTTTTGGGGGGTGAGCAGCATGCCTTCCCTGTGCCCCGATTTCATTATTCTAATAAGCATTTAAGGCTACTGTAGAGACTAGGATTCTTTTTTCAAAAAAGATCTTGTGATTCCCCCCCTCCCCATTTTGTACTTTTCATATTAAAATTTTGCTACTTAAAAAGAAGCCTAGTAAAAGAAAATGAGTGGTGTGATGTCATTCCATTTCACCCTGCTGTACCCTCCACTCAGAATCATCAGTTTGGCTTTCGGAGGGCAAGGGGAAGGCTGACTGAGATGTCTGCCATATATTATGCTGGAAGTTACCAAGTCTATGGCAGGTGGGGAGATTAGGACATGAATCAGCTGCCACCACAAGTCCCCAGCAACTTCTAGATAGGGCCTGCATTCAGGAAGGGGGAGATCATGTATAAAGGTAAACTGCCCAGTCAGCACTTTGTAGAAAAGATACAGAAGCCAAAATGCAGCCATACTCTGAGATTTGCACACTTTTTTTGGAGACTAAACCAATTGCTATACATTTTGGAAAGTTGCATGTTCACTGTTTGTTTGGATGCCTCTTAAGTGATCATAAAGAAATGTAAGTTTCCAAGATCAAGGCGAGGGCTTTTGCCTATGTTTGGATACAGCTGGGCCCCATTTTGAATCAAGATGGTGGACCGAGCCTTTCAAAACCGCACTGATTTTAATCACTGATTTCATAACTGCGCCAATGTTTTGGTTTCTTAGAATGCCCAAGCAATGCTAGGCCTGAGGCTGCTTGTATAGTATATAGCAGAACATACCCTTAATCATTGAATACTATGGGGGGTGGGGCGCGATATGGACTGCGATCCTTGAATGACCATTGAAGTGCTGCAAGCATATATCTGTTTTCATGTGTACGGCAGCGCATGGGTGCTTGGATGTTGATAGGTTGGCACAGCTCCACATCACTGATATGTTGGCCATAGAACACTGCTTTGAAGGAAATCGACCTAGGAAGGCATCTAGTCTACCCACCCTGCTCCGAGCAGCTTTTGCAGCGTAGAGCGCAGCTACAACATCCTGACAGATAGACCCTTAGCCTCTGCTTAAATAACCCCAGTCAATCAGAATTAATCGTTTTCCTCCCATGCCTGCATTCAGTGTCTCTGCATCAGAGTGCCAGAAACTGAGTTTCCCTTCTGCGTTTGTCATCATTTGGCCATTAGGAACTTTCAGCATTTGTCTCCCATTGTTTGCTGCTCCTTGCTTTGGCAGAAACAAGCTGAAAACAGTTGCTGCTGTTTCCAGATCTAAAGGTAAAGGTAAAGGAACCCTTGTCCATTAGGTTCAGCCGTGGCCAACTCTGGGGTTGCGACGCTCATCTCGCTTTATTGGCCGTGGGAGCTGACGTACAGCTTCCAGGTCATGTGGCCAGCATGACTAAGCCGCTTCTGGCAAACCAGAGCAGCGCACGGAAACGCCGTTTACCTTCCCGCTGGAGTGGTACCTATTTATCTACTTGCACTTTGATGTGCTTTTGAACTGCTAGGTTGGCAGGAGCAGGGACCGAGCAACAGGCGCTCACCCCGTCACGGGGATTCGAACCCCCGACCGTCTGATCGGCAAGTCCTAGGCTCTGTGGTTTAACCCACAGCGCCACCCGCATCCCATTTCCAGATCTAGCTGAGCACAATAGGTTTGCCAAATGCTGTGATGTTGTTGTTGTTTAGTCATAGAATCATAGAGTTGGAATAGACCACAAGGGCCATTGAGTCCAACCCCCTGCCAAGCAGGAAACACCATCAGAGCACTCCTGACATATGGTTGTCAAGCCTCTGCTTAAAGACCTCCAAAGTAGGAGACTCCAACACACTCCTTGGCAGCAAATTCCACTGTCAAACAGCTCTTACTGTCAGGAAGTTCTTCCTAATGTTTAGGTGGAATCTTCTTTCTTGTAGTTTGGATCCATTGCTCCGTGACCGCTTCTCTGGAGCAGCAGAAAACAACCTTTCTCCCTCCTCTATATGACATCCTTTTATATATTTGAACATGGCTATCATATCACCCCTTAACCTCCTCTTCTCCAGGCTAAACATGCCCAGCTCCCTTAGTCGTTCCTCATAAGGCATCGTTTCCAGGCCTTTGACCATTTTGGTTGCCCTCCTCTGGACACGTTCCAGTTTGTCAGTGTCCTTCTTAAACTGTGGTGCCCAGAACTGGACACAGTACTCCAGGTGAGGTCTGACCAGAGCAGAATACAGTGGCACTATTAGTCATTTAGTCGTGTCCGACTCTTCGTGACCCCATGGACCAGAGCACGCCAGGCTCCCCTGTCTTCCACTGCTTCCCGCAGCTTGGTCAGACTCATGTTTGTCGCTTCAAGAACACTGTCCAACCATCTCATCCTCTGTCGTCCCCTTCTCCTTGTGCCCTCCATCCTTCCCAACATCAGGGTCTTTTCCAGGGAGTTTTCTCTTCTCATGAGGTGGCCAAAGTATTGGAGCCTCAGCTTCACGATCTGTCCTTCCAGTGAGCACCCAAGGCTGATTTCCTTAAGAATGGATGCGTTTGATCTTCTTGCAGTCCATGGGACTCTCAAGAGTCTCCTCCAACACCGTAATTCAAAAGCATCAATTCTTCGGCGATCAGCCTTCTTGATGGTCCAGCTCTCACTTCCATACATCACTACTGGGAAAACCATGGCTTTAACTATACGGACCTTTGTTGGCAAGGTGACGTCTCTGCTTTTTAATATGCTGTCTAGGTTTGCCACCGCCTTTCTCACAATATCACAATGCTGTGATATTGTGTGGTTATTTGTTCTGGGTGAGAGCTTTGGGGGGTGGAGCTCTCTGCCAGAGGGCAGAGCCTAGAGCAGTCTTTGCCAACCTGGTGCTCTGGGTATTTTGGACTGCAACTGCAGCCAGAGAGTTACAGTTCCTAGAACACCCTTGCGAAGAAGAGTGAGTAGCTGTTATACCACTCGGGGAATTGTAGCTCCAGGAGCGGAATAGGAACTCCATAATTATCTCAGCACCCTTAAGAAACTAGAGCTCCAATAATTCTTTGGGGAAAGCTGTGACTGTTTAAAAGAGTATCATGGTAATGTTATGGGGCTTCCTGCTGCCGTTGCGCTGCCGCTTCACGATTTCTGTTCTTGTCCTGAAGCAAATTTCTTAACCCGAGGTAATATTTCTGGGTTAGCGGAGTCTGTAACCTGAAGCGTATGTAACCCGAGGTACCACTGTAATAGGAAAATATTTGATGTTTGTCCAGCTCCCCTCCTCCACCTTCGTGTGATGTGCCCTTCAACTCGATAAGCATGGCAACAGTCTTCCTGTTCAAATATTAAGGAAGGCCTCTGCATAGGTCTCCCTTCTCCTCCGTCTCACTTCCACCAAGTAATCATATGTGAGCAAACCCTATATATACATATAATCAGCAGGCAAGCTTTAACTAATTCCAGTTTTCTTTTTGTCTCCTTAAAATTGCACTGTGCATCAACCCCGTGTCCTCCCGCCCCTTCTCTTTCCTCTTTCCTTCATTGCAAATGCCTGAACTTGGAGTAAAGGGTTGGAAATTTTGCATGAGGGAGGGGGGGAGGACTCTTTTTTCCCTCTCTCCCTTTTAAATAAAAAAAAAGCACCCTGAGTGCAGAGTCTAGGCTAGAATTCCAGAGGAAGTTGAGGGCCTCCTGTTCTGCACAGGAAGCAATCTTGGAGCAGGCCTTAAATGCCAGATTCCAGGCAGAGTTTAACTAACCACTGACAGCTCTGTAAACAAAGCAGGGACAAAAAAGAGAGCAGCTTTCCCTTTTCTGGTAGTCATTTTTAAGTTTGGGGCCTGCAGGAGAATTCTCCTATATTTGTCTCGATAGGATATAAACCAAAGGCTGTGAGAGGGCTTTGCATATGAAGGAGCTATAGAAGAGAGCAAATATTTCATGGAGTAAACCCTCAGGAGGAAGGTAGGTGCCTGTTTAAATTGCAGGGATCAAGTTCTGTCTCTTTCTCCCCTCCCCGCCCTTCTTCCCCAAAACCCAGCAAAAATGTGCCAGCCCCCAGCTTTGCTTTCCGAAGAAGGATTTATAGCAAAATTGCCTTTGACTGGGTGATGTTTTAAAACACTAGGTTCTCTCTCTCCACCCCTAATGCCACCTTTAATCTTCCCAAAATTCCTCCTTTTAGTAGTGTGGCTAGCAAGGCAAAAGATCTTTCAAGTTCAGGGTAGCATCTTGCTGGAAAAAGTTGCTTGATTACTTTATTTACAGTTTCCCCCTCCTCTTTCTCTCTCCCTCAAGTCTGCAATTGTATAATAGTGATGTTACAAATTAACTAATATTTCATTCACAGTTCCAGGAACATTTTAACTAATGTTAAAATGTATACATTGCTCATGTTTATTATACCCAGACTGTGGTTCAATAATGTATAGTTGTTTTGTCAACTGTTGTGCAATCTTAAGGAATAATAAAATTGTTTATATATTTTTTATTTTTTAAAAAAGACTGTTCCCCCGGTACAAAAAAGCCTTCATATAACAAATAGAAAATGTTCTTGTTTACTTTTAAATCATCTTAATTTCTAGTTAGGGAGCTGAATTCCAAAATGTGTTGCATCAAAATTTTTAAAATTTTATCTCGGTGACTCTTTGGGGATCCAGTTTACTATCAAGGGGAATGTGACAGAGAACTGAATTTGGAGCTGAATTTAAAAGGCGAACAAAATTTAATGTAACCCAGTTAATTAAAGGCACCCTTTCATTTATTTCCATGTGTTGTTCTAAGCAACTTTCGCCTCTCTCTTTCTCTTTCTCCCTGAAGTTCAGTCTGATTTGGGGGGTTTATCCAAGTCTGAGTGCACGCCATGGACGACTTTGAACGTCGCAGAGAGCTCAGGAGGCAAAAACGAGAGGAGATGCGCCTGGAAGCAGAGAGGTGAGTAATTAAATTTTATTTGGAAATGCTGTCTGCAGTTTTATTTTTTACTTTTTAAAAAAGCCTTGTCTCTGAGACTTCCTCCCGTTAAAATGAACCGAAGAGACATGGTTCAACAGACCGTGCTGCCTGGAAGTTTAAGAAAAGCAACTTTCTTTCTTTCTTTTTTTGCATAGTATGAACGCAGCAGTTCCTCAACCACTAGGCCCTTCTGTGAATTCCATTTGCCACCTTTTGTGCCTTGGGAGGGAATTACCTGAAGGAGAGAGGAGGCAGAAGACAGTTTATAGGCCTTATTAGAAGGGAGCAGAAGAAGCTGGTAATAGCCATGTTTAAAGTGTCTAATTACTGTCAAGTCGACGCAGTCCTGTTTGAGAGCCTACGATGAAATTACAGGGTGTTTGAGAAGCTGGTAGGGAACATTTTTAATGTGTCCTTAACAGTATAGTAGGCAACAGTAAATACCGTTGCTTATTAATAGTGGATAGAGTGTTTAATTCTAACACATCCTTTCGGACTATATCCTCTGGAACAATTTCTTGCTTGTTCCCTTTGTATGGTACTGGTGGAGAACAAAGCTATTTAAGCCCAAGGTAGGGAACTGATAGCCTGTGGGCCAAATCCACCACCTCATGGCCCTTAGATAAGCGCCTAATCCCAAGGATGCCTGCTTGGCAAATGCTGCAATGCTCAACCACTGTTCCCTGAGCTCAGACCCAGGTAAAGTGCTCTTTAACCACTTATACGCCTACTATGAACTGCAACAGAATTTATTCTGGGTGCTTCCTTTACATCCTAGTGGTGTGTGAGCCAAATGAGAGCTGAGGTGTATTTGGCAAGAAGTCTAAACACACACACACATCAGCACCCCCCAACCAACTGCTGTTATTAGTTCTGTGAAAGAGGGCTTAGTGAAGTTATTTGCATACCTTCCATTTTTTTATTGTGAGAGAAGGCAGCCATTTTGGTTGCCGTTTCGTTCCCCCCCCCCCAAGAAGCGCTTTTTGCAGGGCTGCAATCTTGTGCGGCAGCCCAAAATGTGTGTTTCTGGGCGTGAAGCCCTGATAAGTGCTTTTTTTTGGGGGGGGTCGCATCGCGAAATCATGCAAGATCACAGCAACCAAAATGGCTGCCGTGCTCTAGTGATAAAAACCAGGAAGATGGCGTCCCAGATACTGGCTTCAAACTGTTGGAGGGTATGCATTTTCGCGTGTTTTAGTTGGCATGGGAATAAGCCAAGTAGGTGGAGCAAAAGCAGTTCGCCTTTAATCCTCATTCAGTTCAGAATATGAGTCTTGTCGAAGAAGATTTGGTGTCCAGGGATTGTCACTGTAAGGAGCTGTTTTGAAAAGCTGCGTGCAATGCCCATTCCACTGTTCACGTGTATGAGATTGCCGACTCCTCATTTGGGCCAGCTTGTGTGTGGATGCAAATGGAGGGTGCACGGAAACTCTCAGCTACTTTGGGGGAGGTCCTTGGGCATGATGATCTCTGTGGGATGGGCTTCCCACTCTGAGCAGGTACACTGCTGTTGCCATTGCCTCTCCCTCTGGACCCAGTTGGCACCACCTCCCAGAGAGAGAGGACAAAGCCTTTGGAGATTACTGTTGCTTCTCCTTGCTCTCCTCAGTTCTTCTGAGATGGCAGCCACACCAAGCAAGGAGGTTGGGAGGCTCCAAGGAGTGGGGCCCTGGCAATAAGGTGGGACTCAGCTACTGCCCAGCCATGTTACCTTGACATTGACCTTGCTTCCAGTATTGAGCTGGTTCTCCCTAACCCCAGTTATTGAAGGTGGCATGATGGCACACTGTTGCCTCCTATGACATGTGTGCATTCACCCCCCTACAAGTCTGTGGGCAGAGTTTTGTGAGTTTCTGTACTGCAGAATTTTCACAATTGGGAAAACATTTGAGAGAAAAGCCCCTGGGGTGATGTTATGTCAAGGCATAGCATTGTTTGAAGTGAGGCATTATGGGGGAACATGGCAGCCCTTTAGGCCGCTGAGAGAAAAAATTACTCCTGCTGTTTACACTGAATTTTTAACAATGAAAGGAAGGGGTTGGGGAGCTGCTACGCGTTCCCAGTAAGCCCCTTACCTCTGGCAATGTGGAAAAAAATTGCCCACCCTACCTAGAAATTCGCTGGGTGGGAGATCCATCCCATTTTCACAGGCGCCAGATGGGCTGGGGAAGTGGAGCAGCATTCTGGGTTCAGCTTCTTTCTGGTACAGCTGGGCTAGAACATCTCTCCTAATGTTACTGTTACATTTTCACCCCATCTCCATGGTAATATGGGATATAACACAACTACATGGCATGACCTCATGGTGTCTCTGCTCCTGTCTCACCTCGCTGGCTGACTGTGGAGAGGAGATGCTTCATGCCATGTGCTCTGCTCTACACCAGGGAGTGGAAGAAACTGTGACGCTCCAAATATGGCTGAACTCCAACTCCCATAAGTCCAAGCCAGCATGGCCAATGGTCAGGGATGATGAGAGTAGTAGTCCAATGACATTTGGAAGGCCACTGCGTCCTTACCCTGTTCTGGACGTAACCACATTGCAGTGGTGGTAGCCCTGTTGGTCCTGCAATGCCTAGTTATACAATATTCTTCAGATGGGAGCTTTAGAAATAAAGTAAAGTAACAATTTAGGTTAGGGGTTTAAAAAGTGCATTCTGTTTGCATTTCTGCAAAACCTCTGAAAGAGGTTTGCTGAGCCTTCCAAGGAATATATCTGTGGAGAAGTCAAGCATGAAGTCTGTGACCTGAAATGGCGTATAGATGGGGAAATGTATATGTTAAATCCATCAACTGATTGAAGATTGATTAGCTGTGCTATTGTAACTAATTAAACAAAAGGCCTGAAACCCGCAGTATTTCCAGGTTTTAAAACACTCTAGGGATTTAACTGAACACTTGCACCATTCAGATCTGGCTTGAATTATACTGGTATCAGTATTTCCCTCTCCCCTCCCCCATATATCCAGCTGAAGTTTCCTGATTTGGCAAGGACTGGGGGCAAGCTCACGGGCGTTTTGAATTCCTCTCTATACGTGTGGCCAACATCCAAGATGGCTGTCTGCGTAACAGTCTGTGGATGTGGGCATCTTGCTAGGGTGGCTGTTTAAAACAGCAAGGAACAATCTCTTTCTCTATATGGAGACTCTGTGGGTTGGAGGATTTCATCCTAGGTGCATTGTCTAGGAGAACTCCCAGATTCATCTTTGTCGCTGGAGGCCCAAGTGGCCTTGGTCATGGAGTCTTTGGACCAGCTTCAGCCATTCCCAGACAGGGATAGCTTGACCTCTGTCATCCATGATCTGCTAAGCTATCGACTGGGTGACTACAATCCTTAAACATGACATGGAGGCTGCAACTTGCTGCATAATGCGGTGGCAAATATGCTGGGTAGAACATCTTATAGGAGCCACATAACAGCAGTCCTCAAATAAACCCACCGGCTGCCATTGTGCTCTGGCCTGATTTCAAGGCACTAGATATGACTTACAATGCTCTGAGTGGTTTGAGACTTGGCTATTTGGAGGAATGTCTTTCCCCCGTGCCTGGCCTTTAAGACCCACCTCGGGGAGCAGGGCACTCCTTAACATCACCCTTTTGGGAGCTATACATTATGTGGGGTGCGAGACAGGTCTTCTGCACTGCAGCAGCTTGATTTCATAATGCCAAATGGAGGTTACTTTTTGGTGCTAAAATAAAACCTCTTTCTGTAAGCATTTGGGATGGACTCATGGGACTGTTTGGTTATGACTTGCCTGCTGGTTTCTTCCTATTGATTAGGGTGATTTTGTCAGGGGTTTTTTTTGGCTTAATTTCAACTTCTCATTTTTTGAGTCTTCAGTTTAGTTCTCCACATTAGCTTGCATTTAAAAAGAAATCCTCATGAATATTTTCCAGCATTTTAGAGCGAATTTCTCCTGACCGACACATTTTGGCAAAGCGGTCTTCCCTAATATAACACATTTGTGCATGCTACTTTCACTGAAATGTCATATTTTTGCACTCTAATATATGCATTTTTGTAAACATTACTCGGCTGGAGGACTGTAATGGCAGAAGTGAGACTTCCAAAGGATGGCTGTGTTTCGGTTTTTGTATAGTTTCAGAAAGTGTGTATTAGGTACTGTAGATTCATCTTTAAATAGAAACGGAACCAAATTTCTCCCCCATCCCTACTATTGATGGATCATGTTTTTCTGCTCTTACCTTTTAGCATGTGTGTTATAACTGTTAGGAAGTTGTGCTCCAGCCTGAAATAGTCATTGAAATAAATATAAATGAATAAGACTGGCCTTCCCAACTAAAGTTATAGGTATGAAGCATAGCTTGAACTTGGGCTTACTGCACCCTCTATGGTTAACCACCATTTTGTGGTGGGATGGATTGAGGAAATATTGTGCTGTGCTGGACTTTCAGAAATAGTAATGTTTGTTCGAGGACTGTGTTGTTGCTTAAAGGTAAAGGGACCCCTGACCATTAGGTCCAGTCGTGACCGACTCTGGGGTTGCGGTGCTCATCTTGCTTTATTGGCTGAGGGAGCCGGCGTACAGCTTCTGGGTCATGTGGCCAGCATGTCTAAGCCGCTTCTGGCGAACCAGAGCAGCGCACGGAAACGCCATTTACCTTCCCGCCAAAGTGGTACCTATTTATCTACTTGCACTTTGATGTGCTTTTGAACTGCTAGGTGGGCAGGAGCAGGGACCGAGCAACTGGAGCTCACTCCATCATGGGGATTTGAACCGCCAACCTTGGCAAACCCTAGGCCCTGTGGTTCTAACCCACAGCGCCACCCGTGCACCGCGCTGTTGCTTGGTGCTTTTTAAAAAGAAGTCTCTTGTGTTTTTGTCTTTTGAACAAAACCAAATCCCAGAAACTAGAAGAGTAAAATGGGCTTTTCTTTAGCACGTTCTCCTGCTCTCCCAACTTCCCTGAGCGATGAGGTGTTATAGAGCTAGGGCTGCCATACATCTGCCATACATTTCCCCAGAAATATCTGGGATTGGGCCCTCAGAAATTGCATCCGGGGGAAATTTCTGGTAAGTGGTAAAATGCCTGGGAAAACCCAGACGTATGGCAAACCCAGCCTTCCCAACAGCTCCAGTCACAGATGCAGAAGCAAAAGGGAGGCAGAAAAGGAAGCAAATGGCGGATGGGTCTGCCTTGCCAGCTGCCTCACTGGCCCAGGAGCAGGCAGCCCGAGAGGCCCATTGGAACTTCCTGTGGGGCCACTGAGAGTGCCTGTGTCCTGTGTCCGGTGCGCTGCACAGTGCGCTTGGCTGGAGAAGACGTGACATTTGTTGTGCGCCAGACTTGGCCACGCACCCGGTGGGAAGCATAGCGAGGTGACTCTGGGAGGAGCGCAGCGGCCTGAGATTGGCTGGAAATGGTGCCCCCTGCCTCCGGAAACCGGAGGCTCCGGAAACCTGTGGTCACCCCGCACCCTGCATGTGCCAGCAGCGTGTTGGGCAGCTCTGGAGCAAAGGGGGCCCTGCAGCCTTGACACCTCAGATTGCACAGGATGCAAGCCAGATTTTCACCTTTTGAGATACGGCAACCCTATGTAGAGCCAGAGATTTTGGTCTCTGTTGCCTAAGAGAACCTGGGAGACTTGGCAATTTTTGCTTTATACATACAGGTAGAGCATAGGTGGGCATAGACAGCAGGTACTCTTATCCATTGCACTTTTTAAATCTACACTGATAGGCATAGTTCTCCAGGGATCCAGATGAAGGTCTCTTCCAGGTCTACCTGAAGACGATGGTCTTAGTATGAATTCCCATCTGTACGCAAAGCTTGGGGTCTATCCCTGAGGCATGACCCTTCCTCCAGTATTGTCCATCTAGTCCAATATTGTCTACTCTGAAAGCAGTTCATCGGGGTCTCCTATAGAGTTCTTTACCCTCATCGCATCGTGTAAGTGAAGATGTCCAGGACTGAACCTAGGACCCTCTTCATGCAAATTACGGTCTTTACCCTTGAGCTGTGTCCCTCCCTAAGGGGTCAAAACAAGAAAATGACTCAGAATGAAATGTCTTTGCAAGAGCCTCCTCGGGGCATATGTAAACCACACAACTTTACAGCTATGAGATTTATTTTCCATGTTACAGCTGGGGGCTCCCAATGCTGCTGTTATAGCTGAAAAAGGCATTTTCATTAAAGGACTTTGTTGTTTATGACCTTAATTTTCATCTGCTGATTTACAACAGCAATGTAAAGAGACCTTTAAGTGAGTGTAAGTAGTGTAACTATTTAAGAAAATATTTACACACTCTTAAAAAGCTACTTTTTGAAGCTATTTTCCTCCAGGCTAAAAGTCCAAGGACCCAGGGAGACTAGTGTTCTTGCAGCTATGTGCTTGTGGGATGACTCTCCTTTGTTATTCTGAAGATGCTGAAGTTTCTTAAAACCTTATATTCATTCCCTTTTAAATTCTGAAGGTATCTCACACTTCACAGATGATAGACAAATCTGATGTTTGTAAAGTATTTTGTTTCCTACATAGAAACTTTGGTGTCTTATTTTCTAAATTCACCAGGGTATAGAAGTGTCAGGAAACTGACATCGGAGGGAGAGGCGAAGGGGAGGCTCCCAGATGATGCTGGCGAAGGACCCAGCAGCAGGGGGAGAAACAGCTCAATAGAGGGGGAAGCCAATCAGCGCAACACCAGGGATAAACGGGGGCAGACGGGGGAATTGGAGAGAGGGCTCCAGGACTCTTCACTGGACATCAGTGAGGAGAGCCCAGGTCCTCCGCTACCCACGCCTTCCCTGCGCAGAAGGCTCCCGCGCAGTGAGAGGAGGAGGAGACTGGGTGTCAAGCAACTTTTATGTTGGAAGAGGTTCAAGAAACGCCCACTGACGGATTCTGCCAGTGACTGAGGCAGCCACGATGAGAAGGGGCTGTGCAGTCAGCAAGGTTTAACAAGGCAAATTAACCGAGAAAGGCACCAGTTTACGCACGAGTAACTCATACCTATTACAAGAAGAATACATCAAAACTGCTTTGGGCTAATAATGAAATAATGTCATTAATTTTCCTAAGGGAAGACTATGGTGTCATTAAAAAGAAAAAGGCAAAAAACAACAACAAAACAATAGATAGAATAGCTTCCTTCAGCAGTTCCCCTGTCTATATAATAACACAGATTGGAGTTCATGTCAAAGAACTGCATGCAATTCAAAGAAAGTTAAGTAAACGTTTCGGTAGCCGATTTTGTTTAATGTGATCATATCAGAGTATTGCTCCAAAATTGCAGGCAAATGTACTAAAACCTGCAGCTTTTACATTGTAACCTGTTGTGGGGAGAACTATCGGTCACACTGTGTCCCATGGGGAAGAAGGATTGATTATTAAAAACTGTAGATCTTTGTGGGGAATTGGGGTCTCCTAAAAACTCACAGCACTCAAAACAAACTGCAATTCTCAGCATACCTTGGAGGAAGCCTCAGCTGTTTTAAAGTGGTATACAGTGGTACCTCGGGTTACATACGCTTCAGGTTACATACGCTTCAGGTTACAGACTCCGCTAACCCAGAAATAGTACCTTGGGTTAAGAACTTTGCTTCAGGATAAGAACAGAAATTGTGCAGCGGCAGCACAGCAGCAGCAGGAGGCCCCATTAGCTAAAGTGGTACCTCAAGTTAAGAACAGTTTCAGGTTAAGAACGGACCTCCAGAATGAATTAAGTTCTTAACCCGAGGTCCCACTGTAGTGCAGATGGGGCCTAAGTTGCTGCCCTTTAAACTGAAGGCTGGCATCTCTTATGGGAGCTGCTAGTCATGAGATAGGGAGGACAATCTTCCTTAAGTCTGTCTGCAAAGGACTTTGCTATCATTTTTCAATGGCTACTGCTCTGTGGCAGCAAACGGAGACAAAAACAGAAAGCGTACTTGGTAATACTCCACTCTTGGTTTTAGTGCGTGAAATCTCAATGAAGGCAATGTAGTTATGTGCGTGCAACTGTGGGTTGGGGTTTGGCGTGCAATCCCTTATTATGGCCAAACACTGTGTAATTTGTGTGGCATTTCAAATCTTCGTGGAGATGGCTCTGTTTGCAAACATAGAGGCTGCAAATGCTGCAGATGCGGCGACATGTCTAATCCGAATGTTCCTAAAAGGAATCTCCGTATCTGTAAGCAAAGAGGCCCTTCCACAAACAAACCAAGTTTTGTTATCTCAGCTGCTTCTTGAAGCCGAATATTCAGCAGCTGGAGATGTTGGGACCAAATCCAGCCCTATTTGAGGGGTGAGTACCCCCCAAAAAAACCCCAATTACCGTACTTCTCCGTGTATAACACATCCCCATGTATAAGACGCCCCCCCCCCCTGTTTTGGGGGACTCAAATTTAAGAAAATGGGGGGAGATGGCACAAACTTCTTGAGCTTTTTGGGGGGAGGATTGCCCAGAGTTGTTAAGCTTTTTTTAGGGGGAAATGCCAACAATCTCTCACCTGCACGTGCAGCTAAATCCGCCTCTCATATGTCCCTTCGCTGGCAGAAGCTGCCAATTGCCCACCCAATTGCTGCAGAGTCAGCCAATCAGCACCACCCGTTGACGCAGAAACCAATAACACACACAATAGCCACTGACAGCCACGGCAGCAACCAATCAAACGTCCACCCTATACACTACCCATATATAAGATGACCCCCCAATTTTTAGCATGATTGTAAAAGAAAAAATCCTAGTCTTATACACAGAAAAGTACGGTATTTTATTTCTTTATTACAAGTGTTTATATTCTGTGAGTTGGGCACAATATAACTCTAAATAATGCAAAAACCATCAAAAGGTATGTGGTGTTTCTGGGAAATTTTTGGTTTCATTTGGCGAACTTTGCATAGGGGAAAAAAACCAGTTTGCGTTGGAAAATTTCCTGCCACCTTACAGAGTGATCTGTTTTAGCACATTTATTTTACTTGTAGGTTTATGTTTGTTAAATTTACATATCACTTCCCAGTAAAAAAAAAAGAAGTAACTTATAAGCATGTAATTATTATTTTTTACAAAAAAATGAAATTACAAAAGAAGATTCCACCTAAACATTAGGAAGAACTTCCTGACAGTAAGAGCTGTTCGACAGTGGAATTTGCTGCCAAGGAGTGTGGTGGAGTCTCCTTCTTTGGAGTTCTTTAAGCAGAGGCTTGACAACCATATGTCAGGAGTGCTCTGATGGTGTTTCCTGCTTGGCAGGGGGTTGGACTCGATGGCCCTTGTGGTCTCTTCCAACTCTATGATTTTATAATATAATATAATATAATATAATATAATATAATATAATATAATATAATATAATAATATAATTAATATATAATATCATTGCTGTCCAAAAGCCTGGGAAAACAAAAATCCTTGCCTGACTTGGAAACAATGCCAAGGTTGGTGACACGCAGCCTCCCTAGGAAGAGCACTCCATAAATACTTTGGCTTACCTGCATTTAGTACAAGGATGGGCGTTTGCTTAGGCCTGTACATAAATGTTTGTAACATCTGCATAAGTGATTACTAATAAAAATGATCACATTGGACATATATTTTGTTCTGTATTAATGCCAAATGTGCTAATAAAACCCAAGGACCTTAGGAAGTCACCTCGTGCCAAATATCATATTTATTGCTCATTTGCTTTTAATGATATTTCATGCAAACAAAAAGCTTCCTGCTAAATGCTGATATCCTGTCCATTTCTGTTTTGGTTCCAACGATAGCGGATACAAGTCATATTTCTGATTCTGTCAACAAACGAACATGCAGACTGTGGTAATTTCTGCTCCTGTTTCCAATGGAATTCTCCAGAATTCCTTCCCGTAGCCAAAACGCTTCTACTGCAAGGATGGGGAAAGTGGGGTGCTCTGAATTTTGTTGGACCCCCTAGTCTCACCATCCCTGAGTATTCTCCATGCTGGCTGGAGCTACAGTGGTACCTCGGGTTAAGAACTTAATTCGTTCCGGAGGTCTGTTCTTAACCTGAAAACGTTATTAACCTGATGTACCACTTTAGCTAATGGGGCCTTCCGCTGCTGCCACACCACCGGAGCACGATTTCTGTTCTCATCCTGAAGCAAAGTTCTTAACTCGAGGTACTATTTCTGGGCTAGCGGAGTTTGTAACCTGAAGCATCTGTAACCTGAAGCATCTGCAACCCAAGGTACCACTGTAATGGAAATCTGGAGTGCTGTGGGTTCTCTGTCCCTGCAGAATAACATTCCTTTGCAAAGGAGCCATTTCTCCTCCTGTTTAGAGGCTGCTTAGATGTAGCACCTGCGGCCTGCTCCTCACCTTCAGCCTACCTGCTCAGGTGGTAATGGTGCACTGTAGATATTCCAGAGGAGTGGCCTGAGTTGAGACATCAGGCAGTGGCTGTCCTACAAATGCAGCCTTGTCCCAAGTGAATGCCTCAATACGCAGGCAGGGCTTTGACATCCAAAATGTGTGCAGTGACAGATTTGGGTACTACGGTGGCCCGTGCAAGGCCAAAATTTAGCAGCCCCTCCCCAGAGCTCACACCACCTTCCCAAAGGCGGATAAGGAGGCATATGACTTTAGGAAGGAGGTGAGAGGGCTCTGACAGGTTCAAGAGTCCTCCTACCTCCTCCTTGAAGCTGGCAAAGCGCTGACTAGGTTTTGGGAAAGAGGCGAGAGGACTTTAGGACCCTGCTTCTACCCCATAGCCCAGTGCCTCAGTTGCTGAGCTCTGAGACAGCACCCCCTCGGCTCAGTGCCCATTGCACGCTTGCACAGCCCGAAATCCACCCCGATGTGTGAACTAAGAAGCAATAGTAAATCTACTCTTTTGCGGGTTTTTTATTTATTTTTGGCTTTGCTTCGTTTATCTCTGGCAACTGTAGAAGCGGATAAAATATTTGCTCGCCCAGTAAAAATCTGCCTGGGTGGCAACTCTGCTCAGGTCCATATTTGTAGAAGCCACTAAAATGTCTGTTTCAAGATGTCAGGTCCCTCTAGTTCCCCACCCCCAGCCATAATCTATGCTAGCAAATTAATGGGCAGGACTGCACACTTTGTCTGTGAATAGTTCATTTGCAGCCCATGTGACACGACCGCTTCTTCTGGTCTCTGTTAGTGAGAACATTCCAAAGATTCTCCCTCTGAACTGTCACTTGTATGTCTTAATAAGGCAGCGGCATGTAGCTGTAAAACAGATGGGTGTTGCCCTTTTCTAAATACTGGTTGCCTGCAGATTCCATTTATGGCAAGGCTCGCAAAGCTGGTATTCCATTGAAGGTCAGCAACACAGATAACAGTGCATTTCTCGCTGCAGTGCTGAGCTGGGTCTGATTGCAGGCGTCAACAAAGGATTGCCTTAGGGCAGAGAAATAGGGTGAAATAAGCAGAAAGATCTGGGGCAGTTTGTGATGCCTCTGGGTTAAGGTGCCAGAATGTGGGGGCTGCCAAAATGCACAATATCCGTCTGTTTTTACATGTGGGGTGATGGGAGAGGGTGCTTGGGGAATTAGTTCTTTGCAAATTCTGATTGAACTTATCCGATCAAAACCTCCCAGGCTATTTTGCATATTTTAGGATAAGATGCATTTAGAAACGTGTATTTCATAGGAAACATAATTCAAAATCCATATTTAAAATATGTATTTAAATTTGGATTTTCATGCTGTTTTTTAAAAAATAAATAAACAACTGGGATTTTATACTAGATGCTGTTCTCTTCTTAACATGATGGTGAAGAGAAGCTACAGCTAGGATCCTTTAGGGGGCAAAAGTAGAATTAGCTGGCTCATCATTGCTTTTGGCTCCCCCTATTGTTGACCTCCCTGCCTTCTGCCAAAGAGCACCAGCCACCATTGTTTGGGGTCAGTTAAGCTTTGTCATCTATGGCTATATGACATATTGGTGCACATTGGTTGAATGTTTTCGGATAGGGAAATTGTGGGCAGGGATAGGGATGGAGGGAAATTTCTCAACAGTTTCTTGTTTGTTTGTTTGTGGTGTTGGGGGACACTTTGCATCCTCCACTGTTCCTTGGACTTATTGTTGTTCCAGGACAATGTGAGAGGAGAGGTGGTGGAGCATATATGGGGAAAATTCTGCAAAGTGGACTTTCTTTTTCTGAATCCCTCGCCCCCACTGAAAAATATATTCTGGGAAAATTTGGCTCCACCCAACCTCAAATTTCTTTCCCAGAAATAAATGAGGTGCTTATTTAGATAGAACACAATCGTGTCTTCTCTTTCTCATGCACGTACACAGACATACAAAGTCCGTTTGCCTTTGGACGGGCTGTATTTGGGGCAGGTGTTCCCAGATGGTACAACAGGCTTCCTCAAACTCGGCCCTCCAGATGTTTTTGGCCCACAACTCCCATGATTCCTAGCTAGCAGGACCAATGGTCAGAGATGATGGGAATTGTAGTCTCCAAAACGTCTGGAGGGCCAAGTTTGAGGAAGCCTGTGCTAGAACATACTGTAAGCACATCAGAACAGCCCTGCTGAATCAGGCCAATGTCCCATCTGGTCCAGCATCCTATTATAATGGTGGCCAACTAGATACCCACGGAAAACCTGAGGCATGCAGTGCGGGTAGTGCTTCTCAACTTAAACTGAACACCATCAAAGGCTAATCAGAAATGCAGAAGATGAAAGTGGTTATATCATATCCGCAGAAATTAAGCTCAATTTATTTATTTAAGATTTATAGCCAGCCCCATTTTCTTTCTTCGTTCCTCCTCAGCCCAGTGACCCAGGTCACCAAATTTTAATGATAGGATATTGACGCCTGGGGGTAGTGAATTGCAGAAGGCCACCCAGCAGGTTTTCGTAGCTGAGATTCGCACTTTCACCTCTCAGGTAGAAGACCAACAATGATCAAATGCCCTTGTGTTTTTCCTTGCTCTAAGGAGGTTCTGCATGTTCACAAAATCCACAAATAAAACAAAACGTGATCACGCCTGATTCCACATTTTCAAGGCATGTGCAGTGTGTGAATCAGGGTGGACATTTGAGGAGGACCTCCCTAGAACATTTGGAATGGCATGTTTCTAAATCCACAGCATCTGGGAAGCCCTTGGTCTTCAACTGGTGGGTCATGGTGCTGACTGAACCAAAGCAGATGACAGCAGTGGTGCTGCCTCCATTTTCTGTAGTGGTTGTTGTGTTCATAATTTTTTTTTGTTTAGCTGCAAGCCATATCAAAGAAGAAAGACATTCAGAGTTGAGTTGAAAATCTGGTTATTAATTTCCTGGCAGCCAATGCAAACAGAGAAACATACAGGCTTTCTGGTGGTCTGTTTTAATACATGGATGAAGCCTAGAAAATATCAAGGAATGGCAAGTTAACATATCAGTCAAAGAAACTCTCTCCCATTATAAACCTGCTCGCTTTATATTGCATCTATACTTTGTATTTAGCCCAGATGAACTCAATGAGACTCTGTCTCAAATGTGTACAGTGCAGTCTTAATGTCTGAATATTACAACTCTTTTAATAGGGCCCTGTTTTTTCTGCTCTGTAAACTGGGGAACTACTAAGGCCAATTGAGCTTCATGCTCAAGGCAACCCCACAGAGTTCACGATGGGGTACAGGGGGAGGGCGATAGACACTTGAGCTGAGATTTCCTGGATTCAAGGGCAGCTCTGCGTTTACAGGAGGGGACCCTGACTTTCCTTGAAGCCTCCAGGGCACATACATAAAAAGAAGATAAAGAGGGAAGGAGAATCTGAAGAATGTACAGCAGGAAATGGCACAAAGCGTGAGCAAACTTGTTTGTTTACAGTGTCCTGCGTCTGCAAACAAAGAAAATGGAGCATTTTCATTAGCAAAAGGAAGAATCGGGTCCAGATAATGCCCCAACCATTCATTGTTGAGTGCCAGATGCTTGGCAATTTCCCACCCTGTTTGTGTGTGTTTGTGGAAGGGGTGTCAGTCCCTGGAGGAAGGCAGAAAAACTAGGAGGTTGATTCAGCCATGGCTGTTGAGCTGTTATGAGCTACAAGCCGAAGTGCAATATAAGATGCCTGGCTAGTTTTCCTTTCGTTGGCTAGTTATCAGAGTGACATGTGGAGGTTACCAGTTGGTTGGCTGGTGTCTTGGTGGCAGATTGGAAGGAAGAACTATTACTCTCATTCAAAGAACCCAATAAAAGAATGAATATCAGATGTACGAAAGCCTGTTGAGCCACCAAGGGGAGGACAGGATGTCACTGCCTTAACCAGCCACGGCCCTCTGCGTATCCCTTACCTAATAAATCCATATACTGTGACTGAAATATGGGTGTCAGAGTGTTAAACTACTGGTGTGGTCTCCTGCAGCCTCCTTTGCTTCATGTGGAATATATTAAACCACCAGTTAGATTTAAGCCAGCTAACTCTGCTTTATTAACTCACTTCTCCCTCTAGAGAAACGGGAAGGAAGTCTTAATGACACCCATGGAAAACTTAGCTATTTATTTATCCTAGTGATATGAGTCCCATCACTGGAGGGGCTGAAGAATGAACAGCACTCAGGTGCTGGAAATAGATCCATAGGGTACATGTTGTAACATGGAGCACTCTCTTACACCAGGAAATGGTCTAGTGCAGTGTTTCCCAACCTTTTTTGGGCAAAGGCACACTTGTTTCATGAAAAAAATCTCGAGGCACACCACTATGCCAGATGGGGAAAGGTCACTTTTTACTTATGTAAAAAAAAAATAAAAAATAGTAACAGCATAGAAGGTAATGGTTAGGTTAGCATCCCTCTTCCAAATATGCTAGGTTTTTATTTGCAGGGACTGTTCTACATGGGAAAGCATTCAGCACTGTCATTCTCCCATCTGCCATCTGAATTGGTACTATTCTGGGTCAACTTACTCTGCTGCATGTGTAGATGAAAATGGCACCAAGTGTGGGGGAGGGGGCAGAACAGGTTTCAGATACAGGATATTAAGCATACACGTACTTCAGATTGAACTGGTTGCTTGCTTTGCAAGTTTTCATTTCCCAAATGACTGCCTTGGCAAGCGCAATACCTACCAGGCTCAACGCCGGTCTCGCACAGCCGCTTCCCGCGCTCTCAAGGACCTGGGAGGAGGAAGGCGTGAAGGGAATCCCGAAGGCGCGAAAACCTCGCGCATGCGCAGGCCTTCCGCCTGCGACAGCCCAGTAGGCTGGCCGAAGCGAGTGGCGATGGGATGTGGGAGGGAGCTCGCTTGCCGCCCCGCGTATGCCTATGTGGGGCACGTTACAGCCCCGTGACGTCAGCGCCACGCAGGCAGCCAGGCAGGCAGACGGCGAGAGCCCCGCGCTGGGCGGCCTCTCCTCGCCGCCGCCGCCGCCCCGCCTCTCGCCGCCCGACTCGCCCGCCTCCCTCCCATGGCACACCAGGCAACGTCTCGCGGCACACTAGTGTGCCGCGGAACACTGGTTGGGAAACACTGGTCTAGTGCAGTGGTTCCCAACCTTTTTTTTTTGGCCATGCCCCACCTAAGCACCTCTAAAATCCTGATGCCCCCTGTGACATATAATTCTTATTATTCAAAAAGTCAACTCCTATTCATGTGGAGGAAGCCTAAAAGGCCATTAACTAGGTCTAACTCATTATTGAATTGCCCTCCTTAAAAATCAAATTGCCCCCCTATGGGGTGTGTGCCCCACGTTGGGAACCATACGTCTAGTGGCTGAACTTCATTGGACTTCAGATCTGGGAAACCTGGATTCAAATCTCTGCTGAGTCCAAAAGCTTAGGTGATGCTGGGCCATTCACATTCTTCCAACCTAATTTATCTCACAGGTTGTTTTGAGGGAGAAAATGTTGGGAGGATGTGTGTCACGAGTAAAGGGATGGTATAAAAAATGTAATAGTTCTTTTAGGATTATAGTGCTTGGAGAAGGATACACATTAGGGCTGGGTGATATATTGATATATCATCCAAAATTGGTTTGAAGCCCATATCATGATACCGGTTTCATAATTTTTGACCTGGCAATATATTGCGAATCATGGTGTGGGTGTGCTATGCAAAAATCACAATGTGGGAACAACCGTGAAGCCAGCCAATGTTTCTCTCGATTCCTGCAGCCCCTGTTAACTCTGCTGGCTCAGCTCTCTCCAGCCTCCTGCATAGGGCAGCGAATCACAAGAGCAGGGGCCGGCAAAAATCAAGATGCAGGGAAAACCAGTTAGTGCCACTACATAGCTCCATCCTTATTTCAGACGTCACAATATATTGGTATATCGTGATGTTTAGGTAAAGGTAAAGGGACCCCTGACCATTAGGTCCAGTTGTGGCTGACTCTGGGGTTGCGGTGCTCATCTCGCTTTATTGGCCGAGGGAGCCGTCGTACAGCTTCCAGGTCATGTGGCCAGCATGACTAAGCTGCTTCTGGCGAACCAGAGCAGTGCACGGAAACGCTGTTTACCTTCCCGCCAGAGCAGTACCTATTTATCTACTTGCACTTTGACGTGCTTTCGAACTGCTAGGTTGGCAGGAGCAGGGACCGAGCAACGGGAGCTCACCCTGTCACGGGGATTCAAACCGCCAACCTTCTGATCGTCAAGTCCTAGGCTCTGTGGTTTAACCCACAGCGCCACCCGCATCCCATTGTGATGTTTAGCTGGTGATATATCATGATGTTGAAAACCAGATATTACTCTGTCCTATTAGGCATTCCGTCCTCTTTAACCTTGCGTCTTTCCTAGCACCTTGACAGACAGAAATTAAACAGGCAAAGCTTTCTCATCTCTTCATCTCCATGTCAGAAAATGCTTCCTTTAGGAATGGAGTAGCGTTCCACATCTCGCCAGAACTTGGACTAGAATTCTAGTGCTCCCCCCTGGGGAAAACCGCTCAGTCGGAGCAAATGGCAAGAGGGTTTCCGGCAGATTGTCGTTTGTCCCAATTTAGAGCTAAAGAGTGGGTTTTCCCTGGGGAGGGAGTGGTTCAAGCCGAAAACTGCTCAGACCCATGGCTTCTAAGCATGGGAGAAGTGGAAGTGTGTCTGAGCCTTTAATTTCCATTTTGGAAGAGAGTTATTAAAGCTTCATACAGCAGCTATTGTTGCTGTAAAAATATTTGACATTGCTACCCAATACATACGAATAATATGTGTTTAGTCCCAGGGTAGATTTCAAGCAAAAGTATTTTAAACCACAAACATTGTTTAGAGTAGGAAACTCTTCTCTGTTTTCCATTCTGTGTTGTTGGCTCTCCCCCCCCCCCCCACTTTCAGCCTCTCCCTACAAGATTCAAGATAATAGCTGACCTGCATGAGAGGCAGTCTTGAATGTGTGTCTGCGCGCCTGCAATCCAGACTTGCTAATTTTGGCTCTTGGCAACCCTGTGGGAATTTAGAACAATTTCTGGGGTTTATTGGAATGCGAACGAGATCTCTTGCAGTGTCTCACTATGGGTCAGGTAAGTTGGCTCAGGACAATTTGATTTGCAAAATGGTCTATGGCAATAGACTTCAACCTTTCCAGACCCAGGACCGGAACATAGCTTTGGGGAGCTATTTCTTAATCTTTAATCATATATTACCATGATGGTAGTTCTCAAGTCGCAGCCCACCTCACGACTCACCAGTTGAAGACTAGTGACTGAGATGGTTTCCTTGTTGCTGCTTTGAGATAATTTTATGGTTTTATTATGCTCTGTTATGTACTTGGCAGAGTGATTTGTGGACTGCCCCAGGTTTTTGAAATTAAGAGTGGTATATGAATGAATTTAATAAATGAGTATAGAATGAATCCTCTATAAGTGCATGGATCATCAGATGAACGAACGTGCCCTTTGGAATAACAGTACCTATTTTATACAGCCACAGAAAATATTCTTCTTCTTTTTCCTTCTGACAACTTTGTGTGAACTGCTGACGGGGCTAAACATTTGCCACAGCACCATCCTGTTGGAATGTGCTTTCACACTGAAGTAAAAAGCGAGCGCCCAAATTCGGAGAGATAAGTTGACATCTTATGGGAAGGCATTCCACAGGGCGGGCGTGACTACTGACAAGGCCCTCTGCCTTGTTCCCTGTAACCTCACTTCTCGCAGTGAGGGAACCACCAGAAGGCCTTCAGAGCTGGACCTCAGTGTCCGGGCTGAACAATGGGGGTGGAGAAGCTCCTTTGGGTATACAGGGTGCAGGTTGTTTAAGATCAACACAAACACTTTGAATTCTGCTGCCTTGAAGTCTGTATATATAACGACTGTTGCAGTTACCTTTAGCTCCCGTGGCAGAAGTCTGCAGATATTGGTAGGAGGGCATAAGACAGCCTTGAAATTGTGCAAGTGGGAATTAGCTTCCAAGGAAGCATTGATTTCCTCTTCCTGTTTTTCAAGAACTTTATGTGGGGTAGGGGGGGGAAAGACTTCTGCTGCACACACATTGCAGGGAACACAGTTGGGACGCTGAACTCAAACGTTTTGTCAGTCCTTAAAGGATCTGTGTTAAGCTTTCACTTCCTTTGGGGGGGGGGGGCTCCCATTAGAAGAATCTGTACTTAGACCAAGGCCACATTCATTTTAGTGGAGGATACATTCAGAAAGATTATGGTATAATCTCATCTTTCCTTTTCAACACATGTGCACCATATGTCCTTGCGCACGCCTCCTATGGCAAGTAGCATTCCTGAATGCCTCTAGTCGCATGGAAGTGTCTTGCAGAGCTAGTTTCCATTCTGCATGGCTGAGAGAATTGCCTGCTCAGTTTTTGTTGCATAATTGCTGGTCTGGTTCCGAAATCCATTTGCTAATAAATGCCTTCAAGTGCAGCTGTGATTTGAATGCTCTTCTGAGACAGAAGCATGACGCGCAAATCTGCCCAGGTGTGATCTGAACTCTTGCTTGTGTCAGCTGTGCCACCCATTGAAGCAATTAGGATCATGGCAGAAGCCACTTTGAGCAGCGTCTGGTCAGCAGTGGACTGTGACCAAGTCCTGTAATCAAGGGGAGAAATTTGATATACAGTGGTACCTCGGGTTAAGAACTTAATTCGTTCTGGAGGTCTGTTCTTAACCTGAAACTGTTCTTAACCTGAGGTACCACTTTAGCTAATGGGGCCTCCCGCTGCCTCCGCACGATGTCTGTTCTCATCCTGAAGTGAAGTTCTTAACCCGAGGTACTATTCTGGGTTAGCGAAGCCTGTAACCTGAAGCGTCTGTAACCCGAGGTACCACTGTAGTTGAAAGTTCAAAGTGAACCTGCCCAATTTGAATCTTCCAAAACAATACAATAACCCAGTGCTATTTTTTCTAGAAAAAGAGGTGCCAGAACTCAACATGAATGCCTCCTGTGTCCTTTTATAATGGCAATGGTACCCACCTGAGAGGTGCCGGAACTGAGTTCCAGCTGAAAAAAAGCCCTGCAATAACTAAAACAGTGTCCCTTGAAAACCTCTCTGATTTTTGTACTTCAGCTCTCTACCCAAGTAATGTGTACAGAAATGCGTATCCCATTGCAAAAGGGTACATGCAAATGCACAGACTAGCAAAAAGAACATTAAAATGCATTGTATCGGACAGAATTGCTTTGCAACAAATATGTATGTTAGGCAAAATTGCATACAAAAGTGTACATATTTTGAGAAATTCACCCTGAAATGCTGGTGAATTTCCACGAGGACTTTGCCAATTGATGTGGAAATATGGGGAAGTGAACTTCAAAAAGACTGGAGAAATTAGAAACTGAGAATGACTAAAATTGACAGATTCACCCATCGCCACTGTTATCACAACTACCAGGCCTTCCACTCACTGCTCTTGCCTCAGGGTGGGCAACTGAAAGGTGAGGCAAGCTGGCATTTCTCAAAGAGCCACATTTTCCACTGGAATCTCCAGCTGCTAACCCCTTATTTAAATGAGTAGAGTAGATCTTTTAGGCGTAGGCAAACTTGTTAGATTATAGACAATTGATTGCAATCCTGAGGTGTGTTCATGCACCAAACCTGATTGCACACCCAATCTTTTTCGTGCACAGCACCTTTTGATGCTGACTGTCAATCCTCTTTTATATTTATCGAGGCTTCAGCAAGGGTTGGAGCTGCTGTATGTATATAAAAAAAGCCTTGAGGAAGCTCTGAATAGAAACTATTTTTAAATTTTCTACTGGCTTTCAAAAGGAAAGAAAAGCATCATCTCCTGTCTTCAATTAACTCTGTTAATGATTCCCAGAGCCTTACAGTATGTGTGGTGGTATTTAATTAAATCAGAGGAGACATGATTTGAACAAGACTTTAGTTTCACTTTGAAAGTTATTAAATAAACTGATATGGTTTTGTTCCACTAAGGTTCCTGGGAGCATCCGGCTAAATTTTAATCATGAGCAGCTAGTCAAATAGTGGCCCTCCCAAAAAAAACCTGAGGATAATAACTAGATATTTAAAAAAGATGGTATGTAAGATCATATCTAGCAGCTTTAAACCCGGCACCCATCTGAACAGAGCGTACAACTTTTGCCCAACTAAATGAAGTTAATGATCATCTCACAGAGGCCCGTTTTGTGTGTTAGGTTGCAATCCCAAACATGTCTACTCAGAAGTAGATCCCATTGAATTCAGAGGGGCTTACTCCCAGAGAAGTGGGGTTGAGACTGAAGCCTTAGGTGCTTGCTGACATTCCATTGACAAAATAGTGGCTGGATATTGAGTGGGCAGGGCTGGTGATTCTAGAAGGTTCTGCAATGATCGTTCCACTGCCTAGTATTGTACAGTAGTTTCCATACTGTTTGTGCTTAAGGAACATTCTTCACCTTGAACAGGCAGCTGAGGGACTCTCCTTGCATGTGCTATGCAATCATGCACCACAGAAAATTTTGCATTCATTCTAGTCATAATATTGTGGCAGGTAGAGAGTAGCTAGCCTGTCTTTCTTTGTCTGACTTCTCCTATGGCATCTAGTCTGTTTCACCCTCGTGTACAAGGCAAGAGAGGGGGCTGGTTAACATTCTTTTTAATGTGTTTGTGGGAGGGGATAGAGGTGGGGAGTATTGGTTTGCATTGTCCCTGTTTTTGTTATGTATTTTGTGTTGTTCATCTGGAATTTCAAGTTGTGAGGTCTGTGGATACAAATTTAAACAACACAGTTTATTTCCACACACTTTAATTTTACCATTCATCTCCAAACCCAAGGTCTCCGCTGTTATGTTAAGGATATTTTAAGAAGGAGGGTTTCTGTTCTACCTGTTAAGGCAAAGTGACTATGTACAGTATAGTGCTTTTTTCTGGGGGGACGCAGGGGTATACATACCCCTAAACATTTTGTGAATCAAAGTTTGGCCTCATTGGGGAGCAGTATTTCAATATGAGTAGGAAAATGAGAGTACCCCTAAACATTTTTTTTAGAAAAAAAGCACTGACTACCTATATTCAAGTAGCAGAATCAGCAAACCTTATGAGTTTTGCAAAGGGTGCAAAACTGACTTGGCAATTCATTCCACTCCATGAAGAGTGGGCTTTGGTTTCGCCTGGTGAAATGCTCCTATTATTTTTAGATCTGCTCATTTTTTATCCTTTAATAACAATCATGCTATCAAAATGTCTTTATAGAAGCAACATGTTGTCAGAAACAAAGGACATTTCTCTTTCTCTGACAAAACTCTGACACCAGAATCCTTTCCCTTCTGTGTAAAATTGGTATATTTTTGGTGTGTGGGAACATCTTAAGAAAAACAGACAAATGTATCCACCCAAACAGACTGTGGTATTTATGCTGGAGCTCTCTGCGCAGATCTGTTTCATATGTACTTAGGTTGGCAGAGTTGATCCTGACCTGGTTAATGAGGCTGGAACGAGACGTTAGGGCAGATGCATGAAGGCTGTTGCCAAGAACAGCAGTCCTGTGTCTCATTCTTCTCTCCTTGGTAACATCGAGCAATGCAAAATTTATCAATTTCATTTTTATCCCTCCCAAGAAGGTCAGTGCAGTGCAAGGTTGGGCAAATATGTCAACCTGCCGCTATTTTACTTTCACTGGAGTGATGATGCGCCAGGCTATGGAGATGGGTGGAACTGCCGGTTTCAGTTTCTCTTTAATTCTCATTTTCCTAATCTTAACATTTGGCTCTCCTCATTTCCCCCTTCATTTGCAATTTATTATTACTATATTTTTAATTTATGCATTGACATTTATCAGCATTTTGGTGCAAATTTCTCCGAACATACACATTTTTGTATGCAGTCTTTCCTAATACGAACATTTATGCAAAGCATTTTCCCAGGATATAAGGCATTTTGGATGTTACTTTCACTATCATATGCATTTATCTGCACACTTTACTCTAGTACAGTGGTACCTCGGTTTTTGAACGGCTCTGTTGATGAATGTTTCAGTTTTTGAACGTCGTAAACCTGGAAGTAAATGCTCCGGTTTTTGAACAAGCCTCGGAAGTTGAACATGCCATACGGCTTCCGTATTGAGGTTTCCATTTTGAGGCTTCCATTTTGAGTTTTGGGTTTTAGAACGTTTTGGAACTCATACGGTCTTCCAGAACGGATTACGTTCCATAACCAAGGTACCACTGTATACCCATTTTTTATACATTACTTTGCTGGAGGACAACATTGCAAAATTTGTAGAAGGGTGAATTTTGAAGGATGGCAGTGTTTTGATTTATGTGTTGTGCCAGAAAAGATGAATCCAGTAAATTTGCCTTTGAACGCGAGCTGAATTGAATTTTCTCCCCATCGTCAACATAGTGTACACAATTCTCTTCCCCAATCAATTTTATCAACCCTGTTTCGTAAGCTAGGCTCAGAGAGAGCAGCTGGCCCAAGATCACCCACGGAGCTTCATTGCTGAACAGAGATTTGAACCCGACAACCTTGTCCATCCTTCCTTCCTCCTTTGAACTGTAACTTGCATGAGTCCCAGCCAGCATGTCCAAAGGTCAGGGGTCATGGGAGTTGTAGTCCAATAACCTATGGAGGGCAATAGATTGGAGAAAGCTGCTCTAGTCACTTTGATGTATGTGTTGTGATGTCTGCACACCCTGCAACAAGTGGTGGGCTGCATGCAGCAGTGTTGTGCATGCAGTGCAGTGGAATGTTGCACATTTTCAAACACAAGGCATTAGAGGGAGGAGAGTCAGAGAGTCGGGGCTGTTGTCTTCAAGACCACCATGTATCTGCCGCAGTGTCTGCTTCCAGTCTGAGGATGCAACTAGCCAAGAGCGATGGCATCATGACTGCCGTTTTGTTTATTATTTGTTTGCATGTTAATATGGCAAATTGCTTTTTTTCCTACAGTGCATTTAGTGTGAGTGTAAAATGCAAACTGAAGATAAAATTCCTATCAAAATAAAACTAAAGCGAAGCACGACATTAGACACGATCCAGCCAAGTCAAACACTTTTTAAGTCCCATTAATTTCGCTGACAGAGTTAAGCATTATTTTCAATTTCTCTCAGTGAGAAGCATTTGAACTTTAAAAGTGCTCAATTTGGACTGGATTGTTCCCATAATAGACAGCAGCAGCAAAAGCACTTAAAAAATATCCAGCTGCCAGAAGATTCAAAATGCCACAGCAGCTAAAAATAACCCAAGAAAGTTTTTTTTAAAAAATACCCAAAACCAAAACAGTACACAGGTCTGTTGGCAGGGAGCTTTGTCACATAGATGCCACTTGTAAAAATAAAAATAAAAAAACAAAGGCTTGCCAGTATGACCCAGCACTGTCTGTTTCCAGGTGAAGTCTATATCGAAGCACCAATTGCCTTGATTTGCTTTCACAAAAATTGCATGGAGGTCAAATTACTTCTCTCCCAATATTGTGCACTCTCAGCTGGAGTTTTCTTTCACTTTTCTTATTTCATAACATTTTTCTTCTTCTTCTTGAGTGGATTTATTGTGCAAGAGCTCTGCTTGGCTATTGCTTTTTTATTACAGGGCATCCACTTCCTTTGTGGGATATGAAGGTACATTCTTACTGCACAAAGGGAAATGTATTTGTGTTGAGAGTCGGTGTGCAGAGGTGGTTAAGAGTGTTGGGCCCAGGACCTTGAGGCTGCAGTTGAAATCCCCGCTCAGCCATCAAGTTCGCTGTGTGACCTTGGGCCAGCCACTATCCCTCATCCCTCAACCTAACCTACCCCACAGGGTTGCTGTGTGGGTAAAATGGAGAGGGTGGAGAACCATGTATCCCACCTTGAGCTCCTTGGAGGAAAGGTACGATAGAAATGTAGTAGTAAATAAACAAATGTTTACGCAAGCCACCTGGAGACCTTTCAGGTAACAAGTGACTAATCAGTTTAAAGAATAATAAAAATATACCTGCACCCAAACATGGGAGAGGTTTGTGCAAACTGTGGCAGTCTGGAAGCTCCCTGGAAAAAATATACAGTGGACGCTTGGGTTGTGAATGTGATCCGTGCCGGAGGCACGTTTGCAACCCGCAGCGCTGTGTCTGCGCACGCGAGGGTCGCAATTTGCCACTTCTGCGCATGTGCAAAGCGCGATTTAGTGCTTCGCATGCGCGAGCACCGAAACCTGGAAGTAACTCGTTCTGGTACTTCTGGGTTCGGTGCAGTGCGCAACCTGAAAATGCACAACCCAAAGTGTCTGTAACCTGAGGTATGACTATATTTCAAGGCAGATTCTGTCCCCATCCTGAAGATACTATTCATTTGCTTATTTTGAATACCTAAGGAAATCATCGAATCATAAGGCTGGAAGGGGCCCTGAGGATAATCTATTCCAACCCCCTGCCAGGCAGGAATATGCAGCTGCCCCATACAGGGATTGATCCTGCAACACTGGACATCATCAGCACCATGCAACCAACTGAGCTATCCAGGCTGCAACAAAGAAGCATTGTTATATCACTGTAGCCCTGAGAAGCTGTCAAAGATTAGAAAAGACCCTCAGAATAAAACCATGCTCAAACCTAATACAGGCGCAGAAATGACGCGGTATCCATATGGAACCAGCATTATGCAGGCACCTCTTCCTGCCCCTCCTCCTGCTGTTTCCTGGTGTCATAGACTGAGACGCCAAGCAGCTTGGGTCCTGCTCAACCATACATCTATAGTGTTGTGATGCCATTTCAAACAGTGATGGCTTCCCCAAAGAATTATGGGAGGCTGTGTTTTGTTAACGGTGCTGAGAGTTGTTAGGCGATCCCTATTCCCCTCCCAGAGCTACCTGGTGCCTGGGTTTTCTAATAGCGCCCATAACAAACTCGGCTTCCATCAGCCATAGCTAGCATGGCCAGGAATAATGAAGCCAAGTTACAGGGAAACCAGGCAGAGGGCCTTCTCGGTAGTGGCACCGGCCCTGTGGAACACCCTTCCACCAGATGTCAAAGACAACAACAACTACCAGACTTTTAGAAGACATTTGAAGGCAGCCCTGTTTAGGGAAGCTTTTAACGTTTGATGCATTACTGTATTTTAATATTTTCTTGAAAGTTGCCCAGGGGAAGCCCAGCCAGATGGGTGGGGTATAAATAATAAATTATTATTATTAGTTCCACAACATCTGGAGGGCCGCCGGTTCCCCATCCATTCCACCACATGGGATCTGGATGTGTAAGCTACAGTATTTCTTGAGGGATGCTTCAGGCTGCCGCTCATTGTAATAAGCTTTGATTTCACCCGACGGCTTCCACTTAATGATTTTAAAACCAGTATCTCTATGCTGTATTGATATAGCTCTGCTAAAGGAGTGTGGCTCTATAGGACATTGTTGGAAGCCTTCTAAATTAACTGGCCTCCAGACATGACAAGGAGATCATTGTTCTAGACTTTGTATAATGTACCCCACCACCAACGGTACAGCAGTAAAAACAGCTCAAGGAAACACTTGGATGGAAATAGCCTTCCTTTCTATCACAGATTTATAAAATATTATGTTCCTTTGTTGCTGGATTTTGCATCACTTTGTGGACTGCCGACATGGAAGTTGGTCCTAGGAAATGTGGTTTTCTAATCAAGTTTCAGTTTGCAGTGAGAGAGGGAGCCGATATGGTATCTTGCTACTCCGTTCTTATAAAGGAGAGCTGCCAGAAGGCAAAAAATATGGAAAACTCCATTTTCTGAACTCTCTAGTGGAATGCTGTTCTGATAGAACAGGGCTCCATTATGTTCTATGAGGCTATTATGTTTTGGAAGAAGGGAGAGTTAAAAAAAAATTATAATAACAGGTACATAGACTGTTCACGTGAAACCTATCTAGATATTTCTTCAGGTGTTTAACAACTGTTAATGTCCTAAACATTGTGTACCAGTAACTGAGCGAAAGCCTGTTCTTCGGATTAAATTCCACTTTGCCCTTCAGATTTTAGTTGTATTCAACATTTATAAGTCACTTTCCCAATAAAACCACCCAAAGCTGCATACAGGGAGTTAACACTATTCAGCAACAATCTTAAAATGGAGAATGTGAACCAATAAAAGCAGCAACCATAAGTAAAAACCTGGTAATCTGTTCCAAGGCAGTAAACAAAGCTCATGGGCTGTGATTTTTTTTACTTGATGGCTTCAACTTTACGTTTTCAAACAGTGACCAAGCTGCACTGATATATCTCCACTAAAGGAGATGCATCCATTTTTGACCTGGTAGTAGAAGGCAGGGAACAAGGAAGCCTATTTCCTTGCTGTGAGCTTCCACAGGGCAATCTTTTGACGGAATTGGGGCCAACACTAAAAAAGCCCTGTCCCATACTTTTGGCAGATTTTCCTTTATACACTGAAAGGACATGGAGCAGACCTCTTCTAGATACCCCAAGAGACTAGGGTGGTTGATTTGGAATACAAGCATGGAGATACTTATGTAGTCATCCTTTCCAGGACCCCCCCCCCCCAATCTAGCATAGACCCACAGGCTACTAACCTCTAGTGAAAACATTGCCCTCAACTGATCAGTCTTGTTGAGGAGGGAGAGAGCCAGTCTTTTGTGTTTCTGAGCTGTCTGTGGAACAAAGGGTTTCCCTTCCTCAGAGCCAGCATGGTAACTAAAGACTTATGAGGAATGGAGAGATCTGCCCCTGCTTCTATCAATCTGCTTATTTCCCTGCCAAGAATTCTCTGTTGTCTGTGCCTCTACTATCTGTGCCTTCTATGCATTGCAGGGGGTTGGACTAGATTGCTCTAGGGGTCCCTTCCAACCTTACTATTCTGCTTCTATACCAGGCAAGGCTGGTCAGTAGCGTGTACAGTGGTACCTCGGGTTACATACGCTTCAGGTTACAGACTCCGCTAACCCAGAAATAGTACCTCGGGTTAAGAACTTTGCTTCAGGATGAGAACAGAAATTGTGCCCTGGCGGCGCGGCGGCAGTGGGAGGCCCCATTAGCTAAAGTGGTGCTTCAGGTTAAGAACAGTTTCAGGTTAAGAACAGACCTCCAGAACGAATTAAGTACTTAACCCGAGGTACCACTGTAGTTCTATTTCCCTCCCTCCACAATGCAACTAGCAACAAGGTTTTTTGTGTGGGTTTTTTTTGCTGTTTCGCTGATCAGCTCTCCATAGCAATATTTCCTTAAAAAAAAAAGGGAAACTCTGGTGTTCTATTCAGAGATCTCCCATATAGCATGCAGTTTAGCTCACAAATTAAATGGGATTGAAATGGGATTGTAATTGCCACTGAACCTCAAATTGCTTCCAATTGCTTTGAATATGCAGGTGCTTTCCCTTGCTGCTGCTCCTGCTGCCTATTCCCTGTTTAATTAACCAGATAAGAATCTGCCGCTCCTTGCAATGCCCAGAATTAAAGGGCTAAAGGAAGCTCTCTTAAAAAAGAAAGCATTTGAATGGGACTCAATACAGAAGGCTGGGCTAGCAATGTATGTTATAAAGGCAGAGTTCCTGTGTATTCTGCAACAGCAACAAAAAGTTGTGGCAATCTTGACTTTCCCAGGTAGTGAAGAGTTAATATTATTATTTAAACAATGAGCAGATGTTAATGTCATTATGCTGGATTTTTAACAATAAACACATTTCTTTTTCCTGCACAGCGCCAATAGCTTTGTGAAGCCTTTGGCAGATAAGGCTGTTTTCTGAGAAGTGGTACATGGCTGGAGTTTGTGTGTTTGTTGGAGAAGCTGGCATCTCTGAAATAAGGCAGTTGTATTTGTATCTATTTTCCCCCTTCCATCTTCAGTGTAAAGTTCAACGGAGGATAAACACCATGTTTACCAGGAGGCGAAAATAACAAATTTTTCTTTAAAAACAACACGTTTATCTAGTAAGCTAGGATATTTGAGATTCCTGGCACTTTGCATCTTTTCCTCTCCAACAGACCCTGTGAAAGCATGTGGGGACTGAGTTCGTATTCAGACGTGAAATGTCGTTAAACACATGTACCGGAGTTCATTTGGAGAAATTGTTGAAGGAGAAATGGTGCTACAGATGTACAAATAAATGCCAATGAAAGCAAAAGTTTCCCTTTTACATCAGCCAACTTTCAGGTTTTAAAAATAAATTAAAGCCAGTGTGAAAATCTTGTCCTGATCCAGAGAAAGCGACTGGTGCTCAGATCCCCCTGTTTAGACTTTGAGTTGCACATGCAAAAAAAGGTGAGGCTTTTATGCTATTCCCTTTCCTGAATTCCTCCATGTAATACCAGGGTTATTGGCACAGTTCCCATCTCTGGAGTGAGGCTTCATATACAGTGCGAAACAGATGCTTGATGCTATCAGCTGCCCCTCACTGCTGAAGGTAAAGCCAGGAGATTAAATCTAGGCCCGCCCTCCCCTTTTGGAAGGTGATTGGTTCTGCCACCTTTGACGCTGCCAAACATTTGTTGGGTGGACATTCATGCTGCCTGCTAATACATGCAGAAAGAGTTCCCATTTCATTTTAAAAGAGGAAACACAACTTGCATGTGTATGAAATCAAGGCACAGTCTCTGCCGTATTTCCTGCTGTGGCCTGACATTATGTTGCATAACTACTATTGCAGATAATTTGCTGATTGTGCCGACTTTTAATGACACTGGTGGAACATACCCAACCCAATAGCTCCCTTAGAAAGGCAAAAGGGGCCATTCTCTCAAACAGGACAAGACTCTGAGTTCAAGAGAGCACATTGGCTGCAATTCCTGGAAGACCTGCTCTTCGCCTTGCAGTTCATTTCCCCCAGACCTGGGAGGGTGGGGCCTGGACTGACTCCAGCTACAAAAACTGAAGTTGATTAACAGATTTTGGGGCTGGGGTATTTAGTGGATTTTGTTGCTGGGCAGTTGTTGCTGTTTTTTTAAAATATATTTTAGATCTTATTATGATCTATGTAGAAATTATTCAGTTTGATTGTGTACTCTTTGATATTTCATTCTTTATGACTACTTTTGTTATGTTTGTAATTATGTGATTTTTGTTTCATGTTGTAAGCTGCCTTGAGCATGTTTTGAACTAGGGCAAGGCAGCAGACAAGTGAAATGATGTACATATGTAAGTTCTGTATGTCACCGTAAAGAACTATGTCAAGATCCCTTGGGGCAAAACTACATTTAAGTTGTAACTTAGCTCCTGGAAAATCCTCATTTCCATAAAGGATCAAACTGGACGTGCCTACAAAGAGATGCTCAGATGTGACCTTTTGGGCTTGTAAAATCAGTCTCACATGAGTGACGAGCTTTCAAATAATAATAATAATAATAATAATAATAATAATAATAATAATAATAATAATAAATAATTTATACCCCACCTATCTGGCTGGGTTTCCACAGCCACTCTGGGAGGCTTCCAACAAAGATTTAAAATGCATTAAAACATCGGTCATTAAAAGCTTCCCTAAACAGGGCTGCCTTCAGATGTCTTCTAAACGTCAGATAGTTGTTTATCTCTTTGACATCTGATGGGAGGGCGTTCTACAGGGCGGGTGCCACTACTGAGAAGGCCCTCTACCTGGTTCCCTGTAACCTCACACTCGCAGTGAGAAGGTCCTTGGCGTTGGATCTTAGTGTCCAGGCAGAACGATGGGGGTGGAGACACTCCTTCAGGTATACTGGGCCGAGGCCATTTATTCTAAATTCTTTTGGAGTCCAGATCAAAATCAGAGCTAGAAAGGTATTCCTGACACTTAGTGAAGGGGCATAGCAGGAGTAGAGAATCTTCTTTGCATACTGAAGGTGCCCCCAACATCTTCACGTAGGCTTGGGAATGTTCACTAAAACTGGGTGGGATTCAACTGAAATGCAGTGGTTCCCAATTAGCGAAATGCTGAACACCCCTGAACAGCCTGGTGCAAGGACTTAAGTTTGTGGAACGGGGCTTCCCCCCTCCTCTGCCTGCCCCTCACAGGCTCCCTTGCCCCCAAAGCCGGCTCTGTGGGGGGTGGGGAGAACCCAGAGGGTGGAGAAGGGAGCATTACTCTGTTTGGCAAAACAAAATGCTTGCCTTGACATAACTATCGCCTTGGTGCAACATAAGATTAGGCAAAATTGTGCGCAAAATATTAGCAGACATGTATTGGTGAATTTCCATGAGGATTATAAAAAAGAAGAAGAAAACCCCCCTGCAAACTGATACAGAAATGTGGAGACTGCAAAAGGAGAAACTGAAATTGACAGATTTGCTTATCCCTAATTCACAGTTTATGTTTGAGAGAGAGAGAGAGAGAGAGAGAATCAATCTATAACCATGCATAACTGAAAAGAGTATCTTACACATCTGGTGAAGTATTCTGTGTCCCACAAAAGCTCCTTTCACAAGAAAAAAAATTGTTTTTAAGATGCCACGGGCCTTGTGCTTCTGCGTGATTGCTGTTCAGACGGGCTTTTGACCTGAAGCCCTGCTGTTAACACACATGCTGGCTTACCTGGAATGCGGCTCCTGCTGCAAACAGGGCATTTGCAAGTAAACAAACACCTTTGCATTGTGTTTCACGTCCCAGCAGCTCAGTGCTCGCTGCAGGCAAACCCAAACCGAAGAAACCTCTATGCAGCAGACCGGTATCTGCTTACCGGTGACATCACAGCCGAGCAGCTGGGAGAAACCTGTAGGATCCTTTCCAGTGTTTGCAAAGGTCTGAGCTTTGCAAATGGGGCTCTATTAGAGAGAATGCAGTAAAGGTAGTGCGGGGGGGGGGGAGCTTGGGATCATGTGATCACAGTGCAGATGGGACTAAGTGGTTGGAGGATTCAGTCTAGAGAGTCAGTAGAACAGAGGGCACAACATATAATACACCAAAGGGTCGTTCCAGAGCAGTTAGCTGACAGGGGAGGGAGCGAAAGCAGCCAATATCTTCCCTGGCTGCCTGAAGGCAAGAGGAATATTTTTGCTCCCTCCTTCCACACCCTGCTCATTCCTTCAGCTGCTCCCTCCGAGGCTGTGAGCCTGCGAAGCACCATTCTCTAATCCCTGCATTCCAGGGATGATCAGCGGAGCCTTTTGCAGAAGAAACCTATCAGGTCTTTCCATGTGAGTTCCTGATTTTTCATGCTCCATGTGTGTGGGGGGGGGGGAGAGTTTCTAACTTTTCGGTTTGTGGGGTTTTCCTCGTGAAGTTGGAGAAAAATTGGCTCTGATGGTTCAAAGAAGCAGAATAGGTTGCAACATGTTGGGAGAGCTGTGAGCCAATGCTTTCAATTGTCTTATTCCGTCCCTGCCCCCCTCCACCCTCTTTGGCTGTAGTCAAATTTTGCTTTCTTTTTAAAAATGGCCACAACTCTGTATGCATTCAGAAAAGATCTAGCAATCAAATTTCAAATGAAAATTGGCTGCTTTGTTGTTATGGAAGTCGCTTTCGTCTATGTCTAATTTGGAGGCTGCTTAATCTCCAGGTAAATACTAGACACTGATTAACTCAAGGGGCATAGAAAGTGATGTGGTATCTGGTAGTATGATGTTGAGAGAGGAGTTGTATCATTGCACTGCATGTTTTAATTGCTGTGTTACACACCCACACCCACACCGTTAAAGTCTTGAGGACCGGCATTGTGTCCCAGTCTGCTATTGGCAAAGTGCTCTTTCGATTTTAGAAATTTGCAGAAATGTTATATGGGGGTATTAATCAGGGTACAGCGGACTCTAGCAATCAAATCAAAATGGGGGGGGGGTAGTTTAGAAAGCCTGTTTTCATGATGACAACAATGTAACTCACATGACTGCAGAGAGGTGAACATTGTATCCCTTAAACACTCAGAAATAATTAAACCCTCAAAGGATCCAAATGTGTCAGTTTTAGTTACAATGGTTATTTATTTATCATTTATAACAATATTTGTATACCGCTGTATCACAAAAATATATCACAGCGGCTTATGGCGGTTTGCATAAAACCAGACAATAAAATCACAAAAGTTAAAAACAAGTTTAAAGCAAAAAGAAACGAAAAACAAACAACATTAGGCCATTGTGGGAGATGTATTCTTAATTGCACACACAGGCCTGGTGGAATAGAAGAATTTTCAGCAGGCCTTTAAAAGTTGGCACAGAAAAGTGCCCACGGAATCTCTAGTGGCAGGGTGTTCCAGAGGACTGGGCCAATAACACTAAAAGCCCCATTTCTTAGTTTTTTAATTCACAGTGGATTTTATGGCATGAATCATAATATGAAAATCTGTAAAGGTAATTATACGATTTCCCCCCAAAAGGAGACTTGACAAGATTACATACACTGAATCTGGATAAATTGATGCATAGTGGTAGATATTTCTTCCAGCTGAATGAGATGAGTGGGAAACAACGACGGCACCATGTAGACAGTTAACCACAGGGGCTCATTTTTGTCTTGCTAAAGTCAGCTCAATTTGGCGTTTCCACATAATTCTGCGATTCTTCCAGCATATCTCCAACTGTCAGCTCAACCCTTCCCACTCATTCATCACTCAGCTTTGTCAGAAGGTGACACATGCTCATATCATGGCTGAGGGTCACCAGGCTGCCTGACTCAAAGCCTCCCAGTGTCTCTCCCCTGTTAAAGGCTCAGACAGGTATCTAGACAGTGACTTTGTTATCACACGGAAACTGGACTCGGGGAGCAGACAGAAAACGAAGTAAATATTAAACATTCCTTCGATACTTACATGTCCCACAACATTGCACCAACGAGCTTCACAAGTTACTCAACTTTTTGTGAATCACAGGTAATAAAAAACTTACTCAAGCGAGTCAGATTTGCAGCAGGACCTAGCAGACTCAATGGCTCCAAATCCCTGACAGATTGAGTGAATCCAACCAAATTCCTCGATTCTGGATACTTAGATTCATATCAAACAGAGCTGAAGTCAGCTGAAGCTGCTGTGTCAAGCAAAGGTTATGTATGCAACAGCTCAACTTGGTACTGCAACCTATAAAATGATAACCTGATATTAAATGCAAAAAAGCATATATGGCAGATTTGGCCTTTCTGTGTGAGAACTGAGCCCAAAATGGCCCCAGGAATGGGTTCTTTGGGAACTCTTTTTAGTATGTGACGGGACTTGCAGAAAATAAAAATACAAAATAACGTTGCAGGGTAGAGTGCTCTTGCTCAGCAGGCCGGCCAGCCAGCCAGCCAGCCAGCCATGCCTACTTTTGGGGTGTTCCATTCCATTTCTCATTCAAGATGGTTTTCCACTTTCCACCCAGCAGTCAGCCAGCATGATGTAGTCACTGGGCATGCTCAGACTTCAGTGGGGGTCTTGGCCCCCACCCCTTAGGGCTTTTGTACTACTGCAGATCTTGGGGTTCTCTCCCCAGCCTGCCGATACCCCCTTGTTATGCATGGATGGTGCCATCTAGGCTGCCTAATAATTGACCCTCTACATGCATTTGTTATTAAAATATGGAATAATATACAGCATTCATCTGGTGATTTTATGAGTGCTTTTAGAACCTCGCTTACATTGCATTTTCACAACAGTTCTGCATGGTGGGTCATTATTATTATTGTCCCTATAATTAGAGATGGAGGGCTGAAGATAAGCACAATAATTTTTTATTTTTTTTAAATATCTTTATTGTCATTGCCCCCTTCGGGGACAATGAAATTACTTGACTGCTCCATAAAAACACTAATTGAACAATACAGTATAATACGGCAAGGGAGATTAGATGACTTTCAAAGTCCGGGCTTCCCATTCAGGGCCGAGATCGCTCTGGAGAAGAAGCTGTTCTTAAGACGGCTCGTTCTTGTCTTCATCGTCCTGTATCCCCGTCCCGATGGCAGGAGCTCGAAGAGACAGTGACCAGGATGCGATGGATCTTTTACTATGTCCAGTGCCTTCCTATGGCACCTTGTGGCATAAATCTGCTCTAAGGTGGAGAGTGGGCAGCCAACAATGCTCTCTGCTGCCTTAACAACCCTGCACAACCCCTGGGTAGTACTTCTTGAATGTGCTGTAGTAGTTAGAGTTTTGCTCAGACTGGGGAGAACCAGGTGGATAAACTAGGAAGCTCACAGAGTGTCCTTGGGCCGCTCACTATCTCTCAGACCTGACCTATCTCACAGGGTTGTCATGAGGACAAAATGGAGGGGGTGGGAACAGGACTTGGTGCAGCAGCCTGAGTTCCTTCGAGGAAGGGAATAAGAAATGTAATGTTGCCTACTGAGCAGAGGCACCAATACACTGCATAGCCCTTACTGGGGAATAGCAGCAGGGCAGGGTTCACCCCCCCCCCATGCCCTGTTTGTGGGACTCCCACAGACGTCTGGTCGGCTGGTGTGGGAAAGAAGATTGGGGACAAAGTCAAAATTCGGGGATCCTGCGGGGATCTTCTTATGTCCTTTGAGAAAAGACAAGTTAGAGGCGACATGGCAGAAGTGTACAAAAAAGTATGGATGGGAAGTGGATAGAGAACCTCTTCCCTCCCCCTCTCATGATGTTAGAACTCGTGGCCATCGAATGAAGCAGAAGGTTGGAGGGCAGAAAGCACCCAGTTAAACTGTGGAACTCGCTGCCGCAGGAGGCAGGGATGGCCCTTGACTTGAATGGCCTTGAAAAACAATTGAATGGTTCCCAGGAGGATAAGGCTACTACCTATGATCTCCACGTTCTGCCACCGCTGTTGGAGGCACCATGCTTCTGATTAAGGGTTGCTGAGAACTGCAGAAGGGGAGGGTTGCTGTTGTGCTCAGGCCCTGTTCACAGGCTTCCTGTCCTCACAGCATCTGGTTGGTTGCAGTGAGGACAGGATGATGGAGTCGATGGGGCTTTGGCCTGATCCAGTAGCGCTGTCTCTAAGTTCTTAGAAATGTATTGAACGGGGGACTTCTGAGCCCTAAAACACAGCCACTTAACCATCATTTGCATCAACTCTCACTACATCATATTATTAGCAGTAGTATTTGTTAAATACTCCCCATTCTTCCCAAATGAGTTTACTGATAGCTATATCTCTACAAACAGAACAAGCTAGTTTGTCACCACTGCCTTTGTAGCCAGAGGGCTCTCAGCACAATGAATGAAAACTATTTCCATTCAGGTAGATATATTTGTGTATGTGCCGCTTTCCACTGGTCTCTCTAGAGGTTTATCTCTCTCCTGATTGAAAAAATAATATTTCCATACAGAAATATTTGGTTGTTTGTGTACGCGCTTTGCATTTGTGTGTTTGTGTGTTCCTAGTTTTCCACCACTGTGAAAAATATTTTCTCATTTTAAAGGTGTTGTTTCCCCTCACCTACTACCTAACTTTTTCCATGCCATTTTTGGATGTTTCCCCCCCCAATCCAATTGGCTCTCAAAAGAATGGAGTTTCATAGACTTAGACTTTGCCTACGTTCTCTTTTTTTTTAATAAAAGTTTTTATTAGTTTTCAATACAATATACATATGATACCATACCAAAGGTTTATCACAAATTATATATTATGGACTTCCTTCAGCTTATCTGCCAATCATCCGTAGTTAAATTTTAGTTACGCATTTATTTCATTTCCTACTATTCCTAGCAGAAGAGCTTCTGGTTTCTTTACAAATGTATATTTCAACATTTTCAGTTCGTTATATATCATCTCCCAGAAACCCTTCACCTTCTTACATTCCCACCACATATGGTAAAGACTTTGGCTACGTTCTCATTGGAGTTTCTTGTGTATTCAGGAGTAAGACATCCCCAAAAGTAAAAGTGAAGGTGTACCTGTGGTTTCTTTAATATATATATAAAATTGGCTTTTAAATGGGTTCCAAGTGTCTTTTCATCAAAATTTCTTTCACAGTAGTAATCAGTTCACTCATGAGAGTTCTACCTTCTTTGGAAGGAATGGAAGGATAGAAATTTGGCAAATGCACAAGGGTTTTACAATGCATTAAGGAAGGCAAAACCCACAGAGCAGGGAAAATTTCTTCCCGACTCCAAATACGGCAACCCTTACAAACCGTAGCAAAGCCCACAAAACATCCTGGAAGGAAAAGTTTAGGACACTAACATAAAGGCAATAACGAGCAGCGGGTGGATGATGCTCCCGGTCAAATGTTCTGCCGAGAGCAGAGCCAGCCCCATTATATAGGCTGGGAGTGGACCTGAATGAAGACTGCCGCACTCAGGTCCACTCCCCAAGCCCCACCCCCCAGGCCGCCACGGATTGGAGGATATTTCAAATCAGGTCTGGCGGGAACCTCTGATGCTCCGCAGTGGCCGGGGAGGAAGCAAATGGCTGCCGCGACAGGTCACAACCACCGCCCACCCTGAACTGGTAAGCGGCGATTTCTGTCATAATTGAATATTGATCCTTCTGGATACTTTGCTCGCATTTACTTTGGCTTTCAAAGAATCCTGGCTTAGTGTTGAATTGGTTTAAAGCAACCCCCAGTCAGCGTATAAGCAAGCTGACTTCAAGCTATGTGTAATGAATTTAATACAGTTTAGTCCATAAAATGAGAGGTGCAAGGTTCAAATTTGCCTAAGCACCAACTAAGAGTTTGCTTCCTTGGTAATCAGGCAAATGCACTCGATATGTGCTGAGAGGCACTCTGTATTTTACATGTTACAGGATGCAGAGCTGAGTCCTTGCTAAAATTATAAACAAGATTACTCTTTTTTAAAAAAGCAAAATCTCTTCTCTTTTTTTAATTGGTCACAAATTCTGATGCAGTTGTGCAAACCCAAGTGAACTCCCAGGCTTTTATTTCTTCCCTGTTCCTTTTAATTTCCGATGCGTGCTTTATTTTATTTTGCTTTTTATTGCTGATGTGCAGCGTATGTTCTCAAAGTAAACTTTAGGGCCCAGAGGTTGATAACCGAGATTGTCCTAATAAGGGCAAATAAAAAATGCACAGCTTTTATTGGCGAGGTCAAAGAAATGAGGCAGTGCATATATTAACTCCCTCTCTCACTGAGGAGGATATGGTGTGGTTTGGCCTGCGCGGCGGTGGTTTGGCTTAGCTGGTCACGAGTCAGTTTGTTCCACTGTTGAAATCCCTTGTAGAGTCGATGGTCACGACATTATAGCCTTCCTTCCTTCCCTCCCTCCCTCCCTCCATTATATTTTATGTATCTGCTCAATGAGTCACTCACCGGTGCAGTGAACAAAGCTGAAATACCTGGAGCCAGAAGATGCTGCCAGAAAAACTGTTGTCCCACTGTAAATTGGGGGCTCCTGCCAGAAAAAGTGTTGTCCCACTGTGAATTGGGGGCTCCTCCCCATTTATTGAGCATTCACCATGATTTGCTTGCACAAAGCTTACCTGGACTTTATTGAGGATGTGCGGGGAAGCTATATGACAATGCTAAGTCATCCTCTATCTGCCCTGATTTGCTTGTGTGATGCTTATAAAACACAGATCCATTATATCCTCACAAACAACCCTGTGAGGTAGGTTAGGCTGAGAGAGTGTGACCAGCCCACCCAAGGTGACCCAGTGAGATCCATGGTTGATTGAGGATTTGAACCAGGATCTCCCAGTCGTTCTTTCCAACCACAGCACCACACTGATAATGTGCCCCTTTTCACAGAAGTAGAAGTGTGTGCTGTGAAGGCCAGCACTATCACTATCAGTGCATAATGCTCTCCCCCATTCATTTTTTATGTGCAGAAAGTTACTTTTACACATCATTACTGAGTGGTGTGCAGATCCACATCTTCGGCTGAAGCAAAGCCTAGGTTTGTGCCTCAGTACAGCATCTTAAAAAGCAGAGACATCACCTTGCCAACGAAGGTCCGTATAGTTAAAGGTATGGTTTTCCCAGTAGTGATGTATGGAAGTGAGAGCTGGACCATCAAGAAGGCTGATCACCAAAGAATTGATGCTTTTGAATTCTGGTGCTGGAGGAGACTCTTGAGAGTCCCATGGACTGCAAGAAGATCAAACCTATCCATTCTGAAGGAAATCAGCCCTGAGTGCTCACAGGAAGGACAGATCCTGAAGCTGAGGCTCCAATACTTTGGCCACCTCATGAGAAGAGAAGACTCCCTAGAAAAGACCCTGATGTTGGGAAAGATTGAGGGCACAAGGAGAAGGGGGCGACAGAGGACGAGGTATTTGGACAGTGTTCTTGAAGCTACTAACATGAGTTTGACCAAACTGCGGGAGACCGTGGAAGACAGGAGTGCCTGGCGTGCTCTGGTCCATGGGGTCACGACTAAATGACTAAACAACAACAACAACTAGCACATCTTAACCATCATTCAAGTCCCTTTGCATCTTTCATTCCTCTATTTCTCCTTTTCCTCTGGAGTTTTGCGCACTGCTGAAATTCAGTGCCAGCTGGGATGCAAGCTGGGAGATAGTATTTTTTTTTATAAATACATAAGGGGTGTGCATAGGGGCCCTTCCATCTGTGCTTTTCAGAAGATCAGCCACTCTGCTTTTAAGGCAAGGTTGTGCCCCACCAGATATTGTTGTATTCCCATCAGCCCTGACCATGCTCTCTGAGACTGACGGGAGTTTGAAGCCTAACAGCATCAGGCTCCCGCTTCTGCAGCGGCGTAGCGTGGGTTGTCAGCACCCGGGGCAAGGCAAGTAATTTGCGCCCCCTAACCCGGGGCAAGGCAAGTAATTTGCGCCCCCTAACCCGGGGCAAGGCAAGTAATTTGCGCCCCCTAACCCGGGGCAAGGCAAGTAATTTGCGCCCCCTAACCCCTAACCTGCCGCCACTGCCAGCTTCTTCTTGCTGCTGCCTGGTCTGGTCTGGTGTGGTTCTCTCCCGCGCTCAGCGCTGCGCTGGGCGGCCACTGCACTGTCCCTCCCCCAGATAGTCCCTCGCTCTCTCTCCGCGCCGCACGCCTGGCACCCACCCCCTCCACAGTGGGCGGCGACCCAGCGGCTCGGATCAGATTCGCACAGCCAGCACTGCAGTGAGAGAGAGTGAGTGAGCCAGGTAGGGGCAGAGAGCTGCGAGTGCGAGTGCCCCCCCCAGATGTTGCGCCCGGTGCGGCCGGCCCCCCTGCACCCCCACGCTACGCCACTGCGCTTCTGTCTTTGAAAGGTAGGGCAAATCTGGTCCATGGCTCCTCTTCGCTGCTATTCTGCTGATGGCTGTCAACTGGACTTCTTCCGACCATCCTCCACCCCCTGCCCTTTCCCTCAGTGCTTCCTCCTGGAAAGGAGCTCGAATGTGAGGGAAAGTTTTCAGATGGGTGTCACGGCAGAAAGGGAATACAAAACATTAAAAATATATTCCGCTTATTTTTGGTGCTTTGAAAGTGCCCGTCAGTAGCACAGGAAGGAGGAGGAGGGTGCTTTAAGAGAGCCAAGTGGAACAAAACAGACGGCGAAGAATTTTCCCTGTCTGCTGCAGCACTTGCAGTGAAGAAACAATGCCACATTCTTTCAGTGCTATCTCCTTCTTTTCGCCGCTGTGATGGATCGGTGAGGATCTATGGAGCATGTTTAGTTGGCTTGGTTTCCCAGATCTGAAGACTCAACGGTTCTAGTTTTAAAAGCTGTTCTCTGAAACCATGAGAGCTAGAAACTTAGCAGGAGTGTAGATAAACGGATAGACAAATGTAACATGCTGTTTATGTATTTCTTCACCTTTTTAAAACTACCTGAATGGGGAAGAACTAGAGCCTTCCTTGTGGAAGCAGCAGATCTTCCACATGGTCAGGAAATGCTTCTGCCCTACCTGGAACCCAGAGTCAGGATTCTGATTTGGGCAGAGCTCATGCTCCCTTTAAGCCTGAACTGCAGGACCTGTTTGCCAGAGCTTGGAATAAAGGGATGCAACAATGTTTTCTTTGTTCCAAACGGCAAAGATCTTGCGTAGAGTTCTGCTTTGATCTTTCACCCGAGGTTCTGCAAAGCCTACTAAAGTGCAGCGTGTGTTCTTTCGACGCAGCGTGAGTCATTTGCAAGTGTGCTGCAAATTGTGCTGCAAAGCGCTCGTTAGCTTTAAATGGACCTGAGCTGTGCTGTGCAGTCTTCTGCACTGATTTAGCAGCTGGACTCAAAAACTTAACAGTTGATAGCATTGGTTAGAAAACTCCCGTGGAGTTAACAGTAACCAAAGGGAGAGAGAGAACATCAGATCAGAGTTCGTTGTGGGAGAATAGAAATCTGCCTTAGCAGCGAGAAATTCCCACCTGACAAGTCTATATACATAGCGGCCAAATAGGAAGAAGAAGAAGAAGAAGAAGAGTTTGGATTTGATATCCCGCCTTTCACTCCCCTTCAGGAGTCTCAAAGCGGCTAACAATCTCCTTTCCCTTCCTCCCCCACAACAAACACTCTGTGAGGTGAGTGGGGCTGAGAGACTCTCCCCAAATGTCGTTGCTACAGTTGGTCACTGCTGCCCACTTGTGTGTGGCCTAGAATAGGCAAATAACACAGTGCCCACTTGCTACATTTCTATATCATGTCCATGCCATCAATCTCTCCCAGAGCATTGATCATATTGCTGAGAAATGGGAGGCATGGGGGTGGATTTCGGGCACATTAGGGTCTGTGGCAAATTCTTCTGTGTGGTTTTCTCCCACGCATCTGCAGAAAACGAACCACATTTTGTTCTGCTTCTCAGTTTCGCGGAGGGTGTTTTAGAAATAATAAGAATAAGAATATGCTGTTCTTTGTTATTTATATAAAACTTTTCTTGCAAAGAATGAGAAAACAGGAATTACAGCTTCCCGCAGCGCATAGTTGAACTGTGGAATTTGCTTCCACAAGATATAGTCATGGCTCCCCAATTTGTGTCTTTAAATGGAGATTAAAGAAACACTAATGGAGGATAAGGCTTTTCAGCAACTATTTGCAATAAGGCCAATACACCAGCTCCAATATCAGAGGCAGCATGTCTCCTTGAATGCCTGTTGCTGGGGGTCATGAGCTGGAGAGAGGTATGATGCTCATCTCTTGCTTGTGGGCTTCTTGTGGGTGCCTGGTTGGCCACTCTGAGAACAGGATGCTGGGATAGATATGTTTGGTCTTACTTTCTTAAGGCCTTTCAGTCCAAAAACAGACTCAAGTGGGACGTTTTTTTTAAAAAAAATTATTTATTTATTTTCCCATTCTTTATTATCACACTTTCATCCAGGATTGTCGAATAACTTACAAAAACAAAAAAACCCATTCAGTCGAAAATCTAACAATAACATGCATCAAAATCCTCCTCCTATTAGTTATACATAACAATATAGACTTTTGTCCCTACTAATTTATCCTAATTTCCCCCTCCCTCCCTCCCCTTTACCCCTCCCCAAAAAACTTGTTATCTCTTCAGATCTTTAACCATGTACTCAGATTATTCATTCTAATTTGGATGCTTGAGTTGGCTCCCCCCCCCGTGCTATCCAATTCCTATAACTTGTCCATTTATTCAAAATCTTTTGACATTTGTTTCCCCATCATTACCTTTTCAAATATATCAGATAAGTGGGGCAACTGAGAAAGGAAACGGAAGCAAGGGGGTAAAGAGGAAAATAATATGTGATTGTTTCAGTTAGCACATTTTTGGGATGAGTTGTAGTTGGGCTTTAGGACTAGCAGGTTGTCCAAAAGATCTCACGGACGTATTTTGAGGATAAGTGTGAAGTCAAGGAAATGTTTTCATGGATGCATTCCTGAAGGCATTTCCAGGCCCAAAGAGCAGCAAGGGAGAAAGTGTGGAATCACCGGAGAGCTTTCTCCAACGCAGGGTTCTCAGAAGCTGTTGGACTACGAGCTCTGTAATGCAGCCAGCATGGCCAATGGCCAGGAATGATAGAACTGCAGTTGAGCTGCATGGAGAGATGCAAGGTTGGGGAGGTTGATGTTAAAGGAAGCAAGAGATCTTCAGGCGCCTCAAGGCGGTGAAGCTATAGGACAATGGTGGAGTTCTCATTCTACTTCCTAACATGCACAGAATGGTTGCTAAACATAAATTTAAGGTAAAGGTAAAGGGACCTCTGACCATTAGGTCCAGTTGTGGCCGACTCTGGGGTTGCGGCGCTCATCTGACTTTATTGGCCGAAGGAGCCGGCATACAGCTTCTGGGTCATGTGGCCAGCATGACTAAGCCGCTTCTGGCAAACCAGAGCAGCGCATGGAAACGCTGTTTACCTTCCCGCTGGAGTGGTACCTATTTATCTACTTGCACTCTGACGTGCTTTCGAACTGCTAGGTTGGCAGGAGCAGGGACCGAGCAACGGGAGCTCACCCCGTCACGGGGATTCGAACCGCTGACCTTCTGATCGGCAAGCCCTAGGCTCTGTGGTTTAACCCACAGTGCCCTGATAGCAAAAGAGAGCAAATCAGGAATGCACCAGGAAAGGAGAAAGAGGCTTGTGCGTGAACTCAAGGCAGACACTCGTATGACCCCCCCCATGGTTCCTTATTACAACATTTTCTTAGAACTTTGGTAAATGGCATCATCGCTGTCACTCATCGGGTGGCTCATTAGCGACATTTAGCAACCAACGCCTTGTAAGTCTAGCAGCAACCATAGCTAGGCAGTCACAGGAGCCAGTGTGGTGTAGTGGTTAAGAGCGGTAGTCACGTAATCTGGGAAACCGGGTTCGTGTCTCCGCTCCTCCACATGCAGCTGCTGGGTGACCTTGGGCCAGTCACACTTCTGTGAAGTCTCTCAGCCCCACTCACCTCACAGAGTGTTTGTTGTGGGGGAGGAAGGGAAAGGAGAATGTTAGCCGCTTTGAGACTCCTGAAGGGGAGTGAAAGGCGGGATATCAAATCCAAACTCTTCTTCTTCTTCTTCTTCCTTGTGTTATCTTTGGAACCATTTTTGGCCGCCTTGCACTGCTTTTTCACTTAACTAGAGGCAAAGATGAGCAGCAGATCAGCATGTGCGTAGGAACGTTTTGTGCAACTGAAGTCAAATTGGATGAAACCGCGGATTAAATGTAAGAGGTGACTGCCGGCGCCGAACTCAGCCCTTTTTCTGTAGCTCGTTCTTTGGCTCTCTGAAAAGCCTTTTTGGGGTAGTTGGGTTGTGAATCTAAAACAGAACATATCTATTTTAGATAGAATATATCTATTTATCCCCTGCCATGGTAAGCTACAGTTCCCCCCCCCTCTCTGAAGAATCTGACACTGGGGACGGCGTGCCTTTAAGTTAAAAGCCCTGAAATAATTGTGCCTGAGAACACCTGATACAGAGCCTTGGCTTTTGTTTGGCTCAGTGTAGCCAAATTGCCTACAGGCTTTTAGCCATAAAACATATCACTCATGCTGTGTGTAGGCCTGAAGCCTCTTAAGCATAATTACAGCAGAACTTTGCAGCGCCAGAAATGTTAAATATCTTGGCAGTGAACTTCTCTTTGTAAGAAGCTTACCCAGGGCCAGATCTACAGGAGGGCAACTAGGATTCTGAGGGTTAAGAAACCTGCTTTGTATCTTCATTTTTGTGAACTATTATTTTACACTTCTTCATATTTATACCCTGCTTTTCTTTAATTGTGGTACCCAAGATGGCGTAGATATGGTTCCCAGGTGGCCTTAACATCCAGGCACTGAGCTGACTCAGGCCTGCTGGTTTCAGCCAGATGGTGACCTAATGCCTTATCGTAGTCAGAAGAAATAGTTTCTTTGGGCACAGAAGCTGATTCAACCAGGAGCAGTTTGGGTTAAATCTGCCTTTTCAGAACCACAATAGTGACAGTGCTATATTGGTTTTGTCTACAAAGGCACTTCAATATTTTCAGTACCCTTGGACATACTATTTTCCTCATGCAGGGAAAGATGAGCTCCTTTGTATATGAGGGATAAAGACGGTCGTTTTTGTGTCATCGTATGTTTCCAAACTGTTTGATCATCCTTGGGCGCTGAGCGTAATCCAAATAACACAAATATTTCTGTTATTCTCAGAATATATTCAGAACTTTCAGAATTCCAGGACATTTTTACATGGCAATCTTCCCAGTTTATTGCTTATTCTTTATGTACCTCTTGATCATAAAACACTTCAAAGCCGTTTATAAAAAGTTGGAGCAAAGACATCAGTCTTAGCCATTTTATGATGTGGGAACAGGGATGGGCTGAAGGGAGGAAGTCAAATGGTTTTGAAGTTGGGGTGCGTGGAAAGGAGGTGGGACTCACAGCTATCCATGGAGGTGCAGGTCAATTCTGTGTCCAGGGCAACTGTCTACCAGCTCCATCTGGTACACAGGCTGAGACGCTACTTGCCTGCGTACCGTCTCACCATAGTGGTGCCTGCTCTGGTTATCTCCTGCTTGGACTACTGCAACACACTCTATGTGGGGCTACCTTTGAAGGTGACCCGGAAACTACAATTAATCCAGAATACGGCAGCTAGACTAGTGACTGGGAGCGGCTGCTAAGACCACATAACACTAAGTCTTGAAAGACCTACATTGGCTCCCAGTATGTTTCTGAGCACAATTCAAAGTGTTAGTGCTGACCTTTAAAGCCCTAAACAGCCTCGGCCCAGTATACCTGAAGGAGCATCTCCACCCCCATCGTTCAGCCCAGACACTGAGGTCCAGCACTGAGGGTCTTCTGGCAGTTCCCTCACTGTGAGAAGTGAGGTTACATGGAACCAGGCAGAGGGCCTTCTCAGTAGTGGCACCTGCCCTGTGGAACACCCTCCCATCAGATGTCAAAGGAATAAACAACTACCTGACTTTTAGAAGACATCTGAAGGCAGCCCTGTTTAGGGAAGTTTTTTAATGACTGATGTTTTAATGTATTTTTAATCTCCTGTTGGAAGCCGCCCAGAGTGGCTGGGGAAACCCAGCCAGATGGGCAAGATATAAGTAATAAATAATAATAATAATATGAGACCTTCCTTATTCATGGCTACAGTGGTATTGTGAGGTTGGTCAACAGTTTTATGTTTGCAAGCAGGGGTACTGAGGCTGAGAGGTGGTGACTCAGTGTCTCGCCTCATCACAAATGATAGTTTGGTTTCCATTGGTTAGAAGGGAAGTTCAGCAGCGTATTTTTTAATTGCACCAAAGTGCTTGGCAAAGGTATGCTGCAAATCCCCCACTTTGAAGAAAGATCCTTTCTGCTGTGCATGGTATCTATCCATCCAGCAAGTATATGGAGACGTTGGCGATGTAGGAATGTGGGGCATCTGATTCTTGTTAGCTCTGTTCTCCACATGCCACACAGCTCAGCACAGCACATCTTTGGGAAGCCAGGTCTCCCCTCCCTCCAAATCAGCACAGTTTATTTCAATTAATGTGAAATTTTACAGTCAGCTCTTGTTTGGTGTGGGTCTTTCTTTCACACGCATGGCTTTCTGGTTGCTAGCAATGGTTAGTCCACCAGCTGGAAAAGGGGGGAAGGAAACACTCCATGGATACGTATCATCTAGGAAACGCATGCAAAGCACTTCTCTGCTGGTTGGGAAGCCTGCTCTCTGGTAGAAAAGCCATCACAATGGGGACATTTCTCACCTCTCTTATTAGAATATGGATTTAGCTGTGCAATCTAAGTTGAGCACAACCTGCTAGAACATAGACTTGTGAAGAAGAGCCCTGGTGAATCAGGACCATCTAGTCCAGCGTTCTGGACCAGTGGCCAATCAGATGCCAATCAGAAGCCTGCAAGCAGGACCGTGGTGCAATGCACACAGGGGTGTTACATCCTAGTTTTCCCCCTCAAGGTGAAATGAGAAGTGCTGTCCCACTCTGTCTCCCTGCAGTGCCTCCTCCTTTGCTGGACCACTCACCTCCTCTGGCCCCACTGCACCGCCTCTGCCAGTGGTGGAGAAATGGCCCTGCCATAGGCACCGATTTTCTGCCAGATCTCATTTCTTGCGCTCCATAAGGTCTCCCGAGATCTGGCACCAGAATTTGGTGCTGCTTCTTTGACAGAAGTTGGGCGGCTGCTTCACCCTACTTCCTGGGTGGGCTGGCCCTGAATTAATACATTATGGAACAAACTCTGTTGACCGCATGTCATAGTCCTCTGTTTGAAGGGCTGTCTGGTCCAAGTCAGCTTAAAGATAAATAACTCTAAGAAGGAAGAGCAGGCAGTCCTTTGTAGCAGCACATCCACCCCGAGAGACTAAGCAGGCACACAGTCACCTGGTCACAATCTTCCCCACTGCGTGGAGATGAATTTCTTTTTGAATGAAAGTAATTGTTTCTGAATTTGCCTCTGTTCATATGAATTCACATTTGCCAATTTTATGCAAGTGTATATCTTTCTGTCATTTTGGGGGGCTTGGAGTGATTAACTTTCTCTTTTGGCAGTGTATGACGCCACCCTAGCATCAAAATTTATTCCATTCCAAGCAAGGTATATACTCCATAACTTCCATGTTTAGTTCCTTTTATTTTGCCAGTGTCTGTGATTTCCAGTTCTATATTATCCCACTCAGACAGCGATGGGACTTACAATACCTGGCCAAAGAGATATTTTGGTGCTGCCACTGTGTTTTATATGACTGTGCACAATACAGATAGGTAGCCGTGTTGGTCTGCCATAGTCAAAATAAAAAATTCCTTCCAGTAGCACCTTAAAGACCAACTAACTTAGTTGGTCTTTAAGGTGCTACTGGAAGGAATTTTTTATTGTGCACAATACAAACTAACATGGAGAACTGAATTGGAGATTGGGAAAATGAGAAATTGAGAGAAGCTGAAAATGGCAGATTTGCCATCCATAAAAAACAGAAGTGTGATATCCCACCTTTGGACATGTGCATCTTTTGGGTGGTCTGTGGCAAAGGTTAAAAAAGGCTGCCCTTCCAGAGCACTGAGTCTCAAACCCATCATAGATGCAGCAACCCAGCAAACCATTGTAGACTTCGCATATTGAGCACATTACTCGCTTTGGCTTTGGGATGCTTCCAGCAAAGCCCTTTTATCTTTTCGTAGGAGGCAAATTTAACATTGTTTCAGTAGCTGAAGGTTTTATTTTTGCTCTCTTTACAGGCTGCCTTGCCTGCAGTTCTTCCTGAGATATAAGCAGGAGGCAATTTATAGACTTGCTGCAGATGTGTTTTGTAGAATCAGCTTGCGTCTCATGCTGTGACGCAAACGATCAGTCTTTCTACCATTTTTTTTAAAAATAGGGGCTGCCTATAGATATTGATGGACTTTATCCAACAAAGTAGCCTATATGTCATGCAAAGGCCTACGGTCTCTAATACTGGAGAATCTATAAGGCACAAACCATCAAATTAGGTTGGTTTTGCTTTAAAATACAGAACGAGCTAATTTCTCCTTCATCGCTATTAGCCGCTCTGAATAGCAGGAGCTCTCCAGGCAGGGCCGGCCCACCTATTAGGCAACCTCCTCAGATGGTGGGATTGCCAGGGGCAGCAGATCCTGGTGTCAGATTTCTCCCCCTCTTGTTCCTGATGTAGATCTTCACTCACCCCCTTCTCCCCTGGTGGGCAAGGCCATGCTATTTTAGGCTCTGCATCAGGGGCCAAACTGGCTTGGGGCAAGGGTTTCTCCCAATTATGTTACCAGGCTTTAAAGTCAAGATGTTGCAGGTTGAATTTGGAACTTCCTGCATGCAATGCATGTGCTCTTCCATTGTGGTCTCATAGGGAGAATGTCTTCACATTATAATTCACGGTGTGCATCTGAACTCATGCAATTGGGGGCCCTTGAATATGGTCCATTCTAGCACCCAATACAGACTTCAATTCAGCCCTTAGTCTGTGATGCTGTGATTCCCCAGGAGACATTCTCCATTTCCTAGCTGCTTTGCCAGGCTTGAGCTTCTCCGAGCTATATGTTTGCCAAGATGTATTTTTAGATAGGAAGAGATGAATTAAATTTTAAGAATAGATTTGTAAACAATCCAGCTCTGCATCCAATTAATCCACCAAGCTGCATGTTTTCTCCTTCTCCCCCCCCCTCTTTTTTTTGCAATCTGGTTGGCGTATGTAATACTTGCGCGGGAAGTTCCTTGGAAACAAAACCTGCAACTTCTCCGTGCTGTACCTACCTTGGCAGTCTGGATTGAGACATTTGGGAGCTTCCCTAAGACAAAGAAATACTATAAAGTGTAATGGAGCTGATGAGAACAGACAGCTCAAAAGAGAGAACAAGCAGCGTCAAATCACAGAGCCTTGATGGGCAGTCAGAGCAAAAACCTACAGCTCCGAGTGGAAATAGCTGAAATGTCGAGAAATTTTGTCGCAAGTGGCCAAAACCATAATGCCTCTTGAGGGAGGAGATTGATAGCTGGTGGTGTATCCCATTTTATTTTTAGCAGGATGTAAATGCAGGTATTAAGGGCGGCTAAGAACTCCAACCACTTCCTTGGCCGGGTGTGTACATCACATTAGCAAGCTTAGCAAGAGAAAGGGCTCCTCTTTCCCAGTGAACCTTTTCTATGTGCACGTACTGCAATGACTTTGTCATTTAAGGTAGGACTATAACAACACAACAACTGCCTCACTGGAATAGTCTAAGGTCCTTCACGATGTGCAAACATTTTCTTATAGGTACTGGAACAAGCAGACAGAGATGTGAACTTACTCGATTCCCACTTCCTGAACCGATACATGAGCTACAGCTCTCCTTCAAAATCTACATTTCAGATTTGGTGACGGGAGTTCCACCCCCCCCAAAAAAAATCTCTCTGTGTGTGTAACATAACTAGCGTCGAAATGTTGAAGTCATGAAACAGAATATCTGGAGGCACTTCTGGAAGGAGAGAGGCATTACGGTAAAAGAAGGCATACCTGTCTTCTCAGTCCCTTGGCTGGAGGCAGTGGCGTAGTGTGGGGGGTGCAGGGGGGTCCGGCCGCACCGGGCGCAACATCTGGGGGTTAGGGTTAGGGGGCGCAAATCCACGGGTTAGGGGGCGCAAATTACTTGCCTTGCCCCAGGTGCTGACAACCCACGCTACGCCACTGGCTGGAGGTGATGACATCAAGGTGTGTGCAAGACGGAAAGCAAACCATAGGCTGGTAGATTTTAGACTGAATTGAGAAAGGGACCACCTCAGCGTACGTGGCTCGTCTTGCATACAGCTTATGCAAGACAAGTTGCCTGACCTATCTGGACCTATTTATCTGCTTGACAAGCCAGCAAGCCTTCAAAGGGCTTCACACACATTATCTCTGTGGTTCCTACAAAAGGCTCAAGCAGGGCTTTGGTTGATGAAACCAAGGGCCCGCCTAGTTCAGCATCCTGTTTCTCACAGTGGCTGTCCAGATGTCTCTGGGAAAACCCCAAAGCAGGACATGAAGTCCACAGGCTTCTCCTGCCGCTGCTCCCCAGGAACTGGCCTTCGGAGCTAAGCTGCTTCTGAACATGGAGATTCAGAGGCGAACGGCATGTTTATGCTTAATGCCTTGAATGCTGTTACATCCTCTGTTTTTCTGTAATTAATTACACGGGGGGCATGGCATGTGTGTCTGTGTGTGTCTGTGTCTATGTCCCCAGTATGCTAAGAAGGGAGGGGTTATTCCTTCCCCAGCCACAACCCCTCTCTGAAAATGCCCCCTCCCCCTGGTATGGCATATTAAAAATGACTATATAGAAAGGAGAGCCAAGCAGCCAGGCTGATGTAAAAACGAAAATGCAGTGGCAGAGGGCCTTTAGAGTTATTCCAGCTATGACTCTCTTAAGGCAAGGTTGGGGGTGAGATTTTCAGCCTCTCAGTGCTAGAGCCTCTGCTATGCATGCGGAAAGTGCATCTTCAGGCAGGACCGGGAAAGACCCCTTGTCTGAAATCCAGGAGAGCTGCTGGCCATCATTGTAGACAATATTGAGCTAGATCAAGTGTTTCCCAAACTTGGGTCTGCAGCTGCTTATGGACTACAATTCCTATCATCCCTGACCACTGGTCTTGCTAGCTAGGGATGATGGGAGTTGTAGTCCAAAAACAGCTGGAGACCCAAGTTTGGAAAACACTGAGCTAGATGGACCAGTGGATTTGACTCCATAGAAGGCAGCTTCCTGTGATCCCATCATCCCTGACCATGGGCTCGCTAACTGGGGCTGATGGGAGTTCAGCAACGTTCAGAGGCCCCCTGTGATCTACCCCTGGTTTAATGAAGCAGTGCACTTCCTGTTCCCGGTTGCACCATATATGGGAAATGCCCCGAGCAAAGAGCGAAAGAGAGAAGAGTGCTCTTATCTCACAACATTCTCCTTTCAGCTGAATATTTAATAAGGCATATCAGATGGTCAGGGGAGCAGAGAAGCCTATCATTATGGAGCTGTTTTCCCAGCGGTGACAAAATAGCTTGCAGCAAGCAGATGTTCAACCAGGGAAAAGGTTTGTTAAGAGACATGCTGCAGGTAGAGAGAACGTTATCTCAGTGTGGATTGTGCAAGTGGCATTCTGGAGAAGGGCATTGTTGATTTGACATCCTGGGTTGCTTAGAAAGGAGGCAGAAATGAATGTTTGCCCTGGCTGGGGAATATCTCACTTGCATGGAATGTGCATGCATTATGGAGCTTTGGTGGGTCCCAGCTTCACGGTGTTTGGTAACAAGTGTCTGCCCTTTGCAGTTTATGTGTTTATTAAGAGAAACACACATGTAGCATGTTCTGGATGTGGCAGGCACAGTTAGCCAGGCAAAGTATGAGGTGTCTGTGAGGACCAAATTAAGCATTACCTTTTATTGATTGACCTTTATTTTGTTTATCTCTTGCATTTCTTCACTAGACCTAAAACTAAGCGCATGGCTGGCAGCTGTACGCCTTGTTCATATCTTTCCTTCTGTAATATTGGGAGTGGATGAAATGCAAAATGCTGCGATGCCAGGACATCTAAGTTGAATTAAAACTCCCTTTTGGGGTTGGAGAACTGTTTTGTGAAATTCTGGGAAGCGTGACTAGTGCAGGACAGGTGTATTTTGGTTTGTGTGTTGTTTCAGGAAGGGCAGATTAGACAGGATTGTATTAATATGCAAACCCAACCCAATTCCTTCCCCATGGTATTCCTCTTCCTCTAGCCGGCAACATCACCTACCAGGGCCAGATTTAGGTTTGATGAGGCCCTAAGCTACTGAAGGTAATGGGGCCCTTTATGTGTCCAGCTGTCCTTTGTCAACAGCAAATTGTTGCTGTTTTTGTGTGTGTTGAATATATGCTATATGGAAATTTATGGACCCAATAGGTATCTAAAGCCATGTGCACATAACAAAATATGTATTTTATCAAAGTAATTGTTGAACATGCAACCAGTGCATGCAGAATGTAGGCACCCTATATATAGAAATGAGCAAACCAGTGATATTTTAGGGAGCAGGCTAGCAGACGGGGCCCATTACTTACATCATAGGAGCCTACATAACACAAAACACTGTTGCTCTATGTAGGTTTTATTGTATTTGGGGTTTTTTTCCCTTATATTTTGGAAATGTACATCCATTTTTTTCCTTTAATTTTTTTGGGTGGGCCCCAAGAGAGTAGGGCCCTAAGCTATAGTCTGTTTAGCTTATACATAAATCCATCACTGGGTGGGAAACTTTTATGCATGGCTTCCAGGGTCCTAAATTTTTAAGTAAAGCAGATTCCCTGCCGCAGATGTTCACCCAGAGTTGCTGCCTCATTGTTTTGAATGCCAGGAAAGGGCTCTGCTTTATCCCTTATTCGTACCAGATCCTTCTCATTTAGGGTCAAGGCTTTCTGCTTTGAACTCTTCCAACCGCAAGGGCTGCCCTGCTGACACATGCCTCCTCCCACTTTTTCTTCTTTTTATGGCAAGGTCTCACCAGCGAGATTAAAAGAAACAGTTGTGGTGGAACAAGGGGCAGGGGCAAACCAACCACAACAAAAGCTTGCGCCGTGCCAAAGCCAAGAAACGGAGCATGGGAGCATAGCTTCCACTCCAGCTCTGGCAAGCTAACGGCGACATTGGCTTTTAAGTTTCTTTTGGAACTCGTAAAGGCAGGGTGTGAAATGTCTGCTGATACAGCTTTTTCTCCCTTTCTCGCTCCTCCCCCTTCGTGTGTTTTCCTCCTCGTAAGGGCAGCTTTCAACATGACGACTCCACGTTCCCCCGTGAAAAAGGTGTTTTCCCACCAAGCTGTTGGAAAACAGCCACATGGGTTCATTTTGAAACTTACAAGGCCCTTGATGCTTCTCAACGCCTGAACATCCCTCCTGGAGCACCTCATGACCCAACACCTTTCACTTTTTCCCATAAAGCCTTTCACTTAACCCTTTGGTTCTCGCCTCCATCAGAAACCAAGGAATGTTAAAGGGACCCCTGACAGTTAAATCCAGTCTCAAATAACTCTAGGGTTATGGCGCTCATCTCACTTTACAGGCTGAGGGCCGAGTTTTTCCGGGTCATATGGCCAGCATGACTAAGCTGCTTCTGGCGCAACGGAACACTAACCCCAGAGCAGTGCACGGAAACGCCATTTACCTTCCCACCAGAGTGGTACCTATTTATCTACTTGCACTTTGATGTGCTTTTGAACTGCAAGGTTGGCAGGAGCAGGGACCGAGCAACGGGAGCTCACTCCATCGTGGGGATTCAAACTACCAACCTTTTGATCAGCAAGCCCAAGGCTCAGTGGTTTAGACCACAGCGCCATGTTAATTGCATGCAATTCCTGGCAATCACCTCTTGCTTCACCATCCTGTTCCCTTCCCTTCCCTTCCCTTCCCTTCCCTTCCCTTCCCTTCCCTTCCCTTCCCTCTTCTTGTAGACTTCCCACTCTGGCCAAATTTCAGTTTGTAGGCTTGCTGGGTACAGAGACCTGCCTTCTTTCTCTTCTTTTCTGTTTTGCTTCCTCCGCACATACGTTGGTGGTGTTGTACAATAGTAGAAACTCTGTAACCTTAGAAACAGTCTAACGTCAATGTGCCGCTGAATGAACAACAGCAAAGTGGTTTGCAGGCTCACAATCACTCCAGAGTGGATTGAACAAAGGCTCTGACCTCTCCCAAATGGTCTTTTGCAGGTTAGCCTACCAAAGAAATGATGATGATGAGGAAGAGGCTGCCAGAGAACGCCGCAGGCGGGCCCGGCAAGAAAGACTGCGGCAAAAGGAAGATGATGACTTCACAGGGCAAGTGATAGAGAAGCCTGAAGTCAATGCCCAAAACAAGTAAGACTCTACTCTATGACTCTGTTCTCGGCTTGCCTGACAAATCAGGGCAGAGAAGTGTCAAGTAATGTAATAGCTCCTGCTCAGGGGTGACATGTCCTGTTTCGCCACCTGAAGCAAAAGGTGAATGTGCCGCCTTCTGTTGCTGTGCCCCTGAGGCGGCTTCTTCACCCGGCCTAATAGGTGGGCCAGCTCTGTTTCTGCTGTTTAACCCAATGTTCTATATCAGGCACCCCCAAACTCGGCCCTCCAGATGTTTTGGGACTACAACTCTCATCATCCCTAGCTAACAGGACCAGTGGTCAGGGATGATGGGAGCTGTAGTCTCAAAATATCTGGAGGGCCGAGTTTGGGGAGGCCTGTTCTACATCATCTACTCCCCCAACTGAAAGAAGTGTTTAGTGTAATAGAGGCACCAGTAATCTGGAACACAAAGTGTATTTTTAAAAACAAACATTTGATTGAAAGTTTTAACATTGCCAACGCGGAAGAGAAGAGGGCTTCAAATTGAGCAGCCCTGGTAAGTGCAGTCAGCACAAGCATTCAAAGCAAAGATACAGTAAAAATTGCAAACATTGGGTTCGTGACTAGGAAGCGAACATACGTATGGTTTGCATAACTGCATTTGTAAATAGGCCCTCCACCCAAAAGGAAGCCTGGGTGAAAGGAAGAGGAGGAGGAGGCGTGAGATACTTGTTTACATAACTCACTAAGAGGGAACCAAACTTTGTCAAATTTATCACATCTGGCAACACTTCCCCTAACTGAAATCAAACAGACACCTACAGTTCTGATATTTAAGAACATAAGAAGAGGCTGCTGGATCAGGCCCGTGGCCCATCTAGTCCAGTGTCCAGCCAGAGACCTGTGGGAAATTCTGCAAGCAGGACCTGAGCTCAAGAGCATTGTTCTATCCTGCTCTTTCCAAAACCTGGTGTTCAGAAGCATTGCTGTGGGGGCAGAGCATAGCAGGCATGGCCAAACTTGGCCCTCCAGATGTTTTGGGACTACAATTCCCATCATCCCTGACCACTGGTCCTGTTAGCTAGGGATGATGGGAGTTGTAGTCCCAAAACATCTGGAGGGCCAAGTTTGGCCATGCCTGGCCTATAGTCATGAATGTCCCTCTCCTCCATGAATTTGCCTAATCCTCTTTCAAAGCCATCTAGTTTTGGTGGCCTCCTGTGGGATATAGAAGTACTTTCTTTTATCTGTCCCGAATCTTTCAACATTCAGCTTCATGGAATGTCCATGCATTCTAACATTTGTCACCCTGAGAACATTCTTGTCTCTCCAAATGTTTTTAGAGAATTCATTTGATTCAGTGTCGGTCATTTGCTCTGTACAGTAGTACCTTGGTTCGTGAACGGCTTAGTTGTCAAACAAATCGGCTCCCAAACGCTGCAAACCTGGAAGTGAGTGTCCTGGTTTGCGAACCTTTTTCGGAAGCTGAACGTCCGACGCGGCTTCCGCTTGAGTGCAGGAAGCTCCTGCAGCCAATCGGGAGCCACGCCTTGGTTTTTTAACAGTTTCGGGAGTCGAACGGACTCCCAGAACGGATTCAGTTTGCGAACCAAGGTACCACTGTATTTTATGATTTTTTACTTTGATGATATTTTACTGATTTCATTGTGCTCCTCTGTGAGTTGGTGGCTTATAAATATTATGATAAAGAAAATTAATGTAATAGTTGACGTAAACAAAAACACTTTGTTGTGGCTGAAGTCTCACAGAGTATCACAAATTTTGTGTCTTATGTAGCATTGAAGAAGAGACCAAAAGTACTATGACAACAGTTACCACCGTTACAAATAGTCAAGGGGATGGGGATGATGATTCCGTGTTCCTGGAGAGGCTGGCCAGGAGAGAGGAAAGGCGCCAGAAGCGTCTCCAAGAAGCCATGGAACGCCAGAAGGAGTTTGACCCGACAATTACTGACGAGAGCCTGTCACTCATAAGCAAAAAGGAGATGAACAATGTGGAAGAAAACGAGACCCCAGAGAAAGATGAAAAAGTGGACACCCATAGGAGACGCTATGAGGTAGAGGAAACTGAAACCATCACCAAATCGTACCAGAGGAACAACTTGAGACAGGACGAGGAAGACGAGAAGAAAGATGAGGAAGACAAGGAAGAGCCTCAAGACGAGAAGCCAAAGCAAAGAACCATAGAGGATAATCAGGTAGAAGTAACATTAGAAAAGGAAACAGTAGACAATGCAGAAGAAGCTGTGGTGGTAGAAATAAAACATTTTGAGGTAAACGCAGATGAGGGAAAAGTAGAAAACGGCACCGATGCCCTAGCAGTTGAGGAGGAAACAGGGAGTGGGGAGGTAATAAATATTACCGTAGCCTTAGATCAAAAGACAGAAGAAGAAGATGAAACAGAAGCAGAAAAGAAAAAATTAGAGGAGAAAGAAAGGCTTGAGAGAGAAGAAATGGAGAGGGCTAAAGCAGAGGCAGAAAGGAGGGCTGAGGAGGAGAGAGAGAGGCTCGAAGCAGAGAAAAGGGCAGCTGAGGAGAAAGAGAAGTTAGAGGCAGAGGAAAGGGAAAGGGAAAGGATCAAAGCAGAAGAAGAACGGAAAGCTGAGGAAGAGAGGAAGAGGATTGAGGCAGAGGAGAGAAGGGCTGCCCAGGAGAAAGAGAGGCGTGAAGCTGAGGAGAGGGAAAGGGCTAAGGCGGCCGAAGAGAAGAAAGCTGCTGAGGAAAGGGCAAAGGAACAGGCAAAGAGGGAGGCTGAGGAACGGGAGAGGGCGAAGAAGGCAGCAGAAGACAAGGCTAAGCTAGAAGAGGAAAGGGTGAAGGCAAAGCAAAAGGCTGAGGAGACCAAGGTAGATCAGGCAAAAGGGAGGAAGGGAGAAGAGAAGAAAATAGAAGACAAACAGGTAAAAGAGAAGAAAGTGCAAGAGGAAAAAGCCCCGGCAGCTTCCCTGAGAAAACAGGTACAGTAAACATTTTGCACTCAGCCAACTTACTACACTTGTGTTTCGTGGGAAATGTAATGCATTTTACCAAAACAAAACAAAACAAATGGCTGGATTGCGACTTGCTCACAGTCATCCCTCTGCACTTTGGACCACTAACTCTTGCAAAAAAAGGAAAAATCTTTATTATTATTATTATTTGTTCTTAAACTTATGGCTTCCAACTCTCGCTAACATAGTGCATGGTGGTGCATGTCTGTTTGTTCCCTTCTTGGCTCTCAGATCTTCCAGTGGGATTTTGTGCATGATCTGAAACCCTCACCGTCTCCCTTGCCTTCTCTTTCCACGGCTGCCAGTCAGCCAGGGGCAATAGCCGGGCGCATATGCAAGGTACAAAGGCACGGCATGGGCGGTCTGCGGACGAGCACCCAGCAAACATTTGTGGCGGGAGTGCCAGATAAGCACCCTTGAGTATTAGAGCCAAGCACAGACCGAGCTCTGCTGGGCTATGCGCAGACACGGGGCACTCCAGAACGGAGGGAAGAGAGCACGAGCGTGCAAGAGGGATGTGGAAGTCACTGTGCTACCACCCGGAGGGAGTTGTGTTGCACGGCGGCAGCAGCAGTGGCACGGAACCAGGGGGTATGTGAGCACAAGCTTGGTTGATGCCGTGGCAGATGGGGCAGGGTTTTCCATGGAAATTGATCTTTTCGTCTTGCGGAAACGTTGCAAAAGGGGGAAGAGAAAGAGGTTAAAGTGGAAGCTAAAAAGGAAAAGCCTCAAGATGACAAACTCCGGCCGGCCTTCAAAAAAGAAGAGGTAACTAACCTGTTGCTTGGAGGGGGAAGGGCGTGTGGGAAGCGGAACGGAGCCCCAGACATTCATAAAACAAGCTCGGAGGAGAGTCACTCAGCAAAAGTCAAAGCCATTTAATGCACCTTCCAAGTGTAGGAGCACCTTGACTCCAGAGCGCCGTATCATACTGGGGAAAAGGAAAGGAAGGTCGCAAGAAGATAACGGCCAATAGCAAGACGTGAGCTGAGTCAAAGCTTTGTGAAACTGGGCGTGTGGTAAAACAGGCACGAGGCTAGTTTAGCCTGCCCCAGCCTTAGCTTGCATCCAGGTGTATGACGAAAATATCGCATTCCCATTTTACCAAAGAACCAGCTTCAGTCAACCTCAGCCCACATCCCTGTACAGAGTGCAGGATGTGGTCATTGGTTCTGTATTTTTAGTAGGTTAAGGGAGCATCTGGTGTTGGGGTTCTGGACTGGCACCGACTAACCTTCAGTTTCTCAATTTCTCCCTCCATTTCCTCATAACTTCTCTTCCTGGAATTGGTAATTTATTCTGTTAATGATGGATACCCCAAGAAACCTTTAGCTCCTTAGTCTGAACTTAACTAATGATTTTCCATTTCATAATATAAAATATGCAGACTCCAGCTTCCTCCCCCATTGCATTGCATTTCTTCTGTAAACACAGGAGCTGGTGCCATTGTGTTTCACTGTATGGTAAGTAAAGAATATTGGGTCCTAGAGCATCATTCCCAAACTCAGAGTCTGGCTAACTTATGCAAGAACCATAATGTAGGTTTCGTTTAAGTGAATCTTTCCATTTCAGTTTCTCATTCCCCCCCCCCCAGTCTTTAGTCTAGTTTGCATTTATTTTTAAGTCCTCATAATTCTGAATTTATCCCAATAACCAATTTTTTGGTATTTAATTTTGCCTAACATACACATACTTGCAAACAATTTCCCACCAATCTATGCCTCTTTATACAATTTGCCTGAGCATATGCATTTTTGAACACATTACTTGAGTGGTGAACCACACTGCAAAATTCAGAGAAAGGATTGTTGTGTTTCGGTTCACCTGCGAATTGGGTAGATTTGACTTGAAATGTAAAGTAAATTGACTTTCTCCTCCATCCCTTTTCACTACCCATGGTCCCAGTTCCATGAGGATCAAACTGGCAAGTATCATCTGTTGCCTGACCCATAAAACAAAGGATTTACCTGTGTACTTTTAAAGCAAGCTGAGAAAAGGCTATATTTTGGTCAGTTCCTATCCTTAAATGCTAAACGAAGCGCTGTGTGTTGTTGGCAATTAAGTGATGAGCTTGACCATTCATCAGTTTCTCAGGAAAAAGCAAAATTGTGAAAACGGGAAGAGATTCCAATTCACAAGGGCAACCATCGTTCTGTATCCAGTTCAGTTTGCATCCTAGACACAGTTTGCTTCTCTAGACTACCTTAAAATTCTGGGTGTGCAGAGCTGGCCTGCAAACGTCGTACTGAAGCAAGCTTTCTCATGACATGATATTTGTGGTATTTCCTGCTTCCAATTTGGCTAGACATGCTGCATGAACCACATTTTATTTTCCTTTTCTTTATTTACAGAGTCTCCACCCCCCTTTTTTCTTTTTAAAATGCATTTATGTTTACAAGAAGATAAGCTCTTAGTCTAAATTGTGGTCGTAAAAGGCTCACAACTTTCTTTGGAGAATTTTGATCTTGAAATCCAGAGTCAGGATTTGGATTGTCCAAAAGAAGTATTCGAGAAATCCAGATTAAAATACCGCGCATTATATATTCCTTCTAAGTCAGCTGGTTGCCAGTCAACTGATTAAGGAGCTGTTGGTAAATTATCTACATTTTAACTGAAAATTCAGTAATCACAATTAAATGAGTTTGCAGGATATCAAAAACTTGTCTAGGTGTCTTTGGGGGCAGGAATATTAGAGGAAGTCTGAAACTGAAAGAGCGATGCTATATATACCTTCTCATAAGTAAGTGCCATTGAGTTCATTACTCCTGTAAAGTGTTATAGAATTGCAGCCTCAAACTTACAAAAGCTACCATGTGTTACTAGATTTTGGTTGGAGTTCTGCCCTCCATGATGGAATCTCAGTTTCTGGTGGGGATGGGAGCATTTCTGAAGTGGTTCACTCTGTTTCCTGGAAGGTTTATTCATTAATTATTTTTTATTTTTATTATATATTTTTAGGAGGGCTTTAGAGGATATTGCAGCCTGGTGGTGGTTGGTTAGTGGCATTAGTGAAGTGCTTCCAGCTTTTGTATTTATATTTTGGCTGGGTCCTTTTTCTCTTTAATTGATTTTTAAAAAATGTTATTGTATTTTTTATGTGCATCTTGAATATCAATATTGAGAGAAAGCTGGGAAAATATTCTACCCCACCCCCCAAATGATGCAACTGCTGTGATGCAACAGTTGAAACACCATGTTGTTGTATGTCTGGGTTTCCTTCCTACCCTGAAATTGGAATAAATGTGTAGCAGACCCATCTTGACATACCTCCCCCCTACAAATATATTTGGCAATCTCCAAAATTCCTTTCTCAAAGACTTTAGCATTTGTGCATGGTGAAGGTTGCTCGGTTGAGTCAAGGGAGAACATTTGCATTTTTGCTCACTGCCATTTCAGGTTCGCTTTGGCTGCTAGTTTAACTGATGTTCTTCCTGAGAATACAATTTCTCTTATGTGTCAGAAGAGAGGTTTTTTTTTTTTAATGCTGCACGGTTCCAGTGAGCATCCAGGCATGATGATTCAGTGTGCTGTAGGGTCAGGCTGTCAGCCGTGGACATAAATGATGCTAATCCCAAATGATGCTGCTTGGGGTGGGAAGGACTTTGCAAGGATGTTGCATCTGGCTGAGAATATCACAAGGCCAAGAATTGCACAGTGAAAGAGAAGAACTCCACTTGGCTTGGCTTTGGTATTGGAGCTCAACCTGAGCAGTAGAACCGCTTATATGCTTGTGCAAAGCATATGGGAAGGACTGCAGCTCAGGCTACCTGGTTTGCTTGAACAAAGTCTCAGGTTCATTCTCTGGCAACTCCAGGTAGGACAGGGAAGAGAGACCCCTGTCTGAAATCCAGGGAAGGCACTGGCAGTGAGCTAGATAGACCAGTTGTCTTGACTTGATGTAAAACAGCTTTCTGTGATCCTATAGGTGTGGTGGAGTCATGTCTGCACCTACATGAGTGAGCCTGAAGCCATTAAAACCCATAACCTGCGTATGGCACAGGGAACAGGAGTTAGTGGCTCACCTTGACAGGAGCAGGACATCCAAATTGTGGCATTGAGCACAGGTGGCTAACCCACAGAGCAAGAACCATCATCTTCCCTTGAGGCCCTTCTTTGTGTGGCTCTTCCACAAGAGGTCTGGAGGATGACAACACAAGAGCAGGCCTTTTCTGCGGTGGCTCCCCGTTTGTGGAATGCTCTCCCCAGCGAGGTTCACCTGGTGCCTTCATTACATATCTTTAGGTGCCAGGCAAAAACATTCCTCTCCTCCCATCCTATGACCTTTTTAAATGTGTTTGTGGGAGGTGGGGTTATTGGTTTGTTTTTGTTTTGGTTCATTAGGTATCTTATGTTCTCGTTTTGTATATATTTTTTTCTGTTGTGAACCGCCCTGGATGCAGGGTGGTATGCAAATTTAATAAATAATAAAATAAAAAGTGTTAGGTCGTGGGTTGACATAGCAGCCGGCACAGCGATTTCTTCAAGTAGCTCTTTATTATGGTAAGCTGGAATAAAACTGACTGCGAACAGCTCAGCCGGCCTGTATTTATAGGCAGCCGGCTGTCAACATTGTAACCACCACAGCCCAGAGTTCCCGCCTAAAATAACTGGCGCGGACCTGAGTGAAAACTATCTACAGACCTGAGTGAAAACTATATACAGTATCCCCCTGTTGGCCCAGGGTGAAACTACACTGCATAACACCCCTCCCCACCGAGATAAGGCGTTAGTTACAATCGTAATGGTTTCCTTATATACAGCACTACGCGTAATGGTTCAATTAGGCACAAAAGCATATCGGTTACATTTCCCATACTTAGACCAACAGTGATACCTGTCCAACAACATAGTCCTTTAAATGAGTTGGGCGCTTGGAAACTCTGCCAGACCGCCGGGGACTGGTAGCCAAGTCCGGAGGGCCACACAGTTCTCGCTGAGGCTGTGGTGCGACCCTAGGTGGCGTTGGAACCAACTCCCCTGGATCCGCTGCTGTGAGTGGAGCCTCCGCAAGTGGAGTGGTCTGAGTCTGTTCTGAAACGGCTTGGTTCGGCTCCACGCTGGCAGTTTGTGAGGGAGGCGTAGGTGGGGCCTCGCCATCTGTACGTGTCTCTTCTGGAGCCGCAAGCGCAGTTGGGGGCACCTCGGTAGTGTCCAAGTCCCCAACCCTGCGCCTAAGCTGGTCTATGTGCCGTCGCCACAAGCGTCCGTCTTCGAGTGCCACCTGGTACGAGCGAGGTCCAGTGACTCCCACTACCGTGGCTGGCACCCAAGGGATGTCCCCCACATAGTTCCTGGCAAAGACCTGGTTTCCTGGGACAAATGACCGTGGTGCGTTGGCACAGCCTGGGGGTTCAGCCACGGCAAAGTCTGGGTGTAGCCGGTCGAGCGGTGACCTGAGGCGGCGGCCCATAAGCAGTTCAGCAGGACTCCTCCCTGTGGCCGCATGAGGGGTGATGTGTTGCATGAACAAGTATTCGGCGACCCGCTCATGCCAGTCTCCCCGGTCCAGGCGCGCCAGTGCCTCTTTTGTCGAGCGCACCATTCTTTCCGCTTGCCCGTTGCTGGATGGGTGAAAGGGTGCCGTTAGGGCATGGCGGATGCCCAGTCCCAAAAGATACCGCTCAAACGTGCCTGACGTGAACTGCGGTCCGTTGTCAGAGACAAGGACATCAGGACACCCATGCGTTGCAAACAGGCCTCGCAGCACCCGGATGACAGCTTCGGTAGTGGTGGAGGGCATCAGGGCGACCTCCAGCCATTTGGAATAGGCGTCCACCACTACCATAAAGGTCCGGCCGTGAAAGGGGCCAGCCAGATCGATGTGCACCCTCGACCAGGGTGTCTTTGGCGTCTCCCAGGTGTGTCCCTTAGCTGCCGGTGGTGCCGGCCTCGACTCCTGGCACGCTTGACAGGCGGACACCCAGGCAGTGATGGCATCGTCCATATTAGGCCACCAGACGTAACACCGAGCCAACGCCTTCATTTTGACAATTCCCGGGTGGCCAACGTGCAGAGCCTCCAGGACGCGCTGACGGAGTCCCTGGGGAATCACGACGCGGTCTCCCCACAGCAGTCAGCCGCGATGAGCTGAGAGTTCATGTTGTCTGGTTGCGAAGGGCTGGAACTCCGATGCAAAGGGCCCTTGTGGCCACCCCCTCCACACCCAGTTGAGCACCCGGCTGATGGTGCGATCCTGGGCAGATGCGGAGGCCACAGTGGCAGCCGATACAGGCGCTGCCGGAAGATGAGGTCAAAAGTCCTGCCATAGAGGTATTCATGGAACCTCTTCACTCCAGCCACAAGTGCCAATGCCTCCTTGTCGAGCTGGCTGTAATTCCGTTCCGTCGGAGATAGTGTCCTGGAAAAGTAGGCGAGCGGTGCTTCTCTTCCATCTGGAAAACGGTGACTAAGGACAGCACCGATGCCAAAAGGTGAGGCGTCGCAGGCAAGGACCAGCGGCCTGGATTCACTGTACTGTACCAGCACACTGTCTGAAGAAAGGAGAGCCTTGACCGCGTTGAAGGCCGCCGTCTCCCGATGACCCCAGGCCCAAGGCGTCTTAGTGCTAAGGAGTCGGTGAAGAGGCTCAGCCACTGTGGCTTTGTGGGGCAGGAACATGTTATAAAAGTTCAGCAGCCCCAGGAATGCCTGCAACTCCGTTTTGTTCTTTGGAGTGGGGGCCTGCTGGATAGCGCGGATCTTGGATGTGGTTGGATGAAGACCGGAGGCATCGATAAGATAGCCCAGGAACTCTACCTGTGGAACGGCGATCTGGCACTTCTCCCTCTTTACCTTGAGCCCGGCCTCCTGGAACCTGGTCAGCACGGCACGGAGGCGCTCGAACAGCTGCTGGTGTGAGTCTGCAGACACCAAGACGTCATCAAAATATGGTACCACGCCCGGAAGCCCTTGCAGGAGACGCTCCATAAGGCTTTGGAAGATGCCAGGAGCCACACTCACCCCGAACTGCAACCGGCGGCAACGGAATGCCCCCCGGTGGGTGACGATCGTCTGGGCTTCAGCAGTGGCATCATCGACTGGCAGTTGTTGATAGGCTTGGGCAAGGTCCAGCTTAGCGAAGACCTTACCCTCACCCAGGGAATGCAGCAGGTGTTGGACAACAGGAACCGGATAAGCGTGCTGCTGAAGTGCCTTGTTGATCGTGCACTTGTAGTCAGCGCAGATTCTCACCGACCCATCTGGCTTGACAGGCGTGACGATGGGGGTTTCCCACTTTGCGTGGTCAACCGGCTCCAAAACTCCTTGGGCGATCAGTTTGTCCAGTTGTTCGTCCACCTTAGCCTTGAGAGCAAAGGGAACCCGGCGTGGCTTAAGCTTGATGGGGGCGACTTGTGGATCAAGGCTAAAGGAGATGGGCGTACCTGTATATTGGCCCAAGGTGCCGTCAAAAACCTCGGCAAAGTCATTGACCAGACCCTCAGTCTCTGCGTTAGAGATGCAGTTGATGCCGGTGACTTCCAGGCCGAGGGCATCAAACCAGTCTAGCCCTAGGAGGCTTGGCCGCTGACCTTCGACCACCACCAACCGGAGCAGGCCCGAAAAATCCTTGAAGGCGATCCGGAACCGGCCAACGCCTACCACGGGAATGTCGTTTCCCTGGTAGTCTCTCAGGTGTACGCGGTGAGAGTCGAGTTGCCTTTTGGACACTCTGGGTACCAGTCTTTTGATGGTGCTCCATGACACGATGGACAGGGCAGACCCGGTGTCGATCTCCATGTCACATGGAGCTCCTTCAATGAGCACCGTGACGTTCAGCTTGCGTCGCGTAGGCGAGTCGGTTTGGCCAATCGTGGTTCCAGACGGGCAGCGGCAGTTGGTGAGAGCGAAACAACTTTCCTTGGCAGACTGGAGTGAAGACTTGGACTTGCGAGTCGATGAAGGGGGGGTGTCAGACGGAGCCGATCGGCAGACCTTAGCGATGTGGCCCCTTCTGGAACACTTCCTACAGATGGCGTCTCTGAATCGACACTTGGCACGGGAATGGTTGCCTCCGCAGCCAGCACATTCCGGTTGGCCCTTGGACTTCTGTTGGAACTTCCTGCGCTCCCGCTTTGTCTGGTGCACGTCATCGTCTTCACTGGAGGATGCCTCCTCACTGCTGGCCTCTTCATGATGCACCGGAACTGGCTCCCTAGCAAGACGCGGGCTGCTGGACTTGCGGATCTCCTGGGCGGAGCGTTCAGCAGCTTCTGAGGCCACAGCCTCCTCAATGGCTTTCTGTAGCGTGAGGTCTGGCTTGGCTAGGAGACGCCGTTGCAGATGGATGTCCCGGACCCCGCAGACGATTCGATCCATCAGGGCATCGTCTAAGTCTCGGAACTCACAGTGCATTGCAGCCTGTCGCAGGGCGGTGGTGTAGTTGTTGATTGACTCCCCCTCTGCCTGGTTCCGGTGGTAGAACGCATGGCGGGCAGCAATCTTGGACGGCTTTGGTGCGTAGTGGTTGCGGAGCTTCTCTTGGATCGTGTCCCATGGTGTTGCCTGGACTGCTTCAGGCGCAACCAACGCTCGGGCCGTCTCAAACACCTCAGGCCCACAGAGGCTGAGGAATAGGCCCCGCTTCCGATCCTTTGATACTGCTGTCAGCTCGTTGGCTTGGAGGTAGCAGTCGAACCGAGCGAGGTAGGAGTCCCATGATTCAGAGGCTGGCGCAAACGGCGGTAGAGGCACAAGTGAAGCCATGATTCCGATGCCGGCGTGAAGGGCGATGGATGGAACACAGTGCTCTAGCCAGAACAGTCAGCTCTGAATTGGTTCTGCCCAGTGATTTCGCTCAGTGATTTCGCTCTGTGATTCAGCTCAGTGATTCAGCTCAGTTCAGAGGCTGGCCGCATCTGGCTGTGCTCTGATGTCCATCGATCCCACCTTCGTCGCCAGTGTTAAGTCGTGGGTTGACATAGCAGCCGGCACAGCGATTTCTTCAAGTAGCTCTTTATTATGGTAAGCTGGAATAAAACTGACTGCGAACAGCTCAGCCGGCCTGTATTTATAGGCAGCCGGCTGTCAACATTGTAACCACCACAGCCCAGAGTTCCCGCCTAAAATAACTGGCGCGGACCTGAGTGAAAACTATCTACAGACCTGAGTGAAAACTATATACAGTATCCCCCTGTTGGCCCAGCGTGAAACTACACTACATAACAAAAAGCAGGGACCAGTTATAGTTTCAAGGGGCGTGTGATGAAATGCCTCCCCAATTTCCCCATCCTTTTTGCACAGAGCAAAGTTGGGGCTGGCATTTCTGTAATTTTATTGACAGGTTGTAGCGTCATCATAAAGCCAGTTACAGTGGACTCTCAGGTTGCGAACGTGATCTGTGCGGGATGCACATTCACAACCCGCAGTGGTGTGTCTGCGCATGCGCAAAGCGCTATTTAGTGCTTCTGCGCATGTGCGACCGCCGAAACCCGGAAGTAACCCATTCCGGTACTTCCGGGTTTTGGCGGTCCGCAACCCCAAAAAACACAACCTGAAGCGTCTGTAACCCGAGGTATGACTGTTTAGTGAATTCAGTGCTTCCTCGGAGAATGCTAGGAGGGAAAAAAAATGTGGCAAACAGCAGCTGAGGCTGTGGAGTTGGTTATTATTGCTTCCACCAGAAGTATAAAATACATGGTGGTGCTGGTGGAAAAAGTTGAGTCAAGGTGCAGTTTTGTGAAGCCTTTTCTTTGTCCTGACCTGCTCTGGATTTTGCAGGGTTGGGGAGAACTTTCAACACTGCCTAAATGGACTTGTGCAGGAACAGGATTGTCCATGGCCAATAGTGGGGGGAAGGGGGTTGATCCTTCCTCCAGCTTGGTAGACTTGTGATGAATCCCTCTTGCTGAGCTCCCACCATCCCCAGCCAGCATGGCCAATGACCTGGGATGCTGAGATTTGTAGTTCGGCAGCATCTGGAGGGTCCTGGGTTCCCCGCACCTGTTGTAAGAGCCACTGCAAAACATGGATCAGGAAACTGTGGCCCTTGAAATGTTGTTGGATTATAACTCTCATCACCCCTGACCATTGGCTATGGCTGGATGGGGCTGACTGGAGCCCAGCAACATCTGGCAGACCACAAGTTCTCCTGCTGCAAAACATCTGCAGAAGATTAATGGCTCATCATCTGCTTGCTGAAAGCAGGAGAGGGATGCCTCTCCTCTGGGGTGCTGGGATGTAATTGGTTCATTTTCGCAATGTCGCCCTAGCAGATAAAAGACAGCAAGCTGATCAGGGACAAAGCACCCAAAGAAGAGGCTAAGCCCGGCTGGGATCGCAAGAAGGGATTTCCGGACTCGAAGCCACAGAACGGGGAGCGTTTCCAAGAACTCCCTGCCCACAAACTTAAGCATACGGAGAATGCTTTTAGGTAAGAGATACACTCATAAGGGGGCCATGTTTATACTTGGGCCTGGTGTTGCCTTTAATGGGTCTTGGCTGCAACAGGATGAACTGTGCCGTAGGAAAGACAAAAGCCATTTTTACATGGGAGGGGAGGCTTGAAAGGATTTCTCGCTAACCTGTTAATCTGCAATTTGTATATAAATCCTCTCTTGGCTAGCGTTCCCATTCTCGTTCCCCGTGACTTCTCTGCCCCATTGGCAACAAGTACAACAGTTAGGTCAATAGTGCAGTGAAATGGCTAGAAGTCTAGCCTCCTGCATGGCTTTAGCTGAGTCCTGGAAAGTTTAATCTTGCACAGTTTACTCTGTGAAGCACTGGGCAATTTGCACAGGGCAGAGACGTTGGCGTGGTGCTTCTGCCTGCAATGCTTATCCTTTAGGAAATTAAAAGGTAAGCGGTGAGTTGGCTATAAGAGCTGGAGTCTGCCAATGTGGTGAAGCGGTTCGAGTGTTAGATTAGGACCAGATAGGCCCATCCAGCTGTGAAGCTCATGGCATAATAATAATAATAATAATAATAATAATAATAATAATAATAATTTATTATTTATACCCCGCCCATCTGGCTGGGCTTCCCCAGCCACTCTGGGCGGCTTCCAACAAAATACTAAAATACAGTAATGCATCAAACATTAAAAGCTTCCCTAAACAGGGCTGCCTTCAGATGTCTTCTAAAAGTCTGTCTCTACCTCTTAGCCTAACCTCAGCCACGGGGTTGTTGTGAGGATAAAATGGGGGGGGGGGGAGTATATGTGCTATCTTGAAGGAAAGGTGGGGTGGAAGGTCTGTCCCTCACAATATAAACTGACTCTGTATTCATCATCTGAGTCCTTTGTTTGTGTGCCTCCTCCACAAGAGATATGGAAGGTGGCAAGGGGGCCTTTTCTGCAGTGGCTCCCCGTTTGTGCAATACTCGCCCCAGGGAGGTTTACTTGACACCTTCACTGTATATCTTTAGGTGCCAGGTGAAAACATTCCTTTCCGATCAGGCCTTTGGCCGATGAATATTCTACAGCCTTTCAAGTGTGTTTCTGTTCCAACTATTTATTTGTGCTTTTGATCTCGTGTTTTTACCTTGTGAACTGCCCCGAGATCGTCTGATGAAGGGTGGTATATAAATCAAGTAAAATTAAAAGTAAATAAATCAATCAATCAGGTTATAAACAATTAAACGTTGCAACAAATGCCCCAGATTTGGTGTAGGTTGACATTCACATGATCTGAATGTCGGCAGGGTTTTGCCTTGAGGGGGGATTTTGCTGGCCTCATTCTCTGCCCCCCCGACTAGCAGGAAAGTTCTCTAGAGAAACTTGCCTCGGGACTGGGACACTTCAGACAACAGGGTGAGAGAGCTCACTTTGACCACGTGAGAAACACAGCTCAAGAGCCAGCGGCAGAACCTCGTTTCTCTTACTCTTACGATCTGCCCAGATTCACCGCACGTTCTCAGATGCCTCTTGCGGCCCCATCTCAATGTGCCCCTCGGAAATCAACCCTGCTCTACTTACTGTGGAGGTTGGATTCACCAGCTGTTCTGTTTCAATCTCCCGCTCGTTTCCCCTGTGGCCCTTTCAGTAGATGAGATGCTATTGTAAACGCCACTCACAAGCCTCCATTTCTGTAAGCTGAAGCTATTTAGGGTTGTAAAGATGACCCCTGAAGCTGCATACGACTGCAAAGCTAAATCAATCATGTTTGAGCCATATAAAGATACAGTGTGAAGGGAAGTCCTGAGAGGCTCAAAGAATATTGATTGATTTACTGCATTTTGTTTCCCATGCTTTTGACACTTGCAATGTACACTATTTTTTTTAAAAAAAACAAGCAATAATAAAACAATACGTGTGTGCGTGTGTGTTAATGCATATATGCATTAAATGTATAAAGTACAGCAAACACACAAGTGCAATGAAACGGTTATATATTTTCTCCCCATCCCCGACAAACAAATACCCAAGGCAGCTTGCAAAAAATAAATAATTCAGAAACGTACTGAGAACAATTAAAAACATACATCGACTATACTAAAAGCAGCAAATCTAAGGAGGGCAGCATAAGCACAGCAGCAGAGGTAAAACAGGTAAGGATAAAAGGCCTGATAAAGAGAATTTTTGCCTGGTGTCATCAAAATAGGTGCTGCCTGCAAAAATCATTCCAAAGTCAAGGCTGCCACCACCGAAAAGGAATTTTCCTCAGTAGCCACATGCTTCAGAGAGGACCAAGGAAAATATCATGGATTCCCTGATGCTTAAGTGAGGACCAGTCTTCCCATTAAAACAGAACGAGCTGGTAGAATTCTGGATTCTACCAAATAATAATAATAATAATATAATTATAGTTGTTGTTTAGTCGTTTAGTTGTCTCCGACTCTTCGTGACCCCATGGACCAGAGCATGCCAGGCCCTCCTGTCTTCCACTGCCTCCCGCAGTTTGGTCAAACTCATGCTGGTAGCTTCGAGAACACTGTCCAACCATCTTGTCCTCTGGCGTCCCCTTCTCCTTGTGCCCTCCATCTTTCCCAGCATCAGGGTCTTTTCCAGGGAGTCTTCTCTTCTCATGAGGTGGCCAAAGTATTGGAGCCTCAGCTTCAGGACCTGTCCTTCCAGTGAGCACTCAGGGCTGATTTCCTTAAGAATGGATAGGCTTGATCTTCTTGCAGTCCATGGGACTCTCAAGAGTCTCCTCCAGCACCATAATTCAAAAGCATCAATTCTTCGGCAATCAGCCTTCTTTATGGTCCAGCTCTCACTTCCATACATATATAATAAATAATAATAATAGTAATATATTTATTTCCCGCACATCTGGCTGGGTTTCCCCAGCCACTCTGGGTGGCTCCCAACAGAATATTTATAATAATAATAAAAAGAATAAAACATCAAACACTAAAAACTTCCCTAAACAGGGAAGACATCCCTTCAGATGTCTTCCAAAAGTCAGATTGTCGTTTATTTCCTTGACATCTGATGGGAGGGCATTCCACAGGGCGGGCGCCACCACCGAGAAGACCCTTCTCCTGGTTCTCTGTAGCTTTACTTCTTGCAGTGAGGGAACCACCAGAAGGCCCTCGGAGCTGGAACTCAGTGTCCGGACTTCAGACTGCAAGTGGCAGGGTTTTATTTACAGTGCTCTCTCGTGTAAAAAGTGCATAGTATACTTTCATACTAGGGAGAGAGCTAGGCAAGAAACATTCTCCCTGATGTGCTGGTTTATTATATTGAGGGAGTAGTGTGGTGTAGTGGTTAAGAGCGGTAGTCACGTAATCTGGGAAACCGGGTTCGTGTCTCCGCTCCTCCACATGCAGCTGCTGGGTGACCTTGGGCTAGTCACACTTCTGTGAAGTCTCTCAGCCCCACTCACCTCACAGAGTGTTTGTTGTGGGGGAGGAAGGGAAAGGAGAATGTTAGCCGCTTTGAGACTCCTTAAAGGGAGTGAAAGGCGGGATATCAAATCCAAACTCTTCTTCTTCTTCTTTTAAAAATGTACAAGAGAATTGAAAGCTACGACACCCCATTCTGTGCTCTGAAGTGGTCCAGTTCAGGGTACAGCGGTCTCTGCCATCCATTTTGCATCATTTCTAGATTGAGCCTCACAGTGCCAGTCCCGACAAGCTACAGAATACTCTTCCTCACTGTCGCTTGCTTCTTTCTCTCCCAGCCGCCCAGGCCTCAAAACCACCCCAGATTCTGAAGAAGCCAAGCCAGTGTCCCACGTGGAGGCTGGCAAGCGGGTGGAGGAGCTGCGCCGTCGCCGAGGCGAAAACGAGAGCGAAGAGTTCGAGAAGATGAAACAGAAACAACAGGAGGCAGCCGTGGAGCTGGAGGAGCTGAAGAAGAAGCGCGAAGAGCGCCGGAAGATTCTGGAAGAGGAGGAGCAGAGGAAGAAGAAGGAGGAGGCAGAAAGAAAAACTCGGGAGGAGGTAATAGCTGCTTGATGTATATTCCAGGCTTCCTCAGCCTTGTTTTTGGCCTACAACTCCCATGATCCCTAGCTAGCAGGACCAGTGGTCAGGGATGCTGGGAATTGTAGTCTCAAAACGTCCGGAGGGCCGAGGTTGATAAAGCCTGATGTATTCAGAACATTGTTGTGGTTGATGGAGGAAACTGCCTCATATGGAGAGATTCCACTGGTGCATCTACATAAGTTTTGTCTACACTGATTGACAGGGAAAGGGTAGGCACTTTGACCCTCTGTGTGCATGGGTGTCTTTGTAGAGCAGTGGCATTGCACACTATATCCCGAGCATGGTGTGGGATGAACTGCCCAGCTTTCTGCCATAAGAACAGGATCATTGGTTTGGGTAAATATCTCAATTGGACCTAAGAATTGTGCCTAGCTTCTGGTTGTACATCTCTGAATTAGGTTGCTCTGTTCCTTTGGCAAAGATCCTTCTGGTGGTGTTGTGACTCAGACTTACTTTAATGGAAAAATCTGGTTTGGAATAAGCTCTTTAAACGGAGGGTAATTGCCTTTTAAAACTGAGCGTCTACCTCCTAAAACCCCATGGCTTTAACGAAAGACAGCAGCACATTCCAAAAAATGAGGCAACCAGTGACTAATATTGAAATACACTTTAAGGGAAATACTCCTCTCAAGAGATAATTGTATTGTACGAGGTGCTCTTTCAAAGCTTGCAATATTGTTGGTTCGTTTCATTACTTATTTCACCAAATTTGCACACCGCTCGGTTGTAAGCAACAGCAACAACTTCCTCAAAGCAGCTTACAAAATAATAAAACAATGAAATGAGTTCTTCTCTTCCTAAGTTATACTTGCAATCTATGGATTATCCTGCCTTTTTTACTGTTGTGCCACAGGACGGTCAGGAATTCTGTTCCCTTGCTACAGTTCTAGCTGGGCGTGGGGAAGATACAGAAATTTACCGCAGGGGTAGGAACGGATAGATCCCAATTGTTTGCTTTTAAATTGAAAAACTGCTCTGTGGAGAATCATGGAAGGGACCCCAAGGGTCATCTAGATGAACCCCCTGCAAGAACAGAGAAGGTGCTTTGTGATGTCACATTCTCCTAACCAATCAGTGCTCTGAACAGCCACTTCAGGCTGGGCCCACAGCCTCAGTCCTTGAGAGATGCTTGCCAGACTTAGATAATCCTCTGGTGTGATGTATCGGGGTTTGTCCTTAGGTCTTAATTTTTATTGTGTATGGGTGATTGCAACAATATTAAAGGAAGTGCAGTTTCCACTGTAGCCTGACTCCTGTCTTCATGGATGCCTGTATACACTAGCATAGAAATGCCACCTTTGGTTAAGTTCCCACCAATTTTTCTTCTAATTTCTTCATAACTGTAGCCTTGTTCACTTAACAGTACTAGTTTACATCACTTTTTGGGTGACCAGCCAACTCTTTGCGCCATTTCTTTAATTTTATTACGTTATACAGTGGTGCCTCGCAAGACGAAATTAATTCGTTCCGCAAGTCTCTTCGTCTTGCGAGTTTTTCGTCTTGCGGTGCACGGTTTCCCATAGGAATGCATTGAAAATCAATTAATGCGTTCCTAGGGAAACTGCCTTCAGACGAGGTCCGGGGACAGTCTGTCCCCGGACCTCTTCTGAAGGCTGGGGGGGGGACAAGGGCTTTTCTTCCCACCCCCAGCATTTTAAAAAACCCCGGGACAGCGGAGGACTTCTCCGCTGTCCGGGCGATCTTAAAATGCTGGCGGGCGGCATTTTAAAATCGCCCCGGGACAGCGGAGGACTTCTCCGCTGTCTGGGGTGATTTAAAAGCCCCTGGGATGGCAGGCAGGGGGGACAAAGACTTTCGCCCCCCGCCAGCCTTCAGAAGAGGTCCTGGACCTCTTCTGAAGGCGGGCGGGGGGTGAAAGTCTTTGCTCCCCCCCTGCCTTCAAAAGCCCTCCGGGACAGGCAGGCAGGGGGGAGCAAAGACTTTCGCCCCCCCCCCGCCTTCAGAAGGTGTTCCCTCCCCCCCGCCCGGCTTCGGAGCACCGTTCCGAAGCCGGGCGGCGGCGGGAGGAGGTGTCCTCGCCCCGCCGCCAGGCTTCGGAGGAGGTCCGAGGACAGTGGGGAAGACGCGCTGCGCTTCCCCGCTGTCCCTGAGATTTCCCTATGGGCTGTCGTCTTGCGAAGCAAGCCCATAGGGAAATTCGTTTTGCGAAGCGCCTCCAAAATGGAAAACCCTTTTGTCTAGTGGGTTTTCCGTCTTGCGAGGCGTTTGTCTTGCGAGGTACCACTGTACAAGCTAACTAAATGAAAGAACCAAAAAACAAAATAAACAAAGCAAAACAAAAACGCAACAAAAAACCCCAACCAACTTGATAGCAATCACACAACACACTGACAAATGTCCTCCTCTCAGCTCTGGTACATAACATCAGTAGCTGAATCCTACTCTGACCTGATTGGATCATTGCCAAAACAAGATGACACCTGATTGGCTCTCTAAACACTCATGCTCATTGGCTACATTCAAATGAAGGAAAGCGGCTGCATATCATCCTAAGCAAGTTGTGCTTCCTTTTTTCTGGTTATTTGGATATAACTTTTGATAGAATACTGATAACTGAACAAACTTTGTTGCATTACATTCTTCATTAAATTATCTTTCCATTGATATATAGATTTATGCTGTTACTTCATTGTATTGCGCCATACTCTAGCGGTGGCTTTGCTGAAGCAGCTGTGTTAACTGCTGTCCTGAATTCGTGTGTGTGTGAGAGAGAGAGAGACGTAAACATGAAAATGAGCTACAAGCTACTCATTCACTACATATTGTGAGTTTGGTAGGAAGAGAAGAGGCGGCTGAAGGAAGAAATTGAGAGGAGAAGGGCGGAAGCTGCCGAGAAACGCCAGAAGATGCCCGAGGAAGCCCAGAGCGAAGACAAGAAGCCGTTCAAATGTTTCACCCCAAAAGGTTCCTCTCTCAAGGTAAGGCTTCCTTGGGTCCATGTGAAGGGTTAACTGCAGGTCAAGGAGGAATTTCAGCTGGCTCCTAGTGTCCGTAATCCAGGTTTGATGAAATGTATCCCCTATTTCACTTGCGAAGTAGGTGTGGAAATAATGCCTTTTCCTCTTCCTTGGTTCTGCTGATAGCATCTAAAAATTCTGATTGCTATACAAAAATTCAAAGCAACAGTACAGGCCTTGCCTATTGGCTCACTCCAACATGACGGTGAGATCATGCTTAAAGCACTTTCAACACATTTAAAGCACATAGCTTCTTTCTGCCACATCCTGGGCAGAAGGAAGTTTTCTCTTCACAGGCCTATATGATCGCCAGCACCTTTAACAAGCTACAGTTCCCGCAATTCTTTGAAGGAAGCAAGATGCTTTAAATGTTTGCTGAATGTGCTTTGAAAACAGGTGCACCGACTCCTGAAGGCAGAGGGGTCTTCGGCCCCCTCAAGATCTGCTGGCAGGGTGCCAAGCCCCCTTGATGTTGAGGGGGCCGAGGAGGCCGAGCCATGCGCTCTCCAAACCCCCTCTTGGGCGCAAGACACCGCCTCTCTTTAAAGGTATGGTTTGGCTGCATCCCGCCTCCCTTATTTAGTTTTTGGAGGGAGTGTCCAGGCCACATTCAAATAAACACTTTTGCTTTATAACTCTGCAAAGTCTTTACTGCTCACGGTTCTGTCTTGAGCTCGACCCTCCGGGAATAAGGTTACCAACTTTTGTGTGTGTGTGTGTTTTGGTGCTCTGTGCTTTGTGACCAAAAAGATACGACGTATTCTCCCACCACCATCAACAGCAGCAGCACGTGGGGCGTTATGTACTAAGCTTGGATCCTAGAACAATAGGCAGGTAGGATCCTAGAATGCAACAACTGATTGGCTTGCAGGAGAAGACCAATCAGGCTCTAGGAGGGAAGCAGAATCAGCCAATCAGACAGGACCTATTTTGTAAATAATGTATATAAAGCCAGAGGTTTTTTTGGGAGGGGGATTCATTCACTGTTTTACGAGCTGCAATAAAGAGCATGAAATCACTACGCGACTCCGACTATATTTCATGGATGTAGCAATGTGAAGAAGAAAAGCTTTGCTTGCCGAATTTGCTATCCTGTTGAAGAGTTTGGATTTGATATCCCGCTTTATCACTACCCGAAGGAGTCTCAAAGCGGCCAACGTTCTCCTTTCCATTCCTCCCCCACAACAAACACTCTGTGAGGTGAGTGGGGCTGAGAGACTTCAAAGAAATGTGACTAGCCCAAGGTCACCCAGCAGCTGCATGTGGAGGAGCGGAGACGCGAACCCGGTTCCCCAGATTACGAGTCTACCGCTCTTAAACACTATACCACACTAGCTCTCAGGTCAGTTACAGGTCAGCCGCTCGTGGCAATGCCACCTACAAGGCCTCATCAGACAATCGTAAGAGATCATAGCTCAGTGGCAAAGCACGTGCTTTTCATGCAGAAGGTCTCAGTCCCTGCTATCTCCAGTTTCTGAAGCTTAGAAGCAGCAGTGGACAGCAGGGTTGGGCTATGCCACTCACCCGACCTTACGCCAGCTGAGTTGCTGCTGCATACTAGGATGGGAGAGGGCAAGGTTGGGGCTGTGCAAAAGGGCCAGCAGAGCCAAACCAGTGCTCCTGCTGGCACGTTTGCACTGCACCTACTGCATGCCTGCCTCGCCCTTCATCCCAGTACGCAGCAGCCACTCTGCCAGAAGGCGGTCAGGGGCGTGATGCTCCATGTCATCTGCTACTGCTTTAGAGGATCTGATAGCAGATGTTCGGTGGGATTCTGTGTGCCAGACTCTGCAGAGCTGTTTTAATTGAAACGGAAAATGCTCATCTAGATGGGCTCTCATAAGTACTGTTTGTAGATTCCGACAAATTTGGAAAGGAGATATCGCCCTTCCTTGACCGGTTCTCTTCATTCCCAGCTTAATCCACATCTGGAGTTGACTTTGGGCTTCCTCAAAAAAATAAAAATAAAAAATAGGAAGCTGCAGAGTAGCTTTTACTGTTACTGTTGTTCTTTTTCATTGCTGATGCTTCCCAGAGGAAGATTCTTATGTGCTGCCTTGTGAAACCTGGCATGTGTGTGTTGCTTGCACTCAAAACAGAAATCTGTCTCTGCTGCACAGAACCATTAACAGCAACAAGAGTTTTGCCGCTGATATTAAAAGGACAGTGCATTAAACCCTATAGTTTTAAATTGAACAGGATGTAAAATTCAGACTGAGAGAGAAAGAAACAGGCTGGGTTTGGAATTCGGATTTAGAGAGATCATAACACCTTCTGCTTTTGATGTCTTGTTTTACAGATTGCTGCTTGTTTTTACAGATCTCTCCTGCTTTCTGTCTTGTTTTACAGATCTATTTTGTAATTCTGTTTACCGTATGTGCCCATAACATTTCTAAGTCGTGAGCATGCTGGTGTTGTGCAGTGACATCTGTTTTCTTGTGAATAATCTTGTGCTCAGCTTGATCAACTCCTTCAAATACATTTTCTTTCTCCCATTTTTTATAGGCCAGGGGCAGTCAATGTAGTTCCCTCCAGAGGTTGTCAGACTCCCAACTCCCATCAGCCCCACCCAACATGGTCCATGTTTTTTTTTTTGGGGGGGGGGAGGTCAGGGGTTCTAGTCCAGCAACATCTGGAGGGCACCAGGTTGGTGACCCCAGTGTGCAAACCTGCAAATTACAAAGCAGATTTTAATTTGTTTGTTTGCTCATCCCATTTATCAGCCAACCATTAAAAAACTACAAGCAACAATAAACACAATACAAACCACAAAAGGCAAACAGCATAAAACTCCAACAGCAGGTAGAGATGCAAACCAATTTAAAAAGTTATGTAAAAAACACAGCATCACAATAATCCTGGGCAGATAAAACAGTGTTTCCTTGAAGCCAAAAACTTGGGGTGCTGCAACTAAAAAGGCCCTCTCATGAGTTACTGATACCCATCATACTTCTTAAAGCAAGAGCCCCGGAGGAAAACCTTAGCAGTCATGCAGGTTCGTGTGGACAGAAGCCTTACAATCTCTTGACTAAAATTTTTAGTGTGCCCAACATGGGGCTCAAACTCACAACCCTGAGATTAAGAGTCTCATGCTCTACCAACTGAGCTATTGCTAAAACATAACCTACTGTACAAAGATAGAGATTCAAACCTGCTGCTCTGTCCATACTTGGCTCTGCTTCCTCCACCTGCATGTGGCCCCCAGAAAGTTCCTCACTAGGAAATGCGGCCCTCGGGGAGGAAAAGGGCTCCCATGCCGTGCTTGACCTGTGACCTTCCATGTGCTGCTGACCTACAACTCCCAGCAGCTTCAGCCAGCATAGCCAGTGATTTGCAACAGCGGGAGTTGTCGTTCAGCTACATCTGGAGATGGATCACAGGTTATCCACCTCTGGAGTAGAGATTTAATCCATTGGCTTCCAGTCCATTTTACTTTTGCATGTATTCACTCACAAGTCTGTTCTGTCTTGTTTCCGCCTTAAGCTATGATTATTATTTTTAAAAGCACGAAAGCGTGCATTTAGCTGATTATTTTAAATGCATTTTCTCTCAGAAAGTGTTTTCTCTCAAATTGCACATTTAAAACCTTGGTGTGTATGCGTGTTTGTGGCAAAATATGGGACATCCAGAGAGTAAAGGAATCGGATGAATTGCTAAATTCCAATCTGCAAATTAATCTGGGATGTGCAGTCAGGTCCGTCCATGCTGGAATTATTGAATTCCTCAAGGATCCCTATAAACTGGGTGGTCTGACAGAAAAGCATACTGCCATGTTTATCATTCTCCAAGCAGGTATCTCTTAGTGGTTCTCAGTTAAAGAAAAACATGAATATATAGGCGCAGAGGAGGGCAAATAATACCAGCCAGACAAGAAGAGCAAAATGGCTGGCCATTTCAGATGTGATCGATTTCCTCACAAGGAAGTTCCCATAGAGATATAGATGTAGATACAAAAAGCACTGAGAGTGTGCAAATTATGGTTACGTTCTGATTGCATATTTCTCTGCATTCAGCCATGGCTTTCTAGCGCATACATGTGGATTAAAACAAGTAACTATATGTGGTTGCTACTCATGTGGCTTGTATATTTTCTCCACTATGTTGAAATACTATTATCCTTGTTGGAAATACATGATTTTTGAAACAACCCTGAGAAGGCTTGAAAGAGGGAGAGAATTGAGGGATTTGTAGGGGAACTGTATCCTTCTCTCTGTGTTATGTTGCCATCTTGTGGCGGTGAAAAGCACACTGCGTTTGAGGCCATCTGCAACCCAAAACTTCCAATCTGAGCAACAGTTAAGGTGCTCAATTCTGCAGTAAGACAAGGGATGTGGGTGGTGCTGTGGGTTAAGCCACAGAGCCTAGGACTTGCTGATCAGAAGGTCGGAGGTTTGAATCCCCGCGATGGGGTGAGCTCCTGTTGCTTGGTCCCTGCTCCTGCCAACCTAGCAGTTCGAAAGCACGTCAAAGTGCAAGTAGATAAATAGGTACCACTCCGGCGGGAAGATAAACGGCGTTTCCATGTGCTGCTCTGGTTCGCCAGAAGCAGCTTAGTCATGCTGGCCACATGACCCGGAAGCTGTACGCCGGTTCCCTCAGCCAACAAAGCGAGATGAGCGCCGCAACCCCAGAATTGGTCACGACTGGACCTAATGGTCAGGGGTCCCTTGACCTTTATATCCTTCTCTCTGTGTTACGTTGCCATCTTGTGGCGGTGAAAAGCACTGCGTTTGTGGCCATCTGCAACCCCAAACTTCCATCTGAGCAACAGTTCAGGTGCTCCGATTCTGCAGTCAGACATTATCATGCAAGTGAATTACCCGGCATGCAATTACTCCTTGCACGTAGATTCCAGATACAGTATCTCCTTTTAAATGTGCTTGTGGGAGGGAGTTACTGGGTTTGTTTGGGTTTGTTTTATTGCATATTTTAATTGTCCCTTCCAGCTCTACAAGTATATGATTCTAAGAGACTCCCATGCTTTCGGAACTGCAGAATCCACAGGAGGCCCTAACTAGCCATGAGTTCCTTCCCCTCCATGGTCACCTCATCTTGTTGCGGTGGTGTTGTGTGTTGTGCTACTGTTTTGTTTAGTGCATCTTTGCTGATCACTCAGCTTTTTCTCTTTACACCTGGCTCTGTTGCCTTAGCAAACCTTGAATTTTATTTTACTTGACTTTTTTCTTCTTTTCTAGATAGAAGAACGTGCAGAGTTCTTGAACAAATCTGCCCAAAAGAGGTAAAAGACCCTTGCTGTAGCAACAAGAGCATTGTAAAAATTCGGTGCCCAGCAATAGCGAGTAACTTTCCCCCCCATTTATTTAATTTTTTTTACATAGTGGAATGAAACCTACCCACACGACTCCAGTCGTCTCCAAGATAGACAGCAGGTTGGAGCAGTACACTAGTGCAATTGAGGTGAGCTTATTTCAGCTTCAGGATGTATTGGGTTCTTCTGGTTGCCTGCTGGAAAGGCCCAGAAAATGTACTTGGGGCTCCAGGCCCAGGGAAGAGTAAACTTGGATGAAACACAAAACCATGGTTTGCTTAGTGAAATTGGTTAAACATCTGAACCCAAAGTCTGCCTACAAACCCATGTGTTTAGTGTTAATAAACCCAAAACAGAAATCTCAGCCTGAAGCTGGTTTGTAAAGAACAACTTGTACTAACCACAGTTTGATGTAGAATCTGAATCTACAGATTATTGAAAGCCATAGTTGGGGCCAAGCTCACAACCATGGTTTGCCTATTGTTTGTTTGGAAGAGCAAACCACAGTGTGGGTTCTTAACTATGGTTAGCACAATCCACGGTTTTATGTTATGTCTGGACCCAGCCACTCCCTCCCAGTCCCTTTTGTTGAAATCTTGGTTATTCTCCGAGTGCTTGAATACTGTAACTTTAAGCTGGAAAGGAAGAACTGAAAGCATCCTTAGAGGGAGAATCTTTGCAGATGCAGCTTAATTATTTTTGAATTCAAGCGGTGACTGCAAAGGAAGGATCAGAAGCATACTTAGAACATATTCTTTGTAGCCTCAGCATGTGAATTAGAATCGCATGGTGTCTGATGATTGGCAGCTGGGCACTCCCACACACATGACCCTATGTCTGGATTCAGTTCCCTCCCTCTGCATCCCCACCTCCAGACACTAAGCAAGCAACTGCACAGCTTTCCCTAACATAAATGGTACAGAAAAACAGAAGTGAGTGTTGTCCACATACTGATGCCACTTTGCCTCAAATCCCTGGATGACCACTCAAGAGTAGATTTAATTTTTCTCTCCCCAGCAGCATTCACAGCAAAGTGCTCCCCTGCCCCCAACATGGCTGTGGTGCTTAGGGAAAACCCCTCCCACTGGTGCACCATAGATCCCTCTGCAAATGGAATTTAATAATAATAATAATAAATTTATATTCCGCCCTCCCCAGCCGAAGCTGGGCTCAGAGTGGCTAACAACAATAAAAGTAACACAGCATTCTAAAATCATTTCAAATCAAATTGATTGCAACCATTGGGCTAGAGTTCTGTGAGGGTTACCAAAGGAGGGGGTCAGACTGTGCCTTGGCCAAAGGCCTGGTGGAACAGCTCTGTCTTGCAGGCCCTGCGGAAAGATGTCAAGTCCTGCAGGGCCCTAGTCTCTTGTGACAGAGCGTTCCACCAGAGGGGCCACAGCCGAAAAAGCCCTGGCTCTGGTTAAGGCCAGGCTAACCTCCCTGTGGCCCGGGGCCTCCAAGATGTTTTTGTTTGAAGACCGTAAGGTCCTCCGTGGGACATACCAGGAAAAATCATAGCTGCTCACTATGCAATGGAAGGAACATCTGATTTGGCCTGGAGACTGACTGGCTTCTTCCTGCAGGGCACCAAAGCTGCAAAGGCCGCCAAGCCAGCAGCCTCTGACCTCCCAGTTCCTGCCGAGGGAGTCCGAAACATCAAAAGCATGTGGGAAAAAGGCAACGTGTTCTCGTCACCTTCTGGCACGGGGACACCCAATAAGGTAAGTGTTCCCCCTTTGAAGTCACGCACACGTTTAAGCGCCTCTGCTCTGATTCCAGATAGCGGTCAAGGCAAGGGAGGAAAAGATGGTTAGGACCACTTTTTGCAGGGTTTGGGGTAGTGGAAACCTTCGCTGGTCCATGTCTATTAGGCATTGCAGATGGATGGAGAATCCCAAGTGGGAAGAGGGGTGTTGCATTCAGGTCCTGCTTGCAGGATTCCCAGGGGCACCTGGCTACTGACCACATTAGAACAGGATGCAATACGATACGATAATCTTTAATGTCATTGTCCCATACAGAACAACGAAAATGAAAAATCTACACAAAGCATTCAAAACCCAACAAGCCTGCTATCCCAGCTATCCCAACCTGGTTAGCCCCCTACAAACTCTGATACCCCATTTTTAATACAATATACTCCCATAGAGACTCCTTACACTGCGTTTAAAACCAAAATCGCATTTGGGTAGTAACTGTTTCTCAGGCGGCTAGTCCTACTCTTTATAACCCTGTACCTTCTTCCAGAAGGCAGAAGCTGAAAGAGATCATTTCCGGGGTGCGCACTATCCTGCGCTATCTCTGCAGCTTTCTTATGGCACCTAGCAGCATAGATTTGATCCAAGGTGGGAAGAGTGAACCCAATTATTCTCTCCGCAGTCTTTACAACCCTGGACAGCATTGTTTTTTCCCTGACCGTGCAGCTCCCAAACCACACACACAGACCATAAGTTAATACACTCTCAACAGTACAATGGTAAAGTGCCATCAACAGGTCATTTGAGAGATTGTTTTTCCAGAGGATTTTGGACTAGATGGGCCACTGGCCTAATTCAGCAGGACTCTCCTTATGATCTTAACCTTGCACTCTGCATCTAAAAGGCAATGGGGGCTCTCCATTGCACAGCCCCCTAGACTACAGCATCTGCTCTACATTTTGAGGACACATCACCCAAAGCCCACCACTTCCGTGAAGTTGCGAAACACAGGCTTGAGATATGATTTATTATATTTCTACGCTGCTCTTCACTGGAAGGAGTCCCAAAGTGGCTTACAAACAAGAAGTAACATCACAGAACATCACAAACGCAGCATAAATCATGCAGAATAATTAACGAATCATCAGTAGAACAATTACAATCTATAAAAAGACCCTTAACAAGGCTGCAACTAAGAAATAAACTAAACATTGCAATTAA